>NC_048601.1:79519090-80160756 GCF_003668045.3 Cricetulus griseus
ATCTGTTTTTGTCCCCTTGCCTCTGCATGGCAGACAAGGGGAGGAGCAGGGGCAGCTCTGACGCTCAAAGGCCATCAGGGCTTGCTCAACTATATCCGCCCAAGCAGGAATCAGAGACTGCTTGGTCCTGCACTGATTTCTTGAGAATGAACTTTAGCAACAGTTTTTGGTTTTTATGCTTCCTATTGAACAAGAAAATATCAAATTTATGTAATAACTTCACATCACATGGGCTTAAAAACTATGCCGTACAAACTTAGGAAAATGAGAATGTTATTAGTGACTGTTTAAGATAGTCATAAACAGTGACATTTCTATCAAAGAATTCTTTCAAGACTCCTCCCTGTTTACCTCCCATTGCATATGTTTAATCAAGATAAACTGATATTGTTCCTTAAATAACATTAATATAGTCATAATACATAGCTATGCTTTATGTAATCAATGGAATGTATATAATTTTAATTAAATACTCTATGTCTCTGGAAAAATAAAACTCAAAGAAAAACATATCTGGTAAAACAATAACAATAATCAAAATCCAATGGGAACATTATGCTAGGATTTACAATGCTTCAGATTGTATCTATGAACTATTCTATGAATTGAATTTATTAAACTTTATATTTTATGTACATCTGAATATGCTATTTCACCTTAGTCAGATATTCCTTTCTATTGCTTCTCTAGTGTTTTCAAGGTCATAGTAAATTTCTTCTCCTCTATAACATGATCTTGTCCAATTGCAGGCACAGCAATCTCCCATTGTGAGTTAATTAATTTGTGTCACCTATCACTTAGCATGGTAACCCCTATTTCAACAATTAAAATTATAAAAGACCTTCAAGTATTCCTTGAAAAGGCAGTACATTCATTAGCTGTAACTATTGTCAAAATCTGCTTCAAATTTTCTGTGAACTTAGCACAGGTCAATGCCTCAGTTTTTCAACATGCAAAATAATTAATATAATTGAGTCTATTTTATAGTATCTAAATGTTCATTAAGTAAGACAAAATATAATATATTATAAATGTATACTACATATTTATTAATTTACTTATCTATTTAACATATTTCAGTGTCAAGAAAGAGAAATTTTACTATTAACTGTACTTGGTATACAGTACACTAATGCATTTTATAAGATAGGTAACCTCTAGATTTCTTACTACCTATGAAATTGGTTCCATAGTTTGCATAGACTAATGTAAAACTGAGTCATTAACCAGGCACCATGACCATACCTCAGAGCAATATCCTCTGATAGCAGTATTGATCATTAACAGTTGCATATACTCTAGATTGCATGACATTTCCCATCGGTCACACAACCTCTGTCCTCCTCTGTAGGATTTATAACTCAAAAGGGGAATAGGTAGAATCTGCACAGTCAGAGGAGTTTTGAAAACTAAGAGCATAGCCTTAAAAAATACTGCTGTGTTTCCTTCCAGAGTTAGCATCAGCAGCAAAATCCAGTACTGAAAGATGACAGAAGCTATTTCCAAATCGGGAACTCTGTTTGGTGATTGAGAAGAAAGTAAGGAAATAGCTCTTGAGGTGAGACAGAAAAAGAAAGTGGCTTAAAGGAGTTATACTCACTCTTTGAAATATGTCCAAGTATGTCATCTCCTTAAAAATGTAGTAGATGTATGCATGACTTCAGCTTGCAAGCAAAAACTGTTTAATACTTTTCCATTGGGAATCCAGCTTCTTAGGAACATATTCTGAGTGACCATCAAGGATATTTACAGAATATAATCAAATGAAAAATTTGTGACATGAATGTGTTCCTACAACTTTGTGCTTGTTGAAGAAAGTTCAAATCTCTGGTCTGCTGTATAGTGACACCATAAGTACAGATCAAGTCCTCTCTGGTCATTACATGCATAAGTCATTCTTTAACATCTGCAAGTCATGCCATTACAACATTTTAGTATATGTGGATGAAATGATTAGTGGGAATAAAGCCAACAAGGGCTTTTCGGGAATAATCTTAGATATGAAAATTCACTTGTTGGAAGAATAAAGCCATTAATATTTTCAAAACCTCACACCTAAAAAGCTTTCTTGGTACCACACTAGCAGATAATTTGCATTTTAGATTTTAGTGTATGCTTATCTAGAACAGGTAGGGAAAAGAAGTCAGAAAATAAGACTGTCTGAATAAAGGCTAGCTGTTAAATAAACTAGAGGTGTTGTAAATGCAGTATCATAGGAACCTAGTGCTATGGAACTAGATGGAAGGCATTGGTTGTTTACATTTCATTGAGATTAATTTTTAAATAGATTCTTCATTAACTTGATTAATAAGTATTTATTCAGAACATACTATTTCTAGTATTTACTCTTATTAAAGGATAACTCAAAACATAACATATATAAATATATTTACATTTACTGCTTGTATACATATCCAAATCTATCTGTCTGTCTATCTATTGTATATCTTATACAAATTTTAATGTATAACTTTCATTTTAAAATATTTTTCAAAACCACAATTTGCAGTTTTCCCATAAAAAATTACAATTTATATTAAAACCAGAGGTAGCTTAAGGGACTATGACACTTAAGGAAGAGCTAAAATAGAAATGTACATTGTAATCATCTGCCCCAAAGGGAGAGAGAGATAAATGGTGAGTAGAATGCTTGGATTCCCATATTAAACTTATTCAGCTATGAACTGACACAATCAAGCATACCATCTCTGCCTCAGTAAGCACAGGAATAGGATTTGGAAAAGCTACAGTGAGCCAGACAGTGATACACTAAAAAAGTAGGTCACTGGAAGCTGAATCTTTATATTTCAAAGATGTGTCTGTAGAGGTATTTGAAATGAAAAAAAAACTTGATTTTATATTTAGATTATAATGTTGTAGACAGTGATACTTGGAAAAGCAAACTACTGAGATCTTAGGTACCATTGCATTTAGAAAAATAGTGCCGTATTAACAAAACCAAACAATTATGTCCTAACAAATGAAACACACTGTGTTGAAGTTTTTTTTTTTCCTTTTCCTAGGACCCATGGTACTAAAATAAAAATTTCTTTCATGTCTAAAATTATATCATTATAGATCAACTAATAATGAATATATACACACAGTCTCCTGACCACAGTTCAGAGTGGAGCTAACTATGATTTTGCAAGTTTTCCTCCACAATGTAATATATTTAAGTGATTGTTTTTCAATTAGCTTGCTAGGTACCAACCCATTATTTAAACAGGGAATATTAGACAAACTGTGTTTGCTTAATACATGAGAAATGGAAGCAGTTTCTCCATTTCTAAGACTTTTATCAATGCATTCTTAAAGTTATCTCATTTCACATCCATATTTAAACCCAATTAAATAAATATATTATTCAGCCAGTTTAATCATTTAAAATTGTTGTTTGAGTGCTAGAGTGAAGTGGTTGAACACATGTGTATTCCTAGCAGTTTAGATATAGAAGCTGTAAGACCAGAATTTTTAAGTCAATCTCAACTACACAGTAAGGTTGAGGCCAATGTATGTTACAGGGCATCCTGTATCAAATACACATACACATCCATATTCACGCATGCACACACACACACACACACACACACACACACACAATATATATTTTCATATACCATATTTAGAAAAGTATTTTGGTTTTTTCCTAGATGTTAAACATTATACACAAATTGCAATAAACTTCCTTATTTTCAGTCAGTAATGATCTTATAATTAAATCATCTTTGTTATTTCAACAGGTGAAACAGATATGATCAACACAACATTAGACTTAGTATACCTAGCCATTTATAACTTTATTTAAAAGTACTGTAAGACTTCAACAACTGTGTGGCATAAAGTGCCCTTTTCAAATTTTGTGTGTTCCAGTTTCATCACCAATAAAAATTATTCTAGCAGTTATATAATATATTTATAAATATTTCAGGATTATATCATATTTTGTAGATGGAAGCCATGAGTTTCTTAAATCTGAAATAGTTGTATATGCTAACAAAATTCAAGACAAATAATCAAGACAACATTTCTGTCTCTAACAGTAATATACTACTTAGTCATATATTGAACCAAGGAAGTAAAATATCTGAACCTGTGAAACACTAATAAAAAGTGAAGATGAAAACAAAGAAAAGTGTTTCCCCTATTCAACATTTAAAGAATTAATATTTGATGGATGTCCTTCTTTATATATGTTTCTCTTACTGGTTGATGAATAAACACTGTTTGGCCAATAAAGGAAGAATGATAGGTGGGACTAGGAGACAAGGAGAATTCTGGGAAAGGTAGGCAGAGAGAGAGAGAGAAGGAAGTGGAAGAAGGAGTAAGAGGTACAAACCCTTCTCTGGTAAGATAAGACCAGATAAATGGTTTAGTAATTAAGCAAAAGATAGTCAGTAAGAAGTCCTAGCCATCAGCCAACAATTTAATAATTACTATAAGTCTCTGCATGTTCATTTGGAGCTCAAGTGTGGTAGGACCAGGCTGCAAATAAAAACTCTAGCAACAAATATTATTAAAGTGTCAATATTATCCACAGTGATCTATAGGTTCAATGCCAGTCTATATAAAACGCTAGTGATATTTTTTGTGGGAATAGAAAATAATAATTCTAAACTTGGTTTTCGAACTACAGAGACCACAACATGGCCAAACTAATCCTGAAAGCCTTGCTGGATAGAGATAGCTCAGTGAGTGTGTGCCCCCTGTGTAAGCATGAGGACCTGAGTTTGGATCTCCAACAGACACATAATAGACCATGTGGAACACATCTGTGATACTAGCAATATCTTGTAGGAGTCAGAAAGATTCCTCAAGTTGATTGGCCAGGTATCATATCTGAATAAATCCATATGATTCAATGTCTATTATTCTATTACTTTTAGTGTTATAAGTCAATCCAATTCAAGAGTAGTCATATGGTTTCATTAAAATAAAAAGTCATTTATAATTGTTTTCAGAAACAAAATAGAAAATCATGTTAAAGCAAATATGTTCAAAGGGAGAGTTTCTTTGATGATGCACATCCTGAATGGGTTGTTAAGGCTTAATATAGGATCAAAGGTTTTTGGAAGATATTGTTTCTCAAGTATATTAGGCAAGCGTCTTCACAAATAATAGAAACTAACTAAATAAAAATATAGTGAGAGCAGCAGGTGCCTCTCAAAAGAGAGGTGCTGTTTAGAAATTAAGATAGAGGATGGGAATCTTTAATGCCATTCAGGATGTGTATGGTCATGAGTCATAGCTTCCTCTCACCCTACTCTATGTTTTTCCAGTGTCCTGTATCTTAACTGCCTTTTTCTGGGTCTCAGACATTCATCTCTCCAGGATTCTATTCACTTACACACATTATTTATAGACGCCTTTTATTTGGGCTTGGTATCCCATTCTCCCATCAAAAACTCATCTTCATTTTTCATAACAGAGCTCTTCCTACATGGGCAGGTACTTTACTAAATAAGTGAATGAGGTTAATTAAATTTCAGGCCCTGACATATAATCTCATGAGCTCATGGGATTCTCTCTCTCTCTCTCTCTCTCTCTCTCTCTCTCTCTCTCTCTCTCTCTGATATTTTGAAGAAAAATATAGTACAAGCTGATGGGAATGGGAATGTAACTCAGTTGTGGTTCATATCTTATTATGGCCAAAACTCTGATTTGTAATAGGTAGCACTTTAGGGGGAAAACGAAAGAAAGAGACAAAGTAAACTTTAGATACAATCTAACTGTCAGTAACAGTAATTATCTTAATAATTTTCATGTTATTAATCATATATATGTATATATATATGTATGTACTTCAATAACTGAGTATATTAACAGATATTCATTGACAACATTTTGAAATTACCTTCCAACTAAGCCATGTCAACCACTCTAAAAACAATGGATCAATAAATCAGCAGTTCATAGACATTAATAATGTATAGTAGAATGAGCATGACAGGGCTCAACAGACTAAGTGGTATATCACAAAACTACATTATTTTTTTTTTTTGTTTTTTCGAGACAGGGTTTCTCTGTGCAGCTTTGGAGCCTATCCTGGAACTTGCTCTGGAGAACAGGCTGGCCTCAAACTCACAGAGATCCGCCTGCCTCAGCCTCCTGAGTGCTGGGATTAAAGGAGTGCACCACCAATGCCCTGCACAAAACTACATTTGAAAGAATAAAATAGTGCTCACTACAAGTACCATACACTAATAAAACCCCCAGGATGAGACATAAGAAATCTTAGAATGGTTGATCATGTTGTCCAAATGATTCTCAAATATATATATATATATATATATATATATATATATATATATATATATATATATATGTTCCCTTGTTAACTTTCAGAGATTGAAGGAAAGCCCTTATGGATGAAGATAATGCAATTCAGATCTGACTCTAATCTGAAATCCTCCTCCTGCAGTTTGGCTTCCATGGTTACATGGTTACTATGCAAGATAATGTCGGTGTTGCAGTGTATTACTGTGAACTACAATACTAGCCCAATAACTTTAACACTCTCAGTAATATCAGCAAGAAGATGAACTAGTGACTCCTAACTGATACCTTATACTCACAAGCTCTTTTCCCCACTTTAGCAAATGTGAAGTCTCATTTCATCATGGTTTCCAGTGAAGTCAATGAAGGTTATTAAATGAATGTCTTCTTAACTATTTTGTATTCTGTGTCTAAAAGTCCTTTGTCACACTCTCATTTCCTCTATATATTCCCACTTATCTTCTAAACTCTTCTCGGCAATCATGACTTACACGGGTCAATCAATAAATACATCCCTGAACACCCTGTAATGAACAGATGTTCTCCAGTACTATTGTTCTGCTTTATACATTATCTAGTTTTACAATCAATTAATCCTCTTAAAGTTATGATTTTTCACTTTTAGTTCCTCTATTAGACAGTACATCACTGAAGGCCAATGAACCTCACTTTTTAATCTTTGGTTCTCTTGTCTCTGACACATTCTATCAAATGACTTCTTGCCTTTTTAAGAAATTCTGATATTCTTAAAACCCATCTGCAGTATCACTAGGGATCATATTACTTTCCCAGAAGAAGTCTTATATGTATTCCCTGAAATCAATCTAAAGGAAATGGGTTCAGCAAATGTTAATATATTTACATAAAACCCTTATTGGACGGGAAGATAAGTAAAGCATTTGCCTCAAAAGCATTAGGACTGGAGCCTGAATGTAAAAGTACTGATGAAAAGTCTAGCAGGCATCAAAGCCTGCAGGTAATACTAGAATTCAGGAAGCAGAGACTGGGGATCCTAGGAACAAGCTGGCTAGCTAACTTGTCTGAATAAGCAAGCTCTGTTTTCAAGTGAGACATCTTACTTCTCACAATATAAGGTGAGAACAGCCAACAAAGATACCCAACGGCAACCTCTGACTGTCATATATGCAAGCTTATACTCTGTATACACAAGTGTGCCCATATACATATGAACATGCACACACATGCACATGGAAATCCACATAAAATTCTACACTTTATGTTACAATTAATTACTATGGTGTTCACTTAATGGAACTAGGTGATCTGATGCCCTCATTTATCCTGAAGTCTCTCTGGTGAAGTGAGGAAGAGAAGGTGGTCAATACCTGAAGACACGGGGATGGTGAGTGGTTGGTTAGTAATTAATAGGACAGGGTAGAAGCATTGTCCATCTGATCTACTCTATCCACACTGCTGTTTTGATTTTGTTGTTGCTATTGTTCTTTTATTGTTTGGCGCTTCTTGTGATGCTTAACTTTTTAAATTTAAATTAAAAACTATCTTATTTTACATAACAATCCCAGTTCCCTCTCCCTCCTGTCCTCCCATGCCCCCCACCATTTCCCCATCCCACCCCATGATCCACTCCCCAGGGAGTGTGAGGCCTCCCATGGGGATTTTTAATGAATCAGCCATCTTAGTGTATTATAGTGTATATTTAATTTACCAACAAATATATCCATTAGACACTAAAATCTATTATTAAATAGCATATTAATTTTGTCTTTTTTTTCTACCAAGGCACTACAAGAATACTTTAAAGTTGTTTTGGTCCTTTTTTTTCATCAGCCAGATATCTTATGAACTTGAGTTCAGTCCTCAAAACCCACATCAGCTCAAGAACTAATTCTTGAACGCTATACTCTGACCTAAACATAAATGCCACCGTATAGATGCCACACAAAATAATTTGTTTATAAAAATATATATACCTAAAGAAATGCTAACCGACAGCATCATTTCTGGAAAAATAATGTCTGGTTTTAAAATACAGCACAGAACTATCATAAAAAACTAATCCATTGGTGTATTGACAAAGGAACCAAAATTATATTATAGAAATGATAACTTTACCTGGACACAAGGAGGAAACTGGATCCCTATCAGAAATGAAAATTTAACATGGATCTAAGAATCATCTGAACATATTGTATGGGAAAGCACTTCACAGTGCAGGCTTAAGAACCATTTTCTGAAAAGTAAACAACAGCCTGGAAAGTAACTTCAGGACTTGACAAATGGAACTGTATGAGGGTTGGAAGTTTGTTATTTTTGTTTTCATTTCATTGAAAATAGATTCTTTTTCCTTATTATAATTTCTCTTCCTTTTACTCCTTAAAATCCCTCTCTACTTCCTCTCCTCTACAGATCCACTCCCTTTTTGTCTCTCATTTGAGAAGGCCCACCTTCCAGTAGATAACTATTAAACATGACAAAGTAAAATATAATAAGAAATTACAAAGCAAAAATAACAACAAGCAGGGTAAAGAAAGCCTCCAGGATAAGAGAAGAAATTACTGACTGGTGGACAATATCTCGAATCTATAATGAATGCTTAAATCTACCAGAAAAACCTAATCATTCAGTAAATTAAATTCACTCAACTTTTACTCACATAAGATTGTGTCTTTCAAAATTAGGATTATTCCATTTCTTCAAGGAGATCTCTGTCAAGTAGACATATCTTATTTCCTTATTTGTCATGGTTATTATTTCATTATTTGTGTTTCAATATTGCCAGCACATTAACACTGATGATTTCTCCTATGGGAAAGCATATATATATATATATATATATATATATATATATATATGGAAAATGTAATAGTTTAGGTTATAAACAAGTAACCAGTTACATATATATCAGGGGAAAATTCCAAAATATGAGATATAGAATGTAATCTCTATAAACAATAAGGTTATGAATTTGTATTTATTTGAGCTATCAAAAGTAGGATCAACTGAAATATTTGTTTGTTTTTCTTTTCTGTTTGCTTAGATAGGTCCTCAAGTTTTATCCCTAGCTGGCTTGATCTCACTGAGGACCAGGCAGATCTTGCACTCATAGAGAAATGTCTGGCTTTTCCTCCCACATGTTGGGATTAAAGGTCTGCTCCACCCTGTCCAACTGTGGATTTTTTAAATGAGGACTTGGAATGTTAGTTAAGATCTCCAACTTTATTCTCAAAATAAAATATATGTTTTATTTTCATTGGGATAAGATCAATATTTACAAAATACCCCTTTCTACTTTATCATATTTCTAAGCAATGGAATAGAGTGAGGTGTTGACACTTTGCTGCTATCTACATCCATCAGTAAATTCTGTGCCTAGAAGACCAAGATCCATACTTGGAAATAATCATGACAGATACACAGAGCCTTAAAGTTTAATCTCCTTTCTGACACACTGAGAATTAGGAAAATGAATATTCTGACACAAGCCATAAGCACACTTCTCTTTTAGTGATGCAAAATTAACCATTAAAAGAACATTTTAGAGAGAAAATTAAAATACTTTTCCCTAATGTTTTTAAAATTGCTGGTCAGGAATAAAAAAGGTCATACATGTCTGAAAACTAACTAATACATTTGGGAGTGTTATCTATTACTGCTTGGATACATAATCATTTTTAAAAGTTGGCAATACTCCAGACATAGAACACAGTACAGGAAGAGAAATTACAGTATACAAGAATTGTATTTAGAAAAGATGCAACACAAAATCTCTGGAGGAAAAATGATATGATTGTAAAATCCCAGAGAGTTGAATTTGGCAATTCTAGGCTAATGAGGATATTGGTTGTGAGAAAAATGCATGTATAATTCTTTCTAACATCACTGGAAAACATCTCCCTTAGAAAATGTTAACTGCACAATATACTCCAAGATATTGAAGAAGATTAAATGATGATTAGCTACCATTCAACACTTGTGACCATACCCCTCATCAAGCAGGTTTTTAAAATGTGCAAGCTCAAATTATCTCAGAAAATGGACAAAAAAAGAATTATAGTAAATTCAGGACATGGAGAGACAATATTCATTCTGGTTAAATCCTATAAAGAATCTACCATTTTAAGGTACCAGGTATATAAAAATATATAATGGGCATACAAGTGGAAGATGCATGGGATAATTTTTCATTTCAATTTCATTGGAACATTTACCTAGAAAAAATGGCAAGCTGATGGCTTATAAGGCAGCATGGTTAATTTGAAGACCTCTTTTTGTTGTCCTGTGTAAGCTAGTTCATTGAGTACTTAACACAGGCCACTTAGCTGAGGCTAAAGACAATTGCAATATTGAATTCTATTCAAAGCCAACCAGTAAAATGTAAGCAAGTACAGAAAGAAATCTTATACCTCCTGAATGAGGCTCGTATATTTATACAGCATTATTATTTACTTTATACTATTTTAACTGAAATATTTAGAATATCATTTTAATTGATGTACAAGTAACAAAATTTCAACTCAAACACTCACTAAAATATTATGATATTCAGATTACACAGAGAATATGAGAGAACTATGCAAGCTGTGAATAAATAATAACCAAAATATATGCATATATGGGAAAAGGCTTTGTGATTGAAATACCTTGTAATGAAAATATACACTACACAATCTACCTGTGCTTTTTAAAAAGGCAGATAGTATAAAAGCCACCAAATGTTAAGTGTTTATGAAAATATATTTCTTTACAAAACTTATGTAAGCATTTTCAATAAAATGCTTATTTGATAACCATTTGTTAAGATGCAGTGATAGTGAAAGATGTCAATGAAAACCAAGAGGAAAACTAGTTAGAGTATGATGAGGTGCACACCAGTCTTCAAATGCATCTTTTACATCATCCAAGAGGTATGTGCTATATAATCTTCAGTTGCTCTAGCTAAAATCCATGAGAAGCCATCTAATACAAAACAGTAGATTTTGGCTCATGGTTAAGAGTGATTGTTCATAATGGTGGGAAGGGGAGTCAGTGAACATGGCAGTAGTTGGCCAGCACAGGAAACTTAAAGCTGAGATCTTCAACCACAGACAAATAGAAGAAAACTGTAAGTGGGGTCAGAGAATAAACTCTCAAATCCCAACCCCAGTGATGTACTTCCTTCCACAGGATTCATCATATAAAGGGTCAATTATCAGTACAAACAACTGGGAGTCAAGTTTTCAAATAGCTAAGCCTATGGGGACATTTCTTATTCAAACTGCTGCAATGTGAAAATATTAGTAATTAGGAAACTATTGACAAGATTACACTCTACCCCATAGATTATTCCATATTTATCCTACATGTTTGTTTGAAAACATAAAATGTAAGTTCTATTAGAAATCTGTTCAACGATGTTCATTGCAGCATTATTTGTAATGGCCAGAACCTGGAAGCAACCTAGATGCCCTTCAACTGAAGAATGAATAGAGTAAATGTGGTACATTTACACAATGAAGTACTACTACTCAGCGGGGGAGGGGGGGAGACAATGGAATCTTGAAATTCATAGGCAAATGGATGGAACTAGAGGAAACCATTCTGAGCAAGGTAACCCAGTCACAAAAAGACAAACATGTTATGTACTCACTCATATATAGATTTTAGACATAGAGCAAAGGATTACCAGCCTACAATCCATTCCTCCAGAGAAGCTAGGAAACAAGGAGGCGTCTAAAAGACACATACATGGTCCCCCAGAGAAGGGGAAAGGTATAAAATCTCCTGAGCAAATTGGAAGCATGGGGGGCGGGGGGAGGGACCTAGGAGAATGAGAAGAGGAGAAGAGGAGGGGAAATGAGGACATGAGGGAGCAGGAGGATTGAGTTGGGGGATGAATAGAAGAGAGCAAGAAAAGAGAAAATAGAGGCAGCCATTATAGGTTTAAAGAGAAATCTGACACTAGGGAAATGTCCAAAGATCTACAAGGATGACCCCCAACTACTAATCTAAGCAACAGAGGAAAGGCTACCTTAAATGCCCTCCCCTGATAATGAAATTGATGAGTGACTTATATGCCATCCTATAGCCTTCATCCAGCAGCTGATGGAAGTAGAAGCAGACACCCACAGCTAAGCACTGGACTGAACTGGAATCCAGTTGCAGCGAAGGACGAGTGATAAGCAAATGGGTCCAGAGCAGGCTGGTGAAACCCACAAAAACAGCTGACCTGAACAAGGGGGAGCACAAGGTCCCCAGACTGATAGCTGGGAACAGGCATGGGACTGATCCAGACCCCTTGAACATGGGTGTCAGTGAGGAGAGCTAGAAAATCAGTGGTCCCCTAGTAGTAGATCAGTATTTATCCCTAGCATAGGAAAGGACTTTGGGAGCCCATCCCATGTAGAGGGATACTCCCTGAGCCTAGTCACATGGGGGTGGGACTAGGCCCTAGCCCAAAGAATATGCCAGACTCTGAAGACCCCCCTATGGAAGGCCTCACCCTCCCTGAGGGGCAGAAAGAGTGTGGGATAGGTAGGATGCTAGCTGTGGGGGGTCAGGGGAGGAGGGGAGGGAGAGAGAACTGGCATTGACATGTAAAACAATCTTGTTTCTAATTCAAATTTAAAAAAATGGAGGGAAAAAGAAATTGTAATGTGAGTTGATAACTAATTTTACCATATTCAGAAAAGCATTGACTAAATATTTTTCATTCAGAAAACAGAACCTTATAGTAAACTACATATATATATATATATATATATATATATATATATATATATATGTGTGTGTGTGTGTGTGTGTGTGTGTGTACATACTATACTATTTATGATAGCTATATTTCATTATAATTTCTACCAAAAGATAGAGACATTGCTAAACCTGAAAACTGAGCAATAATTTATCAGTAATAAAAATTACTATAATAGTAGTAAAGAAGTCAGACTACCATCATTATGCATAGATAAAATGTTTGAGTACTCACCAAATATATGTGGAAATTTTATACAGATACCAAAGGCTTTCTGTATGAAATTAAGTTAAAGAGAGGAGAAGGAAGAAAGCCATTATTGAGAATTGAAGCATTGGATATGAACTGATGCCCTTGCAAGCACAACTAAACAAGGCGTTAACTGCATTCAGATTCCCACCAGTGTCCCCTGCCACTGACAGTAAAGCTCTTCATGGCAACAGTTTGCTCATGCTGTTTTCCTTTCAGTATCTGAATCACCTTGTTATACACATACTGGGTAGCTTGTGTTGCTTTGGCTAAATTTCTTTTTGTTTATACTATCGTGAATCATCTCAGCCTACAGCTCCTAAAACATCTATTCTGCAGAATAAATGCAGAAAGCAGAGCCAACGAGATGAAGTTATGCAGTCATATTTCCTTGAACAATATGCTCACTGCATGGTGGAGGTTTGGGAAATCCACAACCTGTAGGAGAGAACAGCAGGCAAGAGACTGAGCCAACAGCTCAGGATGGAGAGAAAATACATCCCTACTCAAAATCCCCTATTTGCCATTTGTAGTCAGTACTCTACTTAGGCCTTCTTTACATGGAAAAGGAACACTCAGGTAATCCTGGACCATTAGATTTATTAAATATTTGTTGTGACACACCAGTCTCATCTTTGCAAAACACCTTTACAGAAAAAGATTAGAAGGGAAATTTGAATATATTAGCTCTCATAAGAAAGCCAAGGTTAAAAATCTGGTAAACACCATAATGAATTTTTTCATATATAAATGTATTTCATTTTGAAGTTTTCCAATGCAATACTATATGTAGATTGTTAAGAGAATAAATGAACAGTTTCATAGGTACCATTCTGCATCATATTGGTTGTGACAAAATTGTGAAAACCATGTATTTGACAGAGTTCTATATATATAAACATGTCACTTGAGCTGTGATATGCAAGTGGACACTTTTTTTTTGTAATCAGGCTATGAGTGTTAAAATGGGATGCTGCCATATTTAACACATGAGTGACGGTGATTTTTCCAAACAGAATTTTCAATGGCAATTTCTTCCCAAAGTATCTTCTTTTAAGCATTGATACTAAAATTGTAAGTGTGGAGATTTCAGAACTGGACCTGAACTTATCAGAAATAAAATCATCTTTCTTCTGCAGACTGGTATGGGCAGTTTATCTTCCAGGATATGGAAGAATGAAGTTCCTGTCTGTAAACTGTGAGAGAACTATACTCACTTTTCTGGCATAAATCTTATGTCATGGCTTTTTATCTCAGATATGTATCTGTAATCCCTGATAGATTCTGAGTTCCATCATCTATCAATTTCCATAACACTGACCAAGCTTGATGTATAGGAATTTCTCAGTAAGTATTTGGAAAGTAAGTAAATCATGGAATGAACAGTCCACTCACCTATTAATAACCACACTCCAAAGGTAAGTGAAAATTGAGACTATAGAGCAATTTTTATTTTTTCTCGCATTATTCCTGTCATAAAGGATTATAAAAGTAATTTGCAAAAGGAAAGTTAAAAATTCTAGTTCAAAGTACATTAAGTTCCTTTGTGCTTGGCAGCTCCTACAGAGACCTTATGAGTCTCTCTTATGTACAAAGAACACTTTAGAAGCTACTATTTAGCTCTCCCGTGCCTGTGTGTGAATCTCCCTCTAGCTTTCTGCCTCTCTGTATCTCCCTTCCTTCCTCCCTCCCTCTCTCCCTCCCTCCCTCCCTCCCTCCCTCCCCTCCCTCCCCCTCCCTCCATCTTCCCCCCTCTTCCTGTCCCTCCCTCTCTCTCTCTCTGTCTCTGTCTCTCTGTCTCTGTCTCTATCTCTCTCTCTCTATCTCTCTCTCTGTCTCTCTGTCTCTGTCTCTGTCTCTCTCTCTCTCTCTCTCCACGACACTGCTCTGTCCTCCCATTCTCTCTCCCATCTCTCTCTCAAGCCACCAATAAACTCTTCACATGAAAAACGTTACTATTTAAAAAACAAAAAGAATGTTGCAAATATTTGAATTAGAAATTGTTTATATGAATTGAGCTATAGATTAAATCTGTGGCTAACCCAGGCTCAGTACCTCAGCAACATCATTTGTTTGGGAACCATAATCAATTCATAAGGTTGATCATTTGTACAATTTTATACACTTTGATTTTAATTTGGGTAATATAATTAAAAAGCATGAAACATTATTATATTATTTAAAATGGTCCTTTTAAAAGCTGAATGTATTAATTATCTTCAAGAAAAATTATTCAGACTCTTCTGGTTATATTTCTTGCTGGCTTTATAATTTTCCCATAAAACATAACTTTACAATGAGAAATACACCTATTTTTGTAGGTGTTGAGATTATTTGGGAAAACAAATGAGTTGGAATAGAAGAAATTATTTTTCATTACAAAGCAAATTTAGTGGGAACTGTCCATAAGGTAGAAAGTACATGTCTGTCAATCATTCTGCAGAGATTTTCATGGCTTAATCACAAGACCCTAAATACCTTTTCATTCTCTCTTTGCTTATATTCACTGAGGAATGAATAGTTTTCAAAAACTCAGTTGTATCATCATATTAGTCACATTAGCCTTTAATTCCATAAGGTACCTGTGGACATTCCCAGATCATAGTTGACAGTAAGTAAATTATTATAATATGTTATTTTGAAAGAGTGATACATAAATTAATGTTAATTAAAGACTTCTCTTGGAAATATCAGGATACTTCTTAAGTTAGTTAAATATGCAGGCTCACATTAGTATGGCATGAAGCCTGAAGTTTCTTGATGAATGTAAAAATTTCATTATTTTATAATTTATGTATTTATTCAGCTTCAGCATATTCACGGTGGGAAACACTGAGCTAAATGACTCAGGTCTAACTCTGTCTTCAAGTTCCTTATAGTCTGATAGATATGCATAAAGAATGCACTGGAACCATGAACATTGCTAAGAAGCAGCATGGCTGGTGTTCACAGAGAAAACCTGAATGAGAAATCTAGCTATTTTCCCTTGTGTAATCAAAGGATTATAAGTGCAAGTCATTTAAACTTAAGGAGCAGTAAAATCAATGCAAGTGAGAAAAGTGGATGCTGGAAAGGGACAATAACTTCAAAATATTTTTAACTGAAGTTAAACACCAGCAAATATGCCAAAGCTGTAAGAGGGTCATGCCAACTGTCAAAAATGGAAAATGGTCTACAAAGTTAGTGTGAAAACAGGACAGTTTATTTATATCTCATTCTAAAATATGCTAGGATAATATTGGTCATAAAAGTGTCTGTATTCTTAAAAGATAATGTGTGTATTTCCAAAATAGGTAGGAAGATAATACAAAGATTTTATAACTATTGACAGGGTTGTGGCAAACCACATCAGAGGGGCTGAGGAACCAAAGTTGCATTACCTGCTAGGGGGAATTTTCCATTGCTGTAATTTACTTATTCTCATTACTCTATGCAGAAGGCAACTGAGCACACAACATAGATCCCAGAAGTAACAGGGAAGTCAAATCGTTGGCTTCAAAGTCGGTTTCACATGTTTTTTTCTCATGGTGTGAGATGACACTGAGATCATTGACACAAGTCCTATATCTACTCTGTAATGTATTCAGAAGGCAGCAGCACTGTAGGTTTGAATTTAGTCAAGAGATATTTCCTACATATCATCATACTTCACTACTTTCTCAATCAGCTCCTACATTTCAAATAGGTTCCAATGTGTTATATACGACCAGTCATGATCTTTGAAGTGTAGAATAAAATGTTAATGAGAAATTTCTCCTGGTTGTTCATTTTCCTATTCTGATAGAGCCACAAAATCCTAAATGGATTGTGGAAAAAATTAGTTCTCCTCACATACTATATAACAGTATATTTCATACAAATGTTTAATGTGAGTTTTAGATTATTTATAATTTCCCTACTTACTTCCAAAGTGCTATAGGGATAATTTTCTTTTCTGGGAAAGATGCCAACAAAAGTTCCTTTGGTTACTTTCAATGATAAATACCTTTATTAGCTAGAAGGAAAACTTCTCACTACAATATAGCCCAGAAACTTAGAAATAAAGAAGAAAGTGTTTAACTTAGTACATTATCCTCCAACAGAACATATCAGTTTCCATATAAATGAAATGCACAATCATATATATATATATATATATATATATATATATATATATATACTAATGAACTGCAGGAAGCAACTTATATTTGGTTAAAAGAAGAATCTCTGTGATTTGCTAGCTATATAGATCACAGATGATAACAAGGTCATAAAATTTGCTATTGCTGGTAGCAAACCATGATCAAACATTATGCAATCCAGACATAAAACAAGTGCTTTTCAAGATGAGTATGGATGGCCACACTGCAAAAGATCCCCTCCTCTTCTCAGCTTCATTTCCTACCTCCTTGGTTAGGCTTACATAGTTCACTTAGTCACAAAGTTCCATTCCATTCCTCTGAACACACACTTCTTACTGGGTTTGTCTTTCACTCCACAGGTGCTGTCTCCTTTCTCTTGATAATTTAGATTTCTTCCCTGCTTTCAGCCTCTCAGCGTCTTTACTTGTCCAATACTAAGTCAAGATTACATGAACTCCTGATCTCACAATTCTTTCTGAATCTTACCACTTACTGTAGTAATATTATTCCTGGTTGGATCACTTTGGGGAATACAGGCATTACAATTATTTTTCCAAGAGTACAAAAATACTATAATACAAATTTTACAATTGCCCAGTTATCAACTATTAGGTACATAGATTTTTCCAGGAATTCCACAGATACATATCCAATAAATATATCTAAATATCACTTCAAATAAAAATATAATTACAGCCATTTTTATATTACACACCAGTTTCAGTCCACTTTACAAAGACAAGATACTTGGGGATTTTCTAATTGTTCTAAGTATAATTGAAAAAGATAATTTTGTTTATAATTGTTTTAATTAATATATAATTAAAATAGCAATCATACCATGAAGTTGCAAAATATTGATGGTTAGAAGCACATTAGAATCTCAATCAGTTTGAAATTAAGTGAATGATACATAAAAATGAATCATTAAAAAACGACTTTGAATACTCTAGAATGACTATTTGTCAGTTCTTTCAAAAATGCATAAAATTTAGGATCAACTATGAAGATATTTATAGCAGAAGTAATCCCATGACATACAAGAAGAGCATATGCACACACTGAACTGTTTACATGTTTTAGAGACTGCCAAATTCAAGAGAGATTTAGTGATGCTCACACCAAAATTGCCTAATAAAATGAGACACGTGTGAGAACAATTAGAGATAAGGTCCTTGGAAGTTGAAAAACAAAATAAAAAAAAAAAAGATGAGGTAACATAAACTTATGCTTGCTGCCAACTCTCATTTTAAATCCTTGCTGGTAAAACAGTGAGTAAATAGATTACAACCAGTAATAAATAGATTACTCCCTGTAAGTTGAAAAAAATATAACTAATATATCAAAAGGGTGGCTTTTTGACTTGTTAAAGTTGGTTTGCTTAAGCTTTCTCCACCCCAAACTCCTTCTCCAAAACATGTATTATACATGTATAGATATAAAATATGAGTACACATAAAAATCTGACGTATAATGGCCATGAAGTAATTTATTTTTAAAAATTCCATTACATTAATAGTTTTGCCATTTTTAGAGGAATAAATCAAGTTTGTGTTCTAATGACATGATATGTTTGTTCCTTTGCACACGAGTAACTGAATAGAAGCCAGCATTTCATGTAGAAGGACACACAGTTATCTGATATTACCATTTATAATTACTAATGTTAAAAATGTCACTCACAGTATGAATTTGAAAAGAGGTATATTTAGTACCAATTTAGAAACTATTAGGAATTATATCCATATCCCAAGACATGCTCATGGAAACTTCTTATAAAATTTGTAAGCAACTGAAATAGTAATTTTTAAAATTGAACATCCTAACACAGTAAAATCCAAAGATTTATTAAGATGTTACTTAAATGCTAGAAAATGAGGCCAGGAAATACTGTCAGTTTTTCACAAATATAATGGTTAAACCATTGTGTTTATAAGATCAGAAAAAAATGGATAGTAAAAGCAATGTAGTTTCAAAGATGTAATAGTTTCTAACCTAAGCTGCATGTTGCTGCAGCATTTGTTGGCACAGCAGGGGGTGGCAGCATGTGCAGTAAAATAAGCATGCTGTATGGTCACAATCAGGGATACAGTGGCTGCACAAAATGCATCACAGTTGAATCCTAATGAAAACACCTCAAATTCACAGCAGTGCCTTTGAAACAGAATCAAATTTTGTTGTTCATTGACCAAAGGTTAATGCTATGAAATTAAGTGTGACACCACATTTGGCTACTTCCTTAGTTAGGTATTCTGTTGCTGTAATACAACACCATGACCAAAAGCAAGTTGGATCCTCTCCCAAATGATGTAACAGACTTTGATGATCCCCCATTGGAGGTCTCACCCTATCTGGGGAGTGGATGGGGGATGAGGGATGGGGAGATGGTGGAGGGAGTTTGAGGACAGGAGGGAGAGGGAACTGGGATTGGTATGTAAAATAAGAGTGTTTTTAAATTTAATAAAAAATAATTTTAAAAAACAAGTTGGAGAGGAACTTGTTTATTTGGCTTATACTTCCACATTGCAGCACATCTTTGAAAGAAGTCAGACCAAGAACTTAAACAGAGCAGGAACCTGGAGGCAGGAGCTAATGCAGAGGCCATGGAGAAGTGCTGTCTTGTTATGCATGGCTTGCTCAAGCTGCTTTCTTATGGAACCCAGAACCACCAGCTCAGAGATGGCACCACCCACAATGGGTTTGGCCTTTCCCCATGAAGCACTAATTAAGAAAATGCCAGACAGCATGTCTATAGCCTGATCCTGGGATATTGTGTAGGAATTTTCTTAATTGAGGTTCATTGCTTCCTTTCAGATGACTTTAGCTTGTCTTAAGGTGACATAAAACTACCCAAATCAATCACACAACACTTTTTGTTGTCACAACCCATACATTACAAAGTAATTATTTAAGTCAGTGAAAATTCATAAAACTTGAAAGAAAAAAAGGAAAAAAAATAGATGTCCTTCAAATGTTCATAGCTCTTCTGACACCTAGTTCACACTGTGTAGTGCTACTTTTCATTCTATACCATGCGGCCTTGCTGAGGAAGTATGTTTTGCTTGTAGCTGAGGTATGACTGTTATTGATTAGTTTACATACTTTAGAAATATAACAATTTTTAAATACTGTTTTTTGGTCCAACCACTGGTTTTAGACCAGATGTGATGGTCATATCCTTAATCCTTTTGGTGCATCCTCAATATAAGAAGGAAAGAGTAGAGTATAAATATATTCAATTAAAACTAAAAGCAATAGGCATCCATGTAAAAGGTTAAATATTTGACAGTCAGGACCCACTCATCATTCTATAGGATCCAAAAATCAAGGCAAGTCCAGTTCTCCAGTTCTGCTATCCACAGGACCCAGACAGAGCTCCTCTCACAAACTCAGCCTAGCTCCATTGCACAGCTTCTGGGCTTTTACGTGATAAACCCATGGAAGCAGTACATTCCTCTCTAGGATCTTCAGTGCAACCAAGACAACATCTTCACCATTGACCCTCCTGACCTCTCTTCCTGATCTTCCCCACAGTTCCCAACCTCATCTACTCTACCAAATGCTTTCAGACCTTCAAAACTACCTTCTGATGGATGACTCCTACACATTAACAACTTCAGCTGCCAGCATGACTTGCAGCCATGGTCACCCTGATCCATAACTTCTTTGTGCTGATCATGAGGAAATACTCCTAGGAGATGTTTCCTCAATTACCCTGTTTGCTTCTTAATCGCCATTCATTCCTCAGTTTGAATTAACAAGCATTGATTGCTCCAGTGAAGCAAAGGTTTCCGTGTCTGGTGCTTTTCTCTTGTTAACCAAACTGGTTTCAGATCCAGCTAAACAGAGCCACCCATTCTTTTTTTTAACATTTTTTTTATGGATTCTTTGGGAATTTCATATCATGCAATCCAGTTCCACTCATTTTCCAGTCTCTTCATATCTGACCTTCACTCTTGAAGTGCCTCTCCACCAAATTAAAAAGAAATAAATGTAAATTAAAATAAATAATAAAATCAATTAAGTAATTTTAAAAAATATTTTTTAACAAACATTCACATACAAGCAACAACAAAAAAAACAGCACAAGGAAAAACAAAAACAAACAAAAAATCCACGTCTTTCTTGTCTCTTCATCACCTCTACACTCTTATTAGTGGCATTGGGAAATGCAGTGTGTCACAAAGTATACCTTTTTTGCTGAACACTTTACTTGCAAATATTCATTATGTAATGAGTTGTCAGGCAGGGTCAAGGGCTCTCGCTTCTGATACATCATCAATACTGGACCTTCACTGAAATTCCTCTTGGATATCCTGCTCTTGCCCTAGTCATGGAGATACTGTAGCTATGGTTCCAAGTGGCCAAAGAATGGCACTGTGCACTGATAGAGTTTTTATTACCCTCTGAAGCTTCCAAAGCTAGGTCTCAATCATCTGTATTGTTCTTAACCTTCTCATTTAATCATGAAGGGACAGCAACCAATTGACTGTCCACTTTAAAGTTCTAAAACCCTTCCACAATCTTTCCCAAAATAATCTCATTGCTTCTTTCACTACAACACTGCTAAACAGTTTGTGTTTTATTTGTATTTTAATACAAATCCTGATGAAAAGCAACTTGGGGAGCAAAGTGTTTATTTCAGCTTTCATGTTTGGACCACAGTGCATCTTGATGGAACTTATGACAGAAACTCAGGGCAAGAACCTGGAAGTAGGAACTGAAGCAGAGGCCATGGAGGAGAGCTTCTTACTCACTTCCACATGTAACTTGCTCAAGCTGATTTCTTATACTACATAGGACCACCTGCCCAGGGGTGGTACCACTCACAGTGGACTGGGCCTTTTCACATCAATCATTAATCAAGAAAATGCCTGGTAGGTTTGCCCACAGTGCAATCTGATGAACCATATTCACAGAACAACAGAACTTCAACAACTAAGTATCACAGTCATAGAAAACATGGAATCAAGTTGAAAAAGAAGGACAAGAGATGTAATTCTGAGTTTATAATAAAATGCTTCATCTCCTGCTATCACAACAATTCAAATACTACTCAATCTTCTTGTAGGGCCCACCAACCACTAATTTTACAGATTAAAGTTAAGACAAATGCTTAGGATGTTCAATAGTTCCTTCTGTGAAAATGACAGTCTGTATCTGAATTAGACAACAATATTGTTCTTAACATAGAACTATGAATTGCCAGTAAGAGCCATAATTTAATGGTGAGAAAACTGAAATGTATTCATTCATATATTTGTTAAAATTTATTTCATTTCTTTATAAATTAACAGTCATAATAACACTATCAATTGAGACCTCCTTTTCTGTTGACTCTAGAGTATGAAATTAACAATTAAAAACAGTAATGGCTGTGCTGATTACAAATTCATTAAATCAAAAAAATAAAAAACAAAAACAAAACAAATTCATTAAATCATGTTTTTTGTGTATGGATAGAATAAAAATTTAGTTTCCCTATATGATCATATTACTATTTTGAAATTTTGATATAACTTAGTTTTCATCTTCAATTTTATATTATTACATTATGTATAAAATCTGTTTCAAATGTGACAGTAAATAATTATCAGACTTATAATACTTTCTTCAGAAGAGCAGCCTAAGATTTATTAAAAGGAAATATTCCATCTGAGAAGAAAAATCAAGAAAGCAAAAATGACCTGACTGAGCTAAAATTTCTATCTAAAAACAAATACAGAATGAAGTAAAACACAAAAAAATGTTATGAAATGAGCAAGAAAAGGGCAAATTTGAAGAGAAAGAACACAATTCAATGAGCACTGAGAAATCAATGAAGTAAAACTGTTCTGTCTCTGAAAATGAACAAGCTGAAAACGGACCATTTTTTGCCTTCATTGATTTTCACTGTTTATTGAGTTGTGTTCCTCTGTCCCTCTGAGGTCATGCCATTTTGGTTTCTTTTTCTGCTTCTAAGTAAGCCTTTGGAAGGGCTATACATATCAGAGGGCCATGCTAAATGACTTCCAATATTCTTCAGCAGGAAATACATCATTCATTCTATAATTATAAAGTCTGCAGCCATTGTTTGTAGGCACCAATAGGTAGAATATTAAATAACAAGGTGTCATTACAACCATATGGCACTAACAGTGAGTATGCCT
Source organism: Cricetulus griseus (assembly GCF_003668045.3). Lineage (NCBI taxonomy): Eukaryota > Metazoa > Chordata > Mammalia > Rodentia > Cricetidae > Cricetulus > Cricetulus griseus. Next base: position 79,542,595 of record NC_048601.1, read on the forward strand.
TGTATTTTTTAAATTTCTATGAAACTACTTTATTTTCTCTCACGAAAGGTACTTAAATTTTGCTTCTAAAAAGTAATCTCCAAAGTCAGCCAAGTTGAAAACAATGCTTAATTTACACAGGTAATGAATTAGATCTCCAACAATAGTATGTTAGGAACTTTGAATGAAATTACAAAATTGGAATTTTCTTTCAACCTAATTTTGTTTGCTAAGACTCAAACTGGTTTTTATTCAACTGCTTTGATGAAGATGCTTTCCAACACAGCCGGCTTATCTCCTGACTAAAGTAGTCAGACAATGTTTTGCAGTGTTGACATTATGACATAAAGTTAAATACAATACGAGGAAAGAGTTAGTGAAGCTTCTAAAAACACATGACAAGTGTGAGATGTAAGTGAATAAAGCTTAAGTTACATACATCAACAATAAGATTTGACCACAATACTCTGAAAAACTGAAACATAATCCCTCAGCATAAATATGAAGTGTTACAGTTATGACAGACAAATGGTTATTATCATATAAAGAGCTTATAGAAATGCTTATAAAATATTAAGTTTTCCACTCAAAGGAAGTGAAAAGTGAAGCTAAATATTACTTGCAAAAGACATGCAAATGAATTTTCCACAGATTTAAAACATTTTCAACTACACTAATTCCAATTAATCCACTGATTTGTATTCTACACAAAACCAAGAAATACTGAAGCATCATTTTCACCCATTTCTCAATTCTAAAATGTATTACCAATAATATTTAAGATTTTCTGAAATGGTTGTTGGTGTACCTTGCCAGCATCTAGGCAAACCATGTAAAGTGAGTTCCCATTTTGAAATGTGAAACTTAAAAGTTCATTCTTCCTAAACATAAACAATTCCTAGTACTATATTCTAAGCAATTACCAAAATCATACTTATGGACATATGTAAGAAATTCCTTATCTTTGGATTGTTTTCAGCAACTTCAATGGTCTAAATGCTTATGCCCCTGCATCCTTCAGGTCTCCTGCTCAAACCCTAACCACAGTGGTGATGTCACAGGGAAGGCCCTGGGAAGTGAATACATCATGAGACTGCAGTCTTTATAGGATTTGGTGTGCTTTGTAAGAAGCATAGAGAATCATCTTACTCTTCAATGGAAGGATCTAGCAAGAATTATAGACCAATGATCAGAATTTAAACCATTAACAGATTGGTTAATCTGTTACTACCCAAATTTTGGACTTTTCAGCCTCCAGAACAGAGATAAGTTTCTCTTATTCATAAGCTAACCAGAAAATGACATTTTAAATAACATCTGCAATGGACTACAACAAAAAGTTGAGTTGTCAGAGAGCTATCTACTTATAAAGCAAAAATGGGGAATAATAGGAACATGTGAAACTCCTACTTGATTAGAAAGTATAAAGGGACTCCAGTGTGACTCAGAAGATCATTGACACCCTCCAGATGGTCTTCACACACAGATGCAGACAAGGTGGCCTTCCAGCAGTTTGCTATGGGAGATGTTACCAACATTTCTAATGAGGATTTTATTTTCTTTCTCCTCTATGGAATCTTAACCCTTTATTTCATTGGATTTGTTTTAATAATAGAAAGAAACCACATTAACAAAGTAAATCTATAGGGGGTTGGGGAGATTGGAGAGGAGGAAGAGGGGAGGAAGAGTAATCTGGGATTGACATGTGAAACAAGCTTGATTCTAATTTAAATAAAAAATAAAAGAAAAAACAAAGTAAATCTATTTTTAAAGGTTTGCTGTAATATGCAAATCATATAAATGCAAACTAGTGTATTTTGTGATGGTTTATGAACTATTGATATTAATATTCACAATTTGTTTACAGTTGCTTTACAATATAATATTAAATATAACATCACATTTATAAAATCATTTAAATGTAAAGATGATATTGTTTTATTACAGGTATGTGAGTGTGTGTGTATGTGAATACACACTGGCACTGAAGCCCTAGCACTGCTACCCACCAGTGCCAGGGCTTCAGATCATCTGGAGTTCAGAGCTAGTGTTATAGGCCATTGTGAGTTCCCTGAATGGGTCAGCTGGGATGGAACTCAGGTTCTCTACAAGAGCAGAACACACTTTTAAATAATTACCCATCTCTCCAGCTTTCAAAAATGTCTTATTTTAAATAATAGAACCCTATGATTCTAAGTAAGGTAACACATTTGAAATCAGAGGGGCACTTAAAAACCAAAACATTCTCAGGGATTTTTTTCCTGTTTTTTTTTTTTTTTTTTGAAAGAAAATTATGTTCCATGTCAATCCCAGGTCCCTCTCCCTACTCCCTCCACCCCCCCAACTAACACTCTACCTTCCCATACCCTTTCTGCTCCCAGGGAGGGTGAGGCCTTCCATAGGGGGGTCTTCAAAGTCTGTCATATTCTTTGGGATAGGCCCTAGGCCAACCCCCTTGTGTCTAGGCTCAGGGGGTATCCCTGCATGTTGGATGGGCTCCTAAAGTTCATTCCTATGCTAGGGATAAGTACTGATCCACTACAAGGGGCCCCATAGATATCCAAGGTCTCCTCACTGACACCCACGTTCAAGGAGTCTGGATCAGTCCCATGCTGGTTTCCCAGCTATCAATCTAGGAACTAAGAGTTCTCCCTTGTTCAGGTCAGCTGTTTCTGTGGGTTTTACCAGGTAGTATGGACCCCTTTGCCCTCCAAAGAATTCACACAGGAGTCATATGATAGTGGGTTCCTAATGTCAAAGGACTGACACACAGGAGCTAGAAAGGGCTCTCCCTTTACAGGAGCGATTTAACTGGGAAAGGTAAGAGAAGACAACACAGAAGGAGAGAGATGAAGGGAAAACTGTGAAACATAAGGCTGGAAAGTTATTGAATGTTGAGAGCTTGGAAGAGAATGTTGATAATGCACACCATAGAGGCCTGGATTGTGAAGTTTCAAAGGAAAGTTTAAAAAGTTTTTCAAAGTTTATCAGTGTAACAGGCTTTCTTTTAGGCCACCAACCAGCTCCCAAATCATGACACAGACACTTATTATTAGTTCTGACTGTTTGGCCTTATCTTAGCTCTTGTTTTTATGTGTTTTTCTTCACCTACAATTTGCCTTGGGGCTTTTTAACCATTTTTTACAGGGTTCAGCAAAAATAAAGAGGGTGAGGTCCCTGATCTTTGTACTCACAGAGCAGAAAATATACTGTTGTGTTAAAGATATAATTAACTTGGATATGAATATTTCTCCAAGGTCACATATTCAAGGAAATAATTCTAACATAGCTGAATTTCATTCCCCTCTGACAGTAGAAAATAATTTTCTACCTGAAGAGTTTTAAATTTCTACAGTATTGCAAGCATTTAAAATAATTAATTTATTAAGTATTATATACATGAAATGTCTGGGAACAGAAGAATTTCAAATATTGGAAAATTTATAATTATTATTTTGGAATAGTTGCCAGGACTTTACTATTGTAGAATCCATAGTCCGCAATTTATAAATCTAAAGGTTATACTGTTTGTGTATCTGAAGGATGCTCAAGCTATAGTGCTTTCTAAAATATACAAGAGAAACCACAGCTACAGACAAATACATCCAACTATGTAAACATAAGACCCTTGTCAGGCAAATGTCAATAACTATGATGTGTTATTTATATTGATAGTCTTTTATTCAAATGTGTTAAATTTTTAAAATAGGAAAATATATTATAGGTAAAAACTGAATAATATAAAATTGTTCTCCTGCTATTATTTGTTTGTTTGAGATCTAAGATTTAGGGCGCTATTACATTATCCCTTTTATTTTCTATGTTTTCTAAGATTCACTCAAGTATACCTCATCTATCTCTCCATTTTGATTGTCCTTGAAGGTTTGCAGATCTGGTTTTTAGCTGGCATTTGAGTTTATTTTTTATAGGCATAAAGTAGTCAGTATAACTTTGAAAACCTTGTTAGCTAACACTTTCTGATCATGTAGCAGTGACAAATACTGTAAAAGAAAGAAAGCTACCACAAATCTCTTATATACCCTCCCATAATCCCTGATACAGTCAGTTGTATTTCACTCCAAAATACTATAAAGTTGTCACTTGCCACGATGACTGTTGTTGAATCCAACTGAAGTTACAAAAAAGCAGAGGAAACTAACTGTGAAATCTCCTGAAACAATGGTGTTGAGAATATATGCCATCCTTCACAGTTGTGTGAGCTAGCCATTAAGAACACTCATAGTCAGGCATAACTACTAAGAACAAGATTTGATCTCAATGAATGACTTGCTGTGATTAATTTAAGAGAACCTGAATTTGATAATTCAATAGATTTCTCTCTTGAATTTGTCTGTTAGAAAAGTAATAGCAGAATCCATCACTTGCCATTAGCTATGCTACTCGTATGACATATATGTCTGTCTATGCTTAGTCTAAATTTCAGGGAAGCTTGCATTTTTGTTTCATTTATGCTTGTTCTATCTAGTAACTATTTAAATACTCACTGGTCACATCAAAAAGAAAGGGAAAAACTAAATTCTGGTGACATGAAACAAAATGCTGTTTTATTTTGAACATTAGAGATGCAGTATAGTAAGAGGGATTTTATAAAAAGCAACAAACATGGGTGTTTCCTTCACAAAATATTTCTGAAATTGATAGAACATAACTATTAAATATGGCAAATGTCAAATAACATTATTAACTCATGTACTGTTTTAGAAAACAAGGTGATAGATGCACATTAAAGAAAGCAAATGTTCATTACAAAGAAATTATTGTGAATATTTTGCATTATATGATGCTAATGGTAAAGATTATGATGCCAGTGGTCTAAAAGAAAAGTAAAGAGATTATTCTTGTATTTATCTCTTTTTTCCACTTGATAAATTTGTTCACTGTCATAAGCTTGACTAATAGGGGTCATATCAAAAGGTAAGAGAATGAAGAGAAAACATGATAAAAAGAATTAAAGGAATTTCCTAATAAACCTCCATCAAATCGCTAATATTTTGAACATAAATGTTATTCACAATTCCCAAATTATATTGCTATTGTAATTAACAAAATATGTAAGATAATGAAATAATTGCAATCTCTAAAGAAGCATAAAGCTCACAGATTTTCTAGCAATTGCTTGATTTATGATAAGCCTTGGAGATAGTTCCTATTTCCCAGCTAGAGCAGAAAACAAATAAATTTTACATTTATTGAGAGAACAACAAATTCTATATGATACAGGCTTTATACATTTGTTGGGTTAATTATATGAGTTTAATTGAACTAAAAAATCAAAAGAAGCCAAGGCAGTTGTTCTAATAATTCACTTTGTCTTTTTATAAAGCATGAATACAACTTTTCTTAAAATTATTCTTATATAATTTATTATGTATATTTTTTAAAAATTAGATTGTGCATCAGACAATTATATCACAAATGATAAATTGGTGACCATTATTTCATTAGCTTTCATTTGCTTATGTTTCCAAGTGACATTTCAGAAGGGACATTAAAAAAGTATTTAAAAATAAAAAAAACAACAAATGTTATCATCAATAAGGGTACTATGATTTACCTGCAATTCATCAAATCTAGGTGCAGTATATATTTATCATATTCATTGTCATGGTACTGCTTACCCAGTTCATTCATTTCTTCATAAACTCATGAAATTATTTGTGACATGGCATGCAACAAATTTAACTGCAAATATAACAGCATAAGATTCCATAATAAAACATAAAAATGAAGTATATTGTGTGGAGCATCAGAAAGCCTGGGTAGAAGTATAAAAATTTAATAAGACATAAAATTAACAATAGGTCAAACACATAAAAGACTAAGCTCAATTCCATTAACAAGTATTTCATTGCAAACTGAGTTTTTGGTAAGTACAGTCGTTAGAATGATAATGCTCTGAATAGGTTCATAAATTTTTCTAATATTTGAACCACAGTTGGTGGAAGTATTTGGGACGGACTAGGAGGTGCGGCTTGTTGGAAGAAGTGTGTCACAAAGATGGGCATTGTGGTCTCAAAAGACTCTCAACATTCCCAGTTAGCTCTTTCTTACCTCTAACTTGTAGATCTAGATATGAGAACTCAAGTGCTACGCCAATGACATGCCTACCAACCTCCTCCCATGTTTCCCACCATAATAATCATCGACTGACATTCTGAAAATTGCCCCAATTAAAGGCTTTCTTTTACATATTGGCTTGGTCATGGAACTTTATCACAGCAGTGGAATGTTAACTAAGACAGTAAGATTAAAGGGGAAAGACACAAAGTTAGTAACTTTGAATATCAAAGATCAAAAAAAATGGGTGCTGTCAGCTATATATACACCTCTTTTCTTAAATTCTTCATCTTAAAATTCACAGGTCCATGGATAAATTACCACTTTTCCATGTCAGATAACTTCAGAAATTCCTATATATATATGGAGAGAGAGAGAGAGAGAGAGAGAGAGAGAGAGAGAGAGAGAGAGAGACAGAGACAGAGACAGAGAGACAGAGAGAGACAGAGAGAGACAGAGACAGAGACAGAGACAGAGAGAGAGACAGAGAGAGAGAGAGAGAGAGAGAGAGAGAGAGAGAGAGAGAGAGAGAGAGAGAGAGCTTGTATAGCAAAATTAAATTCAGGGAAATTCCCAAAGCTCCATTAGTATAGGTCTCCCTCAGAATACAGGAAGTATGAAGAACTCTGTGCAGCAACTACCCACAGCATGTCACCTGAGTGTTCCAATCCTGAAAAGAGTATTATGCCAGCCAATATAACAGGAAAATGTGTGCTCTGTAGCTGTATCTTCTTTGTGAAAAGGATCACTTCCATATTTGACCCCCCCCCTTAAAGTGAATTACCTGTATTACACATTCACAAAGATTTCTTTCTGTATTTATATGTGTGGTTGTGGGGTGTGTGTGTGAATATACAATGATTGTGAATATATAATGATATGTGTATGAAGACTTCACTATATTCAAAATCCCATTTTAAATATCCCTAGCTGTTTGCTATTTTCACATTAGATGGACCTGTGAAATTCTCTCTTTTTATCAGCTGTGTGAGAGAAAATGACATTATTTCTTCATATCCTTAAACTAGGCACACTTTTCCCAATCTCATTCCCACCTTCTTGTTTTAACTCATCCATAACATTCTTTGAGAACTGAGCTCTCAGATTCTGCACACACAATGCTAAGTGTTTGACTCACTCTAAATACTTCAATGCAGGGGTTCAGGGAGAGCTCCAGTGGCAGGAAAAAATACTCCTTGGGAATTATCATTAGTTTGAATATAAAAAGTGGATCAAATGTGTTAAGAAACTTCAAGCAAGATACGTATTAGGTACAAGTTCTTAGAAATTCAGAAACATATGTATAGATCATGAAGTATTCACTGTACTATATAAAAAATGCCCAGCTGCTGACAGATATGAGGTTGGTGAAGATCTTTTCCCATTTTGTTTTGTCTTACTGACTGTGTCCTTTGCCTTGCAGAAGCTTCTCAAGTTTCAGGAGGTCCCATTTAGAAATTGCTACTGGTGTAATGTTCAGGAAGCCATCTCTTGTGCTAATTTGTTCAAGGGTTTCTCCCCCTTTCTCTTCTAGAAGATGCAGTGTGGCTAGATTTATGTTGAGATCTTTGATCCATTTGCACTTAAGTTTTGTGCATGGTGACAGATATGGATCTATCTACAATCTTCTGCGTGTCCGAATCCAGTTGTGCCAGCACCATTTGTTGAAGATGCTATTTTTCCATTGTATAAATTTAGCATCTTTGTCAAAAATAAGGTGTTCGTAGGTTTGTGGGTTAATATCAGGGTTTTCAATTCGATTTCATTGGTCTATCTGTCTATTTTTGTGCTAATACCAAGCTGTTTTCAGAACTATGGCTCTATAATAGAGCTTGAAATCAGGGATAGTGATGCCTCCAGAAGATTCTTTATTGTACAGAGTTGTTTGGCTATCCTGGGATTTTTATTTTTCCATATAAAGTTGAGTATTGTTCTTTCAAGGTCTGTGAAGAACTGTGTTGGGATTTTGATGAGGATTGCGTTGACTCTATAGATTGCTTTTGGCAAGACTGTCATTTTTACTATGTTTATTCAACCTATCCAAGAGCATGGGAGATCTTTCCATTTTTTGGTACCTTCTTTAATTTCTTTCTTTAAAGACTCAAAGTTCTTACTGTACAGGTCTTTCATTTTTTTGGTTAATGTTACCCCAAGATACTTTATGCTGCTTGTGGATATTGTGAAGGGTGATGTTTCTCTAATTTCTTTCTCATTGGATTTATCATCTGTATGTAGTTGGGCTACTGATTTTTTGAGTTAATTTTGTATTCTGCTACTTTGCTGAAGATGTTTATCAGCTGTAGGAGTTCCGTGGTAGAGTTTTTCAGGTCACTAATGTAGACTATCATATCATCTGCAAATAGTGAAAGTTTGACTTCTTCCTTTCCACTTTGTATCCCTTTGATCCCCTTTTCTTGTCTTATTGCTCTAGCTATAACTTCAAGTATAATATTGAAGAGATATGGAGAGAGAGGACAGCCTTGTCTTGTTTCTGATTTAGAGGAATCGCTTTGAGTTTCTCTCCATTTAGTTTGATATTGGCTGTTGGCTTGGTGTATATTGCTTTTATCATGTTTAGATATATTCCTGTTATCCTGTTCTCTCTAAGATCTTTATCATGAAGGGATGTTGAACTTAAAAGATAAAGGATAAAATAGGATTGAGCTAGGCTACATCACAGAAGTTAAGGAAGATATAAAAGGGACAGAAATAGCAGGCAGATATAACACTGAACTGCTGACCACTGTAACATCAGTTGAAATAACACCTGACAAGTGTCTACAATCAGAAAAATCACCTGACACATTATACACACACACACAGACACACACACACACAGACACACACACACACACACACACACACACACACACACACACACACACACACACATATATATATATATATATATGGATTCTTTTAACAACTGCTTAAGTCATGTAACATTAGTCCCACTTTGTATTTATGAGAGAAAGTACAGAGAAGTTAATTAATTTATCTTTAATCACACAGCTCCGCATGATGCAGCCAGGATTTAAAATAGGCAATGTCGTCATACCAGTCGCCATTACTTTTTGTTAGTCCTGCTCAGTCTTTGTAAGAAGTAGCCAGCTGAATGCAGAGAGTAAGCCTCACAGATATGTAAACCAAAGGTTATGGAGGATGAAAGCCTCTGACACCACAAATCCCTGTGTTTCCTGAAAGACTGTTCAGGAACAACCTTGGGAGAAAATGCTAATGACTTAGATGTGGTTCCTATTGTTGAGATAAAACACTGTGACCAGAATCGCTTGGGATGGAAAGGGTTTATTTCACTTACATTATTATTACAACTTTATTATTACAGTGCATCATCAAAGGAAATCAGGCAAGAACTCAAGCAGGGAAGAAGGATGGAGACAGAAACTGATGCAGAAGGCATTGTGGAGTGCTGCTTACTGCTTGCACCCCACGGCTTGCTCAACCTACCTTCTCATAACATCCCAGAGCATCAGTGCAGGAGTAGTCCCCCACCTACAGAAAACTGGTCTGTCCCACATCAATCATCAATGAAGAAAATACACTGCAGGTTTTCCCACAGAAAATCTGGTTGAGTCATTTTCTCAGTTATGGTTCCCTCTTCAAAAAGACTATAGCTAGTGTCAACTTGACACAAAAGTATCCAACACAGCTGAGTAGTCATGAAAATTCAACTATGATATCATTTGGGTCAGGGCCTAGGCCCTCGCTAGGCTGAGAGAGTATCCCTCTATATGGAATGGGCTCCCAAAATCCATTCTTTTGCTGGGGATAAATACTGATCTACTATCAGAGGCCCCATAGATTGCCCAGACCTCCTCACTGACACCAATGTTCAGGGAGTCTGGATCAGTCCTATGCAGGTTTCCAAGCTATCAGTCTGGAGACCATGAGCAACCTCTTGTTCATCTTAGCCATTTCTGTGGGTTTCTCCAGCCTTGTCTTGACTCCATTGTTCAACAATCCTCCCTCTCTGCAACTAGATTCCAGAGGTACACTCAGGATTTAGCTGTGGTTGTCTGCTTCTGCTTCAATCAACTACTAGGTGAAGGCTCTAGGATGGTATATGTGGTAGTCATCAATCTCATTATCAGGGGAAGGCATTTAGGGTAGCTTCTCAACTATTGCTTAGATTGCTAGTTGGGGTCAACTAACATGTAGATCTCTGGACATTTCTCAAGTGCCAGATTTCTCTTTAAAACAATAATGGCTCCCTTTACTATGGAATCTCTTTTCTTGTTCCCCTCTATTTTTCCCCTGACTCAAACTTCTTCCTTTCTCATGTCCTGTCCTCCCCTCCTCTTCTCCCCTTCTCTTTCTCCTAACTCCCTCTCACCTCCATGCATGTTCCCAATTAGCTCAGGAGATCTTGTCCCTTTCCTCTTCTCAAGGGGATCATGCATGTCTCTCTTAGGGTCCTCCTTCTTTCCTAGCTTCTTTGGTGGTGCAGATTGTAGGCTGTATGAGTATAGCAACTTGAAATAATCTGCTGATTGAGTACAACTGAATATTTAAATATAAAACGTATAACTGTTTAAGACTTGTTTGATCATTTGAATATAGTTAGTTTATTATGGGTGCTATGTTTAGTTTTCATTCATTATATCTTTTAATTCCTAGTAAATATATAATTGTTATTAGCTTAGCTCTTTGCAAAACAAACAAACAAAAACCCCAAACCATTAAGTCATCACTAATCAGCAGGTTATAAATGGTAGTCTTTGTGTTGCTGGAAATGTTGAAGCATGTGAACATTTTTGTTTGAACGACTAGAAGCAGCTATACATGTTCTTGTTATCTTTTTGGCCCAAACATAATGTTATTTTTCAGAAGCAGTTGAGGGGTTAAGACTATCAATATAACCCATATGTTGATGATTAAAATTTTATATTCCATTAAGCTGTGATTCTTTGTAGATTTTTAATGGTTCCATATAGTACAGGAGTTATAAATTACTATATTATGTTGGTAATTACTGTTAGGATTCATAGATAATCCAGATTATCGATCAGGTCATCACTGTCTTTCATTCTTAATAATCACACCTTTCTCAGAGAGATGTGGTGGAGTACACATGTAACCCCAGCATTCCAAGAGGGGAAGATTGGGAGCTTGAGGCCAGATTAAGAACATGATAAGAAACTGTTTCAACAAAGAGAAAAGAAGAGAGGAAAAAATAAAGTGAAGTTTGAAAGAAGTAACGGAGACATGGACAGATGGAGGGAGAAAGAAAAAAGGAAGAGAGGAGAGAAATGTGGGGGGGGGGAAGGAAGAGAGATGCAATGCAGTGAGGAGAAAACAGGCAACAGGAGGGATAAAGGAGGGGAAGGAATGGAATAGGCAGTAGAAGGAATTTAAAGGTCTGTGTTACTTCATAAAAGACCTCAATCTTACCAATGTTGCAGACACTTAGAGTATTGTTCAGTCTTTTTTATAGCCTCCTAAACATAGGAAAATAGATAATGTTAAATATCAGATGTTGATAACAGAAAGAGACATGATTATAGGTCAGTTCCAGAAAGAGTAGCCTTGAGCACCCTTTTCAATCATGTAACTCTTCTGATTTGAGAGAATTTTCTGGATGATTACTTTAAATAAATGAGGTTACATCTTGATTCCATGCTGAATGTATGAAATATTGGAACTTCTATTAGGCTGTTTAGGATCCTGTAAAATTATTTGTATTAAATTTTGTGTAAGCAATGAGGTTCCATAAGAAATTGAAAAGCTATCCGCTGTGCTTTGTAATATTAACCTGAGCAATGAACATAAAGCGGACAGTGTTTCTTGGATTGACACAGAAGTTTTCTTTTCCATCTTTCTTTTCCAATGTTTCAATTTATGATTACTGTCTTTCCATGGAGCATTATCAATTAGCTGCTGACCAGCATCTCATCTTCATCAGTATCTTGATTCAAGGCGTTAATGGATTCTTGTGTGATTTAAATGTCATTCACCTTTACACTCAACTGTTCTGTGGTGAAATTCTATTCACGAATGCTAAATGTATTATTAAAATTTGGAATCTTTTGTGAAGGAAAAGAGCATATAAATAAGGTTGTGCGTTGGCACTTTTATTCTGGTCCAGGCACATGCTACATGTGTAACACCTCTTCTTTAACACCCACATATTTTCTTCCTCTGGACACTCCTTCCCCTTTTTATCTGTATAGTTATTTTCTCCATTGATCTGTTCTAGCACCAGATTGTAATTAAATGTGAACTCACCTGAGCTCACCTGGAAACCCACTTCCCCTGAGCTAAGTGCTCATTGTGCTATTGCTTCATGAACAAAAAGCCTCTCATTTCTAACGGATAATAAGTTTTCTCCTAGCTCATTTATCCTCTGCAAATTCCAACAAAATATGCCTGTTCATTCAAAAATTATTAACCTATCTTCATGTTATTCTTCCAAAATACTCAATCTGTGTGGTGGAGAGATGGCTCATTTCTTTAGAGCACCAAATGCTCTTTACAGAGGCTCAAGTTTTAGTCACACCTCCTCAAGGCAGCTCATACCTATCTTTAACTTCAGTTGTAGGAGATCTGATGCTCTCTCACGGCCTCCACAGGCACTGTGCATGTGCTGCACAGACATGAGCATAGATAAAACATTCATACATATAAAAATTTAAAAAGTAATAGCCTGTCAATAACCCTGGATATACAATTACGCCAGTGATTGAGACTAGGGATGGTGCTGTTTCTCACCAGCAGGTCAGCTATATCCCAGACACTTGTGTATACCCCTTCCACAAACATTGCCTATCACCTGGCTCCACATTCCCAGAATCTTGGCTGTCTGCTCTCTATAGATAACAGTTACTTTAAAGGATGGATATGTAGCTGGGCAGTGGTGGCACACGCCTTTAACCCCAGCACTAGGGAGGCAGAGGCAGGTGGACCTCTGTGAGTTTGAGACCAGCCTGATCTACAAGAGCTAGTTCCAGGACAGTCTCCAAAGTCACAGAGAAACCCTGTCTCAAATAACCAAAAACAAAAAATTATTTAATATCTCTAACATCCTTAATGAATGTGTTTTTTAAGAATGTTTTTATACCGCCCCTAACTGTCAACCTCCCCAACTCCTCTTGAAGCACCCTACCTGGTGCTTCCAAGAAACCACCAAGTTTCTGCATGCACCATGTGTTATGGATTCTTGCCCAAAATGCCCTAGATAACTGAATGGCTCACAAAACTACATCACTGGGCCTTTGAAGTACCTCTGAAATTAATGGGTCTGCCGTATCCAACTTATAAAAAGGAATACTCTTCATAAAGTCTCTATTTGGCACTGCTAAGATACATCAGTCTCTCTTTTACACTCTATATTTTGCTCCTCTTCCCATGAGTTTCCATTAAATAATATACTGTTACCCTTAATTGTAAAACTTTTAGTAATTGTTATTTGGTGATACACAAGCCCCAGTTTTGTGTTGTAGCTTAAATGATATAATCACAAAATCATCACCAAATCTATACATTCTAGCATTTTTAAACTGGTATATCCTTAGGAGCTCCTTTCTATGAATCACATGGTATTGTATATGTGTCTATAGTGGTAACTTCCAGAAAGAAATAGCAAACATAAATGAATCAACCCAATGAAGTTATTGTCACATTTTAATGTTGTTTATGTCACCAAAGAAGACTATGGCAAGAAGTTGTCAAGAATGGTATTGTAGTCACTGCATAATCAACAGGGAAGTAAGTTTTCTAGTTGGATGACTTCAGTGCAAGGGATTCTTCTAAGTTCAGCTAAATCCTCTTCAATGCAGTCATTACTGTAAACCTCAATAAGTTCCATCCCTGAGTTTTATATTGCAAACTGTTCATACTTAAAATTGTATTGTATGATACTGTACAATGAAAACTATGAAAGCATGATGAAATTCCCTTTTTATATTTTCAGAGAAGAAAACATTATGACCTTTGAGTTGAGCAAATAAAACATATTTTAAAAATATTTAAGAATATATTTAATAATTTATACCTTTATAAATATAAGTAATTCTTTTATTGACTCTTTTAACATGATCCTGGGTCAAAACTATTTTCTTCAAGTTGGGTATAGAATATACTGGCTCTTGAGATGGCATTTTAAAGACAAAGGGGACAGGTAGTATTAAAACCATGTGCTGCATGTATCTCAGGGTTCATGTGTTGTTTCCTGTCCTAACTTTTATTTATTGTTAAGAAGCAACTTATGAATCATTTCCTACCAAAAGCATTTCTTCTTGAATCTGTGATTATCATCAGGTGAGACCAGACCTATCTCATTCACTTTAATATGGGTTTTATGCTAAAATTCACAAATGGAGTGTTCCTGTTGTTAAACTAGCCTCTCTGTGTTCATCTTTATGTTAAATTAGTTGTGCTGCCATTCTGTAGTCATGTTTATTTTTGATTGTTCATTTATTTTTTCAGTCTCCTGCCTCCCGAGTCTTCCTCATGTCTACAGCTGCAATAACTCAAAGAACATGCCCTACCTTTGAGCTACATATACAAAAATTTGAGTTGATGAAAAAACACATTATCCTTCCCCTCAAAAGTTAAAAAGATATTCATGAGACAGCCACAGGAAAAATAAACAAAAGGAAGATTGAACTTTTTCTTCATGTTATGGATAGACAGAACAGATCATACAACATATCATAATTGTGACCAAAAGGGACCTGCAAGACACTAGAGCAGAAAACGGCAAACATATCCATATTGGCACATGGAGAAAACAGTTTTGTAGCCTATAGCCATCACTCATATGTGGATTTTAGACGTAGAATAAAGGATCACCAACCTACAATCCACCCTGTCAGAGAAGCTAGTAAACAAGGAGGAGTCTAATAGACACACACATGGTCTCCTGGAGAAGGGGAAAGGGGCAAAATCTCCTGAGCAAATTGGTAGCATGGGAGGAGGGAGAAGGGAGCCAGGAGAATGAGAAGGGGAGACGAAGTGGGGTGAGGAGGACATGAGGGAGCAGAAAGTTGAGTTGGGGGAAGAATAGAAGAAAACAAGAAATATGATACCATAATATAGGGAGACATTTTTGATTTACAGAGAAATCAGGCACTAGGGAAATGTTGGGAGATCTACAAAGATGACAACAGCCAACAATCTAAGCAACAGAGGAGAGGCTACCTTAAATGCCCTCCCCTGATAATGAGATTGATGACTGACTTTATGCCATCCTATAGCCTTCATCCAGCATCTGGTGGAAGTAGAAGCAGACACCCACAGCTAATCACTGAACTGAACTGGAATCCAGTTGCAGAAAAGGAAGAGTGATATACACAGGGATCCAGACCAGACTATTGAAACCCACAGAAACAGCTGACCTGAAAAACGGGGAGCTCTTGGTCCCCAGACTGACAGTTGGGAAACCAGCATGAGACTGATCCAGATCCCAGGAATGTGGGTTTCAGTGAGGAGACCTCGGAAATCTACAGGACCTCCTGTAGTATTTCAGTACTTATCCCTAGCATAGCTGCAGACTTTGGAAGCCCATTCCACATAAAGGGATACTCCCTGAGCCAAGACACACGGGGGTTGGCCTAAGCCCTGTCCCAAAGGATATGATAGACTCTGATGACCTCCAATGGAAGGCCTCACCCTCCCTGGGGAGCAGAAAGGATATATGATAGGGTATTAGTTCGGGGGGGGGGGCGTTGTAGGGTCAGAGGGGAGGGAGTAGGAACTGGAATTGACATGTAAAACCATCTTGTTTCTAATTCAAATAAAAAAATAAAGGAAAAAAATTTTTAAAAAAGAATTGTGTCCCTTCTTATTCTGGGATTTGGATGAAAGAAACTGGAATCAAGTTCAGTAAGTGATATTACTAAGTCATTAGCAGGCTCATCTATTTTATGCCATATTTATAATCTAAACCTGCCTTTGCTGCTTTCCAGTCAAACCATCATCCTCTTTCTCTTTGCCAATCATCAACTCACACTACCATTAGCCCTCTATCCTCTCTACTTCACTAAATCTAGATACACATTTCAAAATGACAAGGGAATCCAGGAACAACACATTACTCTTAGCTCTGCCTTTCCTGCTCCTCAGCTTTGAGGACCCAAACACATAAGCTCAAAAATCCTACACTCTGCTGTTCTGTACACTTCCATTTCCCTTTATTCTTAATCCTGCTTTGCCCTCTACCCCCTTGGGCCTTTCCCTCTTCTTAATGCCCTCACTGAACTCATTCTGCTCTGTGGGCATTGAATGTTCAGTGCTATCAGCCTCAGCCCTGGTTCCCCTTCTTTAAGGAAGGATACCCAACACTGTTCTACCTGAGTGTCTTCTATAATCTATGTAGGGCTGAACACACTCAACCACTTCATCATGCTATAATTGTATGGTTTTGTGAGCTGTTTTCTGAAGTGATTCTTTATATGCCTATCTAGCATTTAATACTTACACCTTATTCACAGCTGTCAAGTGACTGATGATGACTGCACACTTAGGTTTCTATCATGCCCATTTAATATATCAGCATGTGTTCAGGAAGTAAATGTCTTATAATTTTCCTATTTGAATCATTAACATAATTAACATGAATATATTTCATACTTTGAAATGAACTCTTTACTAATCATATTTCTGTGACCAGTTTTTAAAATGAAATCAATAAATAATACAAATGCAAAATAGCAGGTTCACAGAGTTACTTCTTAGGCACTGTCTAGGGCTTTGGATTTTAATTCTAAATGTTTTGTTACCTATGTTTATACTTAACATCTATAGGAGAAAATTGAAACGTTTTGCTGCTAAAAGTATAATGATTGTGCAACATTTCTCTTACCAAGAGGCAAAATTCATGAGCTATAATATTGCTAATATAAACTTGAAAATTATTTTGTCATAGTTTGGAGCATTATAATTATCTGTAAAATTTAATGTAATTTAGTGTACATGAAATAACTGTATGTAGGAGTAATTTGATAACAAAAATATTGTAGGGATATGAGTTGTCAAGGATTTTTGGAAGAAAACACCAGTGATGACTCATAGCAATAAAACCTTTGATGAAGTTCCTGAGTCAGAATCTACTCTTTATTTGTAAGAAATTGTGAAAGATTTTAATATTATAGGCTAAGGATGACTCATTCAATTTATGTTACTCATTCTTACAGTGAGGTTAGCTTACCAAGCTTCTTATCTGGAATTTCCAGAAATGTATACAACACTTTCAGTCACTTTCTATGACAAAACTGTTAACACCTGAGATTTTAAGTGAACACTGAAATGTAATGATAAACATAGCATTTTGTGAAATGTTCTGCTATATAAAAATTATTCTTAGACAAAACCCAATCAATTGGGTTTTTTATTTTTATAATTGTAATTACACCAATTTTACATTAGAAACAAGCCTCTTTTACATGTCAATCCCAGTTCCCTTTCACTCCCCTCCTCTCATGCCCCTCCATCCCCAAACAAACCCCTTCCTGCTCCCCAGGAAGGATGAGGCCTCCCATGGGGGATCTACATTATCTGACAATTTAAATTAATGTTTGATATGAAAACTACTGAAACAAACTAAATAAGTGAAAAAAATCAATTCATGTTGTATGGACACGTGTTTTTCCAGAATAAATGCTCTGAATGAACCATTATAACATAGCTATATCCATATAGAGATAGTGCACAACAAAATGGTTGCTTCCAATCAGCACCCCAGGGTATTCATCACAGCCAATGGCCAGCAGATACAGGGTAAACACAGCATCAGCCCTCATTTGTTCTCTGTCTCTTCAGACTTCTTGCTGCTCTAGTCCTCAGTTATTACATACAGAAAAAAGTGATTTTCTTGGTTCTTCATTTGATTTATTTCATACGAGCAGCTTGAAACATGCATGAATAATGTTGTGTTTTTGTATTTTGTCCTTATGCAGGCTACATAGATCCAGTACAGAAAATCAAAACTATTTTGCAGATTTTTTTCTCCACAAATTCAAGTATCCTGCCCAATTGGTGAATTATAATAAATAATTCACCTGGTAATATATCTCCTGCTAATATATCTCCACTATCTCTAATCACTTTCATTTGTTACCCAAAGGTTTTAATCCTTCATGTGTCTGAAACACCCACGTTTTCTATTAGGGACTGCCTTTGACAATGACATTATAATTCATCGAGAAATATGTAACATGAGGCATAAACACTTTTGGACTATTAGTCTAGACTTCAGTGTCAGGAAGAGACCTTCTTGCTATCCCTCTTGCCAACCTCTGGTCTTGGGTAAGGCATCTTCTGAATCTACCAATAGCCTTGTTGGCACCATCATGCAGAATACTTTAAATCACAATTGATAATTGTTTTCTGTAGTTTTACTCTAACCTAGTTTTATCTAAATTTAACATTCTTTAAGTTGATGTTATATATTTTGTTTCATTTGAGATACTGACACCATTCTCTAGCCCACTTTGCCACACTTATCTTCATAATCTCTATATAGTATATCTCACTAATGGAATCTATTTGCTCTTGACAACACTGAAATGCCTGGGTCATCTCTGTAGTTGAAATGAATCTTCTATGGGGAGTGGTACCAGGTCCTTCCAGGTAATTACTTAATAAAACAAACAGGCATTGTTCAGAGATTCTTCAGCTTCCAGTTTCTAGCACAGAAAACCTGCCCTCCACGTCCTCTGCTGCATTTCTCAGCCCATATTTCTGAATTCCTTATAGTTACTTTCTAAATGCAAAGTTACTAATGATTGCTTTCCTCAAGAAAGTTGCATTTATACTTTTTTTCTGAGGTTTATCATCTCAGTGACCCTTTTATTTATGTGTTATCTTCTTCTGAGATCAAATCAAGAGCCATACTACCAAATGAAGACTGCTATAAGTATCATAAACTCAATGTCAAATGAGAACTCCTTGGATTTCTCATCCTATCGCACTACTACGCACTGTACTGAGATTATCAGCAGGTCTCAGATCAGCATTAAAATCCTTCTCTAAAACTGACTACTCCTAACATACACCACTGATTTCAGTAACTTTCTTTAGAATAATTTATTTCTATATTATATAGGGAGTGGTTTGTTTGGTAAATTTAGAAGAATGAATAATATTCCCAAAGTCAGGAAAAATAATTCATACTAAATTTAAAAGTATGCATCTATGTAATTTAGTAACATATAAAATCAGAAGAAAGGTGCATAAATGGTAACTCTGACTGTCAATATAAAAATCTCTGCTAGCAATGACATCTAGTTTTGTATGAAGGTAATGTAAGATTTGTCCCAGTTAACAACATGTAAAGAAACCTTGTAGCCTGGTCAGTTCTCTACCTTGGAGAATACAACACAGGGCATACAGACAGCTCATGGTGAGGTGAGATAGAAAGCAAGGCAATAGTCACTATTGTGACAAGTTCTCACTTCATGAATTTAAATGTCAGAAATTAGTGTCAAAGCAAATGTGTTAGATTTGTTTTCTAAATTTAAAAAATTCTTATTTTAAATAATAAATGAAACTATATAAGGCTAAATAAGATGGAAAATGTAGACTACAAATCACCATTAAAAAAAAACAAATGGGATCCATCTCCTGAGTCCTACTCCTGCCCAAGGACACCATCATGCCAGGATCTCTCTGGGCCTGCAGCTGCAGAGAGTGGTACTACCTGTTTAGAGTGGACCTGGCCAGACAGGAAGAACCTCCTCGAGTCTGGAAATACATCACTCTCCCTTCCTCCTCTGCCACCCCCAAACTCTCCTGAGTGAGTAGACTACCAGGAGAGGCAAGACTATACATATCTGCAGACATTGAAGTTTTGGCCCACACACACCACCAGGTGACAAGAGTAAATGGAGGACCCCACCAGCACCCACTGGTAGAAGAGATGGGAAGAAGGCAGAAAAAGAACACACTCAACAGAAAGACCAATCTGACACCACTGGAATCTAGGGTTTCCACACCAGCAAGATCTGAAAAGCACCACACACGAGGAAGAAAAAGAGACAGACCTAAAAATCTAATTAATGAAGACGTTCAAGACCCTTATAGAGGAAACAAGAAAATCTCTTTAAAAAATAGAAGAAAAAACAAACCAAAAACATTCAAGAAACAAGTAATTCTCTGAAAGAATCTAAAGAAAAAACAACCAAAAAATGAAGAAAGCACTGGAAACAGTTCAAGGCATGAAAGCTGAAATAGAAATAATAAAGAAAACACAGAATGAGGGGATGCTAGAAATAGAAAACTGGATAAATGATCAGGATCTAAGGATGTGAATATAACAAATAGAATACAAGAGATAGAAGAGAGAATGTCAGTTGCTAGAGGATACACAGTCATCGATCAAGGAAAATCTCAAGTCCAACAAATCTCTAACACAGAATATAGGAAATATAGGACACCGTGAAAAGGCCAAACCTAAGAATAATGGGTATAGAAGAAGGTGAAGAAATACAGCTCAAAGGTACAGAAAACATATTCAACAAAATCATAGAAGAAAACTTCCCCAATCTACAGAAGGATATGCCTATGAAAGTACAAGAAGCTTACAGAACACCAAATAGACTGGACCACAAAAGAACTCCCCTCACCACATAATAATCAAAACAACAAACTTACAGAATAAAGAGAAAATATTAAGAGCAGCAAAGAAAAATTTCAAGTAACATACAAAGGCAGACCTATCAGAATCACACCTGACTTCTCAATGGAAAATTTGAAAGCCAGAAGGTCCTGGAAAGATGTCTAAGGGAACATGGATGCCAACCCAGAATACTGTACCCAGCAAAGCTTTCAATCACTATAGATGGAGAAAACAAGATATTCCATAACAAAACCAGATTTAAACAATACATATCCACAAATCCAGCACTACAGAAATTCCTAGAGGGAAAACACCAACCTAACATAGATAACTACACTCACAAAAACATAGGTAATAGATAATCCAACTTTACCAAACAGGAAAAGAAACAGGAGGGTGAAATCCACACACAATGACACCACCACCAACAAATCCAAAACAAACAAGAACCAACAACCAATGGAAATTAATATAAATCAATGTCAATGTTTTCACCTGCCTATAAAAATATACAGGTTAACAGAATGGATATGAAGACAGAATATATCCTTCTGCTGTATACAAGAAACACACCTCAAATTCAGAGACAGGCGTTACCCCAGAGTAAAGGGTTGGGAAAAGATTTTCTAATCCAATTGACCCAAGAAGCAAGCTGGTGCAGCCATGCTAATATCTAGCAAATTCGACTGTAAACTAAAAACAATCAAAAGAGATGAAGAAGGGCATTTCATACTCATCACAGGAAAAGTCCATCAAGATAAAGTCTCAATCGTAAACCTCTATGCCCCAAATATGAAGGAACCCACATTTGTAAAAAAAAATATTACTAAAGCTTAAACCACACACTTATAGTAGGAGACTTCAACACCCCACTTTCACCACTAGAAAGGAGCACAAGACAGAAATTTAACAAAGAAACAAAGGATCTAACAGAACTTATGACCCAATTGGGATTAATAGACATCTATTGAACATTAGATCCAAAGACAAAAGAACATACCTTATTCTCAGCACCACATGGAACCTTCTCTAAAATTGACCACATACTTGGCAACATAGCAAACCTCCACATAGCAAACAAAAATTGAAATCACTCCCTGTATCTTATCAGACCATCACGCTTTGAGATTAGAATTCAACACCAATACAACTTGCAGGAAACCTACAAACTCATGGAAATTGAATAACACCCAATTGCAACATTCCTGGGTTGAGGAAGAAATAAAAAACAAAAATTAAAGACTTTCTAGAATTTAATGAAAATGTAGACACAACATACATAAACTTATGGGACACTCTGAAAGCAATGCTAAGAGGAAAGTTCATAGCACTAAGTGCCCACATGAAGAGGCTGGAGAATAGTCACATGAGAGAATTGACAGAACAACTGAAAGCTTTGGAACAAAAAGAAGCAAAATCAACATGGAGGAGTAGATGCCAGCAAATAATCAAACTGAAATTAATAAGCTAGAAACTAGGAAAACATTACAAAGAACCAATGAAAAAATGAGTTGGTTTTTTGAGAAGATGAACAAGATAGACAAACCAAAAGGCAGAGAGAAAGCATGCTAAATAACAAAATCAGAAAGGAAAACGGGGATAGAAAAATGGACAATGAGGAAATCCAGAGAATCATCAGGTCTTACTTTGAAAACCTGTACTCCACAAAATTGGAAAATCTAAAGGAAATGGACAATTTTCTGTATAGATATCACTTACCAAAATTAAACCAAGAACAGATAAGCAGTTTAAATTGACCTATAACCCCTAATGAAACAGAAGCAGTCATCAAAAGCCTCCCAACCAAAAAATAAGGCCAGAGCCAGATGGCTTCACTGCAGAATTCTACCAGAAATCCAAACAAGACATAATACCATTATTCCTCATATTGTTCCACACAATAGAAGCAAAGGGACATTACCTAACTCTTTTTCTGAGGCCACAATCACTTTGATATACAAGCCACACAAAGATACAACTAGAAAAGAGAACTACAGACCAATATCCCTCATGAAATTCAATGCAAAACTACTCAACAAAATATTGGTGAATCGATTAAAAGAACATATCAGAAAAATCATCCACTATGATTAAGTAGGCTTCATCCAGGGATGCAAGGATGGTTCAACATACAAAAATTCATCAATGAAATCCAACATATAAACAAACTGAAAAATAAAAACCACATGATCATCTCACTGGATGCTGAAAAAGCCTTTGACAAAATCCAACATCCTTTCATGATAAAGATCTTGGGGAGAACAGGAATAACAGAAACACATCTGAAAATGATAAAAGCAAAATACACTAAACTAACAGCCAACATCAAACTAAGTGGAGAGAAACTCAGTGATTCCTCTAAAATCAGGAACAAGACAAGGCTGTCCACTCTCTCCATATCTCTTCAATATTGTACTTGAAGTTTAGCTAGAGCAATAAGACAAGAAAAGCAGATCAAAAGGAAAAAAATTGTGACCCGAACAACTCTACTAGGGAACTCCTACATCTGATAAACAACTTCACCAAAGTAGCAGGAAACAAAATTAACTCAAAAATTCAGTAGCCCTACTATATAGAGATGATAAATGCAATGAGAAAGAAATTTGAGAAACATCACCCTTCACCATATCCACAAGCAATATCCACAAGTTGGGGTAACACTAACAAAGAAAGTGAAAGACCTGTACAGTAAGAACTTTGAATCTTTAAAGAAAGAAATTAAAGAAGGTACCAGAAAATGGCAAGATCTCCCATGCTCTTGTTTAGGTAGAATCAACATAGAAAAATGGCAATCTTGCCAAAAGTAATCTACAGAGTCAACTCAATCCCCATCAAAATCCCAACACAGTTCTTCACAGACCTTGAAAGAACAATACTCAACTTTATATGGAAAAATAAAAATCCCAGGATAGCCAAACAACTCTTTACAATAAAGGAACTTCTGGAGGCATCACCATCCCTTACTTCAAGCTCTATTATAGAGCTGTAGTTCTTGAAACAGCTTGGTATTGGCACAAAAATAGACAAATAGACCAATGGAATCAAATTGAAAACACTGATATTAACCTACACACCTTAAAACACCTTTATTTGATAAAGATGCTAAATGTAAACAATGGAAAAAAGATAGCATCTTCAACAAATGGTGCTGGCACAACTGGATTCGGACATGCAGAAGATTGCAGATAGATCCATATCTGTCGCCATGCACAAAACTTAAGTGAAAATGGATCAAAGATCTCAACATAAATCTAGCCACACTGAATCTTCTAGAAGAGAAAGGGGGAAATACCCTTGAACGAATTGGCACAGGAGACTGCTTCTTGTACATTATACCAGTAGCACAGACTTTGAGATCTGCAATTAATAGATGGGACCTCCTGAAGCTGAGAAGATTCTGTAAGGTAAAGTACACTGTCAGTAAGACAAAATGACAGTCCACAGAATGGGCAAAGATCTTCACCAACCCCACATCTAACAGAAGGCTGATTTCCAAAATATACAAGTAACTCAAGAAGATAGGCACCAAAACACCAAACAATGAAATTAAAAAGTGGGGTGCAGAACTAAATAGAGACTTCTCAACAGAGGAATCTGAAATGGCTGAAAAACACTTAAGAAGTGTTCAAAATCCCTGGCCATCAGAGAAATGCAACTCAAAACAACTCTGAGATTCCATCTTCCAATGGCCAGAATGGTTAAATCAAAAACACCAATGGCAATCTATGCTGGAGAGGATGTGGAGAAAAAGGAACATTCATCCTTTGATGGTGGGAGTGCAAACTTTTAAGACCACTTTGCAGATTAGTTTGGCAGTTGCTCAGAAAAATGGGAATCAGTCTACCTCAAGATTCAGTAATTACTCTCTTGGGCATATACCCAAATAATGCACATTCATACAAAAAGCACATATGTTAAACCATGTTCATAGTGGCATTGTTTGTAATAGCCAGAACCTGGAAGCAACCTAGATGCCCCTCAACTGAAGAATGGATAGAGAAAATGTGCTACATTTATACAATGGAGTACTACTCAGCAGAAAAAAAAAGCAATGGAAACTTGAAATTCCAGGCAAATGGATGGAACTAGAAGAAAGCATCCTGAGTGAGGTAACCCAGTCACAAAAAGACAAACATGGTATGTACTCGCTCATATATGAATTTTAGATGTAGAGCAAAGTATTACCAGCCTACAATCCTCTTCTCCAAAGAAACTAGGGATCAAGAAGGACTCTAAGAGAAAAATGCATGGACCCAAGAGAATGGGAAGGGGCAGGATCTCATGGGCTAAATGTTAGCCTGAGGGTAGGGGAGAGGGAGCTTCCAGAATGAGAGGAGGAGTAGAGGAGGAAGGAGGAGGAAATGGAGGAGCAGAAATGTTGAATTGGCAGAAGAATAGAAGAGAGCAAAATGAAAGAGACCATATCAGAGGGAGCCATTATAGGTCCAAGGAGAGATCTGGCCCTAGGGAGATTTCCAGGATCTACAAGGATGACAGGAACTGACAATCTAGGCAATGTTGGAGATGATAACCTAAATTCCCTTCTCCTATAATGAGACTGATGACTACTTCTTATGCCATCCTAGAGCACTCTTCCAGTGACTGATGGAAGCAGAGGCAAACATCCACAGATACAAACTGAACTGATCTCTAGAACCTAGTTGCAAAGAGGGATGAATGAAGATCAAAGGGGTGGGTACCAGGCTGGTGAAACCCACAGAAGCAGATGGCCTGTACAAGGGGGAGCACATGGACCCCAGACTTTTGTCTGCCAGGCCTGCACAGAACTGAATCAGACCCCTGAACATGGATGTCAATCAGGAGGCCTCCATACTCTAGGGGGCCCCTGGTAGTGGATTAGTATTTTTCCCTGGTGTAAGAAGGGACTTTGAGAGCCCATCCCACGTGAAGGGATGCACTCTTGGCCTGGACACATGGGGGGAGGGTCTTGGCCTGGCCCAGGATGAGGTGGTGGACTTTGGGGAGCCCTGTCGAGTGTCCTACCTTGCATGGGGAGTGGAGTGTGGATGGGGTGGCGGGCAGGTTTGGGTTTGTGAGGGAGGGCTGAAGGAAGGGGAGGGAGAAGGGATTTACCTGTGAAGCAAGCTTGTTCCTAATTTGAACTAATAAAAGAAATTAAAAAAATGTCAAAAAAGGATACCTTTCTTTATTTTCTTCCTTTTTGCTCCTGCTTTTTATGGTTAGGCAATTCAGAAAAGAAACTACTGAGTAATTTCTCAGTTTATTTTCCCCAAAACATGTAACTTTATAGCAAAAATGAATATTATTTTTTCTTAATTTTTAAACTATTTAAAGTTCAACTTTGAAAATTTTATACATATATATTACAACTACCCAAAAGGACTCAAAATAAGCAGCAAATCAACTAACATACAGTTTGTAAGTATTACTACTAATAATAATACAATAAATGAAAACATTTAATTTATTTCCTGATAGAAATTCGGTGAAACTCTCGGTTGCTCTACTAGGATACCTCATAGAAGCCAGGTTAGCAAGATACTGCAAACACAAAAAATTAGGGTATATTTGCCTTGGAAGAACATTTTCACATAAATTGCATGTGTTAGATTTACCCATGTAGTAAGTATGGAGGAAAAGGGTGACAAATATATTGTGTACACAGAAGTAAATTATATAAGAATGTATATAATTTCTAAATGTATTCTATATGCAAAGTCCTGTAGGAGAGATATACAAAGAGAAAGCAACAAGAAAAGCTGAGAAAATATTAGGTATCCACATGAAATTTCTATATCCTTTCATTTTATTAGCCCTTCACTACCCCAAAATCTCATCTGCCTCCTCTTTCCCTCACATTTAACCCTTTCCACGACATTATGTATTATGTATTAAGTATTATGAATAATTTGGAGAGATAAATCTGGCATGGCTATTAAAAAAGTGGTCCCCTAAGTCATCAGTTATTAAGTGAACCATTCAGTGCTGGGAATGAAATAGCTGTTTAACACCTCTTAGAAATGGAACATCTGAAATTCACAAAGGATTCCAGGCTCTTGCTACTCCCTTGGTTACTGGCCAGAAGATGAAAAGCCTCTATTGCTGAAGACATCACAGACTGTCATTTCTTCATATAGAAAAATGAAGCTGCAGATGAACAATAAGTCTCTTGTATGTTTCTTAGTTCACACAGTCCCTGAAGGTGTTATGCAGGCTGTTTGAGGGAGAAAAGCATCAGTGGTCCTTCTCAATGTGAACTCTACAAGATACAAGACCAAACTGGCAGGAAACACATTCTCATTTGTGTAATAGTGGCACAAAGGTTAGAGGGGTAACTAATACCTCTATTATGAGGCCTGATCCACAAGACAAAATCAATATGTGATACTTTAAACCTGTTTCAGAAGTTCATGGCCTGGGAGGGGATAGGCCTTAGGATGGATGAAACCTGTTGATTCCTAAATTGACATTGAATTAACTGTTATTAGCTAAAGTGACATTGTATAAAGTGGTATTCCAAATATTTATTTTTATACCTAGAGACAAATGTTACTCTCAGCCTTAATAAGAAAAGCCTCTATTACAGTGAATTATGGTGAATACAGAAATACGTGGTCACCCACACAAAGTGACAAATGAGTGCTTAGCCATAAACAAGACATTCAAAATCACCCCTCTAGGACTCGGAAAACAGTGCAGAAATGGGAACAGAAAGAATGTAATAGCAGCATGATAGGGAAAGGAAGCTTCACATGCAATCTTCTGAGAAAAATACTCGATTTAATAACAAACTTATAGTGACTGCACATGCCCGTACCAAGTCTGCACAGGAATGTGTCCAGCAACAGTCAGATATGAAAACAGTGACGGGCTCGCAAGCTATTAACACTTACATTTAAAGTATTTGCTAATGATAGACACAGTGATGGGTAAAGTTATGTATTTTGTTTTTTGTTTTTGCTATTTGTTTTTTTTTTTTTTTTTTGAGACAGGGTTTCTCTGTATTGCTTTGGAGCCTGTCCTAGAACTCACTCTGTAGACCAGGCTGGCCTCGAATTCACAGAGATCTGCCTAATTCTGCCTCCCAAGTGCTGGGATTAAAGGCATGCACCACAACTGCCCAGCAAAGTTATGTATTTTAAAGCCTTAAAAACATAAGGTAAGAGTTGAGAAGTAGTAAAAAGAATTTATTAGAAAATGGGTGATGGTGATAAGAAACAAACTATAAAGAACACTGTGAAGCATAGGTTTATGGGGGAAGGCTTCTTCCTTTGCTGAAAATCACCTTCAATTGCCTTGACTACCTAGAAGTTAGTGCAAGAGAACCACAAATGCCACAACATGAATGTAAATGTAAAGTAAATAATGCAGCATGTTTTACAAGTCTGTGTTCCGTGATATTTCCACAGCAAAACCCTGAAGGCACATTTTGTAAAAATAATCTGAAGTGAAGTTCAGTGTCAAATGAAAAGGGCTCAAGTATATGATTTTCCCCTGGAATGGCAGAGTCAATAATAATTATTTTACCTCCTAAAGGAACAGCCAGGGCAATTTTGATATTAATAATAGATAAGCACTCACCACATACCAGACTCTGTGCTGAGTAGACATAGATTGTGTTCCCCATTATAGCCCCAAGAAGCAGAGGTACTGCAGACCCAGATACTCTTGGCTGTAATTCTGAAATCCATATATGTAATAAAAAGACAAGCTGCTTTTTGCTATTTATTTTTTTCATAATCTGAGTACAAAAGCCCTTTTCAGAGCCCAGAACTGTTCAAAAAGAGGTGAAGGTGTACTTCTTTCCTTCCTGTGAGGGTGACTGTTAACACATTTCATCCCATAAGTTACAGGCTGCTTCCATGACACCTACAGTTGCTGCAAATCATACAGATGTGTAACTAGATTTCAGAAACTCATTTGCTCCAAGACATTCAGGAGTACATTTAACTTGCGGTTTGAAATGCACCTTACCAAGGCTGTGAGAGAAGGGAGATTACACATCTCAAATGTGCTAGAGATATGGCTTGAAATCAAGCATAACTAGATTACAACTAAATACCCGCTATACACTGATATGTGCTAATACATAAATCAATTGTCACTTCAACCCATTATGTACATTGACTCCATTCCACAAAGTTTATCTAGTAGAGTATCAATTTTTTGAAACCAAAAATCTTATCTGTGGTTCAGTTTTGAGTCACTAATATCCAAAATGGTATCCAGCTGATTTATTATACACAAAGTATGTTGTAAAACATTCTTACAAATTGATGCATTGACCTCTTAGCAATGCTTTGTAAGACTTATAATTTGTTGAAAGCATAGGTTTTTGCATGGATTGCACTCTGTGCTGAAAGTTCCATCTTCATGGTTTGATACCAATAAAGATTGCAACACTGAATATTTATTGTGACAGGAAGCTGCTTAAATAATCATGGAGAAGTCCAGGTCCCCTTATATATAAATAATCTGAAGCATGGTGAACACCAAATAAAAAAATCTCTTCAGAAAATCCCCACACAAAGCTTAATAGAATGGTGAGCAATATGGTCATAAACACTACAGTGTGGCAAAGGACTAAGGAATTGCCTCAGGCTTGGGTACATCATTTACCTTTCATTAAATTATTTTGAGCACTCTAATAAGTATGTCTTTACACAGATATTCTTTCTTTACCAGAACAGAAAATGTCAGAAAAAAAGCTAGTAAGGCATGAGTACTTCCAAGAAATGAACCAGAATATAACAGCAACTATTTTAAACAGGCTGGGCCTTCTGGAACAAACTCTACCTATGGCACTTGCCAGTCTCTCCTCTTCCCAAGTATATGTGCAGTGGTTTAAAAACTGAATATGTGAGAAGTAATCTTATGTTGATTTAAATAAATTTTTGGACAAAATTCATATACTCACAGTGTATAATTCAATGTATTAATTATGGGTATCTGGTGAAATCCAAGTTGTAAACATTCAGCAGTATTAATTTTTTTTAAAAAAATGTAAAGGAAGAAATTGATCATGACTAAGGACATAAAAATATATACATCTACATATATATGTGTATATATAATATATATTTATATATCAAATATACCATAAATCTAACTAGAATTTATATCTGGATTCTAGAAGTCTGTGTCCCAACTGTATAGCCTCCATACTAACTGAAAACACAAGAGAACAAGAAGAGTATGGACCTCAACCCTCTGAAATGTTTAGTTACAAGCAGCTCTGCTTTGACCTGCCTTGAGCATGGCCAATAATAGAGACAGCAGCAAGCTTTCCAATACAAGCAATGTCCTGCCCAGGACAGAGACTTCCCAATGTTACTGTAATTTAAAATCCTAGCTGCTTCATCCACTGCCCCATTCCAGGCCTCAAACATGTTCTTGTTCTGATCTATCAAGCTGATCTCACAGCCCCTTTACTTCTCAATGGTAAGTAGAAAATGTCTAATACAAGCACATTGGGCAAGAAATTATGGGAGAGACCTCCAACAGAAGATACTCCACAAGTTAAAGGGGTCACATCAGAAACTGAACCTTCCAGTTTACTAAATTGTTTTCTGGGTTGCATGTCTTTAGTCTTGTCACTTCCATGAGGCCCTGTTTCTAGACAAAATCTGCCCAGAGAAATCTCTGTGTCAAACACTCATATTCTCTTTGTCCTGTGACTAACAACATCTAAGATGCATGTGTTGGTGAATGGAAAAGGGAAGACGCAAGCAAAGAAGGTACTGTTTCAGGATATGCAAGTCATGAAAAAGAAATCCCACTTATTTAAAGACACTTTCAATTTTTCTTGGAAAAATGTCTTCCTATTCTCTGTTTTAATATTGGTTCATAGTTAGTTATTCTATATGTTCTTGGCACTAACCTGCAATTCCTTCAAACTTTATCATCCACTAGGTACAAACCAATAGAGAGTATTCACATACTCATTAGTCATAATCACTGGGATATTTTCCTTACACATACAGACACAACTTACATGTAGATACTCTCCCACCATCCTCTACAAATGCTCCTGTATAGACCTAAGGCCAAAGAAAATTTTCATAATAAACTGTAAATTCCTCCCTGTCTGTGGTTGACTTTCCATCTCCTCTATTCATGAAACTGCTTTTCAAATTGTTAAATTCCTTTTCAACTAGTTATCTACCCTTGCCATATCAATAACACATCAATTGAGCCTGGCTGTGATGAGGATTTAAAAAAAAACAGTTGTATTGTGTGATTTTAAAATCCAGAATTTCACGAGCATAAGACTTGGAAATTTATGTTACGAATGAAGCATAGAAATTTTGGGGATGTTGATTTGCCAGAAACTTAATAATGACTTGAAAAACTTCTTAATTATGGAAGACGAGTCTTGTCTTCACTTGCTGCCCCCAAAAGAAAGTTTAAAACTGGAGTGTTCAATTCAGATTTATATTAAGTTACATATGGAGACATAGCCTCCTTCTGAAGGTCAAATTAGCATCTTGTTGTTGTCTTTCAATCAGGCTGTCAGTGTTGTATACACCAATATTGTTTCCAAAATCTGTTACCCTCACAATAGTGAATGATATTCACATTTGTTTGAACTTTGATTTTTAAGCACCTCTAAGACTAAAGTTCTCATATTTATAAGACTACAAGTGCTACTGCCGTTTCTAAAATAAAAAATATCATTTAATAAGATGTATTATGTTACAGTAAATTAATTTCATTTAGTGATTTGAGATAGTAATACTGAAACTTGTGTACATATGGTCATATGGATTTTTTTGCATGATCATTAATTTTTCTATTTCTGAATAAACCTTTGACCTAAATTTAAGTTGAGAGTCAGGCTATTCTTTATCAAAATCAGGACATTTTTCCTTATGAATATAAAAAAATCTATATGCACTAAGACATAAAATACTGCTCACTCTTTCAAGACAGAAAACGTGAAAATTAGTCATCCACCATTCCAAAGAAGAGACCTCAAATGCCTGAATTCCTAAATTAACCAATCACATTTATTTTTGGCTTTATTGATTTTTCTTTTCTTTACTGTTCTAATGAAAATCTGTAATTGCACAATTATTTATGATCTATTAGTTGAATGTCAGTCTCTAATATAATGTCAATTAATCAGAGCAGATTTATAGTAATGAATACATGTAAAATGAATATTTTTAGATTGAGACATAAGTACAGTTCCAGGAATAGTTTTTAATACTTTAAATATATTATCTTGTTGAGGTCTCCTAACATCCTTAAACAATAATTACTAGTGCCATTTATACTAAACCCAATAGAAGAAAGAAGTTAGTGAACTAGTCTGGACTCTAATTGCTAAACAGTTTGAAAGCACCTCTCAACCCTGTGTCAGCTCTCTTGTGTAAGCTCAGATTAATAGACACAAAAAGCTTTGCTTAACTCCAGTGCCATTGCTCACTAAGTTGGAAAACTACATGGTAACATTTCTGTGTGTGTGTGTGTGTGTGTGTGTGTGTGTGTGTGTGTGTGTGTGTGTGTGTGTGTGTGCATTTATGTATGTATTTATATTGGTATTTAATATACTTCAGTTTAAAATATATTGTATAAATTATTTAATTGTTGACAAAATAGAGTGATTAACTACATATAAATATCCAAATCCATAACTACACATTCTTCGATTTCTGGTATGCAGCATAATTGTGGAACTTAAAAACAGGGAAAATAACTGTAAAATCTATGAGGCATAAACTTTTATTTCTTAATTACTTTTCTTGTCTCTTATTTACGACTAAATTACAGATTACTTCTCTGAAGAACTGTATTAAATAAATATGAACAAACTCCTAGAAGTCAATACATATGTCTGACCCTGTGACCTCCAATTGTTTCCAAGGTGCAAATATAGCTAAGGTAATCTCTGCTCTACAGTGCACTGATGAGCTCACAGCAGCCAAGTGTAATCACACAAGATCAGTCCAGTTAAACCCAATAGAGATAAGGAGAGGTTCCCAAAATTCTACCCTTAACAGTGGTAGTATTGGCAGTTTGTGACTACTGGGACAGGAATGCTTACTTTATTTGGTAATGTAGGGACTGATGACCCAACACAGTAATTCATATAAGGGAGCATTAATTGGATGCAAAGAGTAAATAAATAAATAAATAGCAATGAGTTAAGAGAGAAGAGACCTTACTGCAATGTGATAAAGTTGGATGGGGGAAGCAGTACATATGATCAAGAGACGTTGTTCTTTTTGTCTGTAAATAGCTATTTATTTATTTATTTATTTATTTATTCATTCATTCATTCATTCATTGTATATCTTTTTTTTTAAATTAGGAACAAGCCTGTTTCACATGTCAATCCCAGCTACCTCCCCTCCTCCCTTATCCCCCATTGACCCCTCTACCCTCCTCTACTCCCCAGAGAGGATGAGGCCCTCTATGGAGGAACCCCAAAGTCTGTCATATCATCCAGGGCAGGGCCTACGCCCTCCTGCATGTGTCCAGCCTGAGAGAACATCCCTTCATGTAGAATGGGTTCCCAAAGTACTGATAAGGGATAAGTACTGATCTACTATGAAATCTTCAGAGAATCTTTTAAGGGTGGGAAGAGAGTACACATAATAGAAGAAAATCTTGGCAATTATATCTTATTATTTTTAAAACATACAAAAGATTCAATTTTTAAAAGTAAAATAATGAATATATCTAAAAATTTACCAAGTATTTCAACAGATATTTCTCTAAGGAACACATAAAAAGGGCCAGTTAAGAACCTGAAATGGTCATGAGCCTATTGGGAAGGAGAATGAAACTTCAAGGAGATGAAGTTTCTGACTCAAAGGGCCAACAATATCAGTAAAGACATGGAACATTGCAAGCCTTCAAGCATTAGCCATTGGGTGAAAAATGATTATATAACTGTGCAAGAAGACAGACTGATCCTCACAATGTTAAACAGATATCACATTTCCACCAAAACCAACCATTCCTAGGACTTAGTCCCTTCCTAGGACTAAGGTATTGAAAATATGAAGGCCCATAAAAATTGGCATATAAATATTTACAGAGACATATGCATAATAGTTCACAAAGAAATATACCAAAGTGTCACCATAATGAATGAGTAAAGTTCATTTGGAGGTATGCTTATGTGATTTTTAACATGGGGTAGCAATGGAAAGAAATTATACAATGCAAATGAACATCTAAAACACGTTACACATTAAAATAAAACATTCACAAAAAATTGCATGCTGTACAATTATATTCATAAGGCATGCCCAGAATAAGCAAATACATGGAAACAAGGAGAAGAATCATGGTTTCTGGAGATTGGAGAATGGGATGAATAGAACATGACAGCTGATGGGCCGGGTTCTTCTCTTGGAATAATAACTTCTAAAATTATCTAGTGATAGCTCCACTACTGCAGATCTCCTGTGAACCATTGAACTGCACAAATTACTAGTTAACTTTAAGGTATGTAAACTGTACCTAAATACAGATGTTATTGAAAATATGTGAGACAAGTTGTTGCCTACAATAACTATATCTGTAACAGCTTATTCATTTGAGTTTCATTTTCCAGTATTATAAAATGACCAGATAAGAGAGCTTTAAATTTTCTACTCTGAAATTACAATAAAAATGAAATAGTAAAACTCATATAATTTGAAATTTACAAAATTATGCATACAGACACATGTACACATGTATTTATTGTTTGTCTCTTTGTTACAAGATCCTTTGTTGGTAATTCTGGAAGGTCTCAGATTCATGGGTGATCTTCCTCTCTGAGTCTAATGAGTGATGGCATTCCAGACATGAAATACAATATCATGACTCAGTGAGATATGTTTTTGTTATTGCTTTTGTGCTAATGAGGGCTGAACCCAGGGGCTTTTACCTTTGTACAATGACTCAGCCACTGAGCCCCATACATAGTTCTTCACACATCATTCACACGCTCTCTATGTTATATATTTTATATTTAAATGTTGCAACTCAATCAGTTGCTATTATTCTATTGAATGGCATTGCAACATACAATATGAAATTATTACTTAAACTTATATGTTTAAAAAATTTTCCCACTGGATTAAATAGCAGGTGATGAGAGTGTTGTCTAAGACAATGAGTACCATTTCATACCTGTCTCTAGGTTTCACTACATAATCATCTTAGCAGTGTGTCTGCAGGCTGAATAGACAACAGTGTCTCATTGAATGGAAGGATCAACATCAAGCTAGTGCAACGGCAAGGTTGCTAACGCCTGGGGAAAACAGAGAACAATGGAGCAGATCAGTGTAATGGTGTCAGTGTGGGAAGGGAAAGGACAGCTAAGAATATAAACTCTAATGTGACCTGTTTCACAATTCTAAAGAGAGCACCATGCCTTCAAGTTAAAATGAAGCACAGTTCTACAACACCATAACATATGCCTGAACCACAGAGATCCCCATGATGCAAACTAAGGGTCCTTTTCTAAATGGCATGTTTACACATTTTCTTTCTCTTCATGAAACTATAATGTAGCTAGCTCACACTAACTGTAAGAACAATAGTTTGTCTCTAGATAAATAAAATATAATTTAGTTTTACATGTGAAAAGTTCAAGTGAACAATAATGAATGCAAGATATAATTTTTGAGTCAATATGGACAACATGGCAATGTCTGATTCTTTATCATACTCATTCAGCTAGCAGTCTAGAGTATTTAAGGCAGCTCTCCTCATAGAAAATTCCTGAAAGTGGAGTATATAATAACTTCGCATTTTAATAATGTGGTTAGAAATCATAATCTTGATGTCCAGGTCTTTTCTCCTACACTTCTCTCACAAGCATCCTTTTCTGCTCCCAGGCCTCAGTGATGACTCTTAGTATTCCCTTAATTGGAACCAGGAAACTTTTTTATTCATACAAAGAAACCAAATATGCAATACATTTTCAAATAGTCAATGCACTGTTATCCAGGACCTTCTGTCAATCTTAGAAACTGTCATTTCTGTCACTTCTGAAGGAAGACTGTCAGATGCAGCATTTTTGACTGGCAGTTTATTCTCTTAGCACTTTAAATATTTCTTCCCAATCTCCCCATGTCTAAGGAATATGTTGAAAGCTTTGGGAATTTCCCTTCCATATTACTGTGACTTCTCCTCACTCTCTGTTCCTATTGCCAGAGAGCTAAGAAGAACCTGGTGGAACACCCTAATTTTCCCATCTGTGGACCTCTTGGGTCCTATTCCTAAATCTTGGTTCCCAAACCTAGAAAGGTATTTTACCTAGAAAACTCCAGTGACCATACCTATCAGGATCCAAAAGTATCTCATAACAGGTAAAACAGAGTACAAGAAAAAGACCTTAAAATACCATTTATGAATATGACAACAGCTTTAAAGAGGAAATGAATAAATTCTTTAAAGAAATCCATGAAAACACAAAGAAACAGTGGGAGAAAAATGAATAATACAGCTCAAGACCTGAAAGTGAAAATAGAATAAACAAAGAAAACAAAATTGAGGGAAATCTGGAAATGAAAAATGGATGAAATCAAATATGAACCTGAGAAGTAAGCCTTGCCAACAGAATACAAGAGATGGAAGAATTTCAGCCACTTATCAACAATTGAAGAAAAAGGATTAATTGGTCAAAAAAATGGTAAATTAAAAAAATCATGAGAGAGAATATATAAAGAACTAGAGTTAGAAATGAAAAGGAGAACAAAAGAACAGACAACAAAAAAATTCAGAGAATCAGAAGGACATTCTTTAAAAATTTGTATGACACCAAATTGGAAAATATAAAAGAAATGGATAATTTTCAATAAACATATAATTTACCAATATTAAATAAAAATCAAATAGAGAATTTAAACAGACCTATAACCCCTAGTAAAATCAAAACTAAAATTAAATCTTCCAAACAAAAAGAGACCTGGATCAGGTCATTTTAGTACAAAATCTACCAGAATTTCAGAGAAGAACTGCCAATACACCTGAAATTATTCCATATAAGAGAAACAAAAGGAATACTGCCTAGTAAACTTACAAAGGCACAGTTTCCCTGATACCTAAACCTCATAAAGACCCAAAAGAGAAATAGAAAAGCAGAACAAGTTCCTCATGAAAATAGTTGCAAAAATTATCAGTAAAATACTTGCAAGCAAACCAAGAGCACACCAAAAAGATAATCAACCATTATCTAATAGGTTTCATCCTAAAGACACAAGAATGGTCCCACATATGTAAATTGATTATGTAATCCACAATATAAGAATGTGAAAGACAAAACTACTTGATTATCTCATTAGATACAACAAGGGAATTTGAAAAATTCCCACAACCCCTTCACTATAAAGTCCTGAGGAGATTAGGGATACAAGGCTCATATCTCAACAAAATAAAGGCAGTTTACACAAAACCCATAAACAACATCAATTTAAGTGGAGAAAAATTCAAGGCAGTTCCACTAAGACTAAGAAAAAAAAAATACAAGGCTGTCCACTCTCCCCATTCTTAATCAAAATAGTGCCTCAAGTCTTAGCTAGAGCAATAGGACAACTGAACATAAAGAGAATGAAAATAGGGAAAGGAGAAGGAAAAGTGTCTTTATTTGAAGATGATGATTGCTATACATAAATGACCCAAAATATGCCACAATAAGCCATTTTAATAAATTCTATATATGTATATACATATATGTGTGTACATATATTTTATATGCATATATGAATCAATAGATAGCTATAGATATAGTTATATTCATTCTATAAGTTCGGTTCCTCTAGAAAACAGTAACAGAGCATTTATCTGTAGTTTCTATAGAAGTATATGTCAGTTGATTGTCATGCCTTACCCTTTAGTGATCTGTAATCTTGCATTGCATTTCAAGCCAATCATACCTAATAGATGTGTGCAGCTGGCATTGGAAAGATTAAAAACTGTGGCATTACCCGCTTCACAACACTATGTAAATAAAGCCATCAATCACAAGAATTAAGAACTGTTATCAATACTGACAGTGCTTTCAAAGCTTTGTTGATATTTCTGAGATGAAGTTATGACTCCAGGAAAAGTTGCAACTAAACATTTCAATAGCAATAAAGCACAATAAAACAGGATAGCATCTTTAAATATGATTGAAAATGTCAAGAATGTCATTAAATTTCTTGAAAATATGTATAGGAAGTTATTAATGAATTTTTGCTTACTGAAATATATAGAATGATATCTATAGTTATACTTCATTTTGTTGAGTTTTATAAAAATTTAAATACAACCATTGTCATTAACAATACCATGTTTTTTAGAAAAATATTTTTAAGGCAAACATGTTTTCAAATGATGTTTCCATGATATATTATAAGTTTACTTTTCATTTATTTTAATAGAAATACCTATCAATTCAGATAAAATTGAAGTAGCACATTTGACTTATAAAGGAAATCAACAATTAAATTTATGTATAAGTCTCCTGGTACAGTAAGTTTCATTCCACAATAGAGTCAATATATCATGTTATTTGTTCTTTGTGTGCTAGCCTAATGGATACTATTTTTAATAAGGAGTATATATTCATATAAATATGTAGTTTGATCTATATGTAGAAAATTTTTCTTCAAATTTGAAAGCAATTATGCCAAATTACAGTGTATATTTATATAATGTAAATGGGGCAGGAAATACAACATAGAGCAACACTGTTGATATTATGAACAAGGCAATTTGTGGTTTCATGTCCATAAATACAATTGTTAGTAAAAGAAGTAGTAAGATATGAAAGGAGACTTATTTCAAATAATATGGAGACTTATCTTCACCTGAATAAAATGACTATCTAAATATTGTCTCCCAGTTTTTGGTAATAGAATTGAGTCAACATATTTTCTCTAATTTTGGTAACTAACATGATTATGTGAAGATTATCTTTGATTTGGGCACACTGACAGACCTATTTTTGCTGATGATGCAGGCTCTGTCTAAGTAATTGTATGGCACTTTAGGTCAGCATTGTGAAGCTTCACCTACCATAGTCAGACATAGTCCTCTTAGTAGCTGTCAGTGATATCCTTTCATAAAGCTGAAAACGGTTTCAGAGAAAAAAAAAAAAAAAACTAGAGGTTTTAAAAACAGAGTGAAGACAAAGACACCATGGCAGAGCAGTCATGGCCTGAGGGAGGGTCATTTTTTTAATGGTTCTTCCAGAATCAATTTTAGCAGCAGACATCATTGTAGGAGACTTCAGAGAAGCAAGAAAGCACTGAGATGGGAGGGTGTGTGTCCTTTATAGCAAAGCTGCCCATGGCTACTCGACTGCTATTACGATTGAACTCCTCCAGGGAAAGGAGGGAAGCTCAGCAAGCAGGCTATACCTGAAAAGACTAAGTGAGTACAAGGATCAAAGCCAGTAAGGAAACACTGTTTTCCTTGAGGATATTTTATCTGTAAAACTCTAGTTCTTTCTTACCTATCCAACATTTGCATTCCTATCTGAGTGTCAGAAGAATTAGAGCTGCTTTGAGCAAAGGCCCTGGGTGCACTTATCAATTTGAAAGACCCCCTGCTCCGTACCCCCATATTGATTTCAGAGCACACTGTATATGTAGCTATAAGAGGGACAATGACATAATTTACTAATGACTGCATTTAAAACTTAAGACACTCAGTGCCTGAGGCAGTGTTCAGCACTACATGGAGAAGTGCTGACATTTCCAATTAGGGGAATGGCAGTCGTGAAACTGTAGAATCTGTGCATGAGCACACAACTGGAAAGTTGAAATGTATGGGAAGAACTCAAATCTCTGAGAGAATATGATAGTAATTTACTATATCACAACATATAAAACGTCCTGAAGAGTATTCCTGATAGAGATTGAGTAATTAGTTATTCAATCATTATGGGACCCTTGTTTCTCAAACAACTTTTAGAGAACTCACTGTTGTTTTGAATTTGAGTTAAATTAATATTTTATGAATATATGATTCACAAAACATATATGCATATGCATGGGCTAAAGGTGCTGAATATGTGATTTGCTAGTTAGAGCAATACTACTGCTGAACTAAAAGTTGAGTTTATAAAGTCATGTTTGGTTTCTTTCAATCAGCAAGTATATTTTAGACACATTCTGCACTCCAGATGCTGATTTTGTAGCCAGGAGAACGACAGTTAAGCAGTTATAAATTATAACACCATGTGACTTATTAAGAGAAACAGAAAAAGGCACCAAAGGATGAAAATATAGATCATATTATGAATTTATGACACAGCAAAATATATAACAGTGTATTATTTTATGTTAAATCAATTGACCTTTGTTTTCACTGTGGAAGTAAAATAGGAAGAAACAATCACAATGTTTCTTTACAGAAAAGTAAAATCACCTACCAGAAATTTTCTTATTAAAATTATAAGGATTTCTTCTTCAAATTATACAGATGCAGATGTTTAAATGGACATGCAATTAAGTAATTTTTTTCAT
This sequence comes from Cricetulus griseus, assembly GCF_003668045.3. Lineage (NCBI taxonomy): Eukaryota > Metazoa > Chordata > Mammalia > Rodentia > Cricetidae > Cricetulus > Cricetulus griseus. Next base: position 79,582,672 of record NC_048601.1, read on the forward strand.
TCCTCTTGACTCAGTCTGTTCTATTCAAATATGGTAGGACAAGGCTCAACCACTTCACTCTTTCCTACTGAGCACATAGCTGTTCGAGTAACAAATGCAGCATGGGTTTTGCCTAACAGCTTTGGGAACAGTGGCCAGTTTGATCTCATATTTGATGAGTTAGGTTACCTGACTTATTTAGGCTATTTCAGATAAATAACTATTCAAGTTAAACAAATGAGGTGATAGGATATAATTTGAAACTTCAGGAACATAGTACATGGTATCTATTTCACTGTCCCATACATATTAAGGTCAAATTTAGGCAGCTATACTTGATAATATCAGGCACATTATCATCTCTAACTTTACTTTGGTTTTTTGTCCATCATAGTTATTTTTAGATAAAATGTGTAAATTGAGTATTTAACATGATCTTGATAATCATCATTTAATCTTTCATTTTGTTTTCAGGTTGTTGAGGATTTGCTTTTGTTGTTTAACATATTCCCCATACTTAATGTTTCTCTCAATTTCACAGAACTTGAAAGTTTTAAAAAAATTGTTTACTATATTCTTCTCCGAGGGAACAATGAAACAATATTTTTTTTATTATTTTATTCCAATGATAGAACCCTATAAGAAATGGCTAAATCCCATCTTCTAATTAATACAAATGCAGACTTAAGGGTCTCTGAGCATTATCTTTCAACCAAATGTAATCTTACCTGCCCCTTCTCATTGGTCCTATTTTCAGTCTTGCTAACAAAGACACTAAAAGAAATCTTCATAAAGTTGTCTTGAAATTTGCACATGTGAACTCCATTTCTTCCTGCAGAGTATGCTTGAAATAAATCTCAGAGATGAAGGTCATGGGACCTTCTTGAGTACCAGGTAAGGGCAACATTCATTTTAATCCACTGGAAACGAATAGATACGAGTGAGTAGCCTCTTTCAGGCTGCTAAAGTACTAAATTTAATGGTTAGTGTTCAAGGAATTGTCCTATTTCATAGAAACTGCTCATGTGAATACCTTTGAAGATATTCAGATTTACATTACATCAAATAAGAAAAATCACTCAAGAAAACAGTTATTTTTTAAATTTGCAAACATTATTCTAACCCTCCCTTTTAGCTATATGACTGATATACAAAGGCTACATAAATAGCCCATTAAATAGAACATAATTTCAAGTTTAAGGAGTGACACACTTATGAGCCAAAAATAATACTATATAACACATTTTTGGTGGGGGAAAAGAATTCAAAGCTTTCTTATAATGTTTCAAAACAATCAACAATCTAAACAATTTAAAACCTTATATCCTCCATAAGACTGAACTTTATCCTAATAGCAATATGAAGATTGCTCTGCATGAAATTATTTCAGGGAAAATTGATCTCTTCCAGAATTCTCTTCGGAACAAGGTGAAGAGTCCTTTTAAGCACTGTGTAGGGACAGTAGGTAATTGGTAGTATTTTCACCACCACCACCAATCAACAATACACTAAGTATGTTTTTTTTTTTTTAACTTTGGTTTTTATTTGTTTAAGAGAGGAGGGCATGGAGCTGAGCAGGTGGGGAGAGTCTAGACATATTATATGGAAAACTTTTTCTTTTAAAAGTAAAAATAAATGAAAGAAAAAACAACCTAAGCATTTAAGTAAGCTTAGAACAGTATGGGTAAAATTTGAAAGTCATATTCTTTATACATTTGAACTTTAGTTAATCTGCAGGAGAATGGAAGAGGTATGTTGAGCTGTGCAATGTGAAAAGATACTATGTCTTTACTACACATTTGAGACTATGTAACAGAATATGTAAGAAAGGACCTTCAAATTGTAAGAAAGTTCTTACAGTGGCTGGTACATCATCTTTGTTTTAGAGATGAGTTCAGCAGCAGGAAATCTGTTGAGCTAAGCATTTAGGTTTGGGAATCCCCAGAATAAACTGGCTAAGGCAATTCATCCTCCACAAGCCTACTTCCTGTTTGTATTCACTGACACATTTATTTATTGTGATTTAAGAGACTAGCCTGTAGGGAGAGACATTACTAGGTACCTGTAGCATGGACCATGCCTGTTTGGTTACAGGTATGTATGGGGCATGTGAGAGAGGCCAGGGAGAGGAAGCGCAGGTCCCTCTTAGGGTTCTGGTCAGGGCTTGGAGAGCAGCTGAGAGTGGACACTCTGAGCGCTAACCTGGGTTATTGGTTTCTCCTGTGATTTCCACTCAATAAAATTAACCAATAACATTCCTATCCCGTGTACAGATATCTTTCTCTTACACTAGCCTACAAAAGATAAAGGAGAATGCATAAGGAAATATATAAAATATTAACCAAAATAAGAAATATCAGAATTTAGAACTTCTGGATTTTTTTTAAATATTATTCTCCAATTGCTAAAACATCGTTTTTTCTAGCGATGTTCCTAGAAAAGCAGGAAAGTATTGTTTTGAGTTTATAATGTGTATTTGAAACTGGAATCACATAAAATTGGCAATTATCGTGTTCCTTTAGCTTGTACTCTGAAGTGCATATGTTCAGACAGAAGGGTTGTTAGGAAGGCTTCTTATGCACTCCATACACACTTGAGAACCCAAGTAAACACAAGCACTTTCCATTTCACTTTACCAAATATTTCTAAGCATTCTAAGTTAGTTAGTTAAGCATTCTAATATGATTTATTGTTTTCTCATTCATTTCCCTGCACCCTAGAAGTCAGTCATTATATTCTGTAGAAACATAAAATTATTCAATGACTAATATGAAAATAAAAGTATGTTTTAAATTTTGTCTTATCAACAATTTTATTATTTTTGTTATTTAGTAGAGCCAAACAATTACAGGACTTATTAATTATTTCTATATGGGGTTTTAAGATGTAACAGTGGCTAAATCTAGCCCCACCGATACGTTTTACTTTGTATCCTTTTTTGATTTATATTACTATCCAATTTACTCCAAATGATTCTTCTTCTGCTTATAATGTTTCAAATACACTGTTTTAAAATTAATTTCCATTCATTTTATTAACATACCAATGCCCTTATTTTGTCACTGCTGAAATTTGAAAATGTTGACAGTTAAATTTTTGTAACTCCTACATTAGAATTTTAAACAATTATTAAAGCTCTAGTGTGTGCACAAGGAAGATACCATCATATATATTGTAATGCATTACTTTGGTCAGCATGTTACAATTCGTAAGTATCAATGTACAACAAGTGTATTGGGTGGAGCCACCAATTGTAAGGGCATCAGGTCAAACTAAGAAAATGGTAGATGTGCTGTCTACTGAATGTGAAATAATGCCAATATGAAAACTATTATGTCTGTTAGAGAGCATTAACTATAGTGCATCATTGAAACTGTAGTGCATCATTGAATGAAGTACAATAACAAATTCACCCACATATAAACAGCAGCCTAATAATCAGGTCACAAAGCAAACCATGCATTATCTGTAAAGAGAGGATGACATTTTATAAAAAGCATGCTTTATCTCTTGAAGGACTTCTGTCAAGACTAAATTATATATCATATATATATATATATATATATATGTGTGTGTGTATGTGATTGACTTTGTATTTATATATATATATATATATATATATATATATATATGTGTGTGTGTGTACATACATATGTGACTGTGTATATGCCTATCCATGTATATATTTGTGTATATATGTATGCATGTTTATGTGTGTATATATATGTATAATCCTTTATATGAAAAATTAATATTTTATTTGTTTTAACTTCAGATAATTTAAAGTCTAAAAGAAGACATGAATATATAAAATTATAGGCTATGTATGTAAGCATACTATATATTCTTTAGTACTTTTATTTAAGTAAATTTTTAGAAACCTAATTATTCAGGAGTTCTACATATAGTAACTGTAAAGATTTTTCAAATTAAATGACCCCTTTTTTATTTTAAGCGCAGGTGACAACTCTTTTTGCACTGTGCTGTATTTTATTGATGTCCCTGCACTCAGGATTGCACATGATGACTTTAGAGGGTTTATGTTAAAAACATGGCTACATAGATAGAGTCTTTCAATTTTTATAATGCAAGAGGATATTTGATTTGGTTGAAAAAATATCTAATACAAAAATTCATTAATGCTTTAAGTATTTTTCACAAAAACAAATATGAAGCAATAGCAGAAACAACATACTGATGATTAATTGATCCTATACAAATAGCTATTCAATAGTGTATTGAGTAGACAACTCTGGGTTATATTTTAAAAGATACTTTATATATAAAGTAGCAGCCCAAGTATGTGGATCCTGAATATTGACAAAAATAAATTAAATCATAAAAGTTTATGTTGAGAAAGTCAATGTGGCTGATTTACAAAACTGTATACTTTCAAGTATGTTTTACATGGCTTATTTTTAAGCAGATATATTATCAAAACTTTGAAAGGTGTTTATGAGTCAGTTCATTATCAGGTTATGAAGGAACATTAAGATGTGGTAATCATGGTGGGCCACCCTTTTCTCCAAGCACCATCTCCTAATCACACTTGGCAGGCTTCAAGTAGACTCCTTTAGTGTTCTGTGCACTATGAATCTCTGTACACAATTTCATCTGAAAATCTTTTTTTTTTCTTTTCTACACTACAAGCATTAACTACACACTTAATATGTGTATCTTCCAGTCTATGAAGAGTCTTACCAATAAAGCAATCCAAGAATTTCTTGGTGCTAGAACATTTCTATTTCACACAAATATGTATCTTCATAAGGATCCCACACAAATATATTCAGATTAATATTCCTGTATGTGTACATTTATTCAGGTTCACACCTCCCCATTGTATTATCCTGTATAAGTCATTACATGATTGGGTGGGACAGAAATTTAGCAGCACTGACTGGAAACATGAGGCAATATTCTAAGAGGTACAGTCTACATATGTCCTACCTGTGGTGCTGGCACTGAAAGAACACTGAGTATAATCTGCTGGGAGGAAAATTCTATACTAGGCAGACTGCAATGAACATAAAAAGTCAAAAATCACCTAAATCCTCATTTCTATTCTAAATGAGATTCTAAAGTCATATATATGCCCTCTTTTTTTCTTTCAGATTTTTTTATTTGAATTAGAAACAAGATTGTTTTACATGACAATCCCAGTTCCCTTCTCCCTCCATCCTCCCCTACCATCCCTCCCCAACTAAAACCCTACCTATCACATATCCTTTCTGCTCCCCCTGGATAGAGAGGCCTTCCATAGGGTGTCATCAGAGTCTATCATATCCTTTGGGATAGGGCCTAGGCCCAGCTCTGTGTGTCTTGACTCAGGGAGTATTCCTCTAAGTGGAATGGGCTCCCAAAGTCCACACCTTTGCTAGGGATAAGTACTGAACTACTACAGGAGGTCCTGTAGATTTCCTCAATTAAATCTATGTTCCTGGGGTCTGGATCAGTCCCATGCTGGCATCCCAGCTATCAGTCTGGGGACCAAGAGTTCCCCAGTGTTCAGGTCAGTTGTTTCTGTGGGTTTCACCAGCCTGGTCTGGAGCTCTTTGCTCTTTACTCGTCCTTCTCTGCATCTGGATTCCAGTTCACTTCAGTGATAGGTTGTGGGTGTTGGCTTCTACTTCCACCAGTTGCTGGATGAAGGCTATTGGGTGGCATATAAGTCAGTTATCAATCTTATTATCAGGGGAGAGCATTTAAAGTACCCTCTCTTCTGTTGCTTAGATTGTTAGCTGGTGTCATCTTTGTAGATCTCCAGACATTTCCCTAGTGCCTGATTTCTCTGTAAACCTAAAATGTCTCCCTCTATTATGGTATCTCCATTATTGTTGTCTTCTATTCTTCCCCTGACTCAACCTTTCTGCTCCCTCATGTCCTCTGCATCCCTCCTATTCTTCCCTTCTCATTCTCCTAGCTCCCTCCCCCTCTTCCCATTCTCTCAATTTGCTAAGGGGATCTTGACCCTTTCCCCTTCTCCAGGGGACCATGTTTGTCTCTCTTAGGGTCCTCCTTGTTTATTAGCTTCTCTGGCAGTGTGGATTGTAGGGTGGTAATCCTTTATGTATAAAATCCACATATGAGTGAGTATTTATCATGTATGTCTTTTTGTGATTGGGTTACCTTGTTCAGAATGGTTTCTTCTAGTTCCACCATTTTCCTGCAAATTTCAAGATTCTATTGTTTTTTTTTTTCCGCTGAGTAGTACTCCATTATGTAAATGTACCACATTTTCTCTATCCATTCTTTGGTTGACAGGCTTCTAGGCTGCTTCATATATATGCCCCCTTTGAAAGCAGACTATTTTCTCATTTTCTAATAAATACAGCATTTCTTTGAGAGAAATTTTACCATCTATACAAAACATACTTACTGATCACTTTTTTATTAAAATTGTATTAAAAGAAAGAATATATTGTCTTTTGGATAAAGGAGTGTTTAATATATTTTATGATCTTGGAATAAAACAGAGCTTAATAAATTTTATGAACAATATGAAGGCTTAACAAAATATTATGAAATGAATTCTGATTTTAAGCACATGCAAGACATGATTGCCAACTGATAATTTATAGTTGAATTTCATATGTTCATTATAATAAGTTATGAAGTCATTCATGAAATATCAAGCATCATGAGAAAGAAGCAAGTGTAGAGCCCAGGAGCACAGGAATTGAGACAAAATAAGAGGGAAAATGCTCACAAAAAAAGGCAATCAAGGGTCAGAAAATAATTCATTGTTACTTATAACAATGAAAAAAGGGCAGCATTTTTAAAGGGCTGTAGTAAATTTTAACTCTGTTGAAATATACTATAAGCACACTTAGGAATAAATGAAAGGCAAAAGTCACACAAAAATGATTCCTGCTGAATTCTATTTCCAGTTGTTTTTAATATTCTCTCTCTCTCTCTCTCTCTCTCTCTCTCTCTCTCTCTCTCTCTCTCGTGTGTGTGTGTGTGTGTGTGTGTGTGTGTGTATACATTATGTTGTTTGTATTTGAGTGAGGGCATACTGAAGTTATGGCAAGCATGTAGAGATCAGAGAATAGCTTTCCAGAGTTGGTTCTTTTCTATCACTGTGGGTTCCAGCAATCAAACTCCATTCAATTTTAGTCCCTGAGCCATTTCACTAGCCCTAAGGGTATGTCTTCAGTTAAAGCTAAGTTAAAATTGGTACAGAGGTACACTTTAACAGCTCGTGAGTTCATACTGTGGAGTTAATGTATGATGCTAGATGATTAGGTTTAGATTTCTGGAGGATTTTCTATATCAAATTTAAAATCCTTTTTTGAGAAATTTTCACTGGATTCATTAGACAGGATTTGCTATAGTTTTACATACATACATGTCTAGTGTGAAAGCCCATAAATTCTGTCACTAGTATGTCATATTTGTATATGGTAGAAACACACTTGCTTTTTTCTTTTTGAAAACATAGAAATGATTATGAAATAAAGATACCTTTGCAAATCATAATTTATTTTAGTACACATTGAAATTACACAATACTATTTGCACTTAGTCTCAGACATATACAGTCATAGGCACTGTCTATAGACCTAGCAATTGTTTAGGATGCTTTTAATTTCCAAAAGCACCTGACCATGGTGTTGAAAACCCTAAGTTACACATTACAAATTTGACACTATATATAAAATGCTTTCCCATGCTCTACTAAATTAAAATAAAAAATACATATAAAAATTCCTAATGTCCAAAAAAACATTATTTAGTCCCGTCCTATTGATAGCCAAATATAATACATTAGAAAAGCCAGTGATAATCTTAGCTCAAATCTTCCCTCCTTCCACTTCTAAGCCTTGAAGCTTTCCAGCTTGCCCTTCTAGACTCTTTTCATATAGGTACTGTGTTGTAACCATGGTGAGAAATATATCTCCATGTTCTGAAGTTCCCAATTTTTAATGATATTATTTTTCATTTTAGGAAATCATTTAATAGCACAGATTCCATAAGTCAACATGGTAACAAAAATTTCTATCAAATGATTATTGGCATCATCTTAAGCAGTGTAAGAATATGAAGAAGTCAAGGATATACAAATATTCGGTCTATTCATAATACTAATGGAATATTCACAGACATACAAAATCATTGAGGATGGTGAATATATTTCAGGAGATTTTTATGTCAAATGATTGTATAAATCACAAAATACTTGAAAATATAGTGTGTGAAATGTTTGGTTTGTAGATAGCTGACCTCTTTTGTTATTATATGTTCTCTAGTGGTCTAAGTAAAAAATTGCATGGGATTCCAGATAGTCAATTGAAAGCCAGCTGGCTTTTTGGAAACCACTCCCTATGGTGGTATACCTTGCTCTGCCTTGATAAAGTAGGGAGAGGCATGGTCCTGCCTCAACATGGCATGCTGGACTTTGATACTTTTACTTTTTCAATTGGTTGTTTTGAAGACAAAAATGGCATATAATTTAAAACACTGAATAAATATAATTGTATTAGATCTATTAGATCTATATACAGCTGTAGTAAACTTTGATATTCCTGAGTCTTCTCCAGAAATGATCAGTTCTTAATGATAAAAGTATAGAAAGCAATGTGTCAGGGGGTCTCATATAGTAACAAAGTATAACTCAGTGCAGGTCTTTTCCAGGAGTCTTGTATGATGCTAAATTGTCATTTCAACCTAACATGATGATGAATTACCTAGGAGACACATCTCTGAGAAGATCCATGAATGTGAGTTTGCAGAGATTCGATGGAAGAGAGAAGAGCAATGATGGATGTTGGCAGCACATCCCATAGCATGCATTCTTAGAATGAATAAAAAGAGAAGGGGAAATCAAGCAAAGAGCATTAATTCATCTCCCTCTACTCTGAATACAGCTACAATTTAGCCAGCCTCCTTACACTCTCAAATTCCTAATGGGAACACTATAATGAACAAGACCCTCCAACTAGAAGCAAAATAAACCTGTCATCCATAAGTTTCTTTTGTCAGCTTTGTTGTTGTTGTTGTCATAGCTTTGGTAAAATGAACTGGATAAACTGGAGATAACTGGAATCAAGGAATCTAACAGTTGTTATGGTAAACATGACTATGTAGATCAGAGGACTTCAAAATGATTTTCAGAAATCATATGGAAGAATTAGAGGCTGTGAACTACTGAATCCTAAAATACTGTAAGCAAAGCTTAACAGGATATTCACACAAGAGGGCCTTTCAGAGGCAACTGCAATTGTTACAGACAAGACTACCATAATTAAGAAAACATGAAAAGTACCTCAAAGGTGCAATTCCATGCATAACTGTATTTGAAGGGAGAGAGACTAAATAATATAGTCAGCTGAAGAAATTCCTGACTCAAACAGTTGCCAAGGGAAGTGATTTTTTTTTTCAGGTATACCAGAGAAGCCACACAAATTTCACTAATGCTGGGGCTGAAGGAAGCCCAACCATTTATCTCAAGGTGGCAAGAGAACTTAGCTGCATTGTTCACAAACTGCTAGTTTCAGAGGCATGTGAAAATACAGAGGCAGGGATATGGTGAAGGCTTATTCCAAGGTTCCAGAAAACTACTGAAACCAAGCAATGTGACAAATTCCCTGAAATGAGGCCTGGAAAATCCCAAGTAAGGCTGGCCGTGAAGTTGAAACCCAAGTTGTAATTGATGCTCCAGGAATTTGGAGACGGCAAGATTATGGGATACCCATCAGGGAAACTTATAGGCTTAGAGAGGATTGGAAAGATAAAAGTTGCATCGCTCCAGAAGGCAGATATGGAGGCATGAGCCTATCCAAAGTTGTTAGAGCAGGAAAGGTCCATCACAAGGACAAGATGCTGGATTCGGAGTTGAAGAATTTGGTCTTTCCCTTGGTGTTTCACTTTACTATATGCCAGCCTTTCCTTGATATCCTCCTGTTCTATCTTGGAATGGAAGAGTTCATTTTGTACCACAGTGTATGGGAAATATTTCATGCAAATTTTGATATTGCCAGAGATCACATTAGGGAGATAACCTTAAATCACAGAAGATTTGAAGATTTTGAACCATGTTAGAACTGTTAAGACCATGAGCCACATGTGGGTCTCTGGTCCTACTGCAGCCAGGAGCTGTGTCAATTTTTGTGGCCCATGTTACCAGTGAAGGCCACTGTTGCCACCTGAAGGCATGTTAATTAATACTCATGACTTGGGCTGCTGCTGAGGGCTATGATGTTGCCTGTGGACTGTGCTGTGGTAGAAGGGCATGGAGATTTCTATGGTCCATGCTATTGCTAGAAACCATGAGCAAGTCCATGATCAGTGTTCCCACTGATTATAAAGGGCAAATGAGCTACTTTTACAGTTGTATAGATGACTGCAGACTCACAGTTGAGAGAGAAATAGAAGACTTCTGTGACAACCCCTACTCTCACTGTAATTCACCCAAAAGTAACAGCCTAAACAAGAAACCATGGAAGAGAATTCTTAAAATTGTGATAAGAATGCTGAAGTATAAGCTCTTCACAATTGAGGGTTTCTGGAGGGGACACAGGAGGTAAAGGACTGAGATTTCTCTATAAAGGGCTGGCCTCTGGGAGTTTGTCGATGTTCCAGTAAGTATATGGGCAACACAAATTGGACATGTGGGGTTTTTGTAGTAGTCATTGGGGGGGGCAGGTCACAAGCCCTGAGGAACAGACCTGGGAAGACTGGAAAGTGACTACAAACAAGGTACATAATGTGAAATTCCCAAATATTCAATAGAAATGAAAAAAATTTAAATTATGTTATAAAAAGATTTGAGGAACTCTTTCTTACAAAGGAATTAAATACATTTTGCTTTATTTGATGGCCATGATCCTCAAAGAACTAAAGCTGAATGATTTGAATTGGCTTATGATGGCCAATTTTTACCCTCAACTTAACTAGATTTATAATCACCTAGAGGACTCATCACTCCCTATATCTGTGAGGAAATTCCCACAGATATTTTACTAAGTATGACCTATTAAGAACATGGGCTCCAAACCCAGCAGTGGCGGCACATACCTTTAATCCTAACAATTGGGAGACAAGGATGGTGGATTCCTATGAGTTAGAATCCAGCCTAGTCTACACAGCAAATTCTAGTTCAGCCAGTGGCACATAGAGACACAGAAAAATCCCATCTCAAAAAACAAGAAAGAAAGACAAAAATAAATGAAGGAAGGAAGGAAGAAAAAGAAAGAACGAATATGGGATAAGATTGAAGAAAGAGTGAAGGAGAAAGCGAGGTATGTATGAATATTCATCTCTTTCTAGTCCTCACTGTGGATCTCATTTAGACTCTTGCCACTGCAACTTTCCCACCATGATGGGCTGTCTTCAAACATGAGTCATGGAATACCTGTCGTCCATACACTGATTTTGTTAGGTCTTTCATCATAGCAAAAGAAAAGGTAGTTGACACAGCTTGTATTTTATAGCCTTTTTTCCGTGAACCAGAAATGACCACATTTCAAATTAATGTAGTTTTATTCTACAATAACAAATTAACAGTAGTAGATATGAGTTAAATCCCTCACAGGATTCCCAGAAAGTATTAATTTGTTGCTTTACGTTAAATAATAATAAGGTAATTTTTCATCAAAATTTGCAGTGTAAGTTAAATGTAAGTAAATGGACCCATTTTACCTTTCCATATATACACAAATGTGTCAAGTAGTCCTTAAGTTACATTCATAGCTGGAGAAGAATGTAAAAACATGTGCATAGCTTGTGTTGGGAACCTTCCTAATATCTAAAAGTATTCTTTTAATCCCCTCCCTCTCTCTCTCTCTCTCTCTCTCTCTCTCTCTCTCTCTCTCTCTCTCTCTGTGTGTGTGTGTGTGTGTGTGTGTGTGTGTGTGTGTTTGGGTGTGTTAGCCAAGGCTTGCATTTGGAGAAAGTCAGAGTACAATTGAACAATATGTTAACCCCTTCCACCATGTAGTTTCTGGGGATTGAATTTAGTTGATGTGTTATTTGTTCACACTTTTCACATTGAATCATATGACCAGTCAGCAGACACTATTTAGTAATTTGATGTACAATTTCATCATGCTTTTATATTGCAAAGAATGTCTACCCCAGTTCATGATTAACAATATATACGAATGAGGAGAGAAAAGTGAGTATTTCTAAGTACTAATACCTCCAAACTTCTAAGTACTAATACCTCCAAACTTGCCAAAATAGTTGAATAATAAACCGAAATATGCTAGAAATGATGATTTCTGACATAAACATAAATTTTGTGATATTACTCCTTTTTACTTGTGTATACATTGTAGTTAAATGTTTTTCTCTGTCCTACTGGTCACCTTGAACTGGTTGCTTTCCTGCTCACAGGTCCCGCAGCCACTTATGAAATAATCACTCAGATTCAGTCAGAATTTTAAAGAAAAAAACATGCATTTGTCATTTACCTGATAATGTATTGTGCACTGTCATGTTTTTCTATGCTAGACATAGATATTTTTGATCTCAGGTTTAAGGTAGATGCTTATCTTACGTTCATAAGTCTCTGATTTAGTGTTCGTTCATCAGATTAGTGAATATAAATTTCACTGATCTGCACATACTTCATGATTCTTCTCAGTTATACTCTATATTTGATTTTTTATTTATAGAGAACCATAAGATAGCTCATTCCTTACCCTTCATCCATCCTTTAAAAGAATCTTTGCTAAAAACTCTTTGAAATTTAGATTTGCACTACCAGTCTATAAGGATAAGTATCAAGTTTTCAGCAATTATAAATGGAACACAACACAGTGTTAAGTGGCTGGGAACTGCAACCATACTATCTGAGAGGAAATCCCAAATACAACCTTAATAGCTGTGTGATATTTTATGGTCATGATTTCCTTAATCATTTATATAATGGAATGTTTATAATCTCACTTAAAAAGTGTTTCTGTATATTTAGAGGGGGTATTAGTAGGAAAAAATTCACACAATCCTAGCCAGAATGTGAGAATTTTATAAAAATTGCTGCCTGCATGATCAGGACGGGATTAGAAACTAGGTTGAGTCTAACTATTAAAAATGAGGAGATGGCTCAGTGGGTAAGAGCATTTTCTTCACAAACATGAAGACCTGAGTTCAATCTACAGAAACCACATGAGGTCTTTTGATCTCCACACGTGTTCACAGTCATGACTGCTCACTCTCACACACATAGACATATATACAATGGATTCTCCCTCTGTCAGTTTGTGATCCAATAATTGGGAGAGATACAATATGAAAGAAAGCAAACAGCAGAAAATAATATCACATGTGAAATTATATCACTAGGAAATATTCGGTTAGACACACGAAAAACAGTAAGCCCAATAGCTGACCCAGCACTAAGGAGGAGTGTCTTGTGTAGTTAGCAGTTAAGATGATGTGCACAGCTGGGACACGGTATTGTCTCATTGTAAATAAGTAGTTCTGAGAAATAGCATCAGCAGAGAAAGCCACCCTGTGACTATAATGGATATATAAAAAGGAAACCTATGTGCAAATAAGCACAGAAAAAAGACAATGTTGTACAGGAGAGTGGTTATTCGGGAACTGGTGGATGGGACAAAACACCTCCAGTTATGACAAGAACCCTTCAACTACAGGACAGACTACAAGAGGGTTAATATATGCCTACCTACCTCAGTTATTATCAGTGAAAACGTCTGTCCAATGAAGAACTTGTGCTTCGGTAGGAAATACTAAGACATCCAGGCACAGAATTCCCCTTTGTCAGACAGTATCTAAATCAGACAAAGGCCCCCTACTGTGAACCTGCCCCTCCCTCATTCATCTCACATAATCACATATCTTGAAATTCTACTTTGCTACTCTCTGAGACAAGCAAGATGTCTCTATTGTGTGGAGTCCCTTTATAATATGCCAGCAGTGCCAGTTCTTTCAAAAGTGCCCTCATCTCTGTCAGCAGGAGGGAAACAGTACACGGATGGCATCTTTCACTGCAAATAATAATAATAATTTGGAAAAAGAACCTCCACTACTACATTGAAATTTTATGAAATTTCTATACCATAGCATCAGTGATTTATTTAATCTCTAAACCTCTAAATTCCTCTGATATTCTCTTGGAAAGGCATGTAAATACAAAATTTGTTCTTTTGTACAGATTTGTTAAGTCACAATATAAAATTAATTTTTAAAGTATTTTGTTTGATTTCTTACTCATAGGTAATTTTATATTCATTATTCAAATCTACTATTGACTATTTCTAATTACATACTTATAGTTAAAGTTAATGCATTGGTACATATTTAATGACCAACACTTTTCGTTGATGCAAGAATATAGTCTCATAATATGAATATTACCCTTATCATGAAGTAAGATAGACTTTTCCCAGCTTCCTTCGGTGTTTGTAGTGCTGTGTAATGTTCTACAACTCTCTGGCATCCTAACACATTGCAACATCTGAAAATCCACTGAACATTTGTTAGAACATATGCTGTGAATAATTTACTCTCTGCAGCTTATTAGATAAACAGACACTGAGCTCACGGCAGCAATACCCAAGAACATCTGAGTGTGACCCTCCAGCACATGTTGGTAAAGGTACAAAGAGCAGTTCACAGTATGTGAGGAAGTCAAGTCAGATTGTGAACACAAGTTGGCCCTCAGCCAAAGAATCTCATTAAAATACTTTTGAAAATGTATAAGACGGAAAGGGTCCAGGATCTGTATTTGCTTTATTATAATACTTGAAACTTGGATTGGTTAAGACCTCATATAAACCAATTGTGTGATCTTTTCCTCTAGCAAAGGAACAACTCCTAAACTTTAAAGTCCCCAGTCAATCATTACAGGAATCTCTGTGAAGAGAACACTTATTTACAGTAATCTGAAATCTGTTATTTGTTCTGTCAGTCAAGGGGCAACTTTATTCACAGAAAACATGCTTTTATTGTCATTTGTTATATTTTCATGAAGGAAATGAATGGTGTATTACTTCAATTTGTGAGATCTAAGCATGCTAGAAATTTATGGCAGTTTTCAAAGACATTCAGTCAGTAGAGTTAAATAAGGGACTAAGAGCTCATGTGGTCTTTTCAAACTCTGACACAGAGAAGTCTTTTTATCTTATTTTTTCACAATGAATCCGTTCAAGTAAATCATGCCTTTAGAAGCACTGAAAATCAGCACCTACACAAGTGTCAGCTCCCCACATGATCAAAAGCTGAGGAATTGTTCCTACAAAACACATCTTTATTAGAGATATTGAGTTTGCTTCAGGTCACATTTAACCCTCTTTGCTTTTCTTCCTTGCCCTTTGATACAAAATAATGCTTCAATCATTAAATCAAGTACTCTGATTCGAACAGCACCTTGGGAGTTATTTAAAACAACCTCCAACAAGATATAATAATCTACTACACAGTGCCTTTTCTCAGGTTTATCATTATATTATGAACCCCTCACACAAGTTTAGATTTCCCTATAAATTGAAAAATTAAAAAAAATAATTCACAGTGAATATAAAACTAAGCTGCAAGCAAATAATGCATACAATGAAATGACTGCTGTGATTTGCCGCAGAGGGCATCTATTAAAATTGCAAATGCATTGTTATTGTGTTGTTGGACCATTAAGTGATAGTATTATGGTGTGAGTCACTACTGGGAGTTACCAGTACAGATTGCCAAAAACAAACAAACAAAAAAAAACAATGAAAAAAGAAAAATTTCCAAAAGTGTTTGTATAGTATTGGTCAAAGTCTCCCCATCCTTGGCCTCCTTAATTCCCCACTTTCCTTCCCCTCTCAAGTCCAACCTCAGAGCCCACACCATAAAAGGACACTCTGAGGCTCTGCGTGCTGGACTCCTGGATGTACATCTTGAAGAGATGATGGTGAATGCATACCCTACCAAGCATGCTAGGTAAAAGGCATGGGTGCATGGGATTCTGCTGTGACACAGATTTGCAGGCTTATACTGCAGGGCTGATTCAGTCAATAGCTCCCCAGTACTCCTTCTTGTGTCCTATTCCAATCCTTTGTGCTTTTGAGTCTTCTTGTTTACCATCTCTGATGTCAAGCAGTTCCTGTGCTCCTTGTCAACAAGTCCAATACAGTACTAACAACCTTAGGAGACATTAGGATCATTCAGGCTCAATGTTTGTTACTTTTTCAGCTCTGTAAAACCATACACTTTAAACCATTTTATATTGTTTACCTGCTTATATCCTCAGATGACTTTCAGCTGTATGTAAAGGAGAAAACCCATTTCCATATTTTCCTTCCTCTAAGTGCTCTGTCATACTTAACCTTATCTGGTGCTTCTCTACCTAACTTAGAAATAAGTTACTTGTTTAAATGCTATGATATGATTGATACCTGACAATAGCAACCAAGCAAATGAAAAGGAAGGCAGGGAGGGAGGAAAGGTAGGGAGGGAGGAAAGAAGGTTGGCTTTCTTTTGGCTTTAGTGTATAGGCTATGATGGCAATGAATCCATGCCTATGGAAGTTAGAGACATTGGGTCAATTTGCTGGTACAGTCATGATGTAGTAAAAGATGAATTCTCATGCTCAACTCTACCCCTCCTCCTTATTTGTCCAGGAACTCAGCTCATGGAATAAGATGACATTTATGGTGTGTCTTTCCATATCAATATACCTAATCTTTACAAGCCCTAGCATGCAGTCCTAGAGGTATATTTCCTAAGTGATTCCAAATCCTGACCTGTTGCTATTATTAACTGAACCATCCAACAGATGCCTGTACATTGGAATTCTAGGCACCATATTGTAATCTAAACCTTTCTTGACACACATTAAATTTGTCTCTCATTTGTTGTCATGTTTACAAGGAAAGCAAACCATCCTATGGTCCTCAAAGTTTCAGCTGAATCATCAATTCTCTTCTGAGGAATCTTTTGGAAACATATGGCTTCTTGTATGTCCCCACAAGATTATGGTTCCAGGCCCCTACTCTAGAGGGAAAAACAAATTGGGGGTCTGAGCGCTAGGAATACCTGTGGTGTCTTTAATAAGAATGGCATCCTAGGCTTGTATATTTGAAAGCTTGGTCAGCAGGAAGTAGCACTATTTGAAAGGATTAACTAGGTTTAGGGTAATGGGTAAAGTTTGTTGAAGGATGTGTGTCACTGGGAGTGGTCTTTGAGGTTTTGAAAGCCCATTCCAGACTCAGGTTCTGTGTCTCTGTCTGCCCCATTGTTCTTGCCTACACATCAGTATGTAGAGCTGTTAGCTCTTTTCTGGCCAGTTCTTCTTGGTAACTAGGTATGGAGTTACTTAATACCCAGCATCATGAGAGACCAAGGTGATGTAGAAACTGTCACTCTGAGGGCACAGTTGGAATAGGATAGGAGGATCTTAGGCAGAATGTCTTGTCAGACACAGTGGCTGATGAGAAAGTGTGATAACAAGTAATTGCTTGTTCTTCCTCTGTCATCTGTGGAACCAATATGATGAATATTGGTTGACAACAAACTCTGGATTTGGAGAGGAGGCTTGAGTGCTGACTGAGAACATTCATAATGGACAAAAAATTAAAATAATATAATAAACAACATGGAGTTTTAATGATGATTGAACAAAATAAATATAATGCCACTAAAACAATGCCAGAGTGCTAGCTTGTCTCCCTGAATTACTACAAATTACTTTTCACAGTTAACACAAAATTATTTTTCCTAAAGTAGCACTATATATTTTACATCTGCTTTTGAGTTCAAATTATTTTATCTTAAAATTATCCTCTTTCCTTCTCAGGGCAATTCTCTTTGCTTAGAAATAATTTCACTTTGGGTGAAATAGCTTAAAATTTCTAAGTGGGCTGTATTTTTAATATTTTAATATTCATACATGGTTATAAAGTATTTGGTTCCAATATATATCCAGTATTTCCCCTCCAAGCCCCATCTAAGTATGCTTCTCTATTGCTGTAATAAAACACTGACCAAAATCAAATTGTGGAAGCAAGTGTTTATGTGTCTTTAGTTTATAGGTTATGTTTCATCATGGAGAGAAGCCACAGAAGGAATGAAGGCAGATGTTTGACTGTGGGAACTGAAGCAGAGACTATGAAGGAACTTTGCTTACTGGCTTGTTTCCCTGACTTTCTTATATAGCTCTGGACCCCTTGCCCAGAGATGGTAGAAACCACAGTGAGCTAGCCCTCCTGCATCAATTAGCAATTAAGAAAATGCCTAGCAACATGCCCATAGGTCAATCTTTTAGAGACAACTCTTCAATTGAGATTTCCTTTTCCTGGATATGACGACAACTAAGCTAGCTCTGACACTTTCTATGTGCCCCTGACTTTCTCCTCCCAACTTTACACATTTACTCCTCTCTTAAGTTTAATACCCATTGAGTCAATTTACTGCTGCCTGTATATTAATGGGTGGGGGACCATCTACTGGTGCATAGGTAACCTTTCAGGGCAAACATCCATGGCTATTTATGACTGATCCTTGACCAGCAGCCATGAATTGCCAATAGTTTCTTGGACAAAAGTAGGGCTTCAAAGTTTTCCTTCTACCCATGCTAGGATTTTGGCTGATTTGATCTTGTACAGTCTTGTATATGCAGTAATTAGGAATTGCCATGAGCAATTGCACTGTGATGTCCTGAAAGTATTGTTTTTCTACAAACAACTACTGGCTCTGTCGCACAATCTTCTACCTCATCTTTGATAACAATCCCTGAGCTTTCTGGAGAGGAGGTTGAAATAGGTGTCTCATGTCTGGCTAAGGCTTCCACAGTCTCTTATTCTCTGTAAGTAAACTGGTTGTTTATTTCTGTATTAATCATCTACTGCACAAAGAAGCTTCCCTGGTGTGGCCTGAGAGTTATAGGAATCTACAAGGACAAAGATAAAACTTAAGAAACAGTGTATTGCTATGTCTATTTAGCAGATAGTACTTTTTCCAGATAGCTTTTTTCCATGCCCTGTGACTCAGGGTAATGCTAGTTAACCCTTACAATAAAGTTTGAGAAAGTAACAAGAGCAATGGCAATACCTTGTAATATTGGAGCTGTATGGGCCCTCACTCACAACAACTTAAACAGAGGAAAACCACATATGGCACTGGCTTATTTCTGATAGCCAATGGCTTATGGGAAGGCATTATCATCATGTTATACCTAAGTCTTTTTTAATACTCTTTTCTATATGTGTAAGTTTATGTATGTATTTCATTAAGTTTCTACAACTGTAGATTTATAAGAGGAATTTTCCACATTATTAATGTTATCCTCCCACAAACTCCATCCTCTACACTGAACACATGAAATGAGGTTTTAAAATATGTGCAATACTGCTTAACAATAAAAGCATAAACCATCGAATGTGACTATATTTAAAATGGAAAACAAGATTTATATATAAATAACTCTGAATAAATTCATTCAATTAACTCCTATATATATATATATATATATATATATATATATCAGCTTACATTTAGAAATGTTTTTGAATAAACAGTTTATAAACCATGTGAAAAAATAATATTCCATGCTTTTAAAATCTATTTTGTTTTTGGTAAGACCTTACTTTCTGATTTGATAACCTACTTTATTCACCAGATTTGGCACACCCTCACTCCTGCTAATGGTAAATACAGAACTAACTATGTTTGAATATTCCCCACTGCTGAGAATCATTCAGAGTGCATCCTATAGAATCTGAAGATAAACATTGGAGCTATAGCAGGGTGGCTGTATTTCTCTGAGGACAACTCATGCCAATAGACCAGTCTGAGTGTGTTGTCCAATCAATTTCATTCTCCAAGTGTCTCATGGCATATGTTATTATGGATGTTTTTTAGTGAGAAATACAAAGGCTTGTGTTTTTCTGTTCTCAACTCATGTCCAGGTCACTGTGCATAGATATCAGAACTCTGCAGCATGCCCAGGTGTCTTAATCCCTGGCACTCCTCTAATTCATGGCATGGAATTAGCGATCTACATTAAATGCAAATGTTCACAAAGAACCCTATTGTTGTATATTTTGTGGTGTATAATGGAGCCAGAAACCCTGTCCATGAGGACTATGAATTTTGTACCATCTTCCGCTAACAAAGACACTGCTAAAGAAATCATTTGGAACAATGGCAATATTGTATTGGTTTGACAAACCTTATTAAACTCCATAGTACTACAACCTTCATCAATACACCTTTTCCCTCTATAAATATCTAGCCAGATAGCTAAATGAATCTTGTTCCTTCTAATTGGCCATGGCAGAGAAATCTCAGAGTATGAACACACAGGCTCTTAACTTACATACTAGATTCAAAAATACTAGGTTTAATCATCTTCCAAATATATTTGAATTTCAAATCATGAAGGTGATGAGCATAATCATAAGATGTGGCTATTATTATTTTTTTAAAAATTAAAGAGTGTGGAAAACTCTGGCTACCTGAAATCAATTTGCTACTCGCTACTCGAGTCACTCAATGCCAAGACATCACTGAATTTGACAATTAAAAGTAGAACTATAATCTAACCTAATAAATTAACCTATTTTCATAATATGTATGTACATGAAGATATGTATATGTGTATGCATAAGTACATGTATGCAGGTATATGCCCCAGAACTCATGTGGAGGTCTGAGGACAACTTGTGAGATTTTGGCTTCTTGTTCCACCATTTGGTTCTCACAGATAAAATAAGGCTTTCCTGGAGAGTGTCTTTATCTGCTAATCCAGCTTCCCAGCCCTAATCACTAATATTTAACTGATTAAAAACTGATCAGTAGTTCCAAAAGAACAAATTCCAAAACAATATTTCTAGTAGATTACTTTTGGTCAGATCTCAGGATTCTTCTGGTGACTGGGATTCTATCCCAAGATTTCTCTGGGCAAAGAATGTTTTCCCATACTGAATGTCTCTTCCTACCTGGCTCCTCCTCTGTCTTCCAAATTCCTTCCATCCTGTAAGACACCACTAGAAAAGCACAGATCATATGGAGACTCTGTCTAGATAACCAATAGTAGAAGATTGCTAAATATGTTTTTGATTTCACATGCCTCCTGATGCACTAATTTTCTTTTAGATGTAGGCAAGCTTTCCCATGGGATCCTGACCTGTATCAGAGAAAGAACACTATCCAATTCATTATTGTTTGGCCAGCATCTGATATAGCAATGGTTATGTTTTATTTATCTGTCTGTGATTTTACTTGAACTTGTGAAATTATAAATCAGTCACAGCAGCATATTGGATGGGTACTAGCAGGATAAAAATGAATTTATAGAGACAGCTTGGTATCGAAGGTATATTCATGCCAGGGGGCATGAGGCAAATTCAACCATTCCAGTCTTGGAATAGTGCATGATTGAAGAAGGAAACTACAATCTGAGTGGAAATTGTGGAAGTCCAAAGGCAACTTACCTCTTTTAAATAACAGTAGGGAAAGTCAAGGTAAAGCTCTGGGTTTAATTAAATCTTTCTTTTTCCCCCTCTTCCTGTCTTAAAATACTTGCTGTGTTCACAGTATTTTGTTCTTATCTCCAGAGAAAGATTAGGCTTCCCAAACCAGACCATTAAAGGTAGTTTACAAAGAAATACAATTCAGATAGATGAGAATTCTCTGCCCGGTGGGGGATTTAGCATCACAGGACTGCTGCCTCTGGTAGCCTTCTATAAAGATTTTCTCCAGAAATAGTCAATTTCAAAGGTCACACATTTAAAAAGTCACTTGCAATTAGAAGCCTAAGGGAAATGGCTGGAATAAAATGTTTTGGCAAGTTTTTTAAGCCTTTCATTGAGTTGGCAACTAGACAGACCATGCTGGCCTCCTTAGCAAGATCAGGTATGGTATTTCAGTGATGCAAAAAGCTTTTTCTCCTAGACTATCCCTCTGTCACTCAGCAGTCTTGAATGAGAAGCTACAATGTATTTCATAGTGTCCAAGCACTTTGTTCTATCAGTGTCTCAACTTCTGGAAGACAAGGAAGAAGAATAAGATGACCCAGGATTAATTACTACAAACTGCCAGCCATTGTGCTGTGCTTTTCCCATGTACAACATTTCCATACCCATCCTATAATGAACTCTAGAAACCTGATTTAAAGAAGGAAATCATGTTCCAGCTTCAATAAGCCAAGTAATTTGCTGAAAGTCAAGCTGTCTTGAAGTATGAAGATAGAATGGTACCTTCAACACATTGGGCTCTGTTTGTAGTTATTTTTCTTTATTTCAAATCAGTATATATGTGTTCAGAACTTTGCAACTGGTTATTCAACAGAAGCATGATTCAGAAAGAAACAGAACAGAAAAGCATCTGCAAGTACTGTTTGCTGGACAGAGGGACCATAAACTGTTCAAACAAAAAGTCGAACCAGGCTACCTGAACGTGGATGTCAGTTAGGAGGCCTAGGCAGTCCATGGTGCTTCTGGCAGTGGAAGCAATATTTATCACTAGCATACAAATTGAATTTGGGATCCCATTCCCCATGAAGGGTTACTCTCTCAGCCTAGATACACAGGGGAGGGCCTAGGCCCTGTCCCAAATGATGTGACAGACTTTGATGATCACACATGGAATGACTCACCTTCCCTGGGGAGTGGATGGGGGATGGGATGAGGGGTCAGTGGGGGGCATGGGAGGGAGAGGGAACTGGGATTGATATGTAAAAGAAGATTGTTTCTAATTCAAATAAAAATTTATAAAGTAATAATAAAAAAGAAAGGTGAAAATCAAAGCAAAGAAAAAATACAAAATTTATTTCATTAGCAATTAAATAAGACTAGCTTATTAGGAAGTCATGTTTCAGATTTCCTTAACTATAAAGACTTTAACTAATTTCCCAACTACTTTTCAAAACATATCCAGTTTTTATTATAGAAACACACACACACACACACACACACACACACACACACACACACACACACACAGGTATTATTTTGGCAGATGTTACCTCTACTATCAGAATCATAATTGTAATCATTTTTGAAATATCAGAGATACACATGTCAAGTTTAATATATATCCTAATATGCATGTATTTTCAACTTTTGAAATGAAAATACCTATCCTATCATAAAATCTATCATATTTATGTTTGTTGAAATGGCATAAATAAATAAATGAACTGAGTAGTAATAAAGGAGAAAGTGGAAATGTCTTCCTAAAAATCTAGTAATTGGTACTGATATTTTTATTTTAGGCATTATTCAAATGCAATATGTTCAAAATGAATCATTTATTAAATGTCATCTAAGTGTTTACTTCAATATCACCAATATTTCTTCCATTTCATCTTTCCTGGTTCTTCTACCTTTTAAAAATTCCTAAAGCATTGTTATTCCCCAAGAGTTTCTGTTCTTTTCATTTTTCTCCCAGGAAAGGCCATCAGCTCTCAGGACTGCAGCACATGTATCTCTGAGCATTTCTTAAGCATCCCCAGTAATCTGCATATTTAAACTCTTCCTCTTTCAGTGAATTCATGCCTACATACAACTCTGCAAACCAAACCATGAGTGTACAATAAACATACAGTAATGACAGGGCTCTCTAGTAAGACCAAAGTTCCCAGTTTTCATTAACTTCCATAGGTTACTTTACATAGCATGACTATGTTCAGGACAGACCACTTACCCTCCTTGAACAGGCCTTCTTTTTCTCTCCCCACATGAAAGCTCCTTCTTATAGTTCATGATCATTCACTAATAATCCTTTAAACTCAAGTTTCTTTGTATATATATATATATATATATATATATATATATCCTTAGAACTTGTCAACTTTCAGAGATACTCAGGAAGTTTATCTCCAGACCTATGTCAATGAATCAGTTCTCACTCCATGAACCGAGAGATACCGTATTCCTAAGACCTGTCCAATATAGATTTACTGACTAAATGTATATTTTAAGATATATTAAAAAGTATAAAACTTAAAGAATTTGGTCTAGAAATTTAAATATTGAGAAAGAGTTGTCTTTAATTATACTAAAAACATGCCTAATTTTAGAAAAAAAAATCTCGTCTTTGCCTGTTTCATCAAACAGAAAGGACTACTATTATGTAGTTGTTTACCTAAGAAGAAGAAAGTATAATAAGCAATTAGCTTATTTCATCATTAACACTGTGGTGACTATGACAAAATTATTTGTGTAAATGGAACCTAATCACAATTGCATATCCCTTTCTTTGCCAACAAATAATGAAAATATTTTCGAATATGGATAACCTAACTGGGAAAGTTCAAAGCATAAATTACCCAATTTTCTCAAATTTTCAAAAGGACTTGGATTTCTGTTTGAGTCCCACGAATTGTATTTCCATTAAGTATCTAGTATTGGAGAATTCAATTTTAGTTAAAATAGGGTTTACAAAATAGATTTCCAACATTTATAT
The DNA here is from genome assembly GCF_003668045.3 of Cricetulus griseus. Taxonomy (NCBI): domain Eukaryota; kingdom Metazoa; phylum Chordata; class Mammalia; order Rodentia; family Cricetidae; genus Cricetulus; species Cricetulus griseus. Next base: position 79,607,008 of record NC_048601.1, read on the forward strand.
TCTAATTTTTCCCAAGTGATTTGCTTTCTGAATTAAAACCAGCACAAAATAACTGCAAATTGGCTTGGTCCCTAGGCATTTACTACTTTTATGAGGAATAATTCATCTAAAATTTAAATTGCAAACATGAATACAATTTTCTTCAACATAAATTTTTAAGACTCCTTTTAAAACAGACACTCAAGCCAAAGACCATGAAGCTTCTCAGTCCAGTAGCAGTACCCTCTCACACACAGCACCAAAAACAGGCAGATAAAATGCAATGTGCAGGGCATAAAATATTTGATGGATCTGGGTATGTGTATTTCTGAAATCGATGATGATCTGATAATTAATTGGCTGGTTGCAGATAAGCATATGGTGGTCCAGCCTTGCCTGGTTCACATTTGTGTTTCACTGTGATGATTTCATACTACTTTCTCCGCATGCAAAATATATGACTAGAGACAAATGCTAGCCTATGATTTAAGCCTGTCCTTTTACTCCCTTTTTGTACAATTTCAAGCCTTTGAGTTTGATTTTACCAGTGCATTAGTTGCTATAGAAACAATGTCTCTGAAGTTGGGCCAAACATAGTGACATAGTGCACTTGAGCAGACAGTGTATTTATATATGACTGCAGACACCCATGAATTTGTTAGCACTGTCATCACCCATTACTTGGGGTATGGTCCAGAATGCCAACAGGTACCAAAATATGCAGATGTACATAAAATGTACATAATATGGACAACATTTGCACATACTAGGCACATTATGTCATGTACTTTAAATCTCTATCTAACTTAGAAACCTGAATAAGAGTAAAGGCTGCATAAATACTTGTCATAGGGAAAAAATCATAGGAAACAAAATATGTGTGGCCCCTACAGACCATCATGGACCTAAAAAAGCTGATGGAATCTACCAATATAGATCTAGCAAATGTGTAGGACAGCCATATTTGCACATACTTGTTCATACACATTCAGCAACCATGAGTGGCTAAGAGCAAATGCAACATTTATGCACAAGCATATAGCAAATATTTGTATCAATCTATTAATACATATACATAGCATCTGTATAATATGCATATTTTATGGCATGCATAGCATTAATAGATATATAAATAATGAAATTATGTATAATTGAAATATAATGTTTTCTTAAAATCTAATATTTTAGATTATTATATATAATTATATAATACTACATAAATTTTAAATAAACTCATAGCTAAGGCAAAAAACAATTTGCTGTGCATTTAAAATTCAGTACTTTAATACAGAAAAAGACTACACACACACACATACATATATATATATATATATATATATAGAGAGAGAGAGAGAAAGAGAGAGAGAGAGAGAGACCACAATTTCAGAACAACAAATATGGTAGATTCCTTCATCAGATATATCATACAAAATTTGGTACTTAATTTATAATTTCCAAAATATGATTGTTTAGAAAAGAAATACAGCTAGAACAAAAATAACCTCAGTCAAAACTAAACAAAAAAAATACCAAGCATAAAATGGTTGATCTATATTTCAAGATATTATTAATAAAATAATTTGGAACAACATTTAGGCTTTGAATTTATATAAATAACCCAATTTTTCACAGTTAAAGACTAAAGTTCCACATATTCTGGCAAAACTGAGAATCTCTCTAATGGCAGAAATCAGAGCAAGAATATTGTAAAAAGAGTTGAAATCCACAAAATATAGATGCCTGTCTATATGTGATCTCCAGTGACCCTCAAGAACATCGTAATATTCACAGGTTTCAGCTACATGTCAAGTTTCTCTCAAATTCTTTGTATTGTAGAAATACTTCCATATGTTCAGCCTGGTGTTACTCAGATATTTTTAATATTTAATGTTCATACTTGTATATAATGTACCTTGATCATTTCCACCCCCAATCCACCAGGACCTCCCCCAGCTTACTGTCTTTCAATTTCATGTCATCTATTTAAAATTAAATTAAAGCTGTCTTAATCAACTGAATCCAAGTTGTTTGAGCAACTTACAAGTGATACCTGGCAGCATTAATCACAGATAAATGAAACAAAATGTTGCCTTATCTAAGATTATAAATGGCATAGAGGGATCTACAGTTGGCTTGCTGACACATTTTTATACCGTACAAAACCTATCCTATAAACAATCTCACACCCTGAGAAAAAATTTGAATATTCTTTCAAAATTAGTTATTTAAAACATGAAGCAAGAAAAGATACAAAAAGGGAAAGACCTGAAAATTCTGATTGGTTTCCTGATATGGAATCCAGTAATGGTTTCCTCCCAGACTGAAGCATTCCATCTTGCTCCTTAAACATGAAGATAAACAATGCAAAATACCTTCAAGAAGTCAGGAAACTGAATAGATTCACTAGGCCCCTCCATGAAGGAGTACATATAAGGTTTTTTTTCCAGCACAATGGTGTCTTGGCAGTCAGGAGCCAAGGAATACCACAAAGTCACACCATGCAACAAACCCCACAAAAGACATTTATTGGGGAGAAACACAAAGTTGTTGCTGTTGTCTCTCAAAGGGAAGAGAGACAGCAGAGAGCTGGGTGAAATAGTAGGACTTGGAGCATGTGCAGTAAGCTAGTAGAATAGTTGGGGGAGGGGAATGCAATGTGCTGGATATAGGTAGCAAGTGGTGTAACAGAGACTGAGAATCCTACACTGCAGTAGGATGGGAGTGCTCCATGGAGGACATTCTGATAGACTTGTCCTTTTTTGTATGGAGTATGCTAGCAGTACTTTGTGCTATGACAAAGGCTGCAGAGTTCTTGCTCCAGGGAGTGACTTATCCAACTGAGAATGAGCCTTCAGCATTAGGAGTGTCCATGGGAGGAATCCCAAGGTCTTCATCTACGTGTTAAGGGGTGTCACAGCTGCCTGATGAGTATTGTCTGTCATGTGAATATGGAAATTCGGTGAAAACAGACATTTATAGGAAAATTTTCAGTCTTTAAGATTAGTGAGTAAGGGTTGAGACTGTCAGCAAGCAGTGGCAGCAGTTTCATGACCTCTGTTGTGTACAGTTAGAAATTCTTCTAAGGCTAAGATGGCAGCCAAGCAGGAATATGTTTTTGCAAAGCAGCAACTTGGTGTGTGAAGGAGCAAAAGCAACAAGAATGGCTGCATCCTCACTGTCACCCTCTGATGTGGAAAGTTAATTAAAGGAGAGGATGGGAGAGAGGTAGCAAAAGCAGTAGAATTTGGACCCATGGAGTCCAAAATTTAATAGAAAAAGGGAATCTGTGATTCCCAACATATGGATGGGGGCCATTACAGTAGTCCAGTATAAGAAACTCGGGTGATTATGAAATACTCACTACTTGCACCACTGGAATTAGGGAATATTTTAAACATGCAATGAAAGAGCCTGGCACAGTATAGCTTGTAAGTCCATGGGACATGGGAGCAGATGGATCAGGCCTGGCTGCTGTAGAGGCAGAAGAAATAATAATGCAACTACCCATCCCTCCTTAAGGCAAAGGCTACATTTCTTAAGACAGTATGAGAAAAACAGTCCTTAATGGACTGGCTTATCAAAGATAATCAACAGAACATTTGTTTACCTCCTTCTGAAGTTCCCAATAACTATCAGGACCTGAAGGACCATAGAGGAGGGGAAGGTGCTATTGAGGGAATTAGCAATAAGAGAAGCTGTGCTCAAATCCCAGCTCCCTGAGCCAGACAGAACTATGTTCACAGAGTTAAACAAAGGTTGATTCTGCAAGGACCTTAGGCTTGTATGGAGCTTTAGTGGCTTTACTGAGTCTCTTTGTGGGGCAAGATCTTTATAAAACAGAAAAGGGTTTGGTAGATCCCAGGGACTTAAACCAGCATATAGAGTGTCTACAAAGTAAATAGCAACCCAGAGTAGATAAGAAAAAAATCAGAGGAATAGGTCTGGGTGAGTTACTCTAAGATAAATGTGGCAAGATTCATGTCAAGTTGGAGTTCCTAAGGAGGGAAATGATAGAAATACCAGTTGAGTGCTAAGGAGCCTCTGGGGGGGGGGGCATAAAGCCAAGGAGTGGTTCACAGAAGACATCTTTGATTGAACAATACAAATTAAGAATATCAAGCTTGTCCTGGGGGTGGGTAATGCCCTCCAGTCTAAGGAGGGCACATTTCCCTCCAGTAAAAGGTCATGCTAGAGATGGAGATGGTTTGCCCAGTCAGGAATACCCCAACAATCATGTATGTTGAATGGGGAGGCTACAGTCACAGTGCTAACCTAGGGCATCTGTAACCTATGTAGCCAGCAGGTGCAGAAGAAGACAGCATACCACATTTACCTCTGGCACTTTATAGGTCTAAGCAGACTTAGTCAGGCCCACTGAGTTTATCAGGTGTGACTAAATTTAGTGTGGCTCTATAGAGAAGCTCCAGATTATGGAAATGTAATGGCTCAGAGAGCATGACTAAGGATTACTGGAGCTAATTAAATTATCACCTGCTATCCATGCTTTGTTTCCAACTTATGATTGAAGGAAGCCATTGATACAAATGGATGGAAACTTTCCATGCTGTTTTAGACCTTGCTTATGTTTGACCTAAGTATCTTCTTAGTTATGAAATTTGGGATCACCTGACACTTTGCTGAGAACAGATGACAACAGGTTTCCATAGTGCTTCACCAAGGTTATCTCTGTAACCCCACTATTTATTGAGGGATGGTGGTTCAGGATGCTGCCTATCCTCTGGAAAAGGTTGTGTTATATAGATTACATAATGTGTTTTGCAGATTTGGAAAGCCACTGCAGAGGCAACCAGTTACAATGGTTCTTCCAACTACCTTACAACTGAACTGGGCCTGACTTAATTGAAAGGGAAAATATCTAAAATCTAAAATCTAGGTCACTGAATAAAAACTCAAGGGCCAGAGGTAGGCTGTAGTTTTGGGCCAGGAAATCCATTAAATCCTCACACACCATACTGCTATTCTTTTTGTTGTTTCTTATATGCCAGAACTAGAAGGTAAGACCCTATTGCTAAAGGCACTGCATGTGAATGCTCTGACTTCAGGACAAGGAAAAATTAAGGTGGGAATTATTTGGCAACTCCCATCCTACTGGTTGACATTTGTAGTGCTATAGGAGGCCATGCATGATGGTGGCACTGAACTGTTACCTACATTCCAACTTAGCTTTGGACCTGCATGTGAAAACACTGACATGCCAGGAAGGATGTAATTACTTGTGCAATGGTTCTTGGCTATCATGGGTAAGACCAACACTATTCCAATTGGATTTAAGGCCATTCCAAAAGAGGAAGGTCAAGCTTGGCAATGTAAGCCATAACAACAATAACAACAACAAGAAACTGTGGCTAGGGAGGTCATAATTACCAATGGGGAAACAACTTCTATGGTTTTTCTAGATGTCTGTGATGTGCCTGCCAAACTGCTTTCTAAACATGTATATTTATGGTCACAGGTCAATCCCTATTGCTATCAGCCTCAATTCATAAACACTAGTGACAAAACTCTTTCTTAAAAATATTTCATAACATATTATAATACAAAGGATCAAAAATAACGTCAAATTAATTTTGTAATTATTTCTATTACTCATTTCTTTAAAATAATACTTACCAATCACTGCCTTGAATGACACAACTTATTTTGTGTAATCTCTAGACATGGGATGTTATTTATTTAGAAAAAGGTATAGTTACATCTCAGCCACAGTTCTGCACTGTATTGCACGTCTGACAGATTTGCACAGTCTGGCAATGAGTACTATGCACACTCTTTAAAGCAATAAGGTACATCTTGTGATAACACAAATCCCCTTCTAATGGCCATCTTAAGTAAGCTTTTTAATAGGAAATTCACTGACCACCTTAACCCATATAAACAAGTAATTACATTATCTTCCTTGATCCAGATTCTTGTTTTCCTGAAATTTATTTTAGATTAAAGCTCAACTTATAGTTTGGAAAGTTAATAGAAATCACATTTCATATCAACAGCCATATAATAATGCACCTACCCAGTGAAAGTCATCACCAGAGCCTCCCCATGCATCAAAATTCATTAGACAATAAAAATAACTAAAAACAAGGTACTCTATTTGATAGTTCCTCAAATGATCAGTTAATACTTCAGAGTACCCTTCAGTCTCCACCAATATAAGTCTAACAGAAACTCTGAACAATACAGCAATTATCATCATCAATCTTGAAATTAAAGCATATGTTTCTAAATTTCCCTCTAATTATAAATTTTGTTTATTTACTTTCAATTAGAATGCATTTACTTATGTTTGTTAGAGTGCCTGGGAACTTATGTGCCTGAGACAATATTTTAAAACCAATATGTAATCCCTGAAACTTTACTAAAAATTGTTTATAGAAATATTTTACTTAAAATTGGTATTAATTATCTGTTCTTGATAATATTTATATTACTCTAACTCTACCTCTTCTTTCTGCACTTAGTCCAACAGGAATAAAGTACTAACATTGTCATAATGAAGTTCAATTAACTTTTGATTACTAAAGAACTGTAATTAGGTAAATACTCAAAATTATATTTCTAGAATTCTGGAGACTGATCTTTACCATAACAAAGAACAATGAATGTCACTGATACTGTATCACTTCTCCCTCTAAATTAATAATTCTACAGTTAATAAACATTTGAAAATTATTTTAATTTTTAAAGCCTTAAAGTGATTTATAAAGAATGATTACACAAAGCAAAATTAACCAGTCAGGAAAAATGTGATCAAGGGTTCAATAGTGGCATGATTGTGAAAGAAGTAACTAAATCCTTTTAAGTTGATTTGAGTCCTGTTCCATAGGAAGGAATTCATGTCTGGTATTGCAAACATTGTCAAAAATGCCATGACTGGGGATGTCATAGATCTTAGGACACAACTGACAACTAGGTTTACCTAAATGACACAGCCTTAAATTGACTTCTAAATGTTTCTCAATATTTTATATTCACAAAAAAATGCTACTTCTAGACTTAATCAGAGAAGCTTCCCTTAGGAGTGAAGGGAGATGAATGCTTAACTTTACCTGTGCAAGTCTGGTCCTATTGATAGTCCTTATGGATCTGGGTGTCATTCATGGAGTCCTACCTTTGACTGCTGAGTTATTGTCTACTGATTTTAGTGGGCAGCAGTCACTGTCTTCAATCATGTATTCATTTTTGAGCCCACCAGGCTCCAATGGATTGTTCCAAACCCATGGTCACACTGTTTAAGATCAGTGGGTCACAGAACAAAAAGATACAAATGTGGGAAAAGAACATATACAGAGGAGTCAAGCATTAAATGAATATGAGATAGAATTGAGGACAATCAGAATGCATTATCTACATGAATAAAATTTCAAAGAACAAATTTAATCAGGAGAAAAAGAAAGATTAAGAAGTACCTTCCTAAAACAATTAAAGTCTATTACTTTCAAATATAATACAAAAGTGTTTTCAGAGGCAGTGTTTATCTTATAAATGGCAATTTAATCTTTTACTAGAAAAAATTATAAAATGTTTCTTCTCATCTACTGGTTCAAATAGAAAAATGTATGACGTTTGCCTTCCTTTAGCCACTATTTTAATTTTGCTCCCCCATAGGTCATCATACAAAATTTTATTCAAGAATCTAGTATATGTACGTATACTACTGTCATAAAATACTGCTAAAAACCTCTGTATGATTGATGAATAGATACTACAATCCTCTATAAAATAAAAGTTTGCATTAATTTGAAGTTAAAAACTGTCTATGGTAAATCCACTTACAAAATTGTAATTGTTAGTGTTCAGTATCAAATTGATACAACCTATACTAATCTGATGCAAGAGTCTCAGAGGGGAATTAGAGGTTAGGTATGGGCATGTCTATGAGGGACTGCCTTAATTTTATGGACATAGGAAAACCCTACTCACTGTGGGCAGCACCATTCCCTACACAGAGGGTTATGAACTGTGCAATGGAGCTCAGCAAATGCACACTATCAAGCAAGGATATCCATTTTTCTCTGTCCTTAATATGACTAGCTCTGTGAAGTTCCTGCCTTGAATTCCCATTCCCTAAAATGATTGACTATAACCTTGAATTTTCATCAGAAATAAACCCCTTTTTTCCCTAAGTTGTCTTTTGTGTTATGTTATTTTATCAAAGCAACATAAATGAAACTGGGATGAAAATTCAAGGAAATATCTTACAAATACTTTTTATCTTTCACACTTGTGTGTGTGCATATTTGTGAGTTTGTGGATATATGTATGCACGTGGATGTCCTTGAACTAGTGTATAAATGCATGAGGACAGTAGAGGGCAACATGACTTTTCCTTCCTAAGGCAGACAGCCACCTTGCATTTTGAGACAGAGTCTCTCACTAAGTCTTCTGATTGTCAACTAAACTAGCTTAACTATCAGGCGAAGTCCCATGACTCCTCTTTTCACTGCCCCCTCGCCACAGCAAAGGGTTACAGATGTATAACAATGTACCTCAGTGTCTACACTGAGTGTTAGAAATTGAAATGGAGTCCATATCATGTATGGTAAGTTCTTTAGTAACTGAGTTAACTCTGTATCCCTACTTGTAAGTTTTAAGTAAACAAGATGATAAGGAAATGGACTCACCTCAAAAAAAAAACATGTATTTCCCACAAAACAAAATGGAAGCAAACCTATTTGCACCCCACACATACACACACTCAAATACCTATGTTTGTAGGCCTTCACTCACTTTCTATTTTCAGGAATACTCATCTCTTCTATATACTAAACCATCCGAACAATTGCATCTAAGTGCAATTGCATATTTATGTAAAGTCGTTCTTTTTCTACAAAGATTTGGCATATAACATTAAAAACATATGCCAGCTTGGCAAAACATTTCTCCCATCAAACTTAAAGCTAACTGTGAGTCAGCATAATCTCAAACTCATGGTCTCCAGAATGAAAATGAATGAAGTTGTTACAGGTAGTTGCTCTTTTCTCCTTATAAACAGGAGAGTTTTAAAAAGTTTGGAATAAGAAGGCAGAGAAATATATTCAGGCCAAGAAAACTACCAAACATGGTAGATAAAATATAGATTGATAGACAACTTTGTGGAATTAACATAATCAGAAGTAAATAATTTTAAATCACCAAATGATTCTCTAAAAGAACAAAGGTAATGAATTTCTTAACTTGTCTCTGAAGCTTCTACAATGGAATGGGAAAAGGGCATATATGATTCAGTTCTCCTCCTAAAAGATACTGTTGAATTCTCTTTGTTATTGTATTTCAAGTTCATAAAATAACTATTACCTTGAATTGTTCCTGGAACTAAATCTAATGTTATTCTGTTTTGTTAGTATCAAGAGAGTATTTTTTCAATGTTTTAGACATCTGTCTCAGCACAAAATAAAAGTGACAAACAGAAATTAGATCTCTGCTTCTTTGAGCTTCTCTGTTCAGGATGGTTTAAATCAATCAGTCAAATGCTGTTGATGGTGAAAACACTGGGGAGAAAAGCCCATGGATAGTACTTGCTTGTTCAGCTCTCCCAGGGAAGAGCACTGAGAGAGCTTTTTGAGTGATCAGTACTTACCAGGATGGGCACTGGCAAAAGGACCATCTTTTCCCCACAAATTCGGACTTCCTCATCAGACAAATCCAAACACATGGAAATATAAATTTTCTCTATCATTTATAAATCAGCGACAATGCTATTTAAAATTTTTTGGTTTTAATATGTATAATGAAAAGTTAATTATGAAAGGTGTTGAAGGTAGAGCTATTTGAAAGCAGTGAGAGCAGAATACTGAGTATGCATCCTTTATTCCTTTCTCTGTTCTAATTATCCATTCTATGGCATGAAAGACTGCCTACTATTTCTTTGGTGCCACATGACTACATGTCAACCCCTTGTTTGAACTCCACACCATATTAATTTGAAACAGAATGGCTTTTTCTCCATATTCTTCTGGGCAGTTGCTGATACTTACAGCTTGTCTGTTCTGGATTTGTTCATGTATTTGTCAATTATTGTTATTTTCCTGTTGTTTGATTACTTGTTTTTTTATTAACTTAAATAAAAGTTTTCCAAGATTAAAACAAAATTAAGATAGTTTTAAGATAAAATATTTTGAAAATTTAATCACTTCCAATAAAAAGACACGAAGTTGTCTGAGTATAATAAGAAACAAAATCCATCTATTTGTTGTCTGTAAGACACGTGCTTTAGCTTTAAAGATTCAAAAAATGGAAAATTTATTCCAAGTAAAAGAGATCAGGAAGCAAACAGATGTTTCATTCTTAATAGCTGATAAAACTGATTTCAAACTAAAACTCATCAGAAAGATAAAGAAGGGTACTCATTAATAATCAGGGGATACATTATTCAAGAAAATATCGCAATACTAAACACATATGCACCAAACTCTTGGGCATACAATTTCATCAAAACCATACCAGTGGAATTAAAGGTATAGTTTAATACCAACCCAATAATTGTGATATCAATATCCCACTTTCCCCAATAGATAGGCCATCTGGACATATATCTATTCTACACAGCAGCACATAGCAGCTTCTCTAGGGTACATGCAATGCTGGGACACAACACAAATTGTAACAAATAAAGAAACAAACCAAACTATTCCAATGTATCCTACCTGACCATATGCAATAAAATAAGATAAAAAACAAATTTCTGTTAAGTGTATACATGTATATTAAACAACTCACTCCTGAAAAAAGAAATCAATATATTCATTGAGCTAAATGCAAATGAAAACATAGCACAACAAACTCTCTGGAGCACATTAAAGGGAATTTAAGTAAGGAAGATTACAGCATTAAGTGCCAATATTGAAGGATCATTAAGTATATTAAGTATCATTCTCAAATTCATTCCGTAAAACCAAGACAGGTAAACCACACACACACACACACACACACACACACAACACACAGACACACACACACACACACACACACACACACAATCAAACAAATAAAATAAAAATAAAAAAGCAACTACCCTATACAACAAAAATAAAATAAAACAAATATACCACAGGCCAATATTCCTTATGAATATAAATGAAAAATCCCTCAATAGCAAACATTATACAGGCACAAACCAAGATGATCATCCACTATTATCAAGTAGGATTTACCAGAAAAAAAATTGCAGAGATAGTTCAACCCATATGGCAATAAAGATAATAAACTATATAGGTTAACTTGAAGAGAAAAATTACATGAACATCTCAATAGATGCAAAAAAAAATTTTTGAAAAAAATCAATATAGTGTTATGATGATAACAGTCCTAGAGAGAGTAGGATTACAACATACATACTTCAACAAAATAAGTGCCATATGTGACAAAAATACAGCTAACACTACCTTAAGTGGAAAAAAAACTTGAAACAATCCCATTAAAATTAGGAATGAGACTGTGCAGTCCACTATTCCCACCCTCGGACCAGTAGCTAGAGCAAAAAGATAAGAGAAAAAATAAATTAAATTAATTTTAATTATAGGAAAGGAAGCAAATCAAATTATCTTTTTTTCAGATGATATATTATGCAAAAGAAATCCCAGAAATTAAACTATGAAATGTCTGGAAGCAATCAACAATTTCAGTAAAGGAGCAGGATACAAAATAAACATACTAAAATCATTAAATATCCTTCCTATGAACCACCAACAAACACTCTAAGAAAGAGATCATGGATACATTCTCATTTACAGTAACAACAGAGACATTAACATATCTTGCAATAAGCTTAACCAAGGAGGTCAATAAAGACCTCAATAATAAACACTTTAACTCTGGTAAATTGAGAAAGATATTAGAAAACAGAAAGATGTCCCATGTTCATGTGTCACAATTAATATTGGGAAAATGAGCATCTTACCAAAATCAATTTACAGATTCAATGCAATCTCAATCAAAATACTCACAACAGTCTTCACAGAAATAGAAAATGAAGTTCCTAAAATTCATATGGAACTCAAAGAGACAACTGATACCCAAAACAATCCTGAGCAAAAAGGAATACTATCAGAGGAAATGGCATTACAGACTTGAAGATATAAAGATATATATATATATATATGCATATATATATAATTTATATATTATATATTTATAATTTATATATTTATATATTTATAAAAATATATTTATATTATATATCTATATATAATATAAAGCTAAAGTAATAAAAACAATATTGTGATGGCATGGAAACAGACACATAGACCAACGTAGTACAATAGAATACTTAAATATGAGTACTCATAACTACTGCTAACTGGTATTTGAGAAAGGCAGAAACATACACTGCAGAAATGACAGTATCTTTAACAATTGTTCCTGGAGAAACTGTATGTTAACATCAACCAGAATGAAATTTGGCCCATATATATCAGTTTGCACAAAATGAGATGTACTGGGATCAAAGACCTCAATTTGATACAACAGCAAAACTACTAGAAGACAAAACAGTACCCTACAAGATAAAAGATATAGTTGTATGTAGCAATGGAATTTCTGGATATTACTCAATTTGCCTAGCAATTAAAGCATACAATAAACCATTGGGACTTAATAAGAGTTAAAAGCTTCTGTGAAGCTACTAAAACAATTAATCAAGTGAATAAAAAGAGAAAACCTCATAGAATGGGAGTGGAATATTTATTATCTATACATCTGATGGGGTTAATATTCAGAATATCAAAGAATTCAAAAAACAGAGTGTCAAAAAAACAAATGACCAAATTAAAAAAATTATGTTTAAGTACCTAAACACATAGTTGTCAAGAGAAGAAATAAAAAATGGCCAAAGAAGCATCTCAAAATAACTTTCATCATCCTTAGCTGCCAGGGAAATGCAAATTGAAACACCTTTGAGATTGAATTCTTCTTACCCCAGAGTACCTAAGATCAATAAAATGAATGACAACAAACACTTGCTCAGCAATTTCAATGTTCATCATATTCACCATAGCTATAAAAGCAAAAGCATAAATGCCTAATTAATGGATAACAAAAATATGGCAAAAACACTGAAATACTATTCAGCTTTAAGGAGTAATTAAAACACAAAACGTACAAGTAAGTGAGTTTAATTACAGAAGGTCATACTTTTTATAAGTATAAGACATAAATATGGAAGATTTACCAATTGACCTGAAAATCTTCCCCATACGAATCATAGACTCACAAAATCCCCTGTTAAAGGCATGCACAATCTCCTTTCCAATGGTTGGACAAAGGAAGTCCAAGTCACTCAAATCAGTGCAGACTATTGTGTTGCCCTTGGGGTGCCTCTCAGAGATTAAAATTAAGTCTCTATTGCTGAAGATACCGCACAGCTAGGATTAGGACTCAGGATTGTTGTGTGAGATTTTGATCGCATTCTTACAATAAAGTTTGCTGTGAATCAGAGGGTGAAGCTAGCTACCAGCTGAGCAAAAGTAACCATAGAGGTTTTTGGAGGATTGAGGACACATAAACAGGAAACAGGAAAGTAGGGCTTAGAGAGTCTGATCTCTGGCCCTCTTGGATGCAGGAACCGAAAGAGATAGGAGATCACTGGTCATTTCTCTGATCATTCAATTTATTACCCTAATATCTGCTCCTGATATTTTATTGCTGAAGAAAAACTACATAAGTGCATCATAGGGCTTGAATGATCAAAGATAGATATAACGTGAATGCCTCTTTTCTGTGATCTGGCTTTCATTGTATTAGTAAATGCTCCACAAGCTGTCAAGTAAGGGGGACAGTTAGTAGTGCCACACAGCAGTGATATCCATGAAATACAACAATGGCCATCATGGCAAGATATTCAATAAATGGTATTCACATGTTGATGGTAACAAACACCTGACAAGTTAAACCAAGGTTCTACTCAAGAGGATGGATATCCTGCCTCATATTAGAAACTTAAGCAACTTTCTGGAACTGATGGCATCGTGGATCTTTAATAAGAATCTACTACTGCCACTTAACCAGCATAACTCCTAACTACATTCTAAATCTTATCGTTATACACATAGATAAATGTAATTATCACATCTTATCAAGGGAAGCTTCTGTTTTCTGAAGATGAAGACCATCACAGTAACCACAAGTGGAAAAACTGCAGAGGTCAAAAGATTGTGGAACCCACCACCAATAGATACGTCTACATCACAGCTCCTGAATCTATGAGTTGAGGAACACCAAGGAGCACAGGGCAGAAAGATTTAAAAGCCAGACAGAATACCAGGTTGTCTGTTGTGAAATAGACTCCAAAGAAATATTTACAATAAACAAGATCTGAAAGATGGCAATATCAATAGACATGCTAATGTGAAAGAGGCAAAAATATCGTAGGGCACCTCCACTAAACAAAAAACTAAAACTACAGAAAGCAAAAATTATCCTCTCCCAGGGATAAGTTCACTAATTCTTTATCCAAAATGGTTATCCCTGTAACCATATACACACAAACAAAACAAAAAGACTTCACTGGTTGTATTTTATACATTTATGCATATAGATACATACATATGTAAGAATAATAACCAAAGAAAAACAGGCTATTAATGTGAAAGTGAGGGAGCAATATGGGAGGAATAGGTGGGGGTTAATGGAGCCTAGAACATAAAAGAGAAGGTTGAAAATGATATAAATATATTTTAATTATAAATGAAAAGTTGAGATTTTGATATGCAAAAGTAAACAACATTTCACAATTCTATATGGTGTTGTACCCAAGTTCTCTATAATACAGGACACAATGAGTTAGCAGTTCATTGTTATGCTATAAGCCTTTGTTTGTGTCCTATCTTTTACAACTACTTGATCATGTATTGTTTGACCACCACCTCCTCCTCAATGACACACAGTGAACAAGTTACATGGTTCGCTAGCTTTCTGATGCTTGTCTCCTTTGAGGTAATAGCTGAAGAAGAATGAAAAATAACATAATAACTGGCATTGCAATGTTAGGAAACAGCTGCCACTTTTCAAGATTTTCAAGACATCTATCAATGAACAGATTGTCTAAAAGTCTGTACACTTTGCTTTTCCAGTAACAATCAATATATTTAGTTCATTGAGCTCCAGAAAATTCTGTGCAATATAGCTATGTTTGGGAGGAAATCCATGAATGAAAAGTCACATGAATTTTAGTTTATTTTTCAGTTTTTGTTGAATGGATTTCTTTTACCAAAGTCCTACATAATGAAGATTGTTGATTATATGTAAATCTGCTTGAAATGTCTAGTGTGCTACTTGTAAGAATGTTGTTTCTACATTCTTTCACTCAAAAGATCCATTGATGAGGTCACTGAGCTCTTAACATAGGGCCTCTTGAAGTTCAGAATTTGTATCTTACAATGAACCTTTCTATCAACAGTGCTCAACCCTCTAAATTCATCACCTCACATTTAATGTAGATAAGGAACCTAAACTCATGTTTTTGGAGTCTTTAATAATTTTATGCTTAGCTGCATTGAATCTGCAATTCAACATCTCAGGATTTTTCACTGTTTAACTTGATGTTGAGTTTCTAGATGATAAATACTTTGTCATAAAACAGTACATATATATGAACATACATGCACCATACCTTTTTTTATATTTTCAGTATCCCAACAGAGACAGGAACTCCCTAAATATAGAGTGTTAGTCTGCTTTACCCATTTCTAAATTCCTTCTGCTTAATATAATAATATAAAATATTATACCTATGTGTTAAGTACATAATAACAAAGAAATGTTTGTTATAATTTCATTATTAAAATAGTTGATAAAGTTGTTTTAATATCATTGAAGTGGCTATTTATACATTGGTGCCTAATAAATGAACCATAATTATTATTAAATATCCCCTGTCCAAAGCAGGTATGAGAATAAAGTTCGATGGCTCTCATTTGGTTTGAACTAATAACTGAATTATTTCTTAGAAATACATCCTTAAAGGGAAATTTTTCACATGCAATGTCTGGCTGCATTTTCTCAATTCTAATGACTGTCAAAGATTTTGGAGTAACAATTTCTCTTACATATATCTTCAGTTACCCAGAAAGTCAGGCACCAAGGGATCATCATCTCTGTCACTGTAAATATAGCATGTTATGCGCCTGTGCAAAGGAAAAGGGTAAACTCGACTTCTGCTGGTCATAAACAGATGACCTTCTAGAGAATCACTGATATCCAAAAATTATCTCCAAATAAAAGAAGAGAAAATTTTAAAAGGTAAAAATTGTTCTCAGTGGAATAGATGAGCACTGAAACCCTTCCAAGTGATTTTTAATGCTGTTACGTTTTTTGAAGCTGGTTTTCAAAATGCCCCTAAAAATTTGTGGCTAGGTAAAGTAGAGGGTTATAGGGGGCAAATATGGATCTCCCTGGGAAGGGGAACTAGGATAAATTTTCAGGCTGAAAAGTACTCAGTGACTGACAAGGCTTTCCAATCTGATTTGAAAGAGGATTCCAACAAAAGAGGGTGGAATCTCATGTTGAAGCAGCAGTCTATCCGAATTGAACAAATTGGTTTGGCTATTCAGCTAATATTTTGCCTATCACATGTATGCACTGGTCTCTAGAACTCCCTCTGTAAGCTTTATATACACTTCCAAATGAAAATAAAATAGTTTAACTTATATTTGTCTCTTTTGTGTGGCATTCATAAAAATAATGAAATTGAATTGCTATTATTCAAATTTTTATGTATTACCTTGCACTGCAACCATCATAGGGAGGAGGGAAAGCCACTTTTATCTGTCTTAATGGGTCAACATATGGGAAAAAAGGAATTTCCATGTAATATACCGAATAGCATTCCAAAAGCAGTCCAGTACACAGGAGGTGCAGCACAGCTACTGAAATTAACCAGGTAGCAAGAAGGGTATTGCGTACATAGAGTTTGATTGCTGTCATGATGCCTCTGAGTAGGTTCAACAACATTAGCACGTGTTCATTAGAGCTGTTCATAAGGTGAATCCAGGGACAAAGAAAGTCTAGGATTTTGTTTTATATGAATGGTTATTGGGACTGTATGGGGCAGGCAGAAAGGGTAAAATATAGACAGGAGAAAAGAGACATCATTCCTGGTAAGTTCTCCAAATCTTTACAAAATATGCCTTTCCTTTAGAGTTTCCTCGATGCATTATTTATCTTTTATATAAATGTCCCTGCTGAAGAATTTTATGTTGCTAGAGGATGCATATAAAGAACCTTGTCTCCCAGACTCAGTGCAGAGCCACAGGGCACTATTCTTCCACTGAGTTACATGTGCCGAGTCCTTAGCTATGTGCTTTCAACACAAGTCTAACAAAAATGAGCTTTGTGTCTTGGATCCTTCTCCTTGCAATTTCAGTGTTTATGCTTATTGATTTGGCAAGGAGCCAAATAAGCAGCTCACACTAAGAACCCTGGCAAAGAAGAACACTGCTTCTGTTAAGAATTCCTTCGACGTTCAGTCTCATAATAATTCTGTTATTAAAATTATCTTGTTCTGCTTGAATTTGGTGGGACCTAGAACAGGGAAACAGGCAAAATAGATTAGAAGACAAAACTTTGTAGAATTATTATAGGACAGGCTCTAAAATATTACATCATGAGTCACACTGTTTTGGCTTGAGTCTGCTGTGGACGAGATGGTTCAGTTTCTGAATTTTGCCTATTCTGGAATCTAAGGTCCAAAGGATCATCTTGTATAAGAGTACTCCTATTAAGATTACTATGAGCCGGGCGTTGGTGGCATATGCCTTTAATCCCAGCACTTGGGAGGCAGAGGCAGGCAGATCTCTGTGAGTTCAAGGCCAGTCTGTTCTCCAGAGCGAGTGCGAGGATAGGCTCCAAAGCTACACAGAGAAACCCTGTATCGAAAAAAAAAATTACTATGATAGTTATTCTTGGTTATCAACTTAACTACACCAGGAGTTAACTAATACTTAAGCTGCTGGGTACAACTGTGAGGGACTTTTCTTAACCAAATAACTAGAAGTGGGAAGACCCACCTCTAACCTCTAATAGTGATCTTTGAGGTGAATCTGGGCCATGCTTTCTGGTTGTGGCCTATATAAAGGGCATTGAAGAAGAAAGTTTTTGCTCTTTGCCTGATTTCCTTTGGTCCCACTGGCAAGTCAATTCTTTCACTGGCACTAGAGCCTACTTCTTCAGGAGTCTGACCTATACTGAAGACCAGGTGATCTATCTAATCTCATTGACTGAACAAAGTATTCTTGGTAGATAGCCATTGTTTTGCTAGCTGGACCATGGATCGTAAGCATTCGAATTAATCCCTAGATAGATGATAGATAGACAGGTAGATAGACAGATATTCATCCTATCAGCTCTGCTCCTCTAAAGAATATTGACTAATACAAATACATTCTTCCTTTCCTAGTTTAAGATGGCTAATAGCTGTTAAAATGGTCTATAGTTAAAATAAAGACAATTAGCATAATATACTTTCACTTTCTTTAACAATCATCTCATTTTTCTCTTTAATCCTGTATCTAAGAAATATTTTTGTTGCAGTAGCACCGAAAAGAACATAATAACAAGTGACCATAATACTTGTTATATTGATAAATGAATAAAGGTAAACATTAAGATGCAAAATATGTAAATGTAATGTGCATACTTAAACTACTTCTGACACATGGTAATGACTATAGAATTATAATGGTTCACCAAAAATTATGCGCCTTCATATACCAACTGTGCCAGGTATTTCAGGGGAAGGTATAAATCTCCAGTAATGTCCCTGAGGCAATGGGAAGTAATTAGAGGACTTCACACTTAAACATTAATATTTTGGATTTATATTATACCTTTCATCTAAAGGCACAAAAGCCTCTATAAACATTAACTCATTAGCTTTTCAATGGCTTCCCTCCCATAAGGTAAGGAGGTTTCCAGCATAATTTTACAAATGGAGACAATTAAACCTGGAGTAATTAAATGTTACACCTAAGATTTGGCAATAATGGCATACTGCAACAAATTTTTAAGAATTAAAAAATGATATATTTTTTCATTTTAAAATACTTATATAACTAAGTATTTTGGAAATTTTTCTTGTATTTCCTTTTAAAGGCATGCTTCAGTTCTACATGGAAGTGAGTTTTATGATTTTGTAAGTTATTTGAACTAGATATTTACTGCATATAATGCTGAGAGAAATTCTATGTGTGTGTTCATAGTGGTTTCTCAACACCCAGGAATCCTCATGTAATTTTTGTAGTTACCAAAATCAACCCAGTACTCAATAAACAATATAGACAAAAAGCAAGATGCTGTGTCATAGTAGCAAATCTATTTTTGTTTACAGATCATCTGAACTTCAAAATTAAACATACTAAACTCTCTGCATTTAATGGTAGCAAGTCCAAATAATTTTATTATCTAATCCCCAAGTACCTATGTGTTTATATTATTGACCATAAATCATTCACTTTTCTCAAATACAAGATGCATATTATATAATGCATTTCAGAGTGGACTGTTCCTAGTTTCTACTGGATCAATTCTATGAAGGATAATAAATGTTCACAGAAAAAAATGTGAAATATCATTTGGTATATAAGGCCAAAAGACTTCAGTGAGAAAACTGTGTTTGAACAAAATAAGATGTGTTGAGATGTATGTTTGTAAGGACACTGTAAATAAAGGAAGGAACACATTCAGTATCCTTGAGGAAGCAGGACCATGTCTTTAAATTAAAAAAAAAAATCAATGTTATTAGAACAAGGAAGACTGATGAAGCAATCTGAAGTGATTTAAATCATGATACCTGTTACCAAGATAGTTCTCCTGATGAAACAGAGTGCGCAAAGGGGATAAATTTAATGAATAGAGTTGTAAAAGGATAGGTAAAATATAGGCTTTGACCCACATGTAATATGTGTATGTACATTTAATAAAAAGGGAGGCCATACCTTGCAATTGTAATGATCCTTGGCAGTGAAAACCAGAGTCATGTGCAGACTTCCTTTGTGTCTTTTCCTATTTGTTATGGTTTTCAATGTCTACACACTTTAGTCATTGCAAAATAAGGTTAACAGTGTAATCCATCTCCAATGTAGCAGCACAGACCAGAGAGTCCTCAACTATTCCCTGCTGCATGAAGAAAAGTAACCAATTCCAAGAATCCTTCATTCAGAATGAGTTCTACATCTCAGAGATAATTGATGCACACAAATTTGACATTTAGTTTTATATGAACAACCAAGCCTAGACATTCAACTATAGCTCCTGCAGCCTCATCTTTCCTATTATGTAAAAAATATTCCCCAGAAATTATACATCTACATTGATTAAAATGATATAATTCTTCCAGGTACACCTCAGACTTCTTTTAAACATAAGAACAAAACTTGCTTCAAATCAATTCAGAAATGGATTGCCTCACTCATAACCTGTTATTCCTTTGTTTTATCCTAAAACATCACAATTGTGAATAAATTGCTCCCAAATATCACCCTTGGCAAAATCAAACTGAAAGCAAAATTAATAATAATGATTCATGAGTCATGATTATACATTATGTGCTAATCAAAACTCAGTGCTTTGCAGGAATTATCTTTGCTAATAAAGAATATAAAAGTGGGACATTTTTCATATTGTTTGGGAAAATGAGCAAAGGAGCTCATTCACATTGAGGTAATGCCTACACCCAGTGTAGGTAGGATCTGATCATGAGCATTTTGTCGTCGCAGAGGAACACAATTGTTCCTTTTTACAATGTCAGACTTTATTGAATAACAATAAAATCATCAGGTATGGAAGTTTTATTCATTCGCACCAACAAAAGCAAGTATTCCTGTCCCTCCACAGGGGGCCAACACAAATATGGGTTCTTTTATTCCAAACTTAATTGGTAGTATTAACTCATTTAGCTGATGTGTGTGAATGTGTATAGGTTAAGGTGGCTATAAGAAATGTACAAAGCCATAGCAGAGTTCAAGGATTTTCAAGTCTGAGAAATAAAAGCTAAATGCTAACAGGGGTACAAAAGTGACAGAAATCTAGGAGTAAGACAGTCGCAAACGCTGGATGCCTTCAGGAGATAGTGAAGCTGCTGCTGTTGCTGACTCCACCACTTGAGTCAGAGTTGAGCAGTTCATCAGTGTGAGTTGTACTGTAGAAGCAACAGGAGCATCCCAGCGACTATATAGGTAAAGGCCATTACTGGCCTCAAATGAACAACAAGGTATATGAATGAACAGTAGGTCCAGAGGGACAACCTTAAAGTTGCTGGATGGATAACCATTTGAGCAGGGTACATGCTGAGCTAGTTGAGCTGAATTTACTGGGAACCATTGACAGCTATAGTGTATCCTCTTCATGGGGTCCAAGGGAAGGAGTTACACTCCTTCCTCAGTCAAGTATATCCAATAAATTCTTAGACCTGGGTTCCCTATATGATTCTTATTCACACATGAGCTGTTACAACATTATTTCAACTCAATGAAGTAGCATCTTTGTTTTTAGGAATATGTTACTTATGAGTAAGTGCCTCCTTGTTGATGCTGGAAACATAGTGTTATGTCTCCACCAAGCTCAAAGTCATCTTCATTCTCAAAATGGAGTCAAATACTGGTTGTTGCATACACAATATGGAATAAATTAGGGTGTGAACAGCCAGATCTCCATACCTGGCCTGAGGTTGCTTCTGGGTCAGGTGTCAATAACCTGTCAGGATCCCCTCCTCACTAACGTCTGTCTATGAACTAACTTAAATTTGAGGTATAAATTTTCCTTGGGTACAGTTTGTTCAAATAGGCTCATAAAAGTCAAGCAAGGAATGTGATTCTTCCTGGCACAGTAACCAAACCCAAGAAGTCAGGAAACAGAGATTTCTTGATTTCTTTCTGTATCAATAGAGATACTTAAAAGTAGAATAAAACAGAAAACACAAATCAACCTGAAACAGGAAATTATTGGCCCACATAATGAAATGTCTAGAGGGAGGGCAGGCTCCAGGCACCATTTGATCCAGTGGTTCACAATACCATGAAGGCTTGGCTCTGTTTCTCTGGGATTCTTTTGGCTCAGTTTTCCTCATTCTGTATGCTGGCTTTGTATCCAGGCAGGGAGCCAGGGCAGCTACAACAAGTCTAGGTTTCTCATCCACACAAAGTCTCATTACAGTAAGTGGGAAAACCTTTGTTCACATTTTGAAGTTCCAGCATGAGTACTGAGACTCTCTAGTGAGGCCAGCTTATGCCATAGGTCAACTCTTTACCCATCATGACTGAATTGAATGGAGCAATTGACTCAGCCTGTATCCCAGCATTCCTTTTTGTACCCTAACACACATAGACACCCACAGACACTGCAGTGAAGTTAGGAGACATTGTGATATCTTTGAAGAAAAGAAGTTCCACATACTGTTTTTAAGACTTATACACAACACAAGTAACTAAAATCAGAAACAAAACTCAGTAAAATAGAAAGTAAATCTATTGCAACAATTAAAATGCCATTATAATGTTACAAAAATCAGGATCTTAAAACTTCATATGGACTAACAGGATATACTCTTCTAATACAAGCAATAGTCAATGTTGATTATTTTTTTTATACAAAAGTATGTCAGCTATCAAGTTATTCAGGTTTCTTTACTTCAGATGAAATAATATCAGAATATACTTTGTATGCACTTTCTTCCTTTACTATTTAATATCTTACTTTTATTTCACAAATATTCATTGAACCTGAATAAGAAAAGAGTGAAATGTTAATCCTCATAGGAACATCATGATATACAAGGTAAAGACTGTTTTCTCCAGAACTGCATGAATGTTGAGGGTGTGAAAGATATCTGCAATTAATGATACTGAACATGGATAGGCTTAGGCTAGTGAGACAGCTCAACAGGTAAAGAACTCTGCCTCCAAGCATGACGATCTCAGTTCAATCTCTTGGACTTAAACTCTGTGAGAACAAACTCAGCAAGTTGTCTTCTCACCTCCATTCATGAATGTGAGCATATGTGCTTGAGTACACACACACACACACACACACACACACACACACACACACACACACACACACACACATAAAAAGTAAATTAATTAGAAAAAGATAGACTAGGTCACTTGCTCTGACATGAATTCCTACTCCAAAATTAAAGTTCAGAATGTTTATTCATCTGGCACCAGGTATGACTTTCATGTTATTCTTGTCTTGCATTTCAATATAGAGGGCTTACTTTAGCTGTAACAGAAAAAAAGAGCAATACATCTAACAATTCAAAATCTTCATTCCAAAAATAAAAGGAAATCAGTTTGGAACATGAATTCAGGTTAGCAATTATTGAAATTCTTGAAATACATCTTCCAATAATGCTTTATACATATGTTAAGTTCCTCTGTCCTGAAGCTTGGACAAACTGAAACACTTAACTCCGTGTTGCACCACCTCAGTGAATACTGAATATTGAATATTGAATATTGAAAGGAGTTAGAACTCTCAGTTTGTGGGAATGCATTCTAAACACAGTGTCAAGGTGTACAGTCCTTCCTAGAATATGAATAAGTCATAGCAATAATTTTAATACATATATTTGAGATGAAGAACATGAAAATACACATAATTTCTTCATACTCTATTTTTCTTTGGTTGATAGCTAGAAATGAATTTTAGGACATCCACAGGTTGAGGGTTAACTTTCTGATGGTTTCACAGCAGTTTTGCCTTAGCCTATATATTTGAGCTCTACAAGAACCAATCCTTCTGAAACATTGGCAGCCTTGGATCCTTCCTCTGTTGATTTTAGTAGCATCTGAGCTTCCTGCTAACTGTTTTGCATCTTGGAAGATAGACATTAGCACTCTTGTTTTCATTATTGATTATTTTTATGATTAAAAACCAGCACTGCTAGAGGAAACTTTCTTGGAATAAGCAAGAAAAGGCAATGGGTAAGACTTTTCTAAATATTGTCTCAATGGATGAAAACCTGCATTCCATGGGGAATAGGGAGACAATTCAAGAGACAATTCTTGAATCTTTATCATATCTTCCTGTGAATATTTCAGCAAACAATATGGTGATTCCAACTAACAAAGCAGGAATTTGTAGCCTGAACCTTGTGAACATGCCATTTAAGGAAACACAGTCTTTTATGGAGGTTACTAGAGAATCCACCACCCACATTAAAAAAACATCCAGCTGTCAAGAAAGCCCTAGAAGTGGGGAATTACCACTGAAGAGGCTGCTGTGCCTACTTTCCAAAACCTTTCTCAATGTACCAAAATCAATGCTGGCACACTCCAATCTTTTTGCAATGTTAACACAGGAATATATTTACCTGCAAATCCAGTCTCTTTCACCAAAGAAAGCCCAAGATTTCAGGAATCATTGTACAGGGTCCTGTGTTACAGGAGATAAAATGTGGCTTCAACCACAGGGGAAAAAATTAAGTGACCTCCTATCTTACTTCAGCAGTCACCCTGGGGAAGGTTTCTGATTATAAAAAGGAGCTTCCAACGTATCTTGCCATTCAAACAATGTTAACATTTTATAAGACAATGAAAATATAGCTGCACCATTATCATAGTACTATATGACATCCCGTGTGTAAAATAACATATTTATTCTTGATAGTCATCTACTATATCCACACCTTGCCTTCCTAGAGTGTCACTAACACCTTTCCTATTCCCAAGAAAAGCTAGGTACCTCTCAATCCTCCACAACTCTATTTCCTTTACCCTCTTTCTCTTCTACTTTTCCATCTTCACCTCCTGGAAAATTTGAAAAGTCATTCAATATTAGACTCTGTTCCATGTCATCTCCATAGAGTGGACACCACTGACCTGCTGATTTCAATCTTCCTATACTCTCTATCACTTATCCTACAATTTCTTCCTAAGTCTTCAAAATCGGTGTCATCATTTCTTGATTTTCAGTCTTCAAATTTAGAGGTGCACTGCAGGAGGACACTAATACTGAATGCATTCACTGTGTTGTCATCATTACATGTGCCAGGAAATTGAGTGCTTGACATATAGAGATACATCTCACAAAATATTCTTCATACTAGAAGAATTAACACATACCATTATACATTGTAAGTCATTATTGGAGCATACCAAGATCCTCTTAGATCACATGATATAATATTTAGGAATGACACACTGAAATAATAAATGAATATTGGAGATGAACAAGAATATCCTGAGTCAATAGGCATATAAAATAGAAGGGGAGCAGAAAAATATGAATATAATTGAATCATGTCGGTGTTTTTCATCATAACAATAGAAAATGCAAAAATAGGAAATGACCAAGACCATATCTTTGATTTTTTGCCTTTTCCTCTCTCTAAAATCATAAAATCATCATTGAAAGACTTTAGAGAAAGGCCAAGAAACACTCTTCTCTCAGTTGCATTGAGAATCAGACCCATAGGTTTGAAAAATCATTTAAGATCACATACAGCATGTAAATATTTAGGATTATTATTTATTAAAGATTAACTATTTAGAGTTAATCTTGGATAATGAAAGCTGAAGATAAAAAAAATCAGCTAGTATTAGTTCACAAACCAAACCTCTCCCCATGATTATTATTATTAGCTAAGGAGCAAGCTTTTTAAAATGTATGAGAAATAGTGACATCCATTGCATATTAAATACAAATGACTAGATAAGTATTTTTAAATACACAAAGTGGAAACATAAAACAACAATGAACAACCTAGCTAACTAACTTCAGTTGTATAAACATTCACACCCTGATGAGGTCAATTCTATAGGCATCTTTTCTTTCATAATTTATTGTGAATAAATAAAACAAAATGTTGTTTGAAGTTCTCTTCTATAACAGATTTTCAGTTTACATTTGCAATATTATTTTTGATAACAGCATAAAATTATGTTCGAAAACGGAAAGCTCAGTGTCAAACAAGAGGGAAAATTCAGGTTTGAAGCAATAATAAATTTACTAATCCATCCATCCATCCTTCTAAGATATCAGTGTCTTCATCATGTTTGCTCAGGAAGCAAGAAAATGGAACCTTATATACAGAAATACAGCCTCATGACACAGACACAAATTATCCACATTTTCCTAGTGGGTAAGTGCATGATACTGTGACTCCTGTGTGTTTATTTCAGCCATTCTGGCTGACCTCAAAATGTTTGCTTCCCCAAATCTCTCCACTAAGTGACTGCACTAGTTTCACAAGTCTGGCTGTTTCTACCTGAGCTAGCCTGCCCTCCACTGCTCCACACGACATCCTGCTCATGATCCTGAACAAAAGGTATTTGTCATGGTAGATGATCCAGTCTAGATCCAGCTCTAGCTAAGGTCCGAACCATTTGCAGCTTTCTGACAGTCTAAAAGTTACATTCTTTCATGAATTTGTATATTGTTTGTTTTTGCTATTATTTGACATTTGATATTTCTCTTTATTTATACAGATGCTGACCATAGCACACATCACTCTATATATGAAAATGCGTGAGCTCGTCAAACAGACACTGGTATAAGTATCTTTATTGTTTGTCTTTCCTGATCGCCTTACCTAAACAGCACCTCACATATAAAAATTATTTCATGGCAAAAGTCTTCTGTATTCCTTTTTACATGTATTGTATATTATTAACTTGTCAAGATATTTTAGTCATGAAAATTTCTTTTAGTTTTAAAGGAATATCAAAAGAAATGGCACTCAGAAATATATGAATATGAGTGCCTGGAAAGAAAACAATTTTGGGAAGGAGCTCATTAAAATATATAGTCACAAATGTTCTGTTATTGCTTTCATTTTGTGTGAAATAGAGTATGACTACATATAGGCTAGGCTGGCCTGGAACTTTGATCCCCTCACCCCTCACCCTCCTCAGCCTCCTGAGTACTGTACAGACCTGCTGACATAACACTGGGCTGTTTTAATTTATCATGTTTTAATATAAAACTAAATTTTAAGGGGTTGAATTACAGTATTTACACAAAAGAGGAAAGAATATTTTCTAAATAATTGAGTTAATAATAGCAAAGCCTGTTGGAAAGTTCTGTGAAATTCCCATAACATGGGGGGATTCCTGACCAGAGATAGAAAAGAGATCCCATTTTCAGGGAGAGAGAAAGGGAAATCACAGTACAGCTATAGCCTAAATAACCTCATACATTCTACTACAGAGGAGCAGAGAGAGGGATTTCAGTGAAGATGGAAATTGAGGGATGTAAAAAATCTCCACAAGAGATTGCAGGCTGTTAAGCATTTTCACTGCAATGTATGCTTAATAATAGTACTCCAAAATACACAATAAAAGTCTTTTCATTAATTTATCTTTAAATTAAAATTAACTGTGGCATTTATATTAAGGGCCCTATACAAATTGCACTGATTTGCCTTTGAATGCTCCAACAATTTGTTGACCTTTAATCAGTTGTAAACCTGTGGAGCTGGCACTTTGATTAAAACTACAATAATTGCTTAATTCAGGAAAACAAGTCTAGATTAAGTAACAAGAAAAAAATGAAAATTTTGTAAATCAGTTGTTGTACATATAAAACTGCAAGGGGAATATAATGTTTAAAAAATTACTGTGAATTCTCTCCCCTTCTATGTTTTGGATGAAAACATATATCTCTCTCTTGTAGAATTTTTTATGTGAACATAAACCAGAAGAAGTAAGCAAGTAAATATATAAAAGGAGCTATGAAATAAAAAGAGAGTAGTATGTAGGTAATTTTGAAATAGAAATGAAGATATTTAAGTAATTAATTTGTGGAATATGAACAGTAAAATTAGAAAACAATGACTTTGGAGATTGTTATTATAAGGATAAAAAGTTAGATTATATAGCATTGAAAGTAGGCTTAAAATAACCATGAATTATATCTTAGAAAGAGTACGGGCTGCAGAAATATTACATATTTATAAGTAACTACAGCATTATATTTTTTGAAAGTTCTAAAATGTGAGAATTACAAAGCAAAATCCATAGAGTTTTCTTGGTGTTTTCTGATATATTAAACAAATATCAAATCTGTTTGAGATTAAAAATGAGTATGTGAATAAACCATACATTTATGGTTCTCCTATTCACTTGACATAATTACAAAAATCAATTAAATCCAGCCTGAGGATACTTGGCAAATGGTCACAAAACAGTCAGAAACAAAGTGTTCAATTATTTAAATAAAACCAAGTGCACTTAAGAAAGTTGGAAGAAGCCTGAGGAATATCAAAAAACAACAATCTTTTTATTTTTTATGTTTTTGGCTGAAGGCTCAATTAGTTCCAGGCACTCTCCATTCCTCCATTCTCTCTCTCTCTCTCTCTCTCTCTCTCTCTCTCTCTCTCTCTCTCTCTCTCTCTCTCTCTCTCTCTCTCTCTCTCCTCTCTTGCTTTTATGGTCACCTTATGCATCTATTTTGTCTAAATAATAGGTAGTTACATTTACATGCTGTATATGAAAACAAAGACTTAAGACTTAAGACAGTGAACCTCTAACTGGATTGAAAATTAAAATCTTCAAGAAGCTAAGCACAAGTGATAAATGTATAACCAAAAGGACATCTAGGTTTGTGTTTTAATTATTAAAATCACATTTAATTGCCATTTTCTGTATATAACCCTGCCATTTTATTACTTTTGTTTCCTATACTGATGCAGCCAAGTCATCAGTATGTGAAAAGATTATGTCTGCACAAATATTTAAATAGTTATTTAAAATATTTCCAAGAAGTTAAAATAGACCCAAAATAACATGATTTGATAAAAATCTAGTGAATGTCCAGATTAAAGAGTTATTCCAATCTAGGTTTGGGAAGAGGAGGATTAGAATAGAGAGTGAATGTGGAAACAAAGTATTCACTGAAAAATAAGAGTTTGGATCTGTATAAAGGATGAAAGGGTCTAAAGTAGTCTGTCCTGAAAGGTCAATACTGAGGGAATGGTTTATGGAAATAACCACTCCAAACATTGCAGAAGCATTCCTCCAAAAGGTGAGTTAGCTACCTATAAGGAGGTATTAGTAAGCATCAAAGAAATTAATTACAATAGTCTAATAAATGCAGTAGAGCACAGGGGAAGTGAATCCTGTTTATATCCAATTATGTAAATGGACTTCTTTTATCTCATGGTCCATAACATATATTAATACTAATTTGATGATGTGAAAATAATTATTTTGCAAAAAAGCATGTTTAACAGCTAAGTTTCCCCCCCCATACAACACAGAAATCTTTACTCCCCAGTTTGCTCATAAACCAGTTATACTCTAGACCACAGTATTACTAAAGCAATCAACTGTAAGAGTTTTACCATCACCAAAGGAACAGGGAAAGTAGCCTAAGATGCACTGCCTGTGCAGGCCTGCAAATTACAGGGAAGGAAGAGAGAGGCTGCCCTCTGTTTTATTCTCTATACAAGAAACACATCCTCACATTTAGGCCCACATTTGGAAAGACAGAGAAAGAATAACAGAAACTGGTGCTATAAGTAAGGAAATAATTATAATTTATACAAATCAAGCCATGAATTCACGATAAGATACAAAACCAGAAAACAATATTTGTACTTAGCTCCTATAATAAAATCTAATATGAACTTGAAAATCTTAAGTGGTTAAGCAGATCCTCTAACTTTGACTTCTCTGATCACATTTTTAAATGCCCAACTATTGACTTAATGCCTTAAAATTTCCCAGAACTGGGGTAGTAAATATGGCTCTTGCTGGTACCTCTGCCAAAAGGCTAGGCTCTCAGAGAACCAAAGTGGGAGAAGTCAGTCACCAACTGTCTGTGGGTGTGTGTGTGGGTGTGTGTGTGTGTGTGTCCGTGTGTCCGTGTCCGTGTGTCCGTGTGTGTGTGTCCGTGTGTGTGTGTGTGTGTGTGTGTGTGTGTGTATGTGTGTGTCCGTGTGTGTGTGTCCGTGTGTGTGTGTGTGTGTGTGTGTGTCTGTCTGTCTGTCTGTGTGTGTGTGTGTGTCTGTGTGTCTGTGTGTCTGTGTATGTATATGCATATGAATATCAGTTAAATATATTTAAAAGAACACAAATTTTACCTTTCTTGTTTCTATTGCCTGTGAATATTGGGAAAGAAAAACACCTATAAGTAAATAAAAATAAAGAGAATATTAACCCTTCGGTTAATTTGGTGAAAAAAGTGTGAAGTGAGAGGAAGGAAAACTGTTGCTCAGAGATTATTGTTGGCTATTGGAGGAGTATACACAAAGCAAGTTACAGCCAAGACCCCACCACAAGTTGACCCCACTTCCAGAGGACATCACACTGTCGTGCTACTCTCTCTTGCCTCCTCCCAGTTTGCCTCTAGGCAGTTCCATCTTGTCACCATCAACACAGCAAAAATCTTAATAGAGTCCCTTAACTATCAGGATCTCTGTGTTGGATAATAAATTACTAGTTTATTTGATTTCAAATCGAGCTCACCAGCAACTTTGGCTAGGGAGGCAGAAGGAATTACGAGAATCAGTGCTACAGCATAGATTTTAGGCATCTATTTTACACAAATCTAGAGAGAACAAAATTTGAAGGAATAGTTAACTTACATTCAGATGTTACAATTTATATTCAGCAGAAAAGCCACTATTATTGTAGAAATGGGCTAAACCAGTCATTCTCCATCTTCCTATGCTTGGACACCTTAATACAGTTTCTCATGTTGTGGTGACACCCAATCACAAAATTATTTTCACTGATTCTTCACAATTGTAATTTTGATACTGTTGTGCATTATAATTTAAATATTTGTGCTTACCACTGGTCTTATGAACCTCTGTGAAAGAGTCATTTGACCCCTACAAGGGTTGCAGATTTAGCTCTCCCAGATTGAGAATAACTATACAAAATACAGTTCACTCTTTGACCTCAGATGACATGCACAACCCAGGCCTGTGACCCACCAGACACATAACTTTCAAAGTCAACATCCAGTAGTATGAATGCTGTGTTCAAAATCTAGGGTGGGGGTCTATATTTTCAGTTTTACTACTGTTTGACCGTACAACCAACAAGGTGAAGGCGATATAAATTCAGGTAAAATTAAGATTTGGGAAATTACACAGTTAATAAATGGCAAAATGGCCAAAGCAGGATTTGACTGTGTAATCTGATAGAAAGCTCAAAGTTTGTTTGTTTTTCTACCCTATTTAATCTGCTTAAGAAACAAAAACACCATCTTGTAGTTCTGAAAATTAGCAATCATTACCAGTATTGATTGACTGAATAGATTACTTTGGTAATCTCCACTCATTTAAATTCTAAAGTCAAGTAGAGAACTAAGGACCAAGGCTGAGAAAAGAATAATCACCAATACAGTCCTTGCCTAATCTGCTTCACTGTAAAACGTTTTGATTATACATAGTTTTAAAAGAGGTTACAAAAGATTAGAAACCAAGTGGACCATTCACCCAGAATTCTCCCAAACACATGGAATTATCCCCCCTGAAGAACACTCTTCTAGATGAAGCAGAAAAGGGAATAGCAAGGATGCTGTTCTCTAGGATGTGGTGCTTCGATGTTATACCAAGCTCATGGTTCAAGAATGAATTCTATAAATGGTATCAACTGTTCTGTCATTCAAGCTTGCATTTATGATGATGTTGAACTTCTATGCACATTTCCTATACCACGTCTTTCCATTTACATTTGTGGCTGCCAATGCCTTTACGTTGTTACCATGGATTTACCATATTATCATATGAAAAAGCTTTAAAGACAAAGCCAAGCTTCTCTTTACTGAATTCCCCTGGGATCTGCCTAACTTTCTATGTCCCTTGTCATAGCCCTCACTGGAATTCCATGTTTATTTCAAGTGTAAGTACTTCCTGGTTCTGTTGGGTTTATTTTCCTACTTCCTAGCTGCATGGGCTGGGCCAGGGCCCCCATACTATCCCTGTTCTCCATGATAGGGAGGACAAACGTTTCATTCATCCTGAGAAGTAGTATATGTAATAGAATAGATAACATAAGTACCAAAGTTTTTCTTTCAATGTGATAAAAGCTTACTTATTAACATTTGGAAGTATAGTTGTAACTGAATGTACTGTGCTGAAAAAGAGAAAATTAATAGAAAGCTGACATAACTGTCTAACACATAAAGATTAAACTTGGGATATATTAAAAAATACAAAACATGGGGAACACTATAATATTTCATACCGTATTTACAGCACATTTTCAAATTCAATGAGTACTCTTAAAGAAACCTTTTCATTCTCAAAATAGACCAGCCAAGATGGGAGCCATTGTTAGTTCTTTCAACTAAAATTAAGATACTAATATTGTGGAATCAAATACAGACTTTTAAGGATTATTTAATACTTCAGAAATTTCAGAGGTTGTCTGAGTATTTTGCTTGTCTTAAAAACTGAAAGAATAATGAAAATTGCTTCTGACATCCCTACAATAAAATGTCTTTGCATGACAGTATTATTTCTTATGCACTGAACAGAAAGAAATGCAATAGACATACAATGTAAACAGATATACAATATAACCTCTATATCACAGGGCTCATATGCAGAGACTCCATCCATCTCTCAAACTCAGTAGCAGGCCTGGGCTTAGGCCTTTCTAATCTTGACACCAAAGCCTGACTAACATGGCTGCCTCTACAGCTACTTTGCCAAAACATTTCTTTTGCTTTCTTCTGAATGATTTATAAAGAACTATCCCGTTTTTAAATTCAAACTAGACAATATCATGAAACTCTGATTGCCATTGTATTACATGATATGTCAGTCTGTATTTGTAATCAAAACTTTAATTTTAAAATGTTACACATTCAGTTGGGTAGATTAGGCTCATTGTCAGTTGTTAAATTCAAGGACAATATTTAAAGGGAGAAATGTCAAACTTTAAGCATGTTCATCATCAATGATAAAACAATTTATATGTAATTTTTAACAAAGTGTTTGCAAGGAAGTGATGATATTAGTATGATATTAATAAGAAATATATTAAACCAGGTAATAATGGTATATACAGTCATTTCAGCTACTCAGAAAGCTAACAGAGAAACAAAGGAACACTGGGCTACATGATAAGACACTATCTCTAAAGCTGTATAAAAGGCCTAAATTTCATCTATAATATAATCATGCTGTCATTTTCTTTCATTATGGCATTCTGTTTTCCATTTCACATTAACATCTAAGAAAACACAGATACCAAAATAATAAATGTACACAGCAGTAGCCATAGAAGTCAGAAAAAGAACCTTGATTTTGTTTGTAGAATATTCTACAGATTAGCATGTCTGAATTTGTCAGTTGATGGCTTAGACAGACTCTAAGCACTTATCCTCTACAGGAAGCCAAAGAATGAGTCTAACAAGAAAAACTGATTTCCTAGCAAGGCAAAAACATACTGAACTGGTAGTTTATCTGGAGGAAGAGACCATTGAAGATTTACCATTATTCACAATATATGACTAAAAATATATAAAAAAATAAATTTACAAACAACTAACAATGAATAAAACTTTATCAAAGCCTGATGTGATGTCACATACTATAACCTCACACTTTGTAGAAGGCAGGAAGACAGTGAGTTCTAAGCCAGCTTGGACCATCTAATGAGACTCCATGTCAAAAAATAAATACCCATAATGAAGCCATATAGCTCTACTTGACTACAACACTTTTTCTGACATCTTTTCTTTCTCTAGTTCACCTTGGATTATACTTTCGCTTTTATCATTCATATATACTTCACGGTTCCTTTTCAAGTGACAGTACTCACCTTCTTCCTTTTGGTCTTCTAGAACACAGCATCGTCTGGGAGTCAAGTAGGAATACACTATGAAGGTCTCAGCACATAATGGAAATTTACATTAACAACAAACAACAAGGTTCATTACCTAAACTGCTTTTAATATGTAGCTAAAATCTATGTGTTTTTTAAAAGTCATGATAGTCATGGTATTGAGAACTGAGCTAATGATGAGGCACTGGCTGTCAGTCACAGTATTCCAGGAACAAACTTTTCCAAATAGTAATACTCTTGATCTACTTCCAACCTTTGTTACACAGACACTTCCTCTTTGGTGGTCTGGAAGCTGCAGTTACATCCAACAGTCAAAAGCAAATTCCATCTTCAGAAGCTTGCAAATATTTGGGGAAAATAAAGATTATTTTTTTCTCAGCAAGCCCGAGCCTAGAATTCAGAGGCTGATTTTCCGGTTAACAGACTATCTAAAATCCTTTGCTCCTTCTTCCTGGCTTTTGGCTATTTTGCTGCTCATTAGCATTGCCACTGAAGGGTGAACAGGAAATAGAAAGAATCAAAGCTGTTTGCTATTTATTAACTGTTTGTTACCAACAACAACAAATCTTTTGTGGGAGGGAATATGTATTGAACAGTTACTTTTTGCTCATTTGTTTCTATCCAATTTTAGTATTTGCTGTGTTCTCAGTTACAGCTACATGGTTGAGGTTAGTATCTATGTTTCCTACTAAGATACCATGGCTCTTGTAAAGAAAAAAAATTTTATCTTGCTGTGGGATAAGCTTCTTCTTTCCTTGCTTGGAGTGTAGATGAAAATAAAGATTAGTTGCATGACTAACTTTTGAATTATTGTAATATGCAATATTAATTGCAAAAATAAAATAAAAGGAATTTCAATTTACATATATGGAGAATCTAACATATGACATTAAATTTAAACCATATCTCAATGTTTTTATTTATTCCAGAATCACTAGATATCTAAGCCTCTTTCCATCTTTGTGATTTAATAACACAACTGCTGACATTTGTGGTGTGAGGAAAGAAAAAGAGGCAAATAAATGGTTGGCATTCTGCATTGGCTCTGGCTTTGACATGATTATATTTATTTTGCAGCCCACAGCTACACTAAGGTGAAGGATTAACCATCAGAAAGCTGAGTAAAGAGATTTGTATTATAAATGAGGACTATCTGTAAAGGATAAACTCCTCTTCCTATTTATAAGCTACTTTCTTCTGAAAATATATTTGGCTTATGGCACTGTCAAGATTCCATCAACAAGACATTTATTGAATTCCCACAATTCCCCATGCTGTAGTGGACCATATCCATCCAATTGGAAGACCCAAATTGCTCTTACTTCAGCGTCCTAATAGAAAAATATGTTCCAAGGACTCAGATACCTCTAAATTCTCTTCAGGGATAAGAGGCACAGGTCACCTAGATGATGAAATGAGACATTAAAGCCTAAATATTTAGGTATCACATGTCAAAATTAACATTTTCTAGGCCTGTCTGCCAAATGTCCTGCACCAAATTCATAAGTGACTCAATATATTTACTTTAAATGTAGCATGAAAATGAAAATATAGATCATGGTTTTTCTATTTGAATAGCCAATTACATAGAATGTTTGAAATTTACCAGGTAGGTATAGTAACAGATAACAAGACAACATGTCAGTTAAGTCTGGTTATGAGATGCAACCAACACAAGTGCAGGGTAATCATTGAAAAATAATATTGTTCAGAAAATAACCCAATGACCTCATGCAGGCTACATTTATTTTGGTCTATGCTAAGAGTTAACAATACATCTCCAAAAACAACTAACAATGCTCTTGTTGTCATCCAAGAAGCATTTGAGTAGATCTACAATTGTCACAGCTCCATTCACACAAATTTATATGTTGGCAAATTGCTGCTGTTGAGTTTTTGAAAATGAATCAGCTTCTGGTTTTAGTTCACCTTAAACTACATGCAACAGAACACCTGCAGTAATTCATTTGTCTCTTCAATTTCTAAAATATTACCGGGCCTGGGTTTTTAAGAACAATATGTCAATCTGAAATGTACTGCCAATGGCATATGACATTTTAATGATGTTGATAATAAGGAGATTTAGTACTTCATCAATTTTAGGTACTCATCCCAACTAAGTTTAGTTATAAATCTGCTTCAAAATTCTGTCAACTGACTGCATGACACCATCCCAAGAGGTCACACACTACTATGTTAACAAATATATTTTGACATCCTGCATTCTGTCAAATGGCTGCACTTCACCATACCAAGAAGTCATGGACTACTAGGTTACAAATACTTTTGTATATCCTATATTCCAATAATACACTCTTCACTCATAAAACAATTGTCCTTTTTGCTAATTATTTCTGATCCCAAACTAGACTTTAATCTTCTGACTTTTCATGGTTTTCCTGTTTACACCTCAATTAATACATGTATCCAAGCAGAAATATCTATGTGACACTTGCATTATTCCCACTGGGGGAGAGGGTCTTACAGAGGATCTAGCAATAGAGAAGAATACAGAAAAATAATGAAAGTCCTAGTTCAATACAGATATTAACCGAAGCACAACACTAACATGATATACACAACTTGCTGCTATATTAATAGACTTAGGAATGCATTAAGATTCACTTCCAAATATTTCTAAGCTTAGAAAATTTAGAACATTTCCTTTCCTCATTTTCACCTGTGACTGAAAAGCTGTCAGCTGTGGTATAGCACAAATAGAAGTGAAAGATCCATAAAAGGAAATGTTTAAGTGTGTCACTGAAAATTACCATAACATGAATTTCTGTTTTCAAATGAAAACTATTGCCCTATAAAACAATTACATTCTCCCTTTTGAGTGAAATAGTTCTGAGAGATTTTAAGCAAATCAAACGCATGTAAGAATTTATTTACAAGAATTTTATGATCAGTTCAAAAGTATGTATTATAACAAGAGTTGCATTATATTTCATTATCATCCATCAGTTTAGAATATTATATATTCATGATAATTACTAGAGTGTAACAGAAGTAAATAGTTATTCTACTTGCAACACATGTCAGACATTTAAGTTGTAATCCTCTCACAATTTTAGGTAAGAAATATTAAGTAAAACATCAGTGGTGAACTGGAAAACTAAATGAAACAAATAAGCAGAATAATAAATATGTTTCAGAACCACATGTAAGTTTCTCACTAGGGCCAGTTACAATCAGCTTGACCAAGTATGACTTATCTAAGACTACAATTATAAAATAAGATGAGCCGGTGAAGGCACACACCTTTAAATCCCAGCACACTGGGAAGAAGAGGCAGGTGGGGCTCCATGAGTTTGAGACCAGCCTGGTCTACAGAGTGAGTGGGACAGCCAGGAGCGTTTCACAGAGAAACAATCTTGTATACCAAACAAAGAACAAAAAAAATATGTGTTTTCTTACTATTCAAACCTAAACTCCAGGAATCAAACAAATTTGGAAAAAATATATTTTTAAAGACTGTAACTCTGTTATGATTCTTCTAAGTGAAATATCTTTATGAAAATGCCTCTATGTGAACACTCCCAAATTTCAAAAATCAGTCCCAACCTGTGTTTCTTACTATCTCCTGCAATCCTTGCCTTCTCCTCCTCGCTTGTCTTCAGTCTTCTAGAAGCCCCAGGTCTCA
This sequence comes from Cricetulus griseus, assembly GCF_003668045.3. Taxonomy (NCBI): domain Eukaryota; kingdom Metazoa; phylum Chordata; class Mammalia; order Rodentia; family Cricetidae; genus Cricetulus; species Cricetulus griseus. The sequence continues at coordinate 79,644,391 of NC_048601.1, forward strand.
GTGCATTCTTTTAACTATTGCCAGCCTCTATATTTTCACTTCCTGCTCACTGAACACACTTTTCTCCAGCTCATCTCTGTCCTGAAGTTTTCTAGAATAATCTTTTATATATTCATCTTAACAACATCTCACTTCATCTTCCAAGGAATACTGCCCTTGCTTTTCTTCTAGAAATTTCTCTGACACTGGCTTCTATTGTGTTTCACGGGGGCACTTATCTGTCTCTCCTCCTGGCTTCCCTCTATCAGCTTAACCGCTCCATTCTTCAAGGCTCTCGTATCAGAGATCTTCTGCCTCAGTCATCTTCCCCACTTACTTATTGAAGGCCAAATACCATGAGGAATTCTAAATTTCTTCTATAATGTTTATACACATAAAATAAAATGGATTAAGCCTAAAACTGGAGGTCCAACATAAATACAAAATTGAGTAAAGCCTACTTGGATTCCTATCTAACAATTACCCACTGTCCAATTTTTGATTCACAGTCACACACTTACTTCAGCTTCTCACCCATAGAAAGCAGTTTGGAAGCCTACAAGCCCTGAACCTTTCCCAATACATGAGAAAATCCTGATTTTTGCAATCTTATATACACGATCTAATGACAGCTCTTCCCCTTCAGCCACCAACTGAACTCAAGTCACAGAAGACAAACTACAGTTCTATGCCACCTAGTACAGACAGCTCCAAAAACCTTAGACTGTCACATGATCCAGAAGTCTCTCCCACATTTGCTTTACTTGTAGGTCAGATTTGATTCCCTTCTACTTACCACTTTGCTCATTAAACGATACTCAAAATGGCTTTCAAAATGTCCCTTCGCAAATTAAACTGACTCCTAGTGTCTTGTCTCACAGTCATTGTCCTTGCAACAATCGCTGTCTAAAACCCTTTACATGATATAGATATGCCTCATGCCCTTTAAATCAAGTCTTTTCTCTGCTGAGAGTTATTACCATGCCACCCCACCTGAAGTAGAGTGCTGTGTCACCTGCCAGTCTCTCATTTACCTTAGTAGTGATTATTACAGTGATATGTTATATCCATTTTTTATTTAGTAGTCTCCCCTACAAGATTGAAAAATTCAGAACAACAAAAAAGTAGCTTACTCGGTATTTTAATTCTAGGAATCCTATGGAGTCATTTAGAAGGCAGTTGGCAATTTTATAGATTTGGAAATGTGGCAGTACTAGGCTTTCCTCTAAGGTCCATGGTATCACTAGCCATGGATACTTAACTAGGTTTTGAGTGCCAGAAATGAATTCCCTCATACTGAGCCAGTCTTAAGTTCAATTGAGTAGTTATTGGTTATCCCCAATATATATGTCATGCTACTATTGTGGTTTTAAGGTATGAGCAACATTAAATGGACTCAGCAATATATATATATATATATATATATGTGTGTGTGTGTGTGTGTGTGTGTGTGTGTGTGTGTAATAACACATATATAACAATAATAATTATAAAGAAATAGGTCATGAAGTTAAGAGGGACTGTGGGCCACAACAGGATTTGGAGTCAGAGAGACGAAAGTGGGGGAAGAAATTATGTAAATATAGTTCTCAAGTATTAAATGATCAAAAATTATAACAAATGTTAAAAAAGGTTCACTGACAGATTCTTATATGTTGAGAGAAATGTCTGTATTACCCTGTCATTCTATGAATACTAACTCCTAGAATTATAATGGTTTACTAATGAAGCAATGATCTTGCTTAAAATCACTTGGGAGAAAGTAGATGCTTGTAATGGCAAATACTAATATTTATTTTAAACAATACTTTGAATCATTGTGGGATAAAGTAAAATTATGTACTTACTATTTTAATACAATCAATAACTTGATATTTATGAATAGGAGTATGTGGTAATAAGATAGCTAACTAGATTGATTTACAAACTTTAAACATACAGACCATTCCGGTACTTAGCTTGGAATACCTCTCACTCTGTTTCCATCTACTACAGAAGCTATCAGTGAGTCAACACAGCATAGTTACACATTGAGGCTACTTGATGAATAGAGGTGTGTACAAGCAGAAATGAATGGAACAGTAATCAACCAAATGAAGAACTTTAAGCTGCCTATATCATTACATCTTTACATGATACATTTGTGAGTGAGATCACTCCTGTCCTAATATTAGCAGAATGCTTTAAATTGCCCAGTTATTGAGGCAGTGTAGATACTGCTGATTAGAGCCTGCCTGCTTACCCCTGAAGTCAGTACTAATGAGCCAGCACTTGAGTGTGGCATGCCTTGAGTAACACTGTGTGTGATGCCCTGGTAGGGATGTTAGTGAAATTAAAAACAAAATCTACTATAAAGCAAATCCATCTCACTCCAAATGATACTACAGCTACCCAGTGAATCTAATTAGAAAATATATTAATCATAATTCTTGTTTGTACCAAAACCATCTTAATAACTGGCTCTTTAGTAGAATGATTATAGTTTCATATTTCCACTATTGTTTTTTAAGGTCACCCTAAAATTTGCTGTTAAGTATAACTCTCTGTATCATATTTGATTGTGTCTCTTCTCCCAATTTCTTTTTGACACTCTTTTAATATAGAATTTTCTTTTTGATCACTTAATTTTAGAGCTTAAATGTGCTTGAGTTTGGAGTTTATAATGAAGAGACTTAGAGAATTAAAAAATGTCCAATATTCTCAATTAACTGTTTATAAAATTGATACTTTGTGTGAACCAAACAGAATGTGAGTCCAGAGTATTTCTTATCATATCTTAAATTGATCATCTGCTTTTCAAATTCACTTGACATTTATACCTATAACCAAAACCTAGTTCATCAATTTAAATGAGTAGAACCCATAAATACCCTTAATAAGCCATCTCAGAATAACCTTAATATACTTCTTCTTCTTTTTTTGTTTTTTGAGACAGGGTTTCTCTGTGTAGCTTTGGAGCCTATCCTGGCTCTCACTCTGGAGACCAGGCTGGCCTCGAACTCACAGAGATCCGCCTGCCTCTGCCTCCTGAGTGCTGGGATTAAAGGCATGTGCCACCTACGTCCAGCTTTTTTTATTTATTTTTTGTTTTTTTATATACTTCTTAATATAGGTATCTGATTACTTGATTTTACTTCAGGTATTTAAAGTGCATTATTTCATATAATAATTAAATAGTTATTAATATTGACATTTGGCAAATTATAAAAGAATAAGAAAACGTTTCCATTTAGCTTAGGTCATATTCACTATAAATATGTGATTACAACAATGTTTGACTTATTGCATTGACAATTGACTTATATTTCATCTTCTACTATGCTGAAATAATTAAAGAAAACAAGAAATTATCAGGTAGCACACACATTGATTCAAATGACTGAATAAGACAGTATTCTTGCTCATGACTGTATTGATTGTATGCCTGATACATAAAGTTTTCTGATACATAAAACTTCATATTAAACAGGTAAAGTTACATGAAAACATAGGTGATCATGAAGGATATGCATTATGTTTAGACGTTTCTGTATTTGTGTACACATATGTAACTTTCATATCTCTGTTTATAGGCATCTCCTCACAAACATCCATCAGTCTGCAGCTATAGGGCTCCCAGAGATGAGAAGAACCACTCCAGTAAGAACTAACACATAGCTTCATTCCCTGCTATCTGACTGTACCAACACTACTCATCATTCAGCAGGCTTCCTGCTGTCCTAGTTTTTTTCCTCACAGGAACATTAATTTAAGAAAATATCCAAGGTTGATTTTAAATTGATTTAAAATTTACAGTGTTAAATCTATCAATCTAACTTTTATAGAAATTAGCATGTATTGATATATTCTAGAGTAACATATGTAAGAATGAAAAAACAAAATTAATACATACTCTTCTACTTAAAAGATAAAAACAACTGTATTTTCCAGCATCACAAATCTCATCAAGTAGACACTTTTTTCTGATAATTTCAAAAATTACTTCTTTTTTCATGTAGGACTACAAAGGAACAGTTCAGAAGGCAGTGACACCTAATGGTAAAGATATTCCTATAGGCTGTAAACCTATTTCCATTAAACATTAGGTATTCAGCAATACCAAGTATTGTTACTGTTATGTTGTCTATAATAAAAAATGGACCAATGATCCAATACAAATGGGATTGCCTTACTCATAATACTATAAGTGGGTAAACGAAGAAAAAATTCTGAATAGAATATAGAGTTTTAAAATCATAATGTACCATTAAGATGAATTTATAGCATGGAAAAATAAGCCATTGAGGTCAGAATTGAATGAAATTTATCTTCCATTGCTTCCAAAAATTTCCATTACTCTCTATTTTTAGATAAGTCAAATGTTAATCACTGTGATTTTTACTTATATTTGAATGAAAATTTATTGGAGATATTTAGTGAATATATATTTCATCTGGAGTAGACAGCAAAGGTCCTTGTTATAATATTTATTAGTCATGTCACGGTTGATGTCTTTGATTAATAACAACACTGTCTAATTTAATTCACATCAGAATTGTGCTTCAAAGAACTGTATTAATCATACAGGAAAGAACAACAATAAAATATGTGTCTTGATACTTTTTGTAAGTTTATTTCTATTTACATATAACCTAGGGAACAAACAGCTGCTATAGCAAAAATAAAGGGGGGGGGAAACAATTTGGGCTACATGATGCAAAAAGTCCAGACGTCTGTTTGAGGTCACTGGCTAACCAGTAAGTATCATGTGAAGAAAATGAAATACTCTAGAAAAAAATAGTTATTATATGCCTCCTGGGAATGCATTTATAATCATAGTTAGTAAAATAGATCCCAGAACAAACGTAGGAAAACAAATGCTTTCAATTGCTTGTCTGGTGGTGTTCATATGTGCTAAACATTCATTCACTAGTCCAGTTGTATACCTTGAACATCCTGCTGAGGAACGCATGCTGTGAACTCTCTTAGCCTCTCACAACAACAGAGTTGATTATTGTGATCCTGAAAATGAAGTGTCATTTGCTTATGAGAGAAGTCAATAGATGGTTTTCTACTCTTTTGACATAGACATTTTACTAAGACTGATAACAGCCAAAATTTGCTAGTAATGTGTGTAGTAAATGAATGAGTACAGTCCTTGCATGTTTCCTTATAGAGATATGTGACTGAGGATAGCTACTCTACAATCTGCTCTTTGAGCACAAGGACTAGATAAAGAAACGAGCATATATTAAACTGTTAAAACGTGCGATCCTCCATATTAGATAGGAAGCAAAACACAAACTGTGCAGTTGACTGGAAATGCCACCTAATCCCTGCTTAATTAAAGCAGCACAGGCTACACTCCTGTTGTGTTCAGGGAGCACAGAGTGTGGGACGACTGATGGATGAGGAAAATAGCAGTCAGCGTGGCTAATCTTAAAGACTTGGGAGCTTTCTAGCTACATAAATCAGCGCGACTTCTGAATAGCCTCATAAAACACCGTATCATTGCCATTCCACTCACGACGTTTTGGTTCTTCCTACAGCATGCAGATCGTTAGGAAACTTCTAAGCAATCAAGTAATGTGGGTCTGATGAAATTACTCAATCAATGCACAGGCCCAAAGTGGAAGCGTAATTCAAACTTGCATAGTTTTAATATGTCAAAGACCTTTCTTTCACCAGGGCAAAGGAGGTGATTCAACATGAAGTTCTATGTGTATGTGTGTATATGGATTTAGCAAATAAGTACATGCAACCCGTAAATACCCCTAAAATATGATAAACAGAAAATCCAAGCAATTACAATATTATGTATTTTGAGTAGAATAAATGCATATTCCTCTCAATCATTATGGTTCAAACATTAAAATATATTTTATGACATAGTAAAATAATTCAACAAATTTAACTAAATTTATTCAACAAAATATTAAAGTTTAATATGCAATTGTTTTTATTACACTAACTGCATGAAGTAAAAGGAGAGTGGTAAGACTTTTCATACACATACCATGGCTCAATATCAAAAGCATCCTGTAAAAACTCCTCAATAGAGAAATGACATTTTATTTTTCCAGTGTGCCTGAACTACCATTGGAACCACTTCCCCACCAGAGTAAGGAAACCTTTATTTCTGGCTATCTCTTGACATCTCTAGAGGTGAACTATTACTTTCCCAAAGGTGTCATCCTTTTCAGCCTTTGAGTCCTGAGCTAATACACTCCTAATATTGACATTTCTCATATAATTTCTTGAAAGCAATCACCTAAAGAATATTCCTTTCCCTCACCGACCCTTTTACTGCAAGCTGGCTGACCCAGCGCATGTTAGCTGCTGCCTTACAAGTTAAATACAGGTGTTCCAGATTTGGATTTCTCATACTTTGGGCAAATGTGCAGAAAGGGGGGCATTTAACCTTTGAAGTACACATAACTTGGCAAGTTTTCAGTACATTATAAGAGATATGAAGCTTTTAAAACTCTGTAAGCTTCCTTGCAGTACTAGGTAGTCTATAAAAGAAGCCAACTCCCTTGCCTAATGCATTAATTTCATTTAGGCCGAATTAATTGAAAAAGAAGTATTTCAGTTGGCTATACAGAGTTGATGCACACAGCTAGATTTCTAAAGAAATGTGTAATAGCTGCACGGGCCTTTTTAAAGTATCTGGTTATAAATAAGTAAGCCATTTCACTCTGAGAGACAACAGTGAGAAATATACAGTTATCTCCTACTCTGAACCAAATGTCCAGACTGCATTGTAAAATAGTATTCCTCTCTTCAAGAATACCAAGATATAAACACGTATATGTGTTTGTAAACATGTAGAGCACAGAATAAGCAAGAAAATAAGTACTTATCTATAAGTCCCTGTGAGGGGAGCAAACAAATCAGAAACCCCTAAGTGACTATACAGAAAGGTATACTGATCACACCCCCACAGTCTTGCCGTCCTCACAACTAGACAGAAATTCATGCCACTTCTTTATGAGCAGCATGGTTAAGTTCCAAACTCTTATCTGAGCGTTCCTGAATCCCTCAATGAGACCATCATTTCTCCCTGGAAAGTTCTGAACCAACAGGCACTGCTAGCCCCCAGGCAAAATGGGATCCAGCAGGCCAGCTATCTAATGTTTCATTTTCTTAATGCACCAGGGCAAGGCTTTCTGAATTCTGACCTCATTACCCCTTGCACAGAGACATACAGTCCCATTGATATAAATGATAGAGGACTGCAGACATGTTTACGGACATAGCCTATAATACCAAAAGAAGGGAGCCCCCTGCAGCTAAGGATCTGTCCACCAGGACACAAACACCAGGAAGAAGCCCCTTGCTTGGGAGGACCTGCCACCTGCAGCTGGTTCAACTGTCAGTGTGTGTGTGTGTGTGTGTGTGTGTGTGTGTGTGTGTGTGTGTGTGTGTGTGACGGTGGAAGGACAAGGGAGAAGCTGTGACCCATCTGTCGCCTGGATTTGCAGAAGAGGAAACCGTTTGTACAGATAAAAGTCCTGTACCAAAGAGAAGAAGAAAAAAGAAAAAAACAAAATTCTCCCAGAGGGGTTTCACTGCAGTCCAGCAAAGGAACCTTGCTTGCCCAGGAGGCGAGTTTCCGAAAAGGAAATCATTATCTTAACGCAGGAATACTGCAAAAGCCCATCTCCACTCAGCTCTCAAGGATTAGCAAGTGAGAAGAGTTGGAGCCCTCAGCTGCGGGCACCCTGCATGATAATGACTCCAGCCCCGCCGCTCCCGCCGCGCCGCCGGCCGCTCTGTTCGCCAATAGGTGGGGCCAGGATCCTGGCGACCCGCCGGCCCTCAGGGATCCAGGGCGCAGAGCTCGCCCAGGCTCAGCTCCGGAGGCGGCTGTCAGCGGCAGCTGGGTCTGGCCGGGCCACGAGAGCGGCCTGCACCGGTTTCAGCGTCTCCTACGCTCCGAGCCCAGAGCCTGTGCCCCGCCATCCTCTCCCGTCACCGTGTGGCGGGGACCGCAGAGGACCGCGAGCCTGGGCGTCCGCACCGCTCGCCGCAGCGGACTCGGCCGCTCAGGATGCAAAACCACCTGTTCGAGCCGCGGGGAGCACCCCCAGCCCCAGCCCGCCTCTCTCCCCGCGGATGACACTGCCAGCACCCCCACCCCCGTGATTTTTTTTTTTTTTAATGGCTCAAATATACATCCGGGAAAAATCGGGAAGCTTAGAGTCAATCAAACTTCCTTCTCCCCACAACCCGAGTCCCCCCACTCCTGCGCGGAGACCAGCTTGAGACCCCTGCTCCCGACCCGCACTCCCCATCCTCCCTCCCTCCGCGCGGGGAGGCTCAACCACAGCCGAGGGAAAGCTGAGCCTGTGTGAGCGCGGGCACTGAGGGGCGCGAACCCAGGCCACTCCAGCAGCAGTCAGAGCCTCAGGGGGGTGGGGGAGCAGAGATTACTGCCAAGGAAACGCTAGGGAAAATCGCCACAAGCCCTGTCTTACCGATATGGATGATGGAATCAGCGGTCGCCAGGTCCCAGGTTCGAGACCACCAGAGGGACAGAAACAAGAGCAAGGGGAAAACTTCCATCCTCCGATGCAGACCTTCCTTGACCACGACTTTGCTTCCAATACGTAGATATTCTTTTAACCGGTCCACAGAGTTTGAGGTCACGGTAGAGTTGAGTGCCGCTTTCCCACTAATTTCCAAATCCCTCTTGTCAAAGGCACAGCCTTTCTTAGTCGCCGAGGAGGCACAGGCGACCCGATTGCTAGCACAGTCGGAGGCAGCCTCCTCCCAAACCCTGTCACTCGGAGAGGAATTTTGGCATCGCCAGAGTTGTTTGCAGTTCGGCTTTTTAAAAATGTATCCAGCCTTGGCTGCTCTCGGACAGGGGGCGAGGCTGGCGCTCAGACGGTGGCCGTGGCCGCGCGGGGGCCGCGGTGGCGGGTCCCAGCTCCGCCGCAACTTGGGCACCCCCGCGCCGGATGTGCCCGCGCCCTCCCCCGCCGCCGAGCCCCTCCACCCCGGGCCGCGCGCGGTCGTGGCGCCTCGCGGCCAGCTCTCAGTGCCACGGGCGACGAGGAGGACGCGAGCGGAGCCGCCAAATTCCAGCGGGGAGGGGGAGGCCCGCTCCGGGAGGGGTGGAAAAAGTGAACTTGAAGGTAATGCAGATAGTAATGCAGAGAAGACTCCGGTTCTGCACGAGGCGGGCCCGGAGCTGGCGCGGCGGGCCCGAGCGGCTCCGCGGGCGCGGTGGCGGGGGAGTCCGCCGGGAGCGAGCAACGGGCCAGGCCGGCGCGCAGAGCCGCGGCTGCAGGATGCTCCGGAGCCGCTCGCCCGGCGGGATGCGGGAAGCCAACAGCAGCCTGGCAAGCTCCGATGCAGCCCCACGTTGCCTAGAAATGGATCACCTAGGAGAAGCGAGTCCGCAAGAGAGCGGTGCTGTCAGGCGGAGAGGGGAACCGAGAGAGGAAGAGCTTCTAATAACCACCTCCTCCCCCTATCTGCAATACAAGGGAGAAACAAAACCGCGCTCTCAATTCCCTGGGAATCTTCACCCGGACTGAGAAAGGCAGGACTCATAGAGAAGCAGTGAAGTCCCCCCACCTGCCTTGGTGATTTTTTTTCCCGAGGTTAAAAGCAACCTAAAAAAGCCACCCCACTTATTTAACCTTGCTACCCCCCAACAGGTATCGGACTTTTTTCTAGTCTTTGTCTGGAATTAGTCACATTGGCTGAGAACAAATTAGGGACACCTAGTCACTTAGGGAAACGAAGACCTAGAAAGCTTTTAATGAGATTTCAATTATAAAGTTATAAAAAGCTGAGGATGTGCTAATTACCTTTTAAAGTGTTGTTTTTTTTCTTTTCATTTTTTTCTTTTTTCAGTTTTTTTTAAGGCAATCGGGATACAGAAAGAATTCTGAAATACTGTCCGAAAAGCGATCGTCTTGAGAGTTTAAAATATATCTAATATTAATATCATAAAGTCTGTTTTAAAAAAACACCTCAGGGTTAAAATACTGCATTAAATTAATCACCTGTGCAGTCAGGTAGCCATGGGAAGCTCCTTGCCGTCCTGCAGATGCACTGTAAGGCAAGCTCCAAGCCTTGAGAGAGGGGATTTTGTGCAAGCTTATCCCTCCCTGCTCATTCCTGATGACTACTTCTTTTCTGATGACTAGTTTATATTCTTCTATCTTACTGCAGAAGGGGGCTCTGTTAACTCAGTCAAGTATGTAACTGAGGTCAGGTTATTAACAGCCTTGCAAACTGTTTCAATTACAGCTGTAGTCCATTGGAAAGCTTGTTACCAAGGGGGTGGGTGTCAGAACCCAATGTTCCTTATAACACTGATTGAGGCCATTTGTTCCTGCTCCCTCATTGACAGTCTTTCTCTTCCGGGGATGATTTGGCTTACTTGCCCATTCTCACCTCTTCCAAGTCCTATCCTTCCTTCATCTTGCAAATTTCATCACTGTATATTCCAGAAACTGCTTGGTTCCTTTGTTGCTACTCACACCAACAGTTCCTCCAGGATATACATATAGTCTAATCAGGCTTCTCACAACCTCAAGACTGGAATCCTGTCACCTAGGAAACAGTGCCCCACCTTCAGTGTGAAATAATTCCATCTGTCTTCTATGTTCTCACTGCAGCTTACCTTAGTATTACAGAAAACAAACAACAGCAAAACCCCACTCCTTTGGAGTTAGTTCATCAATGCCTTCCAAGGTGGTCAGGGCTTACAAACTTTTTTGGTTTGTTTGTTTTGTTTTGCCTTTTGCAGAGAGCTCCAGTTACTAAATTTCAGAATTTTCTGAATCTAGAACCAGTACTTTCAGGAAGCCATCACTGACTGTATTTTCCAATCAATTTTCATCATCTCTTCATCCCCCCCCATGAGTACACATGAGTTCAATGTGGATTCTGTTCGTGTTATTATTGATGTCATTATACTGTTCAAAGCATGCTGATGTACTTTCATGAATGTTGATACAGATAATGAGTGGTATAAAATGGATGCATCTCCCCAAGGCACACAAGATCATTTTAAAAGCAAGTGAGTCACAATGTATTTTATCAGGAAAAAATTTGAAGTTATCATTTAAGATGGACACAACAATATCATGTCTTCTGAGCAGAGAGGTAGGTAGAACTTTAAAGCAATAATTTTATCATTTTCATCATAAATGCTATTCTTGGCGATAACTAATAAATAAATATAGTCATGTTCATATAATCTATTACAGGCTTATTTTAATGTGCCATAAATAAAACATTGTCATTATTCCAAAATCCTCCATTTAGTAGTTTTTTTTTTTAACTATCAATTCATTGTGGGATAATCTGGTGCCTTAGTGTGCCTTCTGTTTCTGTGATAAAGCATTGACTAAACCAACTTACACAAAGAAAGGGGTTCATTTGGCTTATACATCCATGGGACTGTCTGTCACTGAAGGAATCAACTCAGGAACTCAGTCAACAATCTGGAGAGCAAGGAATAATGCTGCTTACCAGGTTGTTCCACATGGCTTGCTGAGCCTGCTCTCTTAGAGTGGAACCACCCACAGTGAGTTGAGCCCTTCCATACTAGCCATTTATCAATAAGATGCCCTGGAGACATCTACAGGTCAGTCTGCTTCTCTCTTCCCAGGTGACTCTATTTTGTGTCAAGGTCACAAAATTAAATGAGTAAACCTGTACTTCTTTACAAAGCGCTGTGTAAATATGGTTAAGTCAGAAACTCCAAAGCTTGGGACTCAATCTTAAGATACTTATGTCTACAGGTATCTCTAACAGGTAGTCATAGCCCATAACCACTATTCTAATAGTTGGACATAAAAAGGAATTTGGGTGACACATCACAAAACCCACAAAGACATAGTGATCAGCCTCTAAGAGTCAGAAGAGGTAATTCAAACCCTGGGTTTAAATTTTCTAAATGTAAAGCAAGAAAGTTAGCACAAAACTAAATTATAGCATTGGCTTATTTGTTTTCAATTTAGGAATAGCAACATTTTCAGTGTTCAAGTATTTCCTATGCCTAGCAAGGCCTAATTAATTGGCTTTTATGAATATAGATTTATACATTTATGCTCTCTATAACCATATTTTTAAATGGATTAAGATAGTTACCTAGAAACAAAATTTACAATGTGAAAATAGATGTAAAAATATCAGGTGTAAAAATATAGCATATTCACTGACTTTGTTTATTAGTAATTTTTTATTGCTATAGAGAGAATTGAACCTTGTATATGTTAGACATGTGCTAACAAATGTCTTTATTGATTCTTGGTTGGGGTTAGGGAGAAAGCTGGTGCTAGGGTCATTCCCAAGAATCCACAAGGATGACCACAGCTAAGACTCCTAGCAATAGTGGAGAGGATGTCCAAAGTATTCATCAGATTGATGAATACCCCAATTATCCATCATAGAGCCTTCATCCAGTAATTGATAGAACCAAATGCAGTGATCTACAACCAAACACCATGCTTTGCTCCAGGAATGCAGTCAAAGAGAAGGAGGAAGGAACATATGAGCAAGGGAGGTCAAGATCATGATGGAGAAATCCACAGAGACAGCTGAACCAAGCTCATGGTAACTCATGACCTCTAGACCAACAGTTGTGGAAACTCCAGGGGGACCAAACTTGGCCCTCCATGTGTGGAAGACAGTTGGGAAGCTTGGATTATCTGAGGGGTTCCTGGCAGTAGAACCATGGTGGAAACCTGGTACATGAGCTAGCTTATTGGAGCCCATTCACTTTGGTGGGATGCCATGCTCAGATTTATTGCATAGGAGAGGAGCTTGGCCTTGCCCCGACCTATATTTGTCACACTTTGTTTGCTCCTCATGGGGCCATTACCTGTGAGAAGGAATGGACTATGGGTGGGATAGTGGGGAAGAAAGGAGGGACAGGAGGAGGGGTGGGAGAGAGAAATGTGGTTGGAATGTAAAGTGAAACTTAAAAGAATAAATTTAAAAAAAATGCTTCTGTAAAATCAAAATGTCTATCAATTAGCTATATCATTAGCTTATTCCTTTTTTTTTTTTTACTCTTTTCTTGTTGACACAGGTTGTTAGTAATTTGTCTATGTTAGCCTTGAACTTGTTCTACTTCTGCCCCAGCCACCAAAGAATGTAGGCCTATATCAATAATCCAAAGTTGGTTGTGTTTTCTAAATGGACATTGCAAAATTGGTTTCATTTCACTAATGATGCTTCATTTCAATTCAGGCATACTGCATGAGAATGGTGGATGCATCTGGCCTACTCAACTCAAACGCAGTACTTATGAGGACAGCTTTCCTTCACTAAAGTTTTATAAGAGGTACATTACTTTGCAACAAAAATTTACAAGAATGATGATTGATAATTCATGGATTTTCCAGTCTGAGTCTGTGTCTTCAGTGAAGAGTTGTTGTTATTTGAACATCAGTGACTTAGAGACGTTGCAGGAACTACGAGCAGCTTCAAGATATAAAGTGTAATCAGTAATTTTTTATGAAAACTGAATTTCAGAAGAGTATTATTTTGTGTTGCTGGATTAGGGCACATGCAGGCTCATTTAAAAGCACATTGTGTAGAAAGAAAGCAAGCCCCTGGGAATGCATGCAGTTTTCACTTGAAAAACATCTAAAAATTCCAGTGTCCCCATTTGTAAAGCGAACTTCTTATTGTTAGAAACAGCACCAAACTAACTCATAGCCATCAGTTTTTAAAAGTGTTACTAATATACTGTTATACAAAGGGTTTTGTTTTAACATAAAAATCAATACTTTAGGGTTTACTTTAAACTTAAGGCTTAGTTAACTTTCCATATAACAAAAATATATTTAGATGATGATTTTTAGCTATGTGTAAAGATATCATTGTTATTATAAATGTGAGTAGTCACATAAACAAATCTAAATAAACTTCAACCTTACCAACAGTATATGAAGAAATAAAAAGAACAATGCCAACCATCTATAGATGTAATTATTGTAATGAAGGGAGTTGGAGTTATACATAAATGAACATTGGTGGATTATAAAAGTATGAATTTTCTTTAGGTGAGGAGCCTGAGGTAACTTTTTTTCCTTAACAGGTCATGGAAATTCAGTGTTAATGGGATTTTAGAGCCTGATTTATTCAGTTTCTTGTTTTTCTGTCTAAATGAGGATGAAGAAATTCAGTCCCAGGATTTATACTGATATTTGTTAGAAAAATGTAAACTTAGAAAACACGGTCTTTTTTATAGCGATACATTTTGTGTGTATGAATGTTTTGCCTGCACGGATGTGCACCATGTGCATGCCGAGTGAGGAAGAAGCATAACTCCCTAGAACTAGAGTTATGGGTAGTTGTGAATCCATGTGGATGCTGGGAACCAAGCCACCTAGTGGGTGCTGAACCATCTCTCCAGATTCAGAAACACATTTTTTTAATTTAGTTTTTTTAAATCAATATATAATACTTTCATGTTAGGTCTGCTTTGTCAGTTTTCTCAAGTTGATTGCTTTCTAGTTTGCAAAGTATTTTGTCAATAACCATACATCAAATCAAAATTATTGGATATTTCTCCCCTTCCTTCTTTCCTGTATTCTTCCCTTCTCGTTCAAGTTCTCCATGCTTTTCAGCTTTTCAGAGCTTTCTTGACATGTGTATAACTGTCTCATGTATTTTTAACTAAATGAGATAAAAATTCCAAACAATTCTGTGACAATGCTGGTTGTTAAATACAAGTGTTTAACCAAATTCATTTAGAACTAGAGTTTACTGCAATGGAAACTTTAATTTCATATCTTTTTTTCACAATCCAAGGAACCCATGATATTGAAGTTTTGGGAATAACTTATTTATATAAATGTATATGTTGGTAGATATATTCAGTTATCTCATATCCAATGCCCGATGAGGGAGAAGTTTCATAAGGAATTCAAATAAACATAAATTAACTGAAAGAAGAAAAAATGGTGACCTATAACCCAACATGAACACTTTTTAAGATTGGCCCCTCACTACATTTTATCCTGTCCCCACAAGATGGCAGCCATGCCTGATGCTGATATAATCAGCTCACATTTTAAATGTCTCAATTCTAATAGTTTACCAGAGTATTATTAATTTTTATTAACCAAATAGTTATAATGAAATAAATTTGGTACTTTAAGTGACTTTTGTTTTAGTAACTTGCTGTCCTCCATCCTGAATTATTTTTTCTTCATGGAACACTTGGTTTTGAGAATCATTTGTTTGTTTTATTTCGATCTTGTGTTACCTGATCAGTTAGAAACTAAATATCAAAAGATCAATCATTAGACATATACCACTTATTCCTACACTGAACAGTAATTACAACATAAGAACTATTTTATTAAATTAGGTAGTACAAATTTGAAAGCTTCAACAAGTCTACTTTAATTATTTGATTTTCATAAAGAAGAAAGTATGTTACATATGTTAAAGTAAGGAACTGCATTCTACCATAGAAGGGAAAGTATTTTTCTATCTTATGACAGATGACTCTTGTGTGGCATACTAACTGTATGCTCTGACTGGCAGGTCAAAGGCAATATGAATTCATAATGTCAGTGACAGCATTAATTATCACTATAATTCCTCAAGTGGAAATAAAATGCCATCATCTTCCTATAATAGCTATTTTAATTGTTAAAAGAAAAGCTTTTCAAGAGACACCATTGACATGGATTTGAAGTTTGTTTGTGGCCTATGCTTCAAATATTAAGCTATACATTTTAGTTTAAAAGATATTATATATTAAAATAGTACACATAATAAAAAATCTAGATAGATAAATAATACCTAGTCTTAAATATTTGATGACTTATAGTTTTTGTTTATATGATCTCAGAAGTGCCAAGAAAATCATAAAGCTTGGAAAACATGTAAGTACAACTCTTTATTAGCAGTTAGATGATTCATGCAGACTGTGATAAAAATTCTTCACTCCTCACTATTCCTAAGAGTCACTGGTAAATTTAAGTGTTAGATTAAGGATATGGATAAAATTACAAACTACTAGTGAACAATTAGATAAACAATTAGTATGGAATTGGAATCTTAAATAAATATAGTGGAATAATATTCATGTCATATGACTTCATCATCTCAATACAGGAGAAAATAACCAGATTGCAAAAGTATCAAAGTGGTATAGTCACAGGTCATCTCACCTGATTCTCATTCCACTCTTTACCACATGTGTAGATGCTATATATATTTGATCTAAAGAAGATGAAAGATTTTTTCAAGGATATCTTTGAGAGCTGTCAATAGAAATACTATCAGCAACATAAATTTAATTTTATGGTGACCAAAGTAAATTTATGGGGAATCACTGAATTTTAAGTTAGTTCTCTTATAATTCACTTAAAGTTTGCAAATATAAAATAAGTTGTAGGTGATCATTTTATTTCCTACTGTTTCTAACTAATTCTGCTATATAGTACTTTATATTTCATCCAGAAAGACCTAACACAAATTAGATACAACATCTAAGTTGTGTGTACGAGACACTATTCCCAAATTTTAAAAAGCTAGTGTTTGTAGAAAAACCTGAGTTAAGATTTCTCACATTGTCACAGAAAGACAAGCATGGAATATACTCACTCATGTAGGGATATTAGACATAAAGCGAAGGATTACCAGATACAATACACACCTCCAGAGACGCCAGGAAACAAGGAGGACTGTGATAAAGCCTTACTTGATCCCATGGTGAAGGGGAAAGGGATAAGAACTCCTGAACAAACTGAGAGCATGGCAGGGAAGGAGGTAGGAGAAAGAGGAGGGAAGAAGAGGAAGGGGGGGGAGAACATGAGGGATCAGGAAGATTGAGTCGAGAGAGGAATAGAAGAGGGCAAGAAAAGAGACACATCAATAGAGGGAGCCACTATAGGTTTAAAGAAAAATCTGGCACTAGGGAATTGTACAGAGATCCACAAGGACGACCCCAACTAGGAATCTAAGCAATAGTGGAGAGGCTACCTTAAATGCCCTTCCCCTATAATGAGAATGATGACTACCTTAAATCACATCCTAGAGCCTTCATCCAGTAGCTGATGGAAACAAAAGCAGAGATCCACACCTAAGAACTGAACAGAACTCCTGGGAGGAGTGACGAACAAAGGGGTCAAGACCATTCTGTGAAAACCCACAGCAACAACTGACCTGAGTCAGTAGGAACTCATGGACCTTGGTCTGACAGCTGGGAAACCAACATAGACACGTGGGTGTCAACTAGGAGAACTTGATAGTCTGTGGGGCCTCTGACAGTGGAACCAGGATGTATCCATAGTACAAGAACGGACTTCTTAGTCTAAATACACAGGGGAGGGCTAGGTCCTGCCCCAAATGGCCACAGATTTTTGATTATACCTCATGGAAGGCCTCACCCTCCCTGGGGAGTGGATGGGGGATGGGATGGGAGAGTCAGTGGTGGGCATGGGAGGATGGGAGAGTGAACTGGGATTGGTATGTAAATTAAGATTGTTTCTAATTTAAATAAAATTTATTTTTTTAAAAAAAA
The DNA here is from genome assembly GCF_003668045.3 of Cricetulus griseus. NCBI lineage: Eukaryota > Metazoa > Chordata > Mammalia > Rodentia > Cricetidae > Cricetulus > Cricetulus griseus. The sequence goes on from NC_048601.1 coordinate 79,661,870, forward strand.
ACATTTCTCACATTGTACTTTGCAATGGTTTAGAATTTCCCTCAAATCCCATGTGCTAAAAACTTGGGCCCCTAGCCAGATGAGGTGAAGCACTGGGGAGTCAGAGGCAGGAAGATCTGAGTTTTAGGCAATGTAGTCTACAGGGTGAATTCCAGGAGAGCCAGGGCTATACAGAGAAACCTTGAATGTTTGTGTCAAAAGAGTAAACCAAAACCAACACACACACACACACACACACACACACACACACACACACACACACTACTGAGATAAGAGAATTGGAAAGGGTGAGTCAAGCGGGGAGTCCTCAAATATCCATCTAGAACACAGCTCTTCCTCTTTAAACATTGTCTCAAGAGGTCAGAACATTATTGTACTCTCATGCTCTGGAAAAACAATTCCAGGACAAGAAGCCAAGCCAACTTGTATCTTGGAGTCATTGCTGCAGCTCTTCAGCTGTAGTGACTGAGTCTGTCTGGTGCTGGCTTTGATGGAAACTCTCTATTTGAAAAAATAAAAAAGATCAAAAAGAGGTTTGGTATCTACAAAAGTTTTCTTACATATGTATAAGTAATGCATGCATTTGCTATTTATTTGATGTGCACATTATAGTAAATATATAATATATTGCACATGTACCAAACTTGTATTAATAAAGCCAAAAATTCATTTTCATTAACCATAGGCTTTAGAAAATCTACTTACCTGTATCCTTCCATTTTAACACTGCAATAAGTATATTTCGTGACTCTTGAAATACATTTTCTAGATCTAAACCATAGACAATTTTTAATTTGTTTCTGTTTTTCTGTATTGTATTTATGGATACTTGCATTAGCCTGATTGCAAATCTGTACACTGATTTTATATATACATATAAAATTACATATACATTATATATAATACATTTAATTTTTGTATAATATACATTAATATATATATTTACATTTATATATATATACATATATATAGAGAGAGAGAGATTGAGAGAGAAAAGACAGAGATAGAGAGACAGAGATACAGAGAGACAAAGATAGAGTCACTTTGTATGGTACGAAGTTTTGTGTTTTTAATTTCCATGACAACCGAAAAATGTATCCTTTACTAATACATGTTTTCTTTTTAGAATACTGTATAGACTCCTGCAGTTAACTTGGAATTTAAAAATAAAGCCAAAAAAGAGCATCATTGTAATTGTAATCTTAACAATGAGAATATGATAGAAAATCAAACAGATAAACAGATAGGTAAGTGGGTAGGCAGACAAATATCTTTGAACCAATTAGAGAACTTAACAGTGATGATTTTTATGATTTATGATTTATGATTTTTATGATTATAAAAAATGTACTAATAGATAAATAAGATACAAAACTCATTCCCTGAGTGTGACTGGGCAATCTGTGTTTTGAGCAGCAAAACAAAACCCAGACCAGACCAGGCTACACTGCCAAACCCTGTTTCAAAAATTCCTATCTCTGTCTATCAACTATCTGTGTCTCTCTGTCCCTCCCTCTATTCCCTTACCACACACTTTACCACATACTCTTAGAATCTAGTAATACCATTTGATGTAGTCTGTTATTTATCTCCTGGCATGACACACTCATTGCATTGCCATGTGACCTGATGTCTGTAGCAAGTCAATGAAAGGACATTCAAAAGTAGCAGGATCTCAGCTAGTGGTGATGCAGCTACTGGTACTCCAAAGTAGAAAGAGGAAAAAGAGGAAGAAGAGGGTCACACATGGATAGCTAGGACGCCAGTGTTTACTCAACTTTGCTGTTTCTCCAGCTGCAAATGATCTGGGGAGGTGCTAAACGATTTAGGAAGCAAAATATTACAAGAAGGTGGTCTCCATGATGCAGGCCCCATGGATGTGACTTTATAGTGATAGAACTGATTTGAGGCCATCTGCCCACCCTTCAAAATACTCTCACCCAAGAACCATAAATCCAATAAAAATTATTTCACCAAAATGGAGTTTGGAATATAGTCATCGTGTGTTGTTAATACCCTCTGTGGACTGAACATTATATTACATATACACATGTAAATGTTAATAGAATACAATCCTAAGAGAAAAATAACTGTAAACCTTCCCCTTACACATGTTCTTGATTTCTGATTCTACTGTCCTTCATTTCAGAACTTTCAGCATTCATTGTAATCTTAAAGAAACAATAGGAAATAAAAACAAAATAACAATGGACAGAGAGAGGTCTACCAACCAATAAAAAACAATAACAATCAACTATTATAACAATTACAGAGCCATGAAAAGCATTAGTTAGAGTTATTACTGGAGGGAATATGATGAGGAACACAGTGGCAAGGAGAGAATATAAATGACCATATAAGGAATTTCTATGGAAAAAAAAGCAGAAGTATTCAGTGAACTCATTTTTCTTGTTGAAAATGAAGAACTGGAACAGCAAACCATGATGCAAATAATGAATAATTGCTCTGGTGAGACTCCTTCAATATCTGAGGGAGAGATTCATGACCCCAATGCATTGACAAAAATTACTCAAATTGAATAAATAGTTAAAAATGCTGTTCATGTCATACAGAAGTTGTGAAACAAGATCAAATGACTTTAACTCATAAAGGGAGAGTTGATAAAAAGAGAAACTAGAAAGCTAGAAAAGGCATATGATAAATCCACATATTTTGGGAAAGACAAGAAACCAGAAACCAGATATCCATGGTTAATAGTTCAAATTTGATTTGTAAATTTAAATTAGAAAATTAAATACAAGAAATACTAAGGTACATCAGTCACAAGTTTTTAAATGTAAACAGATTTGAAATCAATATGAAAAAGAAGACACTGCATATATAAGAAGAAAAAATTATGACACATTTTCTTTTAAAATTATGCAAGCAATAAGAGTTAATAACTAATTGACTCTCTAGCTGCCTTTCCCTCTGTCCCAGACACCAGAGACCTAATCTGTGCAATCTATTGCTCAGGACAAAGATCTGACACTTGAATGATATGACTGTTGAATCACTCAAGCATGGGAGACCACATAAGACTATGCCCAGCCTTCTGCTCCATGCTAGCCAAGACCAATTTGATCTATGGTACCAATTAGTACCCACCCTTGTAACTCCTCACATGTAGGCAAGGTCAAATGATTTGAACATTCCCCTATGAAAACCTTTTTAAGAGTTAGAAATTGTCTTTGTTACCTGCAGGGCAGGGGATCTGTACCCCTTTTAGGGCCTCACTTTAATAGTATGTCTATGCTTATATTCTGGGAGCACACAGATCTGTCTCTCCCTCAAGGACCACAACCATGCTGTACATGGAAGCTTCCTCCTCCTCTGATTCTCCTTTCAGCCTGGTAGAACCATTCCCTGTTTCAGGACAATATCATCCAATAAATCTTCACTGAACATTGTAACAATAAGGAATGGCATTAAAAAAACTGATGAAAAGACTGACTTCACAAATTAATGCTCAAAGCCAAACAAAAGGTATTCAAAAGCAAAGACAAAATAAAGATAATTTAGAAAACAAAACCTAGTGGTTTTGTTACAAAGGAAGGAAATTATGAAGATCTATCTTAAAGCCAAAGATGCTTGATGTTAAACGACAATATTTGGATTTACATGGAGAGAAATGAAATAAATGAGCAGAAATAGCAAAATAGAAAGTAAATAGAAAAAGGAAATTATTTTCTTGTAAAAGTATTTTGAAGTACTTTTAATTTGCATTGCCAGAGATGTTAAATACTTTTTAAAATGATTACTTACATATTTATTTTTCTTATTTTAGTAACTAAGTTCAGTCCCATTGCCCTTCTTTAACTTGAGTTTTGTCTTCATGGTGTTTAGATTTTTTTTTTCATATGCTTGTTATTATTGTTGTCTCATATACTAATTCTGTCAGATGTGTAGCTGGCAGAGGCATTTTCCACTATTTTGTTGGCTTTGTTTTCACACCATTGTTGATATCCTTAGCTACACAGATGTTTTCCTTTTGATAGTCTCATTTGTATATTGCTGGTCTTGTTTCCTGCTTCTCTGCATTGTCAGAGTCTTATTCAGAGAGATTCTGAGCCCCTAAGTAGAAACACAATCCTTCCAGAAATTTGTGGGTATTGGCTCTTTTGTTGATGTCTTTGATTCATTTGCATATGAGGTTCTTAGGGTGAGAGGTAACAATCTAGCTTCATTCTTGTACAAGCAGGTAGTCAATTTGCTCAGCACCATTTGTTGACAATACTGTCTCAATGGATTACCTTTGGCATCTTTTTCAAATATCAGTCAGTTGTAGAAGTTGTGGATTAGATTTGGATCCTCAATTCTATTCCATTGATAAATGCAACTGTTTTTATGCCAGAACCATGTGTCTTTATTAATCTGGTCTGCAATATAACTTGGAATTTGGAATACTAATGACTCCAGCAATGTTTTTATTTTTCAGGATAACATGGGCAACAAGTTTTGGCAAGAATATTATATAAACACAAAGGAAAAGAACAGACTTCCATCAATATTTAAAGAAAATAGTGTATCTCCATTAAAATTATGAAACAATATTTATTTGTATCTTTTCAAAGAAATTTAACTGTGAGTAGAATGAATGCCTAAGCAAAATTCTTAAATCTATGATAGTAGATACCAATATAAGAGGAAATCACCCTGGTACTGGCCATGGAAACATTTCTTTATCAGAATAAAATTTCACATAAAATTAAAAAGTGGGTCTTGACAATGGTCTATAAAATTCCCTACAGAAGCAAACATGGACAAGAAGACTTCACCAAACTCAGAGTTTTAAACACTAGCAAATGTCAGAATGAAGAGACTCCCCACATCCTTTGACATGCGACTTGGAAACTATAAGCAGGAGGCATCTTCCTCCAAGCTTTTTTTTCTCATAATTTGGGAAGAATCAGAGACATTTCTGCCACCAGAGAAAAGCAATCAATAGTCATTCATATCCAACTGTAATGCCAGCAAATCACAACAATGACAAATGTGACAAGATATTTTGAAAGGTTTAATTGTGACACTTACATCCTGGAGGTAACACTAGTTATCTAATTGGACATAAGAACTACTCAATGGGAGAAAATTTATGCCTGACAACATAAATTTTGACAAAAATTGAAGGCTTCTGGAGCCAGGGAACCAAGAAGAGAGCCTATTGCAGTCTGTTTCCTAAGCCAAAATAATCTCCAACTTCATTTTAATATCTTATGCTTATCCTTCTACTCGAATCCGTATACTCAAAGAAAAGTGAGCTCTCACCCCTCATCAAAGAAGTATGTTATTTTTCAGCAGACAGAAACCATTACAGAAAGCCAAAACTTCTCAAAGTTCAGAAAACAACTGCATATAAAGTGTCCATCCCCACTTAATATAGCTACAACATAACCTGTACATTTACAATTCATGGATCATCATGGAAGACTGGATACATATTGATTATATGAACTGGAGGATAAGAAGAGGTACTGTGAGATAATCTCTGGGAAATATTCTTGAACACATTGGCAGAGGCAACAACTTCCTAAGCAGAACACCAATAGCACAGGCACTAAGATCAACAATTAATAAATAGGATATCCTGAAAATGCAAGCATCTGTAAGACAAAGCACATGGTCAACAAAACAAAACTGCAGCCCATAGAATGGGAAAAGATCTTCACCAACCCCATATCTGACACACAGCTGATTTCCAAAATATATAAAGAACTCAAGGAACTAGATATCACAAACCAAATACTCCAATTAAAAATAGGGTACAGATCTAAACAGAGAATTATTAACAGAAGAATTTCAAATAGCCAAGAAATACTTAAGGGGATGCTTGACACCCTTAGTTATCAAAATTAAATCAAAAGGACTCAGAGATTCCATCATATACCTGTCAGGATTGCCAAGATAAAAACACAGGAAGAGGATGTGGTGCAAAGGGAACACTCCCCTATTGCTAATGAGAGTACAAACTTGCACAGCCACTTTGGAGATCAGTAAGGTTGTTTCACAGAAGAGTGTGAATCAATCTACCACAAGACCCAGCTATACCACTCTTGGGCATATCACAAAGGATGCACAATCATACCACAAGGACACTTGCTCAACTATGTTCATAACGACTTTATTAATAATAACCAGAACTAGGAAAAAAGCCTACATGTACTTCAACTAAGGAATGTTTGAAAAAATATGTGGTACATTTACCAGGAAATTTGAAGGCAAATGGACAGAACTAGAAAGTACCATTCTGAGTGAGGTAACCCAGATGGAGAAAGACAAACATGGTATGTACTCACTCATAAGTGGATAGTAACTGGAAAATGAAGGATAATTATGCTACAATCCACAGACTCAGAGAGACTAGGTTGAGGAGAGTTCATAGGAGGATGAATACCAGAGCTCCATGGAGAGGGAAAGAGAAGAGATTTTGTGATTGAGCTGAAGGCTTTAGGGGATGGGAACATGAGTCATCAAGTTGGGGGAACAGACGGGGAGAATACTGAAAGAGACTACTGGAAGAGGGGTTATATTAAAGTCAGGTAAAAACTTAGTGCAAGGGAATCTCTCAGGCATCTACAATGACCCCAGCTAGGCGCCTAGCAATAGTATATATGCAGCCTGAACTGGCCATCTCCTGTGACCAGACTGGTGCCTATCCCAATTGTCATCAGAGAGGCTTCATCCATCAACTGATGGAAACACACTCACAGCCAAATATTAGGTAGAGGTTTCGGAATCCTGCAAAAGAGGAAGAGGAAGGATTTCAGGAGCCAGAGGGTCCAAGGACACCCCCAAGAAAACTTACAGAATCACTAATCTGGCCTCATATGTGCACACAGAGACTGAATCGACAATCAGGGAGCCTGCTTGGGACTTACCTAGGCTTGTAGCTTGGTCCTTTTGTGGGACTCCCAAGAATGGGAACAGGGACTATCTCCAGCTCTTTTACTGGCTTTTGGGACCCTATTCCACATACTGTGTTGCCTTGGCCAGCTTTAATACCTGGGGAGGTGCTTAGTCTTAATGCAACTTGATATGCCTTGTTTTATTGATACTCATGGGAGACCTGCCTTTTCCTAAACAGGAAAGGAGGAGGAATGGAAGGGGGTAGAATCAGAGAAGGTGGAGGGAGGGACTGGGAGGAGAGGAGGGAGGGAAAACTGTGACTCAGATATAAAATAAATAAATAAATAAATTTATGTTTTTTAAAAATGACAAATTTTAAAGAGAGCAAGCACTGGTGCATAGGACAGTTTGGATGGAGGAAGGGAAGTGGGAAATTATATAAATACATTGAAATATAAAAATAGAAAAACATAGAGGAGGTCGGAGGATCTGGGAGGAGAATTGGGAATAAATCGAACATAGGTAAGTTGTATGGAATTGTGTGTGTGTGTGTGTGTGTGTGTGTGTGTGTGTGTGTGTGAGTGTGTGAGTGTGTGAGTGTGTGCATCCTCCCTTCCTCTCTCTTTGTATTTGTGTGTGTATCTCTCTCCCTCCTCTCTCTCTCACTCTGTCTCTCTGTCTCTTTGTGTCTGTTTGTTGTGTAAGAGATCACAAGAGGGAATGACAGTGGAGAAAGTGACCCTTTTACGAATATAGATTACCATAACCATTATGTAAAACAACTGTGAGGGACAATTTAAAAGTAACTGAGTCACAATTAAAACTGCCATTTGACACATATTTCTTTACTGGTTTTATATCCAACAAAAATGAAATTGACACTTTATAGAAACATCTACTGATGCTACAGCAATTTCCTAAATAACCAAGATATGAAGCTAACATGACTGTTATTGAGATGCTATGAAGAAATTGTGATATTATATACTCATCTTAATGTGAAACATAATAAACATAGAAAAATGTATGTGCTCACACATAGTATCAAAAGAAGAAAAGTGAAATAAATACATGCAGAATAGACATGTGGTTACTTACAGTCAAAGAGGGAGAGAATAGAGAGAATTCATTTTGAAACCCAACTGTATAGATGAACACTATGATCAATTGTACTGAAATATAAGCTGTAAATTTTCTAAAACAGTATAATTTAGGTGTCCTTATCATGACACCAAAAATACATATAAATTTCATGAACACGCTTATTCACGTTATTGATGAAAACAATTCATTATGTGTGTGTGTGTGTGTGTGTGTGTGTGTGTGTGTGTGTGTGTGTACAATCCCAAAGAATCTCTGTGTACACCTTAAATTAAAACAACAAAAATTACATTTAAAGGGAAGCATACAAGTCTACATTATGGTTGTGAATCTCAATATTCATCTCTCCATAATGAGTTGAAGTTGTTAGGAAAATAATATAGATAAATGAGATTTAAACATCACTATTAGAGAAAATAATTTAACTGAAAACTATAAATCATTATAATACTACAATTAAAATACATATTCCATGCAAGAGCACAATAAAGATATTTCAAAGGAGAATATTTTTGGAGCCAAAATTCAAATATTAACTAATTCACAAGTATTCAAATCATAAAACATATGGTAAAAATTAATAAACAATCATGTCTGGAAAGTCAAAATATATTTGGAATTGAAGCATCATATTTCGATATCTGTCTATAAATCCAATAAAATGTCACATGGAAATTCTAATCTTATGGAAATGGATAAAAAATATAAAATATATGGAACAATGCCAGAGAAAGAAGTATGCACATAAAAATTACAAATTTCACTATAGAAGCAGCCACACCTCTGGTTTTATGTTATTAGAAACAACAGGCATGCTAAACCATAGCTAGCAGAAACAAATAAATCATGAGCACCATGAAGAAATCATTCAAATTTTAAAAAGAATAAAAATACAAAAAACTAATAAAGTTATGAATTGTTTTTTGAAAAGATAAATATATCATTCTGCAGTCTCAATCTCAGTCAGGCAGTCTCAGTGGCAGTGTCCTCACTCAAATACAAACCACTCCATCTACCTGCTGAAGGACTGAATGACATTGTCTGATTCTGATCCCAAATAGAAATCCCCTAAGCTCACCTTTCATCCCACCAACCAATGAGAAATGTCTGACATTTTGTGACTTTGATGCTAGCTAAAGACTCTCATTTCATCTTAACCATGTCCTCCTCAACAAGAAATTAATATGGCATCTTGCACCAGACTTCCAGGAATCACTATCCAATGGACAGGACCAGGGAAGATACTATCAATACCACTTAATAAATCAAAAAGCTAAATTTACTGAGCTAAGAAAATATATTGAAGGCCCTAAAATTCAGGGAACCTAATATTTTAATATTGACTTTGAATACCAGAAAAGCCTGTACTGATGTTCTACAAGTTCTGAAAACCACAAATGCCAACATCCACTATTATACCCAGCAAAACTGTAATTATAACCCAGTAGTTATAATTGAAGAACAAGAAAAAAGTTGTGGTAAAAACAGATTTAAGGAGTTTATGACCACGAAAACAACTTTGAGGAGTACATTTTTTAATCCTTTCATTTTAAGGTTACTTTAAGCTAACATGGGTTTCTCATAGGCAACAAACAGTTGGATTTTGTTTTTTTTTTTAATATCACCATGTAGATGTCAGCTGTTATTCTGAAATTTTTTTTCTCTTGTAGCTTTCAACACTCTCTTTACTTCCTATATTTAGACCTTTAGCATATGTAATATGCCCTGGGATGTTTTCCCTGCTCTCTTTATCTGGTATTCTGTATGCTTCCTTTCTGTGTGGTTGTATCCTTTTTCCCTTAAAATGGGGATATTTTTAATAAACTGGTTGAAGATCTGGTCTATCCATTGACATGAGATTCTTCTGCTTCAGCTATGCTCATAATTTCAAAAATTGTGTTTTCCCAGTGTTCCAAAGTTCTTGAATGCTACTTCATTGCTTTTGCAAAATCTTTCCATGAGCAGTTAAAATACTCTGCTTTTATCTTCAAGCATCTACTTGATCCACTCTTTCCCCTGAGTTTTCTTTGGGGTTAAGGAAGTTTTCCATTCTGAGTTCACTTCTGCTTGAGTTCTCTTCAATATTTCTATTCCTATATTAAATTCAGTTTTGATATCATGATTATTTTGTTTGTTTGTGTTCTTTAAACTCCTTTAATCTTTTGATTGTTCTTGTTTATGTTTTTTAATGTGACTTATTTCATTTCTTGTGTATTTGATGTGGGATTTGAAGCTACCTCAGATTGGGCAGTTCAGGAGCTGGGGACAGGTGGTGCAGGAACTTCTTTTTTTGGAGGTAGGCCTGGGCATATGATAATGTTTGTGTACATTTTATGAAACTTATAGAGTATGCAGTCTCCATGTCACTTTTTCAAAAGGCCTTTAATGTCAGTCACCTATCTCCATATTCGCTCTTTAACCTGGCCTCTCATACCCAACCTCGTTAACACTTCCTGTTTCTTTATTCTATTTTAAATCATGAAAATTGTTACAAAATTCAGTACCCATTTTAGTTAGATGCCATATACTTCTGAATATTTAGAAACAGACACTATTCTCCCACAGCCCAAGAAATTCATAAAGTTTCAGCTTAACATATTCTTGATGAATACCTTTTTACATTTCCTTTTCTATTTTAGTTTAGCATTCAAAGAGTCATGAGGAAAAAAAAAAAGCTGTTAGCCACCCTCTAAAATGTCAACTGCTTAAGTCATGGCGCATTCCATATATCTTGAAATATTCAACTTTATGAAGAGATTTAAGGCCTATTGAAGAGTGGGCTGTGTACAAATATTACTTTCCCTTCCTCTCCTAATTATAACACACAAAAGCACCAGCTTCCCAAAATTCATGTTTATCATCACTAAAAGTCATGAATGTATTCCAGATGATCATGGTTTACCTCTAGCTGTTTATGTTTACATTCTTTTATACTTCCATTGAGAAACTCCCTACCCTAAAAACAGCTAATGAATATAAATGCTGAGACCTGCATGAACATCAGGCTTTGATGCATTAAACATCACTTTCTCTGCTCAGAATCTGGGTCCATATTTTTTCTATGACAAACAATATCATTATGGCTGACATTTTCCTTATCGCATGATCTTTCTGTCATAAATTATGACAGAATCATTACTTTGATGATAAGATGAGGAGGAAACAACTAACTAATGTGATAAATGATTGGGAAATATTTTGAAAATGAATTAACTAGAGAAGTTGTGCTTTATGTAGCCACCATAATAAAGAATAGCCTCTTAATTTTTGTTCTTGGAAGAATTAAATTTCAAAGTCGCATTTCAGTCCTGAAGAAAAATGTTCCTACAGTTTTATGAAGTAGTATATTTAAATCACTGCTTTATTACTATCCTAGAATAAACTAAACACATTTTAAATATGTTTCAAAATAAACAGCATTCAGCTTGAAAATTGATCTTATGTGATACTATATTTTTTTATTTTTCTAAAGGCAATATATTGCATTATTTATTTATGTGTATATTTTGGTGATGGCATGCCTGAAGAGGCCAGAAGAGGGTGTCATATTCTCTGTAGCTAGAGTACAGGTGGTTGTGAGCTGCTCATTGTGGGTTCTGGAAATTGAACATGGGTCCCCTGGAAGAAGAGCAAGTGCTCCTAAGTTCTGAGCCATTTCTCTCTTTCCTCCAACAGTTACCTTAATTTTTTCTCAAAATTAAATACAACCTTGATGTGTATGCGTGTTGTTCCTGCATGTATGTCTGTGAACCGTGCATATTTGTCTAATAGTTATCTTCATGACAACTTGCTTATAAAAATTTCATTCATGAAATTTAAATTTGTTCTCACTAAAAATGGTTTTAAGGCAATTATATTTAATGAATAATCAAGGGTCATTTTTCAAGTGTGTAAGTATGTGGCTCTTTTGTTTTATAGCACAACTTTTAGTTATCCAAGGCCAATGAATAACCATCATTCGCTATAGGAATGAGTATTACCTGATTCTTAGTACATTTTCAATCATTTGGGATGAGGCATTGGAAAGACATCCACACTTGAAGTTGATAATTATTGAAAGTTGTTTTAATGCATGAAGAAGAGATTGTTTAGTGTGGAAAGTATATTTTCCTCTCCTTGAGTCAAATCAAGACTCAGCTTTTAAGGTGTTCATAGCATGTAAATGTAAAGATAGTAATATCCACTAAGTTTAATGAGAAAATATAGATTGGAAATGGATTCACAACACAGTCACTTTAATAGGAAATACTTTGTTATTAATAAACTGAATTGGTAAGGTAAGTTCTTGACTCTAGTATGATGATTAAAAATCAAGAATCATGAAGATAAACTCAACATAAAGTACAATGTTGTTGTATATGAGGACAATTAAAATATCTTCAAACTCTTGACATTTTATTGTGATTACAGATTTAAAGGAGATTGGTGGATAAAAATTCATTAACATGTTGTTGAAAGAGCTGATCTTTGATGGTACTCAATTTTCACTTTTTAGTAATATAAATATTTGAATATATGTGGAAAAGAAGATTTTGCCAAGCTTTCAATTTGATGATAAGCATAATTTGAAGGAACTTCACTTTTTAAAAAGGAGAGAGAATGAGAAACAGCATTCTTTTCTGTTATATTTGAATGGGTCTCAGGAAGAATAAGTCGACTTTCTGTTTCAACTTGCAATCTGCAGGGTAAGGTCATACAAAAGCCTTGGGAAAATGTGATTTTACACCTTTGGGGAAAGTAGACATCAAAGGTAAAAAGTTCAGCTGTACCTCTATAGTGATTCATATAATGAATGAATAGTCTCCAGTGTCTTCCTGTGCACCCATGGGCATGCAGGCCAACACACAAATTATTTACTTCACCTATAAAATGTTCAGTTTACCTTATTATTCCTTTTCCATTTCTCCTTTACTTAATGATCTTGTATTGCCTAGCCTTAATTTTAGTGAGGTTTTGAACATTTATTTTTTTAAATTGAAAAATAAAATCATGAACTTATTTACATATTTTGAAAGCATTTAAAATAATCAAAATTGTGACATTTTTTTTTTTTTCTGAGGAGCTGGATAGGTAACTCATCAATCAAGAGCACTGGTTGCTTTTCGAGAGAACTGAGTCATGATTTATAGCACTGTCATGGAGGCTCACAACCACCTGTGACTGCTATTTTAGGTCATCTGACGACTTCTTGGATATGAGAGTACCAAACATGAAAGCCATATACAGACAAACGCACAGGCAAGCATCATACACACAAAATAGAAACAATAAAATGTTTAAATGTTGAAACTGAATATTCATAAGACACAGTGAGCCTTTCAGATAACATACCGGAAATTTGAATACAGCAATTATTTTCTCATAGAGTAAAAGTTAATATTGTTCAAAGCAAGAATTACAGTTATTTTCAACAGATTTAATTTGGAATAAACACAGAAAAAACAACAAATTAATTCATTTTAGGATAAGGAAATTTGTACTAAAACATTACTTTCATTTTTTAAATCTTCAGTTGCAAATGTTAGATTTTGAATCTATTCAGTTCAATAATATTTTAAATTCCAGTTGCAACTTTGTAGAGATGTCAAAAAAGTTCCTGACTTTTAAGAATTTAAAGAAAATATCATTAATTTTTAAGAATATTAGGTATACATTAACTATATGATGTAGGCTATATTTTTTACTAGCTTATTAAGGATGAAGGAATGCTTGCTTTATATGTACCAAGATATGTCGCACCTTGAAATCATTCAGAAACTTGAAAGCATTTACAATAAGTTTCATGCCCATATATTTAGACAACATGCACTACTGAGTGTTATCATTTAATCCATTTGTTACTTGATGAACAAAAAAGGAGTCTTAAGATTATTTAAAAATTTTACACATAATGGCAACTTTGAAAATGTTTGTGTTACATTATTTCTCCTTAGTCAGAATTTATTCTAACCAGGCTCAAAACAGGCAGGCATTTACAATTTCAAGTGGCATACCTTGAAGGTATCTAACCAGCTAGTCATTTGTTAGTTAATACCATCAACCTTAAAATTTTCCAGTACAAGGACCAAAAGGGTGATTAATGTGATTTCCTTTTATGATGGTTAGATGAAACTAACTGTCTTCAAAATTAAGAACCAGAAGTTTATTGTTGTTTTTAAGGAGTTAAAGAGAAAAAATCTAGATCTAATAAACCAGACACAAATAGACCCTAGAGCAACTAGTTGTTAATACACAAAGCATTTGTATGGAAAGGGTATATAGAAGCACTGAAAGCAAGATAGAACACTCTATTACTTTTGACCAAAAATAAATAGACTGAAGATTATAGTTAATATATAATCATGGCTTATGAACAATCATTGCAAATGTCCTAGCAAATTTATTCAGCTTTGCTTGGTCTTTGGCATTCAACAATGCAGATTCTAGATTTGGTAAATTCTACTAATCAAGTATTCAGGAAATAAAGCACCATGGCACTGGTAATGGAAAGTTGCTGGAAGCTCTGAACCCCCAAGGGAACAAGATCATATTCATCTGGAAATTGAGGAATAATGATCTTAATAGCTCTGGTCCAGAGAAAGCAGAAGTTGCATCACTATGGAGTCATAAAGGCTATTATTACCATGTTAACAAGTTTGAGTTTGGCTCCTGGATGATACAAGTGACACAATAATCATAGCTGATGGCCAGTAAGCTACTTATTTTCAGTTTCTCAACAATTCTCTTCATCTGTTTGAACAGTGTTTAAATTGTATTTCAAAGAAGTAAATCTACTAGTTGTTACTATGTCATGGCCTGAAACAGGAAGAAATCAAGGACTTTGAACTCATGATTGAGAACTATTAGTTAACATTAGATTACAAATGTCAGCAGACATAGTTACAATCATATCAAAGCAAAAACAAAATCTAACAATAGAAAGCCAGTATCAGACTTCTGTGACTCTTGACCTTCTGACTCTAAAGCAACTAGACAGTTCCACCTTTTTGGCTCTGCCATTTACAACACACAGAACTTGTCTCATAGGCTCTGGACAAATGGATTCTGCTTTTCCTAGTGGTTGTCTCATGGTACTGACATCTCTAGAATGCTGGGGTCTCTACAACTGTGCTCCCGTTTAACTGTAACCTTTGTTGTGCTTTCCTCAGGGACACTGATTTTGCTACATGGTGCCAAGTCTCAGCTTCTCTAGAAGACCTCTTAAATACTGGAGCTTCTGCTGCAATTGTGGCTTCAACCTTCATCAATGGCCTTTCCTGGTCTCTCACAGTACCAAGCTTCACTTCTCTGATGACCCTCCCATGTCTTCAAAACCAGTACCATATGAAAGTCTATACCTTACCAAGTTTGTCTGTCAGTACAAATAACAGTTTTTGGAAACCACAGATTCTGTGTGCTGACCCAAAGGAAATCCTTCCCACAAGATTTTCCTTAATGATTGTCATTATTATTACAGCTGATTCTTCAGTTCCAACCAGCTAGTACTTATCATCTCAGCACTGAGAAAGTTTCACTTTTTAGTAGTTCTTGTCTTCTGTAAATCAGCTGATTATTCAGATTCAGCCAACCAGGACCAGAGAGATTCTTAATTCAAAATATTGAATGGCCCAAAATATTGAATGGAAGGACTCTTCAACTTCCCTGTGAAACTCTGTAAAACAGCTCTCCATTGTCTGCACTGCTCTCGTGATTCTATTCCATATTCTCACAATAGTTTCTTAGGTTCTGGACAGTCAATGGATTTTCTAGCTCACTGTTCCAAAGTCCTTCCACAGTACTCTGGAAAACATGACCAGTTCTATTACAGCCATATCCCATGAACCTGGTTCTCATTTCTGTCTTTATTTTCATTACTTCGATAAAGACCATGACAAAAAAAACTTGTAGAGCAAGGGGTTTATTTGGCTTTCTGGTTAAAATCCATCATCAGGGGAAGCAAAGGCAGGAACTGAAACAGGAACAATAGAAAAATGAACTGTCATGTTTTGCTTGGCTTGTTCAATTTCCTTTCTTACACAATTCAGCACCATGTTCCTAGGGATGGCTCCAGTCAGTCATCTGTTTCCTTCCACTTAATCATTAACCAGATTAATGGTTACCAGTCAATATTATAGAGGAAATTTTCTAACTGAGATTCTCTCTTCCCAAATAATCCAAGCTGTTCCTCACAGGGATAAAAATAAAAATAATTAATAATAATAATAATATAATAATAATATACTATGGCAAATTATTTTACATGGTGCAATCACCAACTAAAATAGCCAGTTTATATTAATTAATAAGTCCTTATTATTTTTGTTTTTTGTTTTTTTGAGACAGGGTTTCTCAGTGTAGCTTTGGAGCCTATCCTGGCACTCCCTCTGGAGACCAAGCTGGCCTTAAACTCACAGAGATCTGCCTGCCTCTGCCTCCCAAGTTCTGGGATTAAAGGTGTACACCACCAATGCTGGTAATAAGTCCTTATTTTTAAAAATTGATTTGTTAGTGGGCAATTGATGTTTCTCTAGAGTTATTTCATGAAAGGCCCAGCCTACTGAAGTCACTGGAATTTTCTAGGCTAAAAGCACATTCATAGGAGTCTTGTTGAGTCCCAGATATCCAATTCTGAGTAAGGAGAAGGCAAGGCCCAGAAGAAGGTAGAACAGCCTCACTGTCTGAGAGATGTCACTTGTCATGTGCCTCTGTACTGCGGTGGGATGCAGAGTTTAGAAAGGCTGCAGTATAGAAGAATCTACTATGGCAGATTCTCTTGTCAGTGGTTGATCCAGAAATATTAGTGATATTGTTTATAAATAAAAGCCTTCATTTTGTCATCCTTAAATTTCAACAGTACAATTTAAAAGGGAATGAAATGAGTGTAAGTAAACTCTTGTGACTCGTCAGGAATTTTTTGCAATCTAAAGAAAATTCAATGAGCTTATTTAAAGAAGTATCAATCTCCCAAACTTATAATGAACCATTAGCAATGGTTATCACAAACTGAAAAGTTTCTAGACATTGGAAGCAGAAAGACTAAATAGTCTACAATTAAGATAAAATGAAACAGAAGCAAACACACATTCCTACATGCCTTGAGATGCTGGACTTAGCAATGCTTTTTCAATAGACATATCAGGACAGGAAAGGTAATAATCTTATATCACCTTTTTAACAATTGTCTTTATATGAGAAAATCCCCTAAAGAAATGGAAGAAAAAAACAAACCAAAAAATACAAGATATAAACAAATCTTTCAGGAAAACAGTTAAAGACCTAAAAACTGAAATAAAGACAATAAAGAAAGCATAATCTGAGGGAATGCTGGAAACAGAAAAGCTGGGTAAACAATCAGGAAGTACAGATGCAACCATTACCAACTGAATACAAGAGATGGAAGAGAGAATCTCAGGAGTTGAAGATACACTAGGAGAAATAGGCTCATCAATCAAAGAAAATCTTAAGTCCAACAAATCCCTAACACAAAATATCCAGGAAATATGAGATACTCTGAAAAGACCAAACCTAAGAATAATAGGTATAGAAGAAAGTGAAGAAATGCAACTCAAAGGCACAGAAAACATACACAATTTTCTTGAAAAGCTAACATGGGGAAAAGATCTTTACTAACCCCACATATGACAGAGGGCTGATCTCCAAAATATACAATGAACTCAAGAAACTAGCCACCAAAATACCAAACAATGAAATTAAAAAGTGGGGTGCAGAACTAAATAGAGAATTCTCAACAGAGGAATCTGAAATGGCTGAAAGACACTTAAGAAAGTATTCAAAATCCTTGGCCATTAGAGAAATGCAACTCAAAACAACTCTAAGATATCACCTCACACCTGTCAGAATGGCTAAAATTAGAAATGCCAATGACAAACTATGCTGGAGAGTATGTGGAGAAAAAGGAACACTACTCCATTGCTGGTGGGAATGTGAACTTGTAAGACCACTTTGGAAATCAGTATGGCAGTTGCTCAGAAAAATGGGAATCAGTCTACCTCAAGATCCAGCAATTCCTCTCTTGGGCATATACCCAAATAGTGCATGTTCATACAACAAGGACATATGTCCTACCATGTTCATAGCAGCACTGTTTGTAATAGCCAGAAACTGGAAGCAAAATAGATGCCCCACAACCGAAGAATGGATAGAGAAAATCTGGTACATTTATACAATGGAGTACTACTCAGTAGAAAAAAGCAATGGAATCTTGAAATTCACAGGCATATGGATGGAACTAGAAGAAACCATCCTGAGGTATCCCAGTCACAAAAAGACAAACATGGTATATACTCACTCACATATGAATTTTAGACATAGAGCAAAGGATTATCAGCCTACAATCCTTTCACCAAAGAACCTAGGAAACATGAAGGATTCTAAGGGAAAATGCATGGACCCCAGGAATGGGAAGGGGCAGGAACTCTTGAGCTAATTGGGAGCATGAGGGTAGGGGATAGGAAGCTGCCAGAATGAGAGGAGGAGAAGAGGAGGAAATGGGGGAGCAGAAATATTGAGTTGGGAGAAGAATAGAGGAGTGCAGAATGAGAGATACCATATCAGAGGGAGCCATTATAGGTCCAAGGAAAGATCTGGCAGTAGGGAGGTTTCCAGAGACCTACAAAGATGACACAAACTGACAATCCAGGCAATGGTGGAGAGGATAACTAAATGCCCTTCCCTTAAAATGAGATTGATGACTAGTTTTTATGCCATCCTAGAACCCTCATCCAGTGGCTGATAAAAGCAGAGGCAGACACCCACAGATATACACTGAACAGAACTCTGGAACTTAGTTGCAGAGAGGAAGGAATGAAGATTGAATGGGTCGGTACCAGGCTGGTGAAACCACAGAAACACCTGGCCTGAACAAGGGGGAGCACTGCTGTCTGGGAGGCCAGTACAGGACTGATCCAGACCCCTGAACATGGCTGTCAATTAGGAGGCCTCTGCACTCTAGCGGGGCCCTGGTAGTGGATTAGTATTTCCCCCTGGTGTAAGAAGGGACTTTGAGAGCCCATCCCAGGTGAAGGGATGCACTCTTCGCCTAGACACATGGGGAAGAGCCTAGGCCCGACCCAGGATGATGTGGTGGACTTTGGGGAGCCCCCATTGAGGTCCCTACATTGCCTGGGGAGTGGAGGGTGGATGGGGTGGGGCATAGGTCAGGTGTGAGTGATGAGGATTGGGGGTGAGGGGAGGGAAAGGTAGAAGGGTTTAATATATGAAACAAGCTTTTTTCTAGTTTGAATTAATAAAAAAATAAAAATAAAAAAAGAAAAGATAACATGCTCAAACTGAATGCACATGCATTAAGGAACCTGAAAACTCTAGCTACAAAAACATTGACAATTATCCAGGCCTTCCCCAAAAAACTTCAGTATGGTTCTAGGTGGTTATGAAGGTAAGTAAATTCTATGAAATATTTGAATAAAACATATTATCAATTATATATGAACTAACTCACAAAATAAGTGATGAAATCATCCCTGATCCATTTTATTAGAACACAAGTCCCATACTTAAATATGGCAAAGCTGTTTAAAGATGATTAACATGAGCCTTTTGATTATGCACAAAGACACTGTACTGGGATATTAGCAACTAAACTAGGCTTGGTGCACACACATCCAGTCCTGAACTCCCAGCTCTGGAGACTGAAATGATCAGGAGTGTAAGGTGTGAATGCCAATTTGTACAGCCACTTTGGAAATCAGTATGGTGACTCCTCAAGAAAATGGGAATCAGTCTACCACAAGATCTAGCAATTCCACTCCTAGGCATAGAACCAAAAGAAGCACATTCATACAAGGACATCTGTTCAATGATGTTCATAGCAGCACTAATTGTAATAGCCAGAAACTGGAAGCAGCCTAGATGCCCCTCTACCAAAGAATGGATAGAGAAAATGTGGTACATTTACACAATGGAGTACCACTCAGCAGAAAGAAACAATGGAAACTTGAAATTTGCAGGAAAATGGATGGAACTAGAAGAAACCATTTTGAGTGAGGTAACCCAATCACAAAAAGACAAACATGATATACACTCACTATGTGTGGATTTTAGACATAGAGTAAAAGATTACCAGCCTACAATCCACATTGCCAGAGAAACTAGTAAACAAGGAGGACCCTAAAAGAGCCAAACATTGTCCCCTGGAGAAGGGGAAAGGGTCACTATCCCCTGAGCAAATTGAGAGCATGGGAAGAAGGGGGAGCTAGGAGAATGAGAAGGGAAGAAGAGGAAGGATGCAGAGGTCATGAGGGAGCAGGAAGTTTGAGTCAGGTGAAGAATAGAAGAAAGGGTGTGTGATAGGTAGGGTTTTAGTTGGGGGGTGGAAGGAGAGGAAGGGAGGGAGAAGGGAACTGAGATTGTCATGTAAATCAATCTTGTTTCTAATTCAAATAAAAATGATAAAAAAGAATGAATGAATGAATGAATGAATGAATGAATAAAAGAAGCTAAAATTATAAAGAAACAATAAACACAAAATAAAAAGCCAATCTTGGTAGTTTATAACTGTAATACAGGTAAATCACCAGGTAATTACTGCCCCACAGAGAGGCCCCTGAAGAAAACACAATGGGTGAAATAATGCTATAATTAATTTATTCTTGAACAACTAAAGCACACCTTTACAAACTATGGAAAAGAAGGAAACCCATCATGGTGACTCCTGCCTGTAATTCCAGCACTATGTAGGAGGGTGTTATAAGTTTTAGACCAGCCTGAGCTACACAGTAAGTAGTTGGCCAGCCAGCACTACATACCGAGATCCCCATCTCAGTAATAGAACTATATTATTAAATATTCTCACTCCCTTAAAAAAAAAAGAGTCTAAGGCCAGGCAGGAAAAAGAATAAAATTTTAGCAATGCACACCATAGATAAAAAAAACTTGACTATTATTATTCACAGCTTAAAGAATGTGGCATCTTTCCTTTCATTTCCCCCCAGCATTTTCCAACAATTATTGGAAGCTTAACAAGGGATGATTAGCTTAACTCTAATGATTTTTTTTTTATAAAATTTTTGCTTTTGCTTTTCCCTAAAGGTCTAGTCTAATAGTGAACATTAACCACCAGGTTTCCTTGATGTTATAGCATGAGTTAGTTAGCAAGTTATGTTGGTAGTTTTTATTTCATGCTTAGCACTATTGGAAGCCAGACTCATGTTTGTGGAGAAGAATCTTTTTTGCATTTCTGAAGTGCCGGATAGAGTCAACTGCAGAAGTGGAAACTAACATAGTTTCCATTTATCACAGTGGGGAAGTCACTTCAGAGTAGCCTAGTCATATGGACCGGAGTGTGTAGCAAAGATTGAACATAGCAAGATGACAATAAAAAGGGTGATAAGAACTGGAAGACTGTCTATAGATTATAAAGTGCCACGTAAGTAAATTACAGTTCCCAGTGCTTCTCGCTGTCTTATTCCCAGCAGTTGCACTGAGTACTTAGAATATTCTGCATGATTAGAATGTTCTGATGAACCAGAACTTGGGCTTCATTCTATGTATGGCAAACACTTTAGTATTGGTTATTGGAAGAAGTGGATTTGAGTGGTTGAATTCAGTCCTGTCAGTACTATAGGCCTATGTGATTAACACCTGTTAAAAAACTGGACACCAGTGCCTGACCTGGGGGATCATATTCAGTAAAATGCTTGAATGTATTATGTGTTGTGTTCTGGGGAAATTCATAGAGAAACATGTGACTCCATGAGAAGGAACCTCTAGAAACCTTAATGAACCACCAAATTTTAGTCTGTTTCTCTTCCCTAGGACAAATAGTTTTAGGAGCCCTGTGAGTTCTTCCAAATGTTGACCTGACAATAATATTGGTTGTTGTCAGAATTCATTTGGCCAATAACTTTTGGTGTAGCAGCCTCTTCTGGGCATGGTCTGAGGTGCTAGTATGCACTGATAAACAGGAAGAAGAAATATGCTCTCTCTCTCTCTCTCTCTCTCTCTCTCTCTCTCTCTCTCTCTCTCTCTCCTCTCTCCCCCTCTCTCTCTCTCTCTCAGTGATTGGAGATCTGATCACAGCTTCCAGCACCCAGGAAGACTGTGGCAACTCACTACTTTATTGCCATTATTCACAAGTGCTCCCCAAATAAAGAAAATATTTGATATCCCTTTATTTTGAGCTCTAGTGGACTCTCACACCATTCGCTTTATCTGGCACTCAAACAAGACAGCTGGAAGTAATTCTCAGAAAACAATACCAGTCTCCCAACAATTGGGTTAGTTTTTTTTCCCTCAGTGTTATGGATAATTGTCAACTGTTAAGGGTTGGTTGTAAGTTGTAATAGGGTTGGGGGTGGAATAATGAAGGGTGGACTCAGGAACCTCTTTTGGAAAAGAAAACGGGGGGATGGATGGGATGGAATAATAATTAGATTAGTGTATCTACTTGTGAACTATTTTAGCAACTATTAGTTATAGACATGTTACACTGGTGTGGATTCTTGTACATTGATACATACATAAAATTACTTTTGTATTCCTATCTAAGATAAATTGTATATTGGTACAATTTCAAAATTATATTTGTTATAATGTGTATATTCCTCTTTCTGCTTATAATATTCTACATACAAATATGAAGCTATTTTGTCATACTGCATATATGTATGTTTCTACCACTACTAAAGATATTTTGTATATTGATACAAATTAAGAATATTTTTCTCATATTGCACTATGTGGTTCTACTTCTGACAGATATAATATATATATATTTCCAGGTCATTGTCCACATGCTATACACATGCTATACATCTGTTTAAAGATTGTTTACTTTTATGTGTGTATGTGTGTATGTGAAGTTTTGTCTATTAACTATATAGGTTGTTGAGAATTTCAGGTAATATTCAACCATGCTTGTCATACCTAACTACTTTAGTTGGGGTCTCTAGATGCACAGAGATGTGCTCTGCCTAGATCGATGTGTATCCTTTGGGTATATGCCTTAGAGTGGAACTGCTGGATCTTGAGGTAGACTGATTCCTAAATTCCTGAGGAAACTCCATACTGATTTCCAAAGTGGCTGTACAAGTTTGCACTCCCATCAACAGTGGAGGAGTGTTCCCCTCTTTCCATATCTTCTCCAGCGTAAACTGTCATTGGTGTTTTTCATTTTAGCCCTTGTGACAGGTGCAGGATGTTATCTTAGAGTTGTTTTAACTTGCATTCCCTGATGCCTAAAGATGTTGAGCACTTTCTTTTGTATCTTTCAGTCATTTTGGATTCCTGTATTGAGAATTAAATCTATTTAGTTCTGTACCCCATTTTTCATTTGGATTCTTTGGTGTTTTGGTGGCTAGCCTCCTGAGTTCTTTGTATATTTTGGAAATAAGCCTCTATCAGATGTGGGGTTGGTGAATATCTTTTCCTATTCTGTGGGCTGCTGTTTTGTATTGCAGATAGATCTGTATCTATTGCCATGAACAAAATTTAAGTCCAAATGAATCAAAGACCTCAAGTTAAATCTAACCACATAGAAATTTTTCTTAGAAGAAAAAGTAGGAGGTACCCTTGAATGAATTGGTACAGGAGATAGCTTCCTGAACATTACACCAGTAGTACAGTCACTGAGATTGAAAATTAATAAGTGGGACCTTTGGAAACTTAGAAGCTTCTGTAAGGCAAATGACACAGTCAACAAGCCTCTCATTCTTAGTCTCTGAACAATAACACAAGCAATTCATTGAATTCAGTAGTAGATGATAAGTTATAGCCTATATTTAATGCTGTCATAACTTCCAATGGAATCACCTTTATTTTATTATCACTAAAATTATTTTTAAAATCTCATGTATGTGTAAAGA
Organism: Cricetulus griseus; assembly: GCF_003668045.3. Lineage (NCBI taxonomy): Eukaryota > Metazoa > Chordata > Mammalia > Rodentia > Cricetidae > Cricetulus > Cricetulus griseus. Next base: position 79,685,638 of record NC_048601.1, read on the forward strand.
ATTTACATAATGTCTCCTCCTCCAACTCCTCATTCTAATGCCTTCCATGTCTCTTCCCATTCCCTCTAAAATTTAGCTTTCATTTATCTTTTTTATTTAAATTCTTTAATTACTACTCATATTATCATATCCATGCTCCCCATTCCCTTGTCCTCCCATCCTCCCATGTTACCCACCAACCCCCCCAACCCATCCCCCAACTCCTCCCCAGGGATAGTGAGGCCCTCCTCCAGGGACCATCAAAGTCTGTCATCATTTGGGGGAGGGACTAGGCCCTCCTTGCTGTATCTGGGTTGCAATAGTATCCCTCCATAGGGAATGGGCTCCCAAATCCATTTGTGCTCTAGGGTTAAAGACTGACTCCACTGTTAGAGGGCCCATAGACTGTCTTGGCCTCCTAGTTGGCACCCACATTCAGAGGGCTTGGTTTGGTGCAATGCTGTTTCCCCAGCTTTATGACTATGGTCTCCATGCTTTCACTAGGTAGGGTCAACTCTTTCTGTGGGTTTCTGCAGCACTGTCTTGGCTCCTTTGCTCATCTCTTTTCCCTCTCCACAACTGGATTCTGGGAGTATGGTACAGTGCTCAGCCGTGGATGCCTGTTTCAGCTTCAAACAGCTACTGGATGGAGACTCTAGGAATGGCAACCAAGGTAGACATCAATCTTATTATAGGGGAAAGGCATCAATGGCATCTTCTCCACCAATACTTGGATTCTTAGTTGGGGTCATCCCTGTGGATCTCCTAACATTTCCCCTGTGCCTGACCTCTCTTCATTCTTGTACTGTCTCCCTCTGTCTCCCTCTATCAAGGCATCGCCTTTCTTGTCCTCCTCTATTCCTCTCCTCTATCAGTCCTTTGTTCTCCTCCCCCTCCCCTTCTTCCCTTCCCACCTCCTTCCTCTTCACCCCCCACTGTGCTCCCACTTTGTTCAGGGGTTCTTGCCCCCCCTCCCCTTCTTTGAAGGACTATGCAATCTTCCCTTGGGGTCCTCCTTATTTCCTAGCTCTTCTGGCAATGTGGATTGCAGACTGATAATCATTTTCTCTATGTCTAAAAATCATATATGAGTGAGTGCAGGATGTGGATCATTGCTAGTGAGAATGGAAACTGTACAATGAATTTGGAAATCAGTATGGTGGTTTCTCAGAAAAATGGGAATCAGTCTACTTCAAGATCCAGCAATTCAGTTAGGAATCTTGTCCCTTGGAAACATTAATTCTGACTTTCCCACCAGTCAGGAAGTGTCAAAAGCTCTTACTCAAGTACTAGGGCCTTTTGGTAATTCTTCCATCCCCTTTGACATATCAGTTGGTATTGTTTTTGTCCAGCCTTAGTTGGGCAACTGTATTGTTGAGATGTTATATGTGTAGCTTCCTATCATATATATGCAACACAATCTCTCAGAAAATGTCCTGAAACTTTGACTCTTACAGTGTTTTCATCCCCAATCCCATGAAGGTCCCTGAGATTTAGGTACATGGGTTATTTTGTAGATGTATCAATTAAGGCTAGACTTCTCCAGTGGCAGTTGTCTACACATTGACCAGTTGTGGTTTTCTGTAACAGTCTCTGCCTGCTGTAAAAAGGACAATCTTTGAAAAGTGGTGAGAGCTACACTTAGCTCTGAGAATAAGTTGAAGTGTTTAAGAAATGTGGTACATATAGACAACAGAGTATTATTCGGTTATAAAGAAAAATAAAATCATCAAAATTTACAATAAGTGAATGGATTCATAAAGCATAATATTTATTAAGGTAATCCAAACCCAGGAAAACAAAAGCTTCATGTCAACACAGAATTTTTGTTCCCCCATATAAATCCATATATATCATGATACAATGTAGAGTAACAAAATAAAACAAGAAAGTAAAAATGGACCATGTAAGGTAGAAAATACCTGAGGAAAGGAATATAAGAACACAGGTGATATTAACAGGGAGTTGGGAAAACTATCACCTAACATCTGTCTGTCTGTCTCTCTACCTTTCATCTATGTATGTATGTTTGTATCTATTATCTATCATCTATCTATATCTACCTATCATCTATTTATCAATCAATGGTCTATCAACTTCCAACACTAAATAAAATTATTCCACTTGTTCTGACACTTCTTCCTCCAAGAGCCATTGACTATTTAATAAAATTACCAGCACCAAACATGAGAAATTTGCTCTAGAACTGTTGGTTGTGGTGTCCACACAATTCTCAAAAAAGTATAGGCTATTGAAACAGCTCTTGGTATATCCCACGATTTCAAGGTAAGTCCCTATTACTAAAAACTTTATGTCCTTTAGACATGGGCCTTAGAGGAGTCAAGCTAGATTTAACCTGTAAGCCTGTTACTGGAAGACTAGATTTTATAGTACCCAAATGGTGTTAGACAAGATGCCAAGGGAGGAAAGCAATCAATATTCATTTCCTGCTGTAACACCAATAAACCATAATAACAAAAACATGGAAAGAAATCTCTGAAGGTGTAGCAGTGATACTTATGCCTTTGAAGTAATCAACATTTCTCCAACTGGACTTAAGGCCCAGAAAACAGAAAGCAATTCATGCACAGTATTGGCAACCAAACAAATTACCATGGCTACTGAGGTCCTTGATAGAAGAGGAGAAACTGACACTGCTGCTTTCCTAAACCAATATAATTACAATTGGTTTCTAAATAACTCACTATTTTAAAAGCATATAATAAGCTTATCTGTACCTCTTTTCACAAGTAATTTGTACATTATGCATTATTCTCTTTGTATTTGATTTTTCTCATGTACAGAGAGTTGATGCTGGCAAATACTCCTTTATTCACTAGTTATAAGTTTCCAGTAAGGCTCAGAATGCTCATGAGCCCTTGTGATTGTTCAAAGGTGTTAGCTGCTAGCGTAATTTCATAAAGTGGGCTTTATGCTTTTAATAACAACCTCTAATAGACTTCTTATTAAGCAGAGAATAGAGTTCTGACTATGTCAGAGCATTTTAAAATGCCCAATGGATTCACTGAAGAACTTTACCAACCAAGTCTATAAACCATGCTGAGTAGTGCATCAGATGCTATCATACAAAGTCATTTTATATAACTAATTTAAATAATGCCACTGTGTAGAAAATGTTTTGTAGATTAATTCAGCTAATCATAATTCCAACAGGCCCTCTATACACATCACGTTGCCCAGTGTCTGTAGCATGCATAAAGAGTTTTTCTCTAGAGTTACTGAGTTATTCAATGGGCTAGTACATAGTAGAAAAAAATTGGAAGACAGTGAATTCCTGAGTTAGAAATTTCTCTTTAAATAAAAAGATATGTACTATGACAGATACAGCTGATCTTTCATTGGGTAAGATTTTTCTTCCTCTGCCTTCATCTTTCTCTCTCTCTCTCTCTCTCTCTCTCTCTCTCTCTCTCTCTCTCATTTGAAATGAGAAGTCAGCCATTAGTGCTGCTGAAACTTGTAGCAGCAGTTTTCAATCCTTGCTTTGGGCCATCTAGGGACTTTAGATACTGCATCTGTGACTTTCCTACTCACTCTTCACTCAACACTACCCCAACTTGACATTTTCTGGTTCTTAAGTCAAAGAAACCACCAAAATGTATTTCAGTATCTAGACTCTTGCTTTGACATGTTATCTTAACATAAATGCCAGTAAATATAACATATGATTATAAATATAAGACTTGAATTAAGGCTTATTTGATGATAACATGTCCTAGCTCACAGAATTAATTAAAATGTTTTAATTATGGAGTTCTAATCTCAAAAATTTTGAATCAGTTATTTTAAGGTGGGCCATAACTGAAGCAGACGCCTAGATTTTAATCTGAGTGAACAGTGATGTCATGTTTAGAATAAGGACAACTGTAGATATAAATATTCATATGTCTATATGCATCTTTGCCTTCTCTTTGTTAACAAGAAGCCTACTAGTGGGCTGTGTGGTGGTTAATATTAACTGTCAATTTAAAGGTTTTATATTTCTCCATGATTCAAAACTCTACAATCACATTATTATCTACTTTAGATTAACCTCTAAAGTATGTATGAGGGATTTTCTTGGTTAGACTAACTGAAGTAGGACAATCCATATATCTTTGACAAGGGATTCCTTGGGACAAACTTCTTTTAGCTTGTTTGCTGTTACCTCATGTTGGCCAGTGAATATACTCTGTTGCTTCTGAGTTTGCTGCTGATTCTTCTGCCATTCTTGGCTACATCAGTGCCAAAATAGTTATACCTTCCAATGCAGAATTTCTGAAGCAAGACAAGTCCACTGGTGAAACAGAGGCATGAGCATCATAGGAGTAAACAAATATTTACTTTAAAAATGATTCAAACACCCTCTCCAAACTTTGCCCTCTGTTCTGTGGCAGGTACCCAAGCCTCAGTTGAGTCTGGGCTCTGCTCTGCACCCCCCAATCTTCCCCATCTACCCTTGCCCACTTCTGTCTGAACCCCCCCAAGAAAAGAGTGTACCTGCTCAGACTTGAAGGCCCACCCTGAGTCTAGACACACCTCACCCCTGTCTACACTCTGCCCTCTGTCCTGCAGTGGGATACTAAGGCTCAGGAGAGTCTGGGCACTGTTCTGCCCCCCCTAAAACTCCCCCATCAACCCCTGTTTGCTTCTGCCTGGTCCACCTGGACAAGAATGGACCTGCCCAGACCTGAAGTCCCACCTTGTGTCTCCACACACCTCACCACTGTCTACACTCTGTCCTCTGTCCTGTAGTGGGCAACCAAGCATCAGGTGAATCTGGGTGCTGCTCTGGTCCCCAACCTCCCCCATCAACCACTGCTCCTTCTGCCTGAGCCCACTTGGGGATGAGTGGACCTGCTCAAACAGGGAAGGCCCATCCTGAGTCTGGACACCCACTGCTGTCTGCCATCCAGCTGCTGCCAGAGGCTGAGCCCTCCACCTGCCATGGGAGAGAGGGAGAGACCCCACGTGCACTCATTGGAAGAAGGGATAGGAATAAGACTGAGTAAGAACACACTCAATAACAGAAAAACCAATATGACACCCTCAGAATCTAGAGACCCCACAACAGCAAGATCTGAAAAGCCCAACACTGAGGATGAAGAAGAAATGAACCTCAAAAATTATCTTAGGAAGATGATAAAGACCTTTAAACAGGAAAAAAGAAAATCCCTTAAAGAAATAGAAGAAAAAACAAGCAAAAATTTACATGAAATGGAGAAAAAGACAAACCAAAAAAATTCAAGATGTGAACAAATCTAAAGAATCTAAAGAAAGCCAAGAAAAAACTACCAAGCAAGTGAAGAAATCACTTGAAACAGTTCAAGGCATGAAAACTGAAATAGACACAATAAAGAAAACACAGAAGGAAGGGATGCTGGAAAAAAAAAGGCTGGGTAAACAATCAGGAACTAAAGATGTGAGTATAACCAATAGAATTCAAGAGATGGAAGAATCTCAGTTGTTGAAGACTCACTAGAGGATATACAGTCATCGACCGAAGAAAACCTCAAGTCCAACAAATCCCTAATACAAAATATCCAGGAAATATGTGACGCCGTGAAAAGGCTGAACCTAAGAATAATAGATATAGAAGAAGGTGAAGAAATACAGCTCAAAGTACAGAAAACATATTCAAAAAATCATAGAAGAAAACTTTCCCAACCTACAGAAGGACATGCCTATGAAACACAAGAAGCTTCAGAACACCAAACAGACAGGACCACAAAAAGAAGTCCCCTAGACACATAATAATCAAAACACCAAACCTAAAGAATAAAGAGAAAATATCAAGAGCAGCAAAAGAAAAAAGCCAAGTAACATATAAATGCAGACCTATCAGAATCACACCCTATTTCTCAATGGAAACTTTGAAAGTCAAAAGGTCCTGGATAGATGTCTTACAAACACTAAGGGAGCATGGTTGCCAACCCAGACTACTGTACCCAGAAAAGCTTTTAATCACTATAGATGGAGAAAACAAGATATTCCATGACAAAACCAGACTTACAAAATACAGGTCCACAAATCCAGCAATACAGAAATTTCTGGAAGGAAAACTCCAACACAATGAAGATAACTACACTCACAAAAAAATAGGCAATAGATAATCCAATTTCACCAAACAGGAAAAGAAACAGGAGGGTGAAATACACACACAATGACACCACCAACAATAAATCCAAAACAAACAAGAACCAACAATCAGTGGACATTAATATCCCTCAATGTCAATGGTCTTAACCTGCCCATAAAAAGATACAGTCTAACAGAAGGGATAAAAAGACAGAATCCATCCTTCTGCTGTATACAAGAAACACACCTCAACTTCAAAGACAGGTGTTACCTCAGAGTAAAGGGTTGGGAAAAGATAGTTCAATCAAATGGGCCCAAGAAACAAGATGGTGTAGCAATACTAATATCTAACAAATTAGAGTTTAAATTAAAATCAATGAAAAGAGATGAGGAAGGGCGTTTCATACTCTTTACAGAAAAAGTCTATCAAGATGAGGTCTCAATCCTGAAGATCTATTCCCCAAATACAAAGGCACCCACATGTGTAAGAGAAACATTACTAAAGATCAAACCACACATAAAACCACACATACTTATACTAGGAGACTTAAATATCCTGCTTGCACCACTAGACAGGACCACCAGACAGAAACTTAACAAAGAAACAAAGACTCTAACACAAGTTATGACCCAGCTGGTTTAACAGCCATCTATTGAAAATTCCATCAAAACACAAAAGAATATACCTTCTTCTAAGCACCTTCTCTGAAACTGACAACACAGTTGGAAACAAATCAAACCTCCACAGATACAAAAGAATTGAAATAACCGCCTGTATCTTATCAGATCACCATGCTTTAAAGCTAGAATTCAACAGCAATACAAATTGCAGAAAACCTACAAACTCATGAAAATTGAATAACACCCAATTGCACCATTCCTGGGTTGAGGAAGAAATAAAAAAAGAAATTAAAGACTTCCTACAATTTAATGAGAAAGTAGAAACAAAATACCCAAACTTATGGGACACTCTGAAAGCAGTGATAAGTGGAAACTTCATAGCACTAAGTGCCCAGATGAAAAAAAATGGAGAAAAGTCACACTAGAGAATTGACAGAATAACTGATAGCTTTAGAGAAAAAGAAGCATGGAGGAGTAGAACAGAAAATAATCAAACTGAGGGATGAAATCAATAAAGTAGAAACTAGAAAAACATTACAAAGGATCAAAGAAACAAAGAGTTGGTTCTTTGAGAAGATCAACAAGATAGACAAACCAGTATCCAAATTAACCAAAAGGCAAAGAGACATCATGCTAATTAATAAATCAGAAATGAAAAGTGGATATAACAATGGACACTGAGGAAATCCAGAGAATCATCAGGTCATACTTTGAAAAACTGTACTCCACAAAATTCAGAAATCTAAAGGAAATGGACAATTTCCTGGATAGATATCAGTTAGCAAAATTAAACCAAGAACAGATAAGCAGTTTAAGTCGACCTATAACCCCTAATGAAACAGAAGCATTATTCAAAAGCCTCACCACCACAAAAACAAAAAAGCCCAGGGCCAGATGGCTTCACTGCAGAATTCTACCAGAAATTCAAAGAAGAGCTAATACCAGTACTCCTCAAATTGTTCTACACAATGGAAGCAGAAGGGACATTGCCAAACTCTTTTTACGAGGCTACAATCACTTTGATACCCAAGCCACACAAAATACAACTTAAAAAGATAACTATAGACCAATATCCTTCATGAACATCGATGCAAAAATGCTCAACAAAATATTGTCGAATTGAATCCAAGAACATATCAGAAAAATCCTCCACTATGATTAAGTAGTCTTCTTCCCAGGGATGCAAGGATGGTTCAACATACAAAAATCCATCAATTTAATCCAACATATAAACAAATTGAAAAAGAAAAACCACATGATCATCTCCCTAGATGCTGAAAAAGCCTTTGACAAAATCCAATGTCCCTTCATGATAAAGATCTTGGAGAGAACAGGAATAACAGGAACATATCTAAAAATGATAAAAGCAATATACACCAAACCAACAGCCAACATCAAACTAAATGAAGAGAAATTCAAAGCGATTCCTCTAAATCAGGAATAAGACAAGGCTGTCTACTCTCTCCCTATCTCTTCAATATTGTCCTTGAAGTTCTAGCTAGAGCAATAAAACAAGAAAAGGAGATCAAAGGGATACAAATTGGAAAGGAAGAAGTCAAAGTTTCACTATTTACAGATGATATTGAAGGGACCAGCTCCCCATTTCAGCGGCCCTAACAGCCGAACACGTACTTGCCTGACCTTGTCTTGGTCACTAGGAGGTCAGATGCCTGCCTCGTGGCAAGGAACCAATAAGAAGTTAGCTGGTGGTGCTATGCTCAAAGGCTCTGGGTGTGCTTTACCGACAAGTGCACAGCAATGACGTGCAGAGCATAGCAACCACCATAGGAGGGCCTATGGGCCATAACAACCAGTTGACCTATCAACACAGGGCAAACCCTCCAAACCTGGAGGCACACCAATCCTGAGCCTGTGAATTCCCCAAGACACTTCCCTTAAGATGCCCTATAAGATCTCAATGCAGACGCTTCAAAATGTCTTTCCCAGCAATCCACCATGGTGGTTGGGTGAAAGGCCCAAGCTAACATGGGGTTAGCTCATTAAACAATTACAATAGAGTCTTGTGCAGTTTGCATCAAGCTTTCACCTCCCCATGGTAATTGGGGTGGCCGAGGTCCTGGGCTGAGATCCTGGGGGCCTGAGTCTCTGGGGATCTTTCAATATGATAGTCTATATAAGTGACCCAAAAAACTCTACCAGGGAACTCCTACAGCTGATAAACACTTTCAGCAAACTAGCAGGAGACAAAATTAACTAAAAAAAAATCAGTAGCCCTGCTATATACAGATGATAAATCCAAAAAGAAAGAAATTAGAAAAGCATCACCCTTCACAATAACCACAAGCAACATAAAATATCTTGGGTAACATTAACCAAAAAAGTGAAAGACCTTTAAAGACCTGAGTATTTAAAGAAAGAAATTAAAGAAGATACCAGAAAATGGAAATCTCTCCCATGCTCTTGGATACGTAGAATCAACATACTAAAAATGGCAATCTTGCCAAAAGTAATCTACAGAGTCAATGCAATCCTCATCAAAATCCCAACACAGTTCTTCACAGACCTTGAAAGAACAATACTCAATTTTATATGGAAAAAAAAAAACAGGATAGCTGTACAATAAAGGATCTTCTGGAGCCATCACCATCCCTGACTTCAAGCTCTACTATAGAGCCATAGTTCTGAAAACAGCTTGGTATTGACACAAAAATAGACAGATAGACCAATGGAATTGAATTGAAAACCCTGATACTAACACGCACACCTATGACTGTTCCGGACTGCTATCTTCAGGACTGTGAACAGAGCCAACAGTACAGTCCGGGTCAGATTCAGAATGGGGGTGTGTGGACTAGGGAAATCTAATTACCCAATGGTGCTAATGATGAGATAGGAAACACCATATCATCTCAGGAAGGCTCCCAGCTGATGCCAAAAAGCCATTGTTTATTGAGAAGTCCATTTAAATAGGGCAGGGGCAGCATCAGGAAGCATCTTTTATGATGTATATAGCTAATATCAAGTGATTCTATTGATTCAAGCATTACCTAAACAGTTCCTAGACACATAGACAGAGTCCTCAGGCCAGGAGCATCACCTAAACTTTTTAGTCACATACACAGAGTTCTCCCAGGCTTGGGCCAACTCAATGCTTAGGCCCATAGATTATGCAAACTAGGAGGCATTCTACCCTGAGGCCATGGTAAACAATAGCAGACCTGCTGGCATTAGCAATACAATAGTGGCCCAGAGCTTTCCAGTGCTCCTGTTTACTGAAACCAGAGGCTGGACCTTAAGAGAGTCCTTAATGGAACATTACTTTGGTCCCTAACATATGAACACCTTATTATTGACAAAGATGCTAAATATATACAATAGAAGAAAGATAGCATATTCAACAAATGGTGCTGGCACAACTGGATTCGGATATGCAGAAGATTGCAGACAGATCCATATCTGTCACCATGCACAAAATTAAGTGCACATGGATCAAAGATCTCAACATAAATCCATTCACACAGATCTTCTAGAAGAGAAACTGGGAGATACCCTTGAACAAATTGGAACAGAAGACTGCTTCCTGAACATTATACCAGTAGCACAGACAGTGAGATCTTCAATTAATAAATGGGACCTCCTGAAACTGAGAAGCTTCTGTAAGGCAAAGGACACAGTCAGTAAGACAAAACAACAGCCCACAGAATGGGAAAAGTTATTCACCAACCACACATCTGACAGAGGGCTGATCTCCAAAATATACAATGAACTCCAGAAGCTAGCCACCAAACACCAAACAATGAAATTAAAAAATGGGGTGCAGAACTAAATAGAGAATTCTCAACAGAGGAATATGAAATTGCTGAAAGATTCTTAAGAAAGTTCTCAAAATCCTTGGCCATCAGAGAAATGCAACTCAAAACAACTCTGAGGTACCATCTTACACCAGCCAGAATGGCTAAAATCAAAAACACCAATGACAATCTATGCTTTAGAGGATGTGGAGAAAAAGGAACACTCCTCCATTGCTGGTGGGAGTGCAAACTTTTAAGACCACTGTGGATATCAGTATGGCAGTTGCTCAGAAAAATGGGAATCAGTCTACCTCAGAATCCAGCAATTCCTCTCTTTGAAAGGTTCAGGCATTATGCTGGTCTGTCCCTGTTACCTGGTGGAACAGGCAGTACCCTGGTCAGCCCAAGGTTCCATGGGAACTAAGTCTGCACGCAGGTGCAGAGGACCCATTTAAAAGACAAGTCCCTGCCCATTTACGCTCTCTGTTTCCTCTCTCTATTTTCCCGCTCTGCTTTGTCTCTGCTTTCTCTCTACTCTGTCTCCCACCTATGCTCTCTTTTTGCCTGTCTATGGTGGTCAGCTATTACCCTGTTCCTCTTCTCTTAGTCTCCCTACTCTGCCGGGCCTTATAATAAACTTATAGTCAATATGTCTGTCTAAGCATTTCTCTTTTCTTCTTTTTAAACAAAAGAATAACATTTTGGTGCCTGGACGTGGAAAGGCTCTGTCCTTGCACCTTCTCCCGAGGCCCGCTGACGGGCACATGGTAAGGCAAGGGTACCCTTACAACCCACTTCCATCTCGGCTTTTCCTGGCACTTCCTCCTGCCTGCAGCAGCCTGAGATGCCGGAACTCAACTGGCCGCTTTTCCAACTAATGATCTCTTGAACTCACTGATCTGCCTATTAGCTTCAATCCGGTAAGATACCCAGAACGTTTTCCATGGGGCAGACCCAGCACTGTTCACTCTGGGTCCATTTTTCGGTTTCGGGCCAGGTGCTCTCAGACAGGGCAATCTGTGCCATTTTTTTGGCCTTGCCCACGGGAAATACGTTTTACGGGATCTTTCAGTTACTGGCAGCAAGTAGGTAAATGAGTGGAGTTCTGCCCCCCAGTGGGAAATTTCTTTCACCTGGGAATGTCTCTCATTGTTCTGTTTGCTCTGTCTCTGACTGTGTTTCTTCTTGGTTGGCAATGTCTGCTTGAGACACTCTGAGAGTTTTTGTTTGTTTGCTGGTTTTCATTTTTCCACATGAATGAGGTTTAAAACTTTTCTGGCAATTGAGAATGTGTTTATGGTTGCCGCCATTGGCCATGTGGGCTAACCTGGGGGCCGCCATCTTGGTCATAACCAAGTGACCTAGCTTAGGCCTGCCCACTCAGTTCACTGAATTGCATACGCAAGCACTGCCACCTGACATTTTGTTTTTTATTTCTTTTTTTACTTGTTGGGTGCATTTCCTGAGGGTCAAGCATGGGATCCCGCTCCAGGAGTTGTGCTGTTTTGCTTTTTCAGTTCGGACTGCTGGGTCCTTTTTTGGTTTCAGGACAGCTGTGTCCCCTTTGGGGCCAGACCCCTGGCAACTCCCAAGGGCAGACGTGCATCCGTAGAGGAGCTTTTTGCCGGTTTTCCACTTGCCTCACCCATGGGAAACGCATAGAGGAACCTTTCTGGTTTCATCCAACAAGCAGGTAAACAGACAAAAGCGGCTTATGGTCCCCACCATTTTGGTCATGTGACCTAACTGTATGCACGCCCAGCTCCAGCTGCCTGTGCCAGCAAACCTGTCTGCCGGATTTTTGATTTCTGCCAGATCTTTTTGCTTTTTATTTTATTTTATTTTATTTTATTTTTGTCTGTGATTTCTTCTTTCACTGGCTCTGCTGTTCATGGTTTGTTTACTAAATGCTATGCCTTTCCAGGGCCCTCTGTTTAGATCTACTCTCTCCCTTTAAATCTCCTGTCCATTTGCTACAATGTACGGAACAGAGATTGCATTCTAGTTCCCTTTTACTGTTATCCAGTGCTTGTAATTTAACTTATACTTATCTAGCTCTATACACAATTTAAATTAACTATACTAAGTCTCATATTTCTAAATTACTATGCATCTTAAAATGATGGTAAACATTTAAAGTCATAAAGGTCTAATTTAACTATACTTAAAATATAAGCTAAGTCTATACAACTTAAATTTAACTCATATATCTTTAGATGATGATGAAAGTTTAAAACCATAAAGGTCTATTTCAAACTAACAAAATACTTATACCACTCAGTCCATCCTGTAAGCCGTTTACAAAGGTACAGCTTTTATTACAAAAAAGGGATTTTTCTCTAAATAAAGGCAAACTTAACTGCTAAGATACTAAGCAGACAGCCCTCAAATGCTCAGATCTAGAGAATATGGCATTTAAAATGTTTTGTTAAAAGGTTTTTTATAACAGAGAGATAGGCCAGCTGCTGGCCCCACCCCATTTCCTCCGAGAAGACTGATGGGCACTGAAGAAGCTTCATCTCGAGTCAGTGACAACGCTGGTCACTGAACAACCCAGCCCTTCACCTCAACTACTACAAAGTATTCTAGACCGTGGACAAGAGGACAATGGAATCAACTTTCCCGAGTTGCTTGGGCCAACGGTAGGCAAGTCTTCCCAAAGTCTGTAATCCACAGGTCACATGCTATCAGCAAGAAGGCAGGTATCTTGCAGCCCACTACTATGGATGGAGGACCTTGAGGATGGCTGTCCTTGTAGCCTGCTGGCAAGTCTCTATTATTCTTTAATCATTGATTCAGGTAAAATCTTATCCTTCTCAAGAACTCTGATGCTTTTGATGACTGGTAATCTTGCTGGCTTAAAGCAAAACAAATTCCAGTAACAGGTATTTTAGGGTTTATCTATGTGAATATAGGAAAGTCTAAGATGTATGAAGGTCTGAGAATGTAGTTACGAAGGCCTGAGGATAAAAAGGCTTACATGATGATAAAATAAGTTGAGACATTAAAAAGAATGAAATATGTTCCTGATTTCTCTATTTCTCATGCTACTGTTCATAGTAAAGTTCAACAATACCATTATAGGATCATAACTACAAGGTCAAGATTAAGATGCTTTTCATTGTCCAAAAAAAAAAAATCTGTCTATTTTTAAATGGTAATACTTTCAGCCAAGTTGTTTCTAACATGAACAAGCTGCTAATGTGTCTAATACTTATGTTTCCACAAACTCTAAGGATTCTTGTAAGTTCCAGGGAGCTGAATTGGATCCTAACAAACTGGTCAGACTCACTCCAGTTATTCAATCTTTCCTTGGTCCCAGGACTCCCTTCCCTCATGTTAGGACTCCTCAGGAACCAAGTCCTCATCTTACAATCTTCCACTCAAGTGACAGAACCTAAAAAAAAAATTTTTTTTCTAAACTCAACCTTGTCTTCTGCTCTGCCAACATCTTGCCAGGTCTAAGAGGCACCAGGGAGTTCCATACAGCCTGGACTGCAATGAAGCAACCAGCTTTCCCAGGACGTGGCAGCACCCCAACCTTCTCGGGTCCCCCAAAGATGGTCAACGCCCCCCACGTCAGCAGGAAGCAGTCTTGAGAATTCAACGCCCTTATTCCTTAACCTGCCATGTCTAACACCCCACCTTTTTTAAATAATAAGTAGAGGTGGGAATGAAAGGTTCAGGCATTATGCTGGCCTGCCCCTGTTACCTGGTGGAACAGGCAGTACCCTGGTCAGCCCAAGGTTCTATGGGAACTAAGTCTGCACGAAGGTGCAGAGGACCCATTTAAAAGACAAGTCCCTGCCCATTTACACTCTCTGTTTCCTCTCTCTGTTTCCTCCCAGCTTCCTCTCTACTCTGTCTCCCACCTATGCGCTCGCTTTGTCTCTCTGTGGTGACCGGCCAGGGTGGTCAGTCATTTACCCCTGTTCCTCTTCTTAGTCTCCCCATTCTGCCGGGCCTTATAATAAACTTATAGGCAATATGTCTGTCTCAGCATTTCTCCTTTTCTTCTTTTTAAACAAAACAATAACACTCTTGGCCATTATACCCAAATAATGTACATTCATACAAGGACATATGTTAAACCATGTTCATAGCAGCATTGTTTGTAATAGCCAGAAGCTGGGGTGCCCCTCAACTGAAGAATGGATAGAGAAAATGTGGTACATTTATACAATGGAGTACTACTCAGCAGAAAAAAGCAATGGAATGTTGAAATTCACAGGCAAATGGATGGAACTAGAAGAAAACATCCTGCGTGAGGTAACCCAGTTACAAAAAAGACAAACATGGTATGTACTCACTCATATATGAATTTAGACATAGAACAAAGGATTGCCAGCCTACAATCCTCTTCACCAAAGAAACTAGGAAACATGAGGACTCTAAGGGAAAAATGCTTGGACCCCAGGAATGGGAAGGGACAGTAACTCCTGAGCTAATTGGGAGCATTAGGGTATGGGAGAGGGAGCTGCCAGAATGAGAGGAGGAGAAAAGGAGGGGAGAGGAATAAATGGAGCACCAGAAATGTTGAGTTGGGAAGGAATAGAGGAGAGCAGGATGAGAGAAACCATATCAGAGGGAGCCATTATAGGTCCGAGGAGAGATCTAGCACTAGGGAGATTCCAAAGATCTACAAGGATGACATGAACTGAGGAGACTGATGACTACTTTTTATGCCATCCTAGAGCCCTCATCCAGTGGCTGATGGAAGCACAGGCAGACACCCACAGATATACACTAAACTGAACTATGGAACTTAGTTGCAGAGAGGGTGGAATGAAGATCAAAGTGGTTGGTACCAGGCTGGTGAAACCCACAGAAACAGGTGGCCTGAACAAGGGGGAGCACATGGACACCAGAGTGGTATCTGGAGGCCAGTACATACCCCTGAACATGGCTGTTAATTAGGAGGCCTCTGCACTCTAGGGCACCCCTGGTAGTGGATTAGTATTTTCCCCTTGTGTAAGGGACTTTGAGAGCCCATCCCCCATGAAGGGATGCACTCTTGCCCTGGACATATGGGGGAGGGCCTCGGCCTGGCCCCGGATAATATGGTGGACTTTGGGGAGCCCCTGTTGAGGGTCCTACCCTGTCTGAGGAGTGGAGGGTGGATGAGGTGGGGGGTAGGTCAGGGATGGGGGAGGGGGTGGGGGAGGTAGGGGAGAAAGGTTTGATATGTGAAAGGAGCTTGTTCCTAATTTGAACTAATAAAATATTACAAAAAAATGATTCAACCTAAGAACTGCAACACAAGTTAAAACCCTTTCCTGGCATTCTTATTTGTAGCATGGACCTGTGAATAGAAATGTTATGGGCCCTAGCAAAAAACCACCTTTATTATTGCATTTAATGGTCATGATATTAAATTCACATCTACTGATTTATTACTATATCCATAGATTAGTGCATCATATGTCAACCCTTTCCAGAGAAGTCTCTTTTTAACACTAGATGGTAATTGACATTGGGCAAGGCACAAAGAATAAGGTACTATTTAATGCTCAGTCTTAAAAGGAGCATCTATGTCATATCTCCTTCTCAATGCTCATGGACCACTGTGGAAGAGATGGCAGAAATTTCTAAGAGCCAAATGTAGTAGTGTAGGGGGAAATGCTGACCATGCCTGCTTGGGGCTGGAACAGGTCAGCTGACCATGCCCACTTTGGTGAGGTCAGAGTAACATAGCAAGGGCTCAAATATCACAGAGGCATGCATGCGGCCCTCTTTTCCCTCTCCCACCTGGCTGAGCAGGCAACCAAGCATCCTGTGTATACCTGATCACTGCCTCTGTTTTGTGAGTAATTTCTTAATAAACTATCTGTTTTCAATCTAGTTTTGTCTCCACATTGCGTTCACCATTTGTAGTAGATGATGCCAAAAAATAGTACACTATTTTTTGATGTACTATCTCCCATACACCGCAGCACTGATACACATAACGGTTGAGGCAGCATGTACTAAAGCTGTACAGATCCAAGCCAGACAAAGTCTGAACTTGTAGCTGGGAGTAGAACATGGAGTCCCAACCCTGGATAAGGAATTATTGAGATAATGAAAGTCAGTTTTCTCTAGTGGTGTAGCCCTTGATGGGTTGAGCTCTTTTTGGCGAAGACCACACTTCCAAGATAATGGGAATAAGCAACAGAATTTGGACAGGATCAATTAAAAACCTAGTAGGACACAATAATAAGTAGGTTAGGAGTGGATCTGTGAGGAATGAGGAGGGGTGACTATGGGTCAAATTCCGTTGTTTGAAATTGTCATGGAACTCATGATGAAATTTTTTTTTTTTTAAGAACAAGAAGGAGCAAGCAGAGAAAATAAAAATTTGAAAAGTTTTTAAACAAAGGATTCATTAAAAAAAGTAGAAAGTGTGGAAAATAAGATGATAAACATTCACCTGGTCCCATTCCAAACCAGTGGGATCAGAGAAAAACTTCCATCTAAGTGTGATGCTCAAATATTTGGAAAAATTTTCTAAATAAAACCTGACTAAACCTTCAAAAGGGATTCTAAACACACAAGAACAGAGCAGCATGGTGAGTGGGCTCTGTTTGCTAGAGGTAAGCAGAGGTGCAATTTCCTTTGAGAGTTGGCTTTCTGACTCAGCATTAGCAGCAAAAACAAAAAAAAGTGTGATTCTTTTAAGAGGTCCTGCTACCAAACCTTTCTATGGAGTTTGTGAGCAGCCAGCAGCATAGACCTAAAATCTCCCCAGAGTTGGGGACTATATACATGGCTTCCAACAGTACCTATGGCATGAAACTAGATAATCAGGAAGTTAAGTAATGGGGTGGAGTCAGCCACTTTAATCCTAACCAAGCCCACTTAACATTAAAAAAAAAAAAAAAAAACTCTCCTAGTCAGAAACAGATTAAACATCTTCAGATAAAAAAAAGCCTCTCAATGCATCATAGTGTGTTTAATAAATATAGATGAGCTTCGAAGAGAAAGGATATAAGACACAGTCATAGATTAAAAAATAATTTAAGCATAATAAACTAAGGTCTTTAAAGGCCAAATATATATATAATGAACCATGTAAATATGGAAAATACACATAGAGTTTGGATTCTGTATATATTGTGTTTTCTTTGAATTTTTGGCTGTTAGTGAGCTAACTACACAGAGACATTTTATTGTGAGGGCTACTAAACTAAATCAATACATATATTTCAAAGGTATCTTGACTTCAAAATTTTGGTCTAAGGGTATTTTGCTTTGGGAAAAGGGTTCTGCTTTTGTTTCCTCAGGAGATGAGAACTTATGCATTCCTTCCAGGCTAATATGGTTTGATCAAACAAGACCCCCTGAAATGATGGCCTAGGTGATCCAACAATCCAAGACACCTTCAGGACTACTGACTGAAGCAGACCAATCACACAAAATACCCCAGCCAAGATTTAACCATAATTCCAAATTTTCTTAGGGTCCCCATAAGATCACTGCAACTAATAATCAGCAGGAAGTAGTCTAGAAAAGTACACCCAAATTCCCAAATCTTGTGTATAAATATTTGGTTTTATGTAAAGGGTGTTATTTATAATTGGTTAATGGTCACAAACTCTAAACAAAAACAAAAAACAGGGGATATGATATAGAAATGAATACATTTGTATGGATTTTGGTTTATTGAAACAAATTTAAGATCAATTTTGTTATACTATTTATTTATTTTCTACTCTTGTTTAAGGTGTTATGTTCATGCAGCTCATTTAAAAATACAATGTATAATTAAGAAATACAGATTAATAGTCATCTATAATAAAAAATTATAGTCATATTATAACTATATTATAACTATGTTTTCTAGATATGGATAAATTATCTTAAAATGCCTAAAAGATCTATAGAATGTGCCATTTAAAATGTTTTAAGAACTTATACTTTTCTTGACAGTAAGACACGTCGGCTCCTGGCAGCACCAATTACTTCAAGAGGATGATGGGCATCGAAGAAGCTTCTTAGGGAGTTTGTCTTTAATGTGGCAAGACTAGCCATTTGGGAAAGAAACTTCTCTTGCCTGATGGGTGCTGTATAAACTGTACATGTAGGGCCCACAGGAAAATGACTGCTGAACTTGCCAAAACAAGACAGGATGGTCCTTTTAGTTTCCCCGATTCACAGACAAAACTGCCAGACATCCTGCAGGACACAGAAGAAAGCAACTGATGAACTTTGCCAGTACAAGGCAGAACAAATCTTCAAATTTCCTACTTCATTAAAAAGTATGCCAGATACTATGGGCCTATGATGCCCATAGTTTCAGGAGAACTTTGGGTGACTGTCCAGGCAGCCAGATATCTGTCATTTCTAGAGTTTTGCAAGTTGCTTATGATACAATTCCTGTTTAAGTAGTAATATTATATCCTTCTGGGGTCTTTGATGGAGTTGAAGACAGTAAAATTTTCCTTAATTATGACAAAAGATTAATTAGATATAAAACTTTAGACACACCAAGACAGGATAGATGATAGAATATTTAATTTTTCCAAGTTCAAATGGAGTACACATTATAACTATAATTCTTGTTTGATAACTGTTTTGCTATATATGATTTTACTTGTTATAGTTAAAACTTTCCAAGTTAATTAGACAGAAAGGGGAAATTATGTCCTTCTATATGCTGGGAATATGTGTTACTTTTATATTGGCTGGTAAATGAAGCTGTTTTGGCCTATGACAAGGCAGAATATAGCTAGGTGGGAAATCCAAACAGATAGAAAAAAAAGAAGATGGAGTCAGGGAGAC
This sequence comes from Cricetulus griseus, assembly GCF_003668045.3. Classification (NCBI taxonomy): domain Eukaryota; kingdom Metazoa; phylum Chordata; class Mammalia; order Rodentia; family Cricetidae; genus Cricetulus; species Cricetulus griseus. Next base: position 79,704,825 of record NC_048601.1, read on the forward strand.
ACCTTGTTGTGGCTGGACAAGCAAAATATGGGGTAACAAGCCATGAGCTTTTTGGTAAAATGTAGAAAAATAGAAATGGGTTAATTTAATTGTGAGAGCTAGTTAGTAATATACCTGAGCCATTGTTCAAATAATTATAATTAATATTAGCCTTAGAGTGGTTATTTGGGAACTGGCAAGTGGGATGAGAAACCTCTAACTATAAGATTTAGGCATTGCTGGAGAACTGATCAAATACAGTCTGGAAGAATGTGTTAAACTTAAAATGTTATAAGAAACAATTTATCCTGTCTCAAAAAACCAAAAAAAAAAAAAGTAACAATTTAAAAGTGTTTAATTCCAGCTTTAGGATGAAGAAACAGGCAGATCTTTATGAGTTTGAGGCCAGCCTGATTTACAGAGCAAGTTCCAGAACAGGCTCCAAAGCTACTCAAAGAAACCCTGTCTCAGAAAACAATAAACAAACAAACAAAGGGTTTAGTTGGTAAATGTGTTCCCTAATCAAATCATGGACAGGAAAAAGAATAATTGGCAAGTGAACATCTCCCACATGATTACAATCATTTGTTGTTAAACATAATATCAACAAAAATGGTACCTTCAATGTATCAAATTCCCAAGGTAGAAACATATCTAATATCTAGAAAACATATGAGAGTATACACACAAAAAGTACAATAAGATTACTGGTGAGTAACACCCACCAAACACTGTTGTATCAATGTTCAAATTTTGCTGGGAAGATATAATATACAACTTGGTGCCAGCTTTTTAGAAAATACATATTAACACTTTCAAAATCACAATATACTTGAAACCATAGTCTGATATATATATTTGATAAATGAAATATGTGTTTCCCAGTAGAAACATGTTTGACTAAGGGCTTTATATTCATTATCAAAGCATTGCTTTTCTCCTTATTCTATCGTGTAGATCCTGCTAACATTATTTTGAACATGCCATAAATGATAGCCAGAGAAGTTAGTGATGCATTGAGTCACAGTACTAAGCCAAGTACTGTCACTGCCTGCACTCTTCATCATAGTCATGGATGGTAATGTTATCACATTAATATTTTGACTAATGTGTCTTGTAACTGTTTCCTCCTAATTGAGGCATTCCCTTCTGGAGGGAGGACAAAGGCTCATAAAATCCAGAAATCTAACAAAACTTGAAGACTATGAAACCTGAGAAAGTTACAAGACTCATGTGCCAATTGTCAAAGCTCCAGAAGCAGCTAACAATTGCTAAGGAGTCTGGCTCTTTGGTGAAGCTGACTGCAAATATGTCAGAAAGCTCTAGGGGTGTAGCTTTAATGAGCTGGTATCCAAGCTGGTGGGTGCTTTTATGTAATACAGCTGCTTTTGAGTCACCCACGCTCCTGTAAGTAATCCAAATAAACTAGTCCTTTTATCAATCTAGACTAGAATGGGGCAATTTCTTTGTTTTGTCAACAGTATCCTATTTGGAGTAAGAAGACATTTGTTCATGTATTTACATGAAAATTCACATAAGATAGGAAAATTCCAAAGCAACCTACATTTATTTAGCAAGTACTAAAATGCATTCATTGAGTGGATTTCTCAATAAGTACACAAAGACTTTACAATAACAGACAGTAGTTGTGTCCTGTTAAATATAGCAAATAAATTACTGCCATTTTCAGGTGCACAGCTAGATACACACAGAATGACACAACCTATTAAAAAACAAAAGTACTGTTTCTCATATTTCTATGAACACAGGTATTTCTTTCCAATTTCATATTTCCATATTTTCTAAACTGTTATGAACTGATGCACATTAATTTACTATGAACAAATATATTTTAAGAGAGAACTACTTGTGGGGTGGTGGTCCTACATGCTTTTAATCCCAGCACTCAGGGGCAGAGATAGGTGGATCTCTATGAGTTTGAGGCCAGTCTGGTCTACCAAATGAGCTTGAGGACAGGCTCCAAAGCTACAGAGAAACCTTGCCTCAAAAAACCAAAGAGAGAGACACAGTCAGAATGAGAGAGAAAGCTACTTATTGGGAGTGTACCACTTAAAGAAGAAAGGAATAGGTAGGAAGATAGGGTCAAATGCTTAATCAAAGTTTATTGTGTCCTTTTAAAAAAATTTAAAGCTATTGTAAGTAAAGCAAATCACAATGCCAATCATTATAGCTTAAAATGTGGGAAGCTTGAACATAATGTGTTTTCATGGCTACTTTTAAAGTAATGACTAATGCACATTAGTTATGCTTTGGAATGGCATGATTTATTTACTATACTATTTATTTGAGTCTCAGCATAAACTTAAAGTTTAACACTTTTCACAGGTGAGAATTTGAGAGTCACATTTGAGAATCATGCTTAGATATTCATATACATCCTACAATACCATTTATTTTCATCAATATCCTAAATGTGGGGATAGAGGTACCCAATTCAAATTTAATCATCAATAAAGCAATGACATAAAGCTAAATTCTGGGATTTCAAGCAGAAATAATAACACACATTACTCCCATAAATCTGTCATACCAAAATAATGTGTTTCCAGTATCTAGATATATTGGACATAGGCTATGCTTAAGCATTCCAAGCTGCCTTCAGGTCTAAACCAGACCCAGCATAACCTTCTGCAGACAGCTGTAGCTGTGGCTTATTTCTTTCCTGTTCTGTTTTTAATACATATAATTGAAGCATTGATTTCAAGAGTTTTTTTTCCTCCAGCCTCGGTACTCTTGAAGAAGGATGCTTCTTTACAGGGACTTGTCACTGACTTTAGTTGAAGCACAGGAATACAAAATTGATGAATGAACCACAACTTGTGGATCACATCTGTCCTGCCCAGGTAAGGAACAAATGGGAGCACGTGGTAGTGGTCAGCACTGAAATGTTGTCAACAGATTGTTTTTTTCAATACTATTAATTATTAATATAACTTTGATAAACCTCTGAAAACAAACATGCATAGACTGTTAGGCCCACCTAGCTTCAGAAAGGTCTAAACTGAATACATGCTTAAATTGAAAAATGTTTTCTAAGGAAAGCCTTGCCTTTTACAGGGAAGGGGGCCTTATTCAACAGATACATACTATCTTAAACCATGAACATAAGGAAATGGGAAACCCCATCAGATTCTTTTCTTTCTTTCTTTTTCTTCATTTTTTTATTTGAATTAGAAACAAGATTGTTTTACAGGTCAAACCCAGTTCCCTCTCCCTTCCTCTCCTCCCCTGCTCCCCCAAACTAACACCCTACCTATCCCATACCCTTTCTGCTCCCCAGGGAGGGTGAGGCCTTCCATAGGTGGTCTTCAGAGTCTGTCATATCTTTGGGACAGGGTCCTGGCCTACCCCCATGTGTCTAGGCTCAGGAAAGTATCTCTCTATGTAGAATGGGCTCCTAAAGTCTATTCCTATGCTAGGGATATGTATTGATCTACTACAAGAGGCCATATAGATTGCTGAGGTCTCCTCATTGACACAAACATTCATGGGGTCTGGAACAGTCACATGCTGGTTTCCCAGTTATCAGTCTTGGGACCAAGAGCTCCCCATTGTTCAAGTCAGCTGTTTCTCTGGTTTCACCAGCCTGGTCATGACCCGTTTGCTCATTACTCCTCCTTCTCTGCAACTGGATTCCTGTGTTTAGCTGTGGGTATCTGCTTCTACTTCTACCACTTGCTGGATGAAGGCTATATGATGACATATAAGTTAGTCATCAATCTCATTATCAGGGGAGGGGATTTAAGGTAGCCTCTCCTCTGTTGCTTAGATTGTTAGTTGGTGATCTCTTTGTAGATCTACAGAAATTTCCCTAGTGCCTGATTTCTCTTTAAACCTATAATGACTCCCTCTATTATGTTATCTCTTATCTTGCTCTCCTCTATTCTTCCTCCAACTCAAACTTATTGCTCCCTCATGTCCTCCTAACCCCTCCCTTTCTCCCCTTCTCATTCTCCTAGCTCCCTCCACCCTCCCCCCATGCTCCAAATTTGCTCAGGAGATCTTGTCCCTTTCCCCTTCTTTGGATGACCATGTATGTCTTAGAGTCTGCCTTGTTTCCTAGCTTCTCTGGCGGTGTGCATTGTAGGCCGGTACTCTTTTGCTTTATGCCTAAAATCCATATATGAGTGAGTATATGCCATGATTGTCTTTATGTGACTGGGTTACCTTGCTCAGAATGGTTTCTTTTAGTGCCATCCATTTTTCTGTGAATTTCAAGTTTCCATTGTTTTTTTTTTTTTTTTTTTCCTGCTGAGTAGTACTCCATTGTGTAAATGTACCACATTTTCTCTATACATTCTTCAGTTGAGGGGCATCTAGGTTGCTTACATGTTCTGGCAATTACAAATAATGCTGCTATGAACATCGTTGAACAGATTCTTAGTAGGGGATGAGGCTATACCTTACTTAATTTTGAACATGACCCTGCCGAAGTAAAGAGTGTGTGTGACATCATGAGGGCTGTGTGCTTCAGAGAAAGGTGCTAAAATATTGGAAGGTCTACCACTAATGGATACAAATACACAGCATAAATATAAATGCAGATCAACTGTCTAATTTCAAACCCCCCTCTCTCTCATTGCTCCTTGGTACATTGTGGTTTCCGTAGTAATATGAGAGGCAAAATACATTTAAATCAAAAAATATATTTAAATAATATAGTTGATTTTTATCTTACCTAAAACCCCAACTGAACTTGAATAGAAAAGATCAATAGATGATAGCATTCAATATTTATTGATGACTAAATAAATAGAAGCTTTATTAAAATTATTCATTGAATCTATCCTTTCTTATCATTTTCATGGAGGTGAAAGGGAAGGCAAAGGCACAGGGGTATAATAGTGTCTATAATAATTCAGTTTCCTTTATGTAGGTGGCATTTCACTAAGACAGTACTCATTGTATGGTGACTTTTCAGTAACAACAATACCCTAAACACTCCTTCTAGAGTAAGTTAGTAGACTTTACAGGAACAGTTTGAGGAGTGAGCAAATATCAGTATTCAAATCAATGAACGCAGTAGTATCCAAAGGAAAGGATATGTTCCTAAAAGAACAAAACAGGCCTGTGCCTGTACTCCACGACTATAGGACCACTTCCCTGGTGGAGCAGCCAACATTATTTTCACTTCCTGCCTTCTGTCACCTGTCTGATGAATTCTGTCATGAACTAGTTCTATGACAATGGCAGACCCACTCATCTGAGTTTGTGCTTTCCAAATAATTGTTGTGTTAGTACATATGGAAACTGAAGATAAAACAGGACCATAGTGGAATTTTTATTTTTGTCTGTAATTATTTTTGAAGGTGTCATTTGTCCCCAGGAACTTAGTGAAGAACAACTTGAAGGAGTCAGTCATCTCTGCCCACTATGTAGATACTGAGGATTATTCTCAGGCAGTCAGGCTTGTTGGCAAGGGCCTTTATATACTGAGCAGTCTTCATTTTCTATGAGATTTAAAATGCACAAATATATAAAACTCTTAAAGTGATATCTGAGATTAACTTGATGTTAGTTACTGTTATGTGTGTTTTTCCTATGCTACTCTTCTGTGTACTGTATGATCATTTTATATTTTAGGAGGAAATGCAGAAAAAATACACTAGCTATATAGCCCATTAGGAGGGATAAGTGTCAGCTACTCCTGTTGTCATTTTCTGTAGGTTTATATTCCTTTCCAAATTATTAGTAACAGTGTCCCATAGTTTTTTATTCATTTTATTCATTTTATTCATTTATTTATATATAGTGAGACAACATTACTCTGTTACCACAAGGTGTTATACTTTATTGAATAGTTTTTATAATACTCTTGTTTAGGATATATTGTTGAATTATCATATTCAGATAGGACAGTAGGTAAATTACAATGAAATGAAGCAGATGAACATGAGTAAAATGAACATGCTTGTATAAACAATGTCCAGCCCAAGAAAGACAATCTCATCATAGGTTCTAGTTCTCCAAGGATAGTCTCATATGGCAATGCTTAGTAGTAACATTTGTTTGTGACTTTCATAATCAGTGTCTTCTCAGTGAGTTTGTCTTCTATATTGTTGAAGTGAGCAATGACTCCTCCTTTTTTTTCTTTTTCTTTTTCTTTTTTTTTTTTTTTGCTTAATACTATAGAAGCCAACTATTTCCAGTTTCATTTTCTCTCATGTCCATGCTGTCCTGAGAATCTTCATAAACATTGCCTATCAGATATTCAGGTGGTGTTCACATTTGTACCCTGCAACTCACTAATTGACCATAAAGATGCTGATAGAACATTTAGGTGTTCTCCAAAATTTACATGCTTTAGTTCTTTTCCCGTGAATAGTAAACATGACAGACTGCTTCACTGAATCTTTTGAATTTAACATATGGACTTTCTTATCTCCATCAATGTGATGGAGTTTGAAGTTACTGTGTGACTAAGATATTTGGCACACAATGGGAACATCTTTCCTCTGTGAAGATTAAAGTTCTGTCAAATATGCTCCAGTTAAGTTTATAGTTGACAATGGTCAAAGAAGACTTATCACTTACATGAATTCAAAGTCATTCTTTAGATTAATGGTCTCTGTCTAGATGGGACTATCTCCAAATAAGTTGGAAGGATGCTTCCATGAAATAAGTATCTGAGATTTTATAAGAAAGGCATAAAACCATGGCTGTTATTAATAAACAAAAAGAATAGTTCCATAAGGTACATTAAACATTATTTTTTCCTGATCTGAGACCAAGCATACAACAAAGGAAAGGAATATGTGACCTATAAAAATCTAGTTCCAACTCATAACTCAAAAACAGTTTTATGATGGCCACCTGAGTTCTGAAGTCAGTGGGATATTAAATTTCTGTTCTGAGATTAGGAAAGCAAGAAGAAACTGTTAATCAGGAAACAAAAAGTACAAGAACAGACACAGAAATGTCTTTTGAGAAAATGAATAGCTATGAAGGGCTGATCAAATTTAAATTTCCTTTTTCTGGTCAACATTGATTTTTATATGTGACTTTCTTGGTACTGCCCTGGGATCGCTACTTCCATCCTCCACTACAACATATGTGTTTTAAAACACTGGTAATATTTCTTCATTCTGTCCTTGTTACTCAATATATATCAAACCAATTGCTGAGCACTGTTAGGTGGAGGCACAAATGTCACTGTCAGTGTGTGGCTTTCTCTCTAATGCATACACACATTCATTTCAAAATTTGTGTTCAACTACACAGAAGCCTTTTTAAAAAGGATTGAATTGGTGTTCTAAATTGAAATCAAGAAACCCTTTAGTTTGAAACCTAAAAATAATTTTAGAATGGTTTAATGATATTTTTTTTTACTCCTTGCTTTTGACAATTAGATCTCTCATAGTAAGGAAGGATTGAATGTGACGTGTGCATAAAACATTTGATAGGAATCGTCTGCTGACAAGTTTTCAAGAATGAAGACTTAGCTCACCCCAATGAATTCTAGTTTTATAATGTCACATCTCAAACCCTGATGGCGAAAGCCAAACCATCCTACTTACACATGACTGACAGACACAATCCAAATTGATGCTTTTGGCTTTGTGTGCCATCCATTGATGAGGAAATTAAATCCGAATAATAAGACATTTAGGCTACCTATGATCTTGATTGTCCATTTCTTTGTAGGGTATACTGGTATTTACTATCATGATAAAGATTTGAGAAAAAAATTGTCCTGTTACACCCACACTACATATTTATTCTATAAATCATCTTCCACACCAAGACTAGAACTCTTAGCTGTTAAAGTCAAAGAAGAATACAATGAATTTAAATCTAAAGTGTAGAGGCAATGCTGGGAGACTCAAGATAATTTTAGCATTTTATTTTTTCAGAGGTAGCTAAATATCTATTTGTGAAAAATTATTGTCAAATACTTGTATTCATTTAATTATGTAAGTTTTTATAGTAACTTATTTACATCAGAAAGTGTTAGTTATAAATTCTGTCTTTTCCTTATTTTTAAAATGTCTTGGCAAAGAAATATGTTGTTATGGTCTGACGTGAATAGAGTATACTCATGATTTAATAGAGTATACTCATGATTTATGAGATCTATGAGATTCAGACTGGTCTTTTATTTTTATCTTATATCTTTTCTTATAATATATAATGTGGAATCAAAAATATCCCTGAAGCTTCAGTAGAATGTGTTCTTAAGCCATGCTTCTCTCTGGCTCAGAAGATCTAGAAATATTTCAGTTTAAAACAGCCACTCAGTTACAAATGAAAATGAAGCTGTAGAAATGGAGCTATTTTAATGTTTTACTGCTTGGGATGTTATTTTGCCTAGATTTCCCTGAAGTAAGAGGGTCTCATCTGTGTAAGATTTCTTTGATGGCTTAAATTTATATTTTAACATTAGGGACTCTGCCTACTTCAACAAGCCACTAGACCAGTCTCAAAAAAGCAATGTATGAAGATTTGTACATTCTTTGAATATTCATATCACACAGTTGCTGATTCTTAAGAATGTGGCATGCATACAATTTCTCGAATGCTGTGCCCACAAAAGAATCTACTTCCAATTCCATTGGCACTGCAGCATCTATGAAAGAAAGAAAAAAAGGTTAAACATTTTCTGTCATCTAGTGTGGTGCTGTATAAATGTTAAATTTGGAATCTAGCAATGCAAATACTAATGAGAAACAGTGAAAACATTCTCTTAACATATGTATTTTTAATATTGCAAAATATAATCTTTAATATAGTTACAAGGAGTCAATAGAATACTTCAATTTTTAATTTGTTTACCATGGAAACTATGATGTTTGATCTGTCTAGTTACAATTTGAAGGCATGCCTTCAATCTGTGTAATTTTTCAAATACTCTGTATCTGAATTTGTGTTCTGATAATAATGCCTTTCTAGATCAGTATACTACAAATTTTGTCTAAGTTCATATCTGTCACCTTTTTCCTGAGAAGATAAATAGGCACTAGTTTATGATAAAAATGAATAGTATAAAATGATGACATTTTTAATCAATGATGATTAAATAGAGCTATCTTAGGAAAAACATATCATGAAGGTTTTATGGAGCTCTAAACTTGAACAATTATTTGTTGTACTCAAAAGCATGAGGAGCTTTGACATTACAATGTAAGTGTTTGCATATTTAGAAATACTGGGATTTATTCCTACTTCTATGGAAAGGATGTTAGGGGAGATGTTGAAAAATGTTGTGGTTTCAGTCATGTTCTAATTTGTTTTCTGTTGCTGTGATAAATATTTAACAGAAGCAAATTGGGTAGTAAATAGTATGTTAGGCTTACCTATCCTGACTTCATTATAATATTGAGGGAATTCAGGGCAAGGACTCAAGCAGGAGCAGGAGCAGAACCCATGGAAGAAAACTCCTTAATGGCTTGGTTTGCTCAGCTCACTTTTTTATACCAGCAAGGGCTGCTTCGTAAGGAATAGTGCCACCCATAGTAGGCTCTCATAATAAACATCAGTGAGGAAAATATCCCCATCATGCCCACATTTCAATCTGATGGAGGACATTTTATAGTTGTGATTCTCTCTTCCAATCTGGTTCTAGTGTATATCAAGTTGACAAAACCTAGGCAACACAAGAGAAGAGGATTATAGTCAAGATATCTCTTGTACAGCATGATGATTACCTTCTGCTGTCTGGGACATGAGGAATACAATCAAGAGATATGCTGGACATCATGATGACTGCCCTCAGAAATCTCGGTATTCTTGAAAACTGGTGAGTTCACAACATAAAATAATAACTGTATGAAGTAATATGTTTGCAGGAAAGATAGGTATGGCCATTATTCAATACATACATACTTTCAATCATGTTGTAAATGATGAATTTATAAAAATTATGTATGGAAATATAAAATGAAAAAAGTTAAGACCAAGACCAAATTAATAATGCACTGTATCATAGGTAGGGCATTCTAAACACTATTATTCTTTATGAAGATATATTGATGAAAAGGCAGATTTTCTTTGTTAGTCATAGTTTTCTTTGCTAAAGCTTTTTTATATAATGAACAATATTCCAGTATCCTAGTTCTCAATTTTCACACTTTATATCACAAAATTAGAAAAGAAAAAGAAGCCATGTCTTTTTCTTCTCTTCACTTAAGACTTTGTGACACCCACTTTCTAGTTAGCATGTGAATAACTGAATAGCTAATCAAGTGAAACAATTCATTTAACCAAATCATGCACTTCATAATTTCTATCACTGGCAAAATTGCACTCAACATATGTTTCACTGAAATTTTTAAAACTAAAATTAAAAAGTAAATCAAACTTACATATATACAGATAAATCTTGTGCTGATGAGAGACAATAATTTAGTTGTGTGTGTATATAAATGTGTGTATGTGTGTGAAGTTTATTCACATCTTGATATTAAATTGTTAAATAATAACAATGACAATATCAGTTTCCTATTACAACAAAACTGTAACGGTAAATGTTTTTTCTTGTAGGTAGTGATTTTGCTACTGGTATTCTAAGGTTACCAGAGCATTGGATGATTATATTTTTTCCAACAGTACTTCGCCACTTATGAAGAACTTCTAAAACTGGGACCAGAATACCAAATGCTGGTTAAAGAATTCATTGACAGTTAAGAACAAAGGCCAATTCCATGATTGTCTTCATTTGGCACCCTCACAATAGAAGTCAAAGGTAAAATATGGATATAAGTACTTCAGTAGCGATTCAAAGCCATCAAGGTGTAGGAGTAGGGAAAGTGATATGAGAAGATAAAAGAATTCAATCCTGGGGTGTCTTCACAAATATATTTTGAGCATATCCTCTGAGAAACTCCATTAGATGTGCTTTTGAATAGGTGTACCACTGTATGGGAAAGCTCAGCATTTTTACACACAACTACAGGGGGATTGAGGGGATTGAGAGGGACAGAATTGTCACTAGCACCAGCACCTATCTATCCTGGGAAATTTGATCCTACTGTGTGATGCTGTGTCTTTGTCCTTCCTTGCCTGCCTAACATACTTTGTTATTGGTTGAATAAAGAGCTTAATTGTCAGTGGCTTGGCAGGTGAGGATATGCAGGACTTTTGGACAGAGATGGGAACTCTGGGAAGGAATCTCAGAGGCAAGGGATTCAGCAGCTAGATGCAAGGGAAGCTGGATGTAAGGTATTGAGGAGAAATAATGAGCCATATGGCAGAACATAGAGTAATACAAGCAAACTCTTTAAGTCTTAAGAGCTACTACGAAACAAGTTTAAGCTACGGCTAAGTTTTCATAATTAAAAATAGTTCTCCATACTGGATGGTAGTGGCATATGCCTGTAATCCCAGCACTTGGGAAGCAGAAGCAGAAGCAGGCCTGGTAAATTCAAGGCCAGTCTGGTTTACAGAGTGAGTTCCAGGACAGTCAGAGCTGTTACACATAGATATCCTGTAGAAAAACAAAAAAGTTTCCTTGTCATTATTCAGGAACTGTCAGTCCAAAGAATGTCAGTCCAACTACACCTATCCACTTCTTATACTGCTGAGAAATTCTTTTGTTCAGTGTATTTTTTCTTATTGATATTTCAAAGTGACACATTTATTCCATATCTAAAATAGGATTAAGTGAGAATGACAATGATCTGCCTGTTTTCATGGTCTAATATTTATTTCTAAATCATATCATTTAAGTAGGAATTTCTAACTCTTTACATCCACAGTAGAGATGGATATTCTCTCCTAAGGGTTAAAAGTTTTGAGATACTTTGCTATTTTGTATCCATAATTGTGGGAAACATTTGTGTAGAAGTGGAAGAGTGGTAATAGAGACCAGGGAACCCTTCTACTTTCCACACAGTTTCCATGTTCCAATGCTAGTACTTCATTATCGATATTGTATACGGAAAATTTCAGGCATCTTGGACTGTGAGGCACCCAATTGTCATAACAATCAAATTCACTACTCTTAGCCAAAGGCTGATAGGAACATGCATTTCTTGAAGCATGGGGCTTTTTTGAAAATTGACTTTCACTAAATACTTCCTTGCTGTCATGGTACACTCTTATAATCAGATAGTGAGGTGGTCTGAAAGAAAATGCCCCCCCCAAAGGGAGTAGTACTATTAGAAGCTCATTGTGGAGGAGGTATTTGAGGTCTCATATATGCTCAAGTCATACCAGTTCCTGTGCCTGCAAGTCAAGATGTAGGACACTTGACTACTTGTAGCACCATGTCTGCCTGTACATCACCATGTCACACCATGATCATAAGGAACTAAATTTCTGAACATATAAGACATCCCAATTAAATGATTTTCCTTTATAAGAGTTTGCCATGGTCATACTGTCTCTTCACATCATAGAAACCCTAAATAAGACATATAGTTAGTGATACTTCCTCCCACTTCTGCTTATTTCATTTTCTTCTTGCTTTTGCATATGAGTGAGAACCTCATCATAAACAATGTGAGTATGACCATAATTGCAGTCCCAGTGACAAAGAGGAATATGTAGGACATTCACTCACAATTGGAGGTGAGTCTGCCTGACAGACCAGGCCTAACAGGTCTACAAATCAAGACACTTTATTTTGTCTACAACAAAAATAAAGAAACAAAAGTGAAGAATTTATAAAAAGAAGATAGGAAGGAAAGGAAAGGAACTAATTCCCATTGTCTGATAGCATCTGTCTCTAGAATCTGTCTCACTCCTTCCTGTTTTCCCTCAGATTTGGCATGTTGTATTTCCTATCTAATTCTGTCTTCTCACCTGCCTCCCAGAGGACCTTAGACCACACTAATGATCTCATGATAATGAAGTTTATAGAGAATTCCTAGTGGAAATATTAATAGAAAATGACTGTTTAATATGGTGCTAATCCTGTTTCATATTGAACACTTTGTTAGGCATGGTAGTTAACACCTGTACTCCCAGCACTCAAGAGGGTAGGTCAGAGTGATGGCAGTGAGTGGGAAGCAAGAACTGGTTTCATACTGATGTCCAGGCCAGTGCTGGCTGTGAAAGACTTAAACATTAGCAAAGAAATAAAGCCAGATAAGGAAACTCCCCAAACAGGAATGTAGGCCAGCCTGACCCAGAAACTGACCAAGGCCACTATGACTCAGTGCCTGGAATTTACCAGCCACCAGCAATTACTCCCTTAATGAACTGGGTACCAAGAATTCCCAGATGGCCACCCTCCCCTGAGGGTCTCATGAAGGAAACAGATTGCCCCACTGGCCAATGTTTCAACAATTAACAATTAGGGTCCCTATGAAACAAAGAGATAGCTACAACTACCATTTGCTCAGGCAAGATTAGTTAACACATCCTGTGGTCTGCAGCTTTTACAACGGTGGGTCAGGAGGCCATCTGATTCCCAGCCCTCCCCTCAAGACAAAGGGCCTCCTAGGAACCTGTGACTCGGTTCATGTACTCTATGGCCAGAGGGTCGAGGCCCCTCCCTAAGCTTGTGGTTTTTGCCTTTTAAACTGCTGGTGCCTAGAGATCAGGGCTTCTCTCTAGCCTGCATGCTGAGGAGGCCCATTTGTACAAATGTTCACCTTTCATTAAAGCCTCTTGCTGTTTGCATCAAGTTTCCACCTCTGCCTGGTGATTGGCGTGGCCTTTGTCCTGGGAAAAGATCCTGGAGGCCTGAGCTTCTGGGGGGTCTTTCAGCTGCAGAGTGACACCCTGTCTCTAGATAAAACAACAACAACAATCCTACTGCTTGTGATTATAACAACAGTGAAGTTAGTCTCTGAAGAGCAGCCTTGCCTCAGGGTCTCTGCTGGAGTTTCTGGAAGTGTATTAGCATGGTTCAAGTTCTTTCTTTTTCTGCTCTGACTTTTGCACTGTCTTTCTGATGTGCTACCATTTACAAATAATCCTCCCCACCCCCTGCATAGAAACCACCAACTGGGGAGCTCAAGGTATGAACATGAAATGTAAATATCCTTTGTCTCTGCCATGGAAGTTCTAAAAAGTCCACATTATTCACTAAGGTTTTGTTCAAGATATTATTCTTTGATTAGGACATGAGCATTGGTGAGTCCCAATCTGCTTGTTTCTTCAATATCACAGTTTCTATGAGCAAAATCATTCCCCTGCTATTCCTTTGGAATTACTAGTGCCTAGGTCAATATTTTATTCATATGGATTCCAATAATTATTTGACAATGAATACATATGAATGTGTAAGTAAATGAGTAAACTTTAAGTGATCCTATTTAAGTGAGTTTTCGCTCTCCAGATTAGAAAGGTTTTTATTTCTCTGGAAATATGATGCTTGGATCTTTCATTAGAGTGAAGAGATGAGCTTTACCATAATAGCTCATATTATGGTAGTATTTTCTTGATTGTTTTGCTGTCGTGATGATGAAATAATTGATCAAAGGAGCTTAAGATGAGGAATTTATTGTGTTTCAACATTAAAGGCTATAGTCTATCTATCATAGTGGGAAAGTCATGGTAGCAAGTCCTTAAAGTGGTTGATAATGTGGAGTCAACTGACAGGAAGCAGGATGCAGTGTATGCTCCTGCTTAACTAACACCTCTTTAATTAGAGGGGAGGACCCAAGCCGAAGCATCATCCTGTCATTTTTAGGATAGATAATTTCTCACAGACCTTCCTAGAGGCATATTCCCTATTTGATTTTGGATCCTGTCCCCTTACTCAGTATTTGGCATTACAATGCTTTTAAATATATATTCCTATTGCGTCTCCAAATGTGGCTTCTATTTTATTTGTTCTAGGTTGCAATTTGAGATGAACCATTTTTACAAAGCAAACAAGAGCTGAAGCTATTTTGATTTGCAGGAGGTAGAATTAGCAGGTACTGTACCTCAGTGGCCATTGTGGCAAATACGGAAAACTCTATGTTCAAAAGAGAAAAATGTGTTCTTAACCCAATGATGAAAATAAGTAGCTTTATATTATGTGGTTTCTGTGAATAAAACTGAATGTGTTTGAATTCTGTGCTTGAATTTTCACAGGCAAATATAATTGGGAGTTATCAGAATCTAAGTCATGTTAGAATCTAAGATACTAATAAAAACAATGTCCCAAACAATATTTCAAAACAAACATAATAAAAGTAGGGTCATTTTCACTAAAAATCTTGTACAGATAGAGAGTTACTTTTTGTTTAACTCTAGTCCTGACAACTATAATATTTAAATTTGTCAGTTAAACAAAAAGTAACTCTCTATCTGTACAAGATTTTTAGTGAAAGTGTGAGGGAACACACACAAATTAAAAAAAAAATTGAGAGAAAAAGGAGTGGGGACATATCAACTTACCCTGAGGAAATCCAGACAATCCTAAGGCCATTCTTTAAAAATATGTAGTCTACCAAATTTAAAGATCTAAAAGAAGTGGATAATCTTGAAATATATCACCTAACAAAGTTAACTAAAGACTGACTATTTAAGAGACCTATAACTTTCAAGAGACCTATAACTTTCCTTGTTTGAAAGCAGTAAATAAATGTATTCCAATTGTCAAGGACTTGTGCTTGTGGGCCTGCAGCCAGGACCAGCTGATCAACCTTGGGTCCACCCCTGAGTGGGGGTGTGTGGATGAGAGAAATGCTAGCTATAGATGTTAAAGTAAAGATGGAGATATAGGATAGTGTCAGTTTCAGTCCATACTGAATGCCCCTGATTATTCATACACCATCTTAAGTAACCAAACAAAGTTGGGAACAATGGCAGAAGACTTCTATTATCAGGTATAAAGGACAAATAGCAATTACTTCCCTTAATCCTAAAGATACTCTATAGCTGCTTTGTACTACTTGGCCATCAGGCTCTTCATAGCTATATGTATCACTTAGCCTTCAGGATGAGTGTAAACTCGCCTGGGCCCAAGTCTATTGTTATTTAGATAGGAGACATTCACCACTGAAGCTAGGACATCCTGCAGCCATTAAGCTAATGTCTTAAAGACAATAGGAGTGACTTTGAGCTCTCTGAACTCAAGATGGAATTCACTTCATATATGGGTCCTGAAACCCAAGCAAAAAGTACATAGATCCACATGCTTTAATTGGAAAATTCTACCACTTTTGAAAAAGTGTCAATGCCAATGCTTTTCAAATTATTCCACAAAGCAGACATAGATGAAATATTGTATAATTGTTTTTTAGTTATTCTGATACCTAAAGAACATAAAGACACAACCAAATCAGAATTACAGGCCAATTTCCCCTATGAATATAGATGCAAATATTCTCAATAAAATACTTGCAAGCCAAAACGCCAGGGGGGACTTTGAGAGCCCATCCCACTTGAAGGGATGCACTCTGTCTCTGAACACATGGGGAGGGACCTAGGCCCAGCACAGGAAGATTTGGTGGACTTGGTGGAGCCCCGGTTGGGGGCCCTACCCTGCCTGGGGAGTGGTGGGTGGATGGGGTGGGGGTAGGTTGGAGGTGGGGGAGAAGGAATAGGGGTGAGGAGAGGGAGAGGGGAATTACATGTGAAACAAGCCTGTTCCCTAACTTGAATTAATAGTAATAATAATAATAATAATAATAATAATAATAATAAAATACTTGCAAGCCAAGTCCAAGAACACATAAAAGAGATCATCTGACATGATCAAGATGGTTTCATCCCTAAAATTCAGTGATGGGTTAACATATGTAAATAGATAAATGTAATTTACTACATAAACATACTGAAAGTCTAAAACCATGTTATCATCTCATCAGATGCAAAAAAAGTTCACTAACAAATTACACTTCCTCATGATAAAAGAGCTGGAGAGATTAGGGATATAAGGGACATACCTCAACACAATAAAGGTAAATTACAGCAAGGACATAGACATGCATAACTTA
Source organism: Cricetulus griseus (assembly GCF_003668045.3). NCBI lineage: Eukaryota > Metazoa > Chordata > Mammalia > Rodentia > Cricetidae > Cricetulus > Cricetulus griseus. The sequence continues at coordinate 79,721,642 of NC_048601.1, forward strand.
CATGGAAAGAAATTCAAAGCCTTCTTACTAAAACCATGAATGAAATAAGATTGTGGATTTTCTCCATATGTGTTTAGTATTTTACTTGAAGTCTTATCAATAACAATAAGACAACTGAAGGAGATCAAGTGGATACAAATTGAAAAGAAAGAAATGAAAGTATCCTTATTTGCAGGTGAAATGACAGTAGATGTTAGTGACACTAAAACTTCTACCAGGGAACTTCTACAGCTGCTAAACACTTACAAAAAAGTAGCCAGATACAAGACTAGCTCACAGAAATCAGTCACCCTCCTATATAATGGCAAATGGACTGAGAAAGAAATCAGAGAAACATGACCTTTCACAAACACCTCAAACAATATAAAATAACATTGTATAACTCTAACAAAAGAAAGTAAAAATTTGTATGCCCCATCCCCACAAAAAAAAAGATATTGAATGAAGAAAATACTTTCTGAAAAGAACACTATTAGCAAGGTACTAATATCAACAATTAAGAAATTAGACATCATGAAACTAGGATTAAAGGTGTGTGCCACTACTGTCCAGCTTCTATGACTGTCTAGTGTGGCTGTCTTTGCACTATGATCCTTCAGGTAATCTTTATTAAATCAGTATATCACCATAGGAATTGATCTACTTAAAGTTCATGATGTACCACTTACCACTCAGGCATATACCCAAAACATACTGTTAGAACCCCGGAAAACTCAGGTATCCGGGGTCCCAGGCCACGACCGCGGTCACCCCAATCACCAGGCGGATTCCAGAGCTTGATGCAAACTGCACGAGGCTTTATTGTAATTTAACGAGCTAACAGCTCGGGTCTTTCACCCACCTGCCATGGCAGATGCATAGCAAAGACAAGACCTAGGGCCTCCCAAGAGATCTTGTAGGGCAGCGTAAGGGGAGTGTCTAGGGATACACACAGGCTCACTATTCGTGTGCCTCCAGCCTTGGAGGGTTTGCCCTGTGTTGATTGGCCAACTGGTTGTTATGGCCCATGGGCCCTCCCAGGGTGGTTGCTATGCTCTTCGTCATTGCTGTGTGCTTGTCCATAAAGTACACCCAGGGTCGTAAAGTATAGCACCACCAGCTAACTTCTGATTGGTTCCTTGTCACGAGGCAGGCACCTAACCTCTAGTGACTAAGACAAGGTCATAGAGCACGTAGTCATGGCTGCCGAAATGGGGAGCTGGTCCCTTCAATACTTCATTCTACTACAGAAACACTTGCTTAACCATGCTCATTGCTTCTCTATTCATAATAGCCAGATATTGGAAACAACCTAGATGCCTCTCAGTCAATGGATGGGTAAAGAAAATGTAGTACATTTCCCTAACAGAATATTACTAGGCTGTTAAAACAAAACAAAACTCCATAAATTCACACATAAATAAATGGGACAATAAACAAATCATCCTCTATGAGTTAACTCAGACCCAGTCAGTCATCATATGTATTCAGTAATATGTAGATTTTAGCTGTTGTCATTGAAAAGCATGCTACAATCCATATAACCTGAGAGGCCAAGTACAGAGTAAGGCATTAGGGAGAGAAGAATAGGTCTTCCTAGAAAGCAGAAATAGAATAGAGAGTTATGGATGGTTGAGGAGGGAACTGAAATGGCAGGATCAAACAGAAATTAGGAAGAAGGATAGGCAAGTCAGGGAATATGAGGAGAGAGAGCTAAAACTAAAATTTGTTTGAGGGGTCATATGGAAACATAATGCAGTAGTTGCCTCCTACAATATATACATATAAGAGGATGATCTAAATGAAATCACTAAATTACAGGGAAGACAGAGCCCGGACTGGCCTCCTATTTTACCAAGTGAAGCTTCCATGACTGGAAATGGATTACATTTCTTCAAGTTGTTGGTCAAAAGGTGACACAATTAGTCTCAAAAAATCCAGGCTATTGCCAAGGCTATTGTTGGCTCTCCACACACTGACAGTAAGGCCCTATTGCCTAAGACAACACCCACATAACTCATTGAACACAAAGAAGTTGAGCTGGTGCCAACTGTGAGCCTCCACACTTATGGACCAGTATTTGTGATACTGTAAGATACTCTGTACACTACCAAACGAGAAAGGTAAATGCCATGATAGCTACTAGCACTTCAATGTAGGATGATAACTTGCTTTTAACATATGCTGGTGCAATAGTGGCACAAAGCTTGTGGGAGTAACCATCCAATATATGATTTGAATTTAGGCATAAGGTAATACCCATACCCAACGCTGCTTGACTAAGCACCCAAGAGTTAAATAACTCAGGGACTGAAGGGAAAACTGAATACTACTGTTCTGCTAAAGGAATATAGCAATAAAATGATTTTCCTCTATACCCATAAATCTGTGCCTTCCTCAGTCATCATCAGAGAAGCTTCCTCCTGTGGCATAGCTAGAAAATGTGCAGAAAGAGAGAGATCTTGTAACACGCAACCTAAAGGAACAACTTCATCAAATCCATCCCCTCAGGCCTCAGGAAACTCTGACCAAGTTTAAGTGGAAGGAATATCAGAGACAGAGGCAGAGGCGATGGAGGACCACAAGGAACCAAAACTTTGTCAGCCCAACAGAGACTGTAGTAACATGCTCAGGGACTGCAGTGGTCAGCATCACATTGGTCCTAGAACTGTAAGGGGAAGTAATCATATGCTCTCATCCCCAACACAGAAGCCATCTCCAGTTGATAGCCACTTGCAAATGAGAAATGTGTTTTCTCCAAGGGAGTTTTACTGGGGAAACAAACCACTCTTAAAATTAGGACCCACATGGTGCAGTACACAAATGAACCCAGTGAAATGTTTGGAGATTCTATTTCTCTTAATGTTACATCGGGGCATTTGTTTTGTTTGTTTTTTTTTTTTTTGTGTGTGCATTGATTATGGCTTCATGTTTGGGATTATTTAGGGACTCCTGTGTGTGTGAGTGTTTCTACACACCTGTATGCCTTTCTTGTGCTTTTCCTTTGGCTCTTTCTCTTGTTTCATTTTTGTCACCTTCTCATTTCTTTGTTTTATTATCTTAGTTTATTTTTATTGTTATTCATTTGATGCCTCTTTGTTTGATAATGAGTAACAGAAAGAAGTGGAGGAACTGGGAGGTGTAGGGGGAGGAGACAGAGGAGTCAGAATATATTATCTGAAAAAAACTATTTTCAATAAAAAGGAAATAATAAAGAAAAGAATGAATGCATTAAGAAGATTCAATGTCATTTTCTTTCCATATTTTTCTTAATAGTATTTAGCAGGATAATACCACAAAAGAAATGAAATTGCAAACAATAATTATGAGAGTTTATTTGATTTATTATGCATCTATTTTCCTCCTCCTCTTCCTTCCTTCCTTCCTTCCTTCCTTCCTTCCTTCCTTCCTTTCTTCCTTCATTTATTTTGAGATGCTCTGGGAGATGTGTGATGACCAGGTCAGAACAAATTGGCAGCAAACAAAAGCTAAGGTTTCTTGGTGCAGCTTTCCAGCAAGGTTGACAAGTTCCAGTGCACAGGGCAGGAGAAATTGCCCAATGGTGGAGGGATTTCTTATATTCTCAGCTAAGGGGACAGGTGACATGGCAGTTAAGAGTTGGCTTCATTCCATATAAGGTCCTGGTTCGAGTGCCTGGTGGTCATCCAGGATAGGGGCTGGTACCACCTGTAACTTAGTTTTGGCACCATTTGGGTAAGGGCGGTCTTTATGATGCTGGGAGGGCTTTAGCGAGAGGAAGCATGTGTCCTTCTAGTCTGTGCCAGGCTGGTTTTTGTCCTGATGTATTCCAATCTGACATTTATTCCTCTCTCATACAGTGCATCTGACCACATTTTTCTCTCCCTCCAATTCACTCAGTTCCCCTCACCACCTCCCCTCTCCCCTAGATCCCCTCCTACATTTTCCTTCAGAAGAGAACAAGCCTGCCAGGGATATCAACTGAATAAGGCATAACAAGATACAATATGCATCATAGTTTCATATTATATTCTTTCCAGCAATGCAGATTTCATAGCAAGGTTGAGCATGAAAAATGAAGACTAGTAGTAATTGATCATATAGCTCTTTGTAGATTATTTTGTTGTTTCAAAACTTTGTTGCCTGTAAGAGAATTGATAGCTGGGTGCCAAATGGGACAGTTAATCCAATTTTCTATATTTTCAATTTACTTTTATTTCAAAACATGTATCTAAGAAAAAGAGAAGCTGTATTATGTTTGTGTGATTCAAAACTTAGAAATTAGCATGTAAATTGTTTTCAATGCACATAAGGAAATTTGTATACTTCATAAAAGATTGTTAAATGAGATGGACAACAAAATTATCTTATTATGAAGCTTTCCCTAAAATATATAAACTACCAAACTTTTTCTAAACTCCTTAAAATACACCATCTAGCAAAATCCTAGTGAAAGAGTAGAAATGAGTTTTCTATATTTCCTTAGGCAACTTTTCTTTTTCTTTACGTTTTTAATGTATGATGTTAACAACTTAGATAGGACGTGACAATTAAAAGCAGTTATTTACATTGACTCTTTAAGCTCAGAATTAAAAAAATAAACTCTGAATTCTTATTGTAACTCCTGACATCATTTAGATCTGAAATGAAATTAAGGCCCTTTCCCAGAGCACCACATATATTTGTTAATAATTTATCAGAGCAGCAATATCCTGATTGATGTGGTTGATGTACTACACCATGGCATGTTGTCTATGAATATCTTTATTTTCCTCTCTAGTATCAAAGAACAACTGCCAAACACTTAAAACCCAACCATCATAAATATGAATAATGCTAACCTTTCAAGATATTATTTAACATACAAATTGGGGATCTGGCAAGATGAAACGTCTGATCTAAATTGATGTTAGACCACAGACTACAGATAATGGAACTCAGGAACTTCATGAGATAAAGTTACAACATTTGGGGTAAAATTTTCAAAGAAAAAAATATTCACCAGAGTAGTCCTATTAGTCAAAGTACAACGTCTGCAAGCCCGTGCTCTTAATTTTGCAGTAAATGACAACTTGAAACAAGAAAGCACTCCTTGGAAAGTTAATATTTTTGCGTGACTGTGCTTAACAACTCATTAGGGAATTGACACATTAATACATTGTTACATTCTCAAGTTTTAGATAATTTTTCAAAAAATAATTTCTTATCAAGATTCAAAAGACTATTAAGAATAAATTCTTATGTGTGTGTATTCTGTATTTTAATGAGAAAATACTTCATTTTTAGTATTTGAATTTGAAAGGATCTGCTTGTTTGTAAACTCATACATTGATAGCCAAAGACTGCCTTAAAAGAAAGTGACTTCATTATACATCTGGTGGATAGGTATTTATGAACTTAAAATCAACTGTTTTTCTTGTTTCTTATTGTACTGTCTCATTTAAGCAGGCTGACCTCAAATATGCCACATATAATAGATGACCCTGAACTCCTCCTCCAGCCTCCTACTCCCTTGTGCTAGTTGGCAAGCAGGCAAACCAACTTTCTTGGCTATTTAAGCAAATGTTGAACTTGAAAGAAGGAAATAGTATTGAGACATTTGCTTTAAAACCATATGATTTTAGTTGTATGAATAGATTACTCCCTCTCTTCATCACACCCTCTTTTACCTTGCCTCAAATTCATTGTTTGAGCATCTTTTAAAGAGATTTTTCATGGAACTCAAAATTTCTCTAAGTTCAAGAAAGTAATTAGAATGTTCTCAGCCATGAATCACATTCCCCTTTGCTAATGACTGATTTAGGGACTGCCATGGAGAGGTGGGAGGGGAATTGCATATAAAATTCTTCCAAATTCAAAAGGAATGCCTTCTTGTCACTTATGTGATCTATGATATCCTGAAGTGCAGGTCACAGGACAAAAGTTCACTACTTCAAATGACAACAGACAGAGTTGTAAAAATATAAGTACTTTTGGTGTGTATGTGGGGTGGAGCTAAGAGAGAGATACATTTTTGTGCATGCATATCCATCTGTTTTTTATTCTGGATCACTTGGACTTTTGTTATGTTTTTGAGTAGTTAAAATATGCACCAGATGTCTTGTAGCTCTTTTTAGGTTTATTTCTTCATATCTGTGGCCAGGATTTTTGAGGGGGTCTTCCTCAATCAAACCTGATTTTCTTCGACCTGTAATGAATACATAGCTTCTCATTTCATGTAGAAGTAAAAGCATAAAGTCTTCCCCAAAGATACATACCTTTTGACTTAAATTTTGAATTCAAGATATTTTAAAAATATATAGGTTGGTTTAATCCAACAGTTTCCACAATCCAGTGTTTCTTATTCAAACACAACACAATAACATACTAAATCCAGACTCTGTGTATTTTCCATCTTTATGGGGTTGTTATATTTTCATTACTCTCTTCCTTTTTAAAGACTTTACCTTATTATCTTTAAATCATTTTTAATCTATGACTGCCTCTATTATTTCTCTTTTCTCTCCCAATCCTATGCATATTTTTAAAACATTGTGACTCATCTAGAGCCTTTGTATTCTATCTGAAACTGTCTTTACTGAGTATCTGTAATCCTTTTCTGTCACATGAGCAAAACTCCAAATTGTCCATGCAGCATGATGGCAAAGCTTACCCTGGCAGCTTAAACCCTCAGGCCACTGCTGAGAGATGCCTGTCTATATGGTGGTCCATGTGAAAGACATCTGGAACCCACTATGCTGTTTAGCTCATTGTGTGCTTCCAGCTGCTAGGAGATGTTTCTTTTGGCCATCATAAAATACAGGAGAATATGAACCAGAATTTGCCTCCATTTTTGTGTGTTTAGTCCAAGCTCTCTCAGGTTTTATGTGGGTGTAGTTTCTGAATGCTTGGGTGCCATTTGTAGGCAGAAGTTTTTTTCCCATATAAACACACTGAGGATTATATTAATTGTAAATGGGTTGTCAATAAGTCAGGCTTGTTACTACCTAACTCTTACACTAGAATTAATCCATAGTTCTTATCTAAGCTATGGCATGTGACCCGATACCTTTTTCTCAGTATGGCATGCTCATCTTGCTTCTCCATGTGTCTGCTGGTGACTTCTCTGTCCACCCTTCTTTTTTCTAGAATTCTCAGTTTGACTGTCCTGCCTAACTTTACCTTGTTCAGATACTGTCCAGTCAGCTTGTATATTAAACCAATCACAGTGACATATATTCACACAGTATAAAGGAATATTCTTTGTCAATAGTAGGTTGACATGGAGTATATTCTACCACTCTCTCTTATTTTTTGAGACAAAATCTCTCACCAAACTTGTAGCTTAACAAGCTGTAAGAGGTTGGCCAGTGAGTTGCTAGGATCCTCTTGTCTCTCCCTAATAGAGTTTATCACACAGACACACAGACACACAGACACACACAGACACACAGACACACACAGACACACACACACACACACACACACACACACACACACACACACACACACACACACACACACCACACACATATATATATATATATATATATATATATATATATATATATTCATGCACAGTGTCTTACTTGGATGCTAAGGGTCCAAAACTAAGTCCTCATGATAGCATATCAAGCACCTTATTCCCTGAAACTTTTCAGAGCTTCTTAAAATTTGAAATGTTGACAATATCATTGCACTAACCCTAATTTCATGAAAATAGCACCTATTAATTATGACAATTTATGATTTTTAAAGTTGGAACCAAAAGCATTCAAGGTGATAGCACTGAGACACCAAAGGGGTCCCATGAGAATCTCCAAACAACCTAGGCTATATAACTATAAGTTGCTATCCCAAAAAATGACAGGAAGGCTCCCTTGCAGAATAATACGTCCACAACTCATTGAACTTGGAGAAGTCAAGCTGGTTTCTAAAGAGAGTCTTCATCCCTACTTTCTAGCATCTTTGGTATAGGAAGGTCTTTGTGCACTACAAATTGAGAAACATGAGCACCAAGGCAGACATAATACCTTTGATGTCCAATGGTGTCTTTGCTGCGCTATCTCTAGGGCAAATGTGGTACAAAATTTGTGGGAGTAGCCAACCAATGTCTGGTTTGTCTTAAGGTCCACTCCACAAGATAGAACCCATTACTGACACTGCTTGGGTGACCAAGAACTGGAAACTAAACAACTCAAGGACCTAGAGTGAAATCGAATACTACTGGTCTTTAAAAAACAAAGAGTGTGCTCAGGACCCCAGTTAAAGACTCCCTTTTTCCAGGTCTAAGAAGGACATGGTCTCCAGAGACTAATATCTTTGCTGTCATAGCATCCGGACTCTGCATTATAATCTTCCTCCTATATTTCTGTGGAGTTTCCTGAATTTACTTAAGTTTAATATGTATAGTGTCTTCTGTTAGGACTCATAGTCTAAGACCATATATAGTTCTAGAATGGCCTTCCATATAGCCACCCATAGGGTATAAGCTAGGTGTCAAACTTTGGAGTTGTTCTAACTAGAGTATGGATGACAGATGACAATTTATCCATTTTCCAGTGTTCTTTTGGCAAAATATTGTTATGATCTCAATAGTTTGGTCAGTCCTTTCACAGTTTGTCAGATGTCTGAGGTCTCAAAGAATACATGTAATATTTCATTCCTAGAACTGTAGTCACATACTAGATCAACTGTGATGTCAACAATGGTTCCTTCTGACTCTTTAAGGATTTTGTAAAGCAAAACCTTAGTATAATTTACTGAAGGAGGACATTTGCCAACTCAGTGGCCTCATCCATAATAATGAGGAAAGTTTCTATCTAGACAGCAACAATGTGGTGTCTGAATGCACAAATATTTGAAGCTGATACATGGAGACGTACAAGTAAAGTCTCTTTGTCAGTCCTTTACTGAATACATGTCTCTCTTCTGAAGTATTTCAAGGAGTGGAGTGGAGGAGGCTTGCCATCCTTGTTATGTGTGTGCAGAGCACAGAACACATTGTCTACTGTGAGAGGTAATCCACATCTTAGAACAGTCAAGTTACTATTGCTGGGAGGGAGTTATTTCTCCCCTAGTGTAATGAGCAATGAATTCTCTTAACTATCTTCCACTGGAGGGACTGGAAAATGGTGTCTATTTCCTGTGATGATCCATGACCATCATGGTGGAAGCAGGCAGGAAGGTAGCCATGGTGATCAAGAAGTAGCTAAGAGCTTACATCTTATCTGTAAGTTGGAGTTACATAGGTAGGTAAGTAGGTAGAAAAGGAAGGAGGGAGGGAGAGAGAGAGAGACAGAGAGACAGGAGAAAGAGAGAAAGAGAGAGAGAGAGAGAGAGAGAGAGAGAGAGAGAGACTTGGTGGCCTGGCTTGGACTTTGAAGACCTAAAGCTCATATCCAATGACACACCTCCTTCAACAAGGCCAAACCTAGTTCCCAAAATAGTTTCATTAATCCAGGGATGAAACACTCAAGTATATTAGCCCATGGAGCCATTCTCATTCATATTACTACAAGTATACCAGATTTGAAAAAGTTACCATGGACACAACTGAGGCAGAAGTTAGGCTGTCTTAAATTTTGATAGTTACCTCTAATTTCTTGGAAGGATTGCCTGATATTTTTTTTGATCTAATTTTACAGGTGCCTATACTTAGTTCTGATGTAGTGTGAGGGCCTTTAATAGTTTCCTCAGAGATAGCTTACAGGTTGCTTTTAGAAAGGTGCTGCTATGTGAGTACTGTTAGAGAGGAAGGAAGCTTTCATGTTAAGACTTTCTTGGTAGAAGACTCAGTCCTGTATTTAGGTTTTGAATTAGTATTCAAGTAACAAGAAGGGTTTTAGAAACTAGGAGTACATAGTTTTTGGTTTCTGACTCCACTGATTTTATTTGGTTGCAAAATTCCTCCAGATGAGCATCCTACTTGAGTAACTCAGAGTCGGGAACTTATTCACCACACTGAGGGGTTTTGCAATATACCTAAAATTAAGAATCCATGTTCAAAAACTCTCCCAAAAGGATGAAAGTTGTCTCCTTCATATAACAAGGTCAATTATGGCTTTTACTTGAGAAGGGAATAGATGTATCCCAGTACTTTAACAAATTTCAAATATTTACTTCCTGTCCAGTTATCTGGGCATTCTGTGGGACTATTAGGGCTACAAGGACTGCATATCAAAGAATCATCTACATACTGTAGAATGACTTCCTATGATGAAATACTTTCTAAGATCTTTTTATAATGCCCAAGCAGAGAGGGACTCCTCCTTAATCTGTGAGGAAAGACAGTCCAAGTGTATGGCTGATGAACTCCAGTTGTTTGCTTCACATGTTTCAATGCAAACAAATACTATAAGTCAGGGAGTAAAGGGATGCACAACAAGTATCTTTTAGATATAACCCTGTGTGTAGTCTCATAGACTTGAGGACTGGGAAATGCAATGAGATCACTGCTTTGTTGACATCCCTAAAGTCCTGCACCATATGCAATTCTCCATTTTCCTTGGTTACATAGAAAGATTGAAATATTATAGAATGACTGGAAAGAGACATTGGTTCATTTAGTCTCATTTACTTTCCTGCTATATATGCTACTCTTCAATGGGATAACATCCTAGAGTTTAAGTGGATTTTGATTGTACAGACAGGCGCTACTCAACTTTGGATCGCTGTACCCCAAACAGGTGATTCTGCTTTTTAAGGATCCCTTGGAGTACTTCAGATGCTAAGTATCTGACATATAAGGACATTACAGGACTCTAGGATTATTCTTATTCTGCCTAACAGGCTTCTTTCCAACAGGGTAGAAATGGCAGTGAGAAGCAACCAGAAATGCATGATTAAAAACATGGCCTTCAATTTAAAAGATTACTAGGCAGAGCAAAGCACTGTCTGTAGGGGTTTACTTCTACCTCCATTAAATTTGTAGAGCCATAAAAACTTAGGTGACAGTCCTGTCATTGTCCTCTCTTCCTCTTGCTATGTTCTGTTAGCTCATCAACATTACCATTACCACAGACCTAGATACATATCACTGTGCTGTTCTGTTCAATTAGTTGCCATGGCAACCAGGCCAAGGTAATCTCTAGTCCAGAATGGTGACCTTGTTATGCCTGGAAAAAAAAGGCCACGTTACAGGATACTTAATCTCTAATCTCCTATTTAAATATCAATTTTATTATTTTGGTTGCCAAAGCAATTTCTTTTGACATTTTTGTTAAAATTTTCCTCTATATGAAGCAAAGTTTAGCTTTCTTCCTTTTATGTAAAACACATTCCAATTTGTACTTAATAGAAGGTAGCTATGGAAACAGCATCTCTGGATCTGTTTTTGTTTTAAACTACAACATGATATACTACTGTAGACTGCACCTCTACATTCTAGTAGGGAGATATTTTGTGCCTTTTATTGTAGAAGTTTGTAATTCCTACAACTTGGAAATACTTGAAGAGACATGAGGTTTTAATGCCTTTATCTGCATGTATCTTCTTGTTAGCTCTGATGAAATATTAGAACAACAAGCCCAATGTAATTATTTAAATGTATGATCATAAATCATTCTGAACAGAACAGTGCTGAGCAGGCCTAGCATGAATTGAGAAATTATTTGTACTTAGAAGTGATTCATTCTAACAAGAAGGTAAATAGGAAGTTATTCCAGCAAACTCTAGGGTCAGCTGTGGATTCAGAGTTATCTCTGCAGGATGCCACAGACATGACACTTTAATGTGATGTTTCATGTGAAGAACTTAAACGCATATATGATTCCAGATTTCTTTTACTAATTTGACATACCATAACTTTGTTACCACAGACTTATACTGTAAAAGTTAAGTTATTGTTATCCTTAATTAAAATGTTAATTCAATTGTTTATATAATTTCCATAAATAATGAAATTCCACAAAAATCACTTTTACTTTATAATTAATATGCAATTATTTACATAGTAATTTCTATGTATATAAAAACAACTATGAGATAAAACTGTAGGGCTATTAATTGTGTTTTCTTGGAGATGTTCAAAAGGAAAAGAGACAATTCAATGTGTGACTAGAAGAAAATGTTATATATGGAGACAGGCCTTATGTGAAAGTTTGAGAGAGTTACAGTGACAGCAGTTTATTGTGTAATCATACATTCTTTGACAACATGCCCAAAGTGAATGAGGGTTCTTTAATTCAAATTTAAATACTGACATTAATTCATACCACACAGTACATAGTAAGTATATCTACATATATTTATGCATATATGATTTACAGAATAAACTCGTTAGAGACTGCAGATTTCTCCAGTGAGCTGAGAGATAGTATGTATTGATGAGATAATCAAGCAAACAGCTGCAGGGGGCTGCTGGAGTAGAGACATGAGAGCAAAGCTGCTCCAGCTCTGAGATGAAAGCCTGAGTCAGAGTCCAAGAACTGGAATACTGGTTTTAGGTCCATGTCTAGTCTGGTGAACTATAATCCAGGAGGCTATGTCAAAAGCTAGGGATTTAGCTGAGGCGGAAAATTCAGGGACAGTTGGCTAGTCCTTTGTTATCAGTTCTCCCAAAACACAGTTGTTTTCAGATGAAGTGTAATGAGGGACATATTCTACTACATTGTTAGATGTTCACCACTTTACTGAATCCAGGTGAGAGAGTGACACACTTTCCCTAGCATGGAATGTCAGATAAGTTCCTTGATATAATTTTCATACACCCATGTGACCCTCTAGTCTCAATTCATTCATATAAATTTATAGGGTGGCTTTCTTTCTGTCTGCCTCAAGAAGTCACTTATCAATATGTTCTGGCTGGACAATACCTGACAGATGGTACAGTTTCTGAATCCACCCATGGGATTCACTCATTGTTTCCCTCAAAACAGAAAAGGGTGAGATACTACATGTAAATGAAGTCTCTTAGTACAAGGGATAGTGTAGGGGAATCCTGTTTAGAGGTAATGATGACCACGCCCACTTGGGGCTGGACACAGGTGTCACTGACCACGCCCACCTGGGTGTGGTCAGATTGATATGGAAAAGGTTCAAGCAGTCAGAGGAGCACATGTTGAACTCCTCTTGATCCATGCTGCCTGGCTAAGCAGACTTGCATGAGCATCTCTCCTAAATAAATTACCATTATAAATCTTGGATCTGACTCCATATTGTGTTTGGCACCACATAGAATAACTGTAGTGATTAGCCTGATCTGAACATTCCTCAACTCTGATACTTATATTTTTCTGTTTTTAAATCAAAGATAAATGTAGCTTCTGAGGGAATCATCTTCTATGCCAAACACCGGCTTATTCTCCTTTTGGTCTAGCTGCAGTGTTTGAAATTTCTGGAATAATAGTCAAAATAATGTTCTTTCTTACACATGATAACATTAGGAAAACCAATTCATTTATTCTTTAAAATGAATTATAATGAAAGAAACTTAATCACAGGAAAGATTATATGTGGTAGATATTTACTATTCTTCAACTGGATAAGATTAAGAATCACTTTAAAATATAATTGTTGTAATTTCACAACACATACACAAATGCAAATATGTAAAGAGGACATGGGATCAAGCCATTGTTTTCTATTGGCAGCTGAATATTTTATCTTTAAGTCTTTTGTGTCATTGTTATATATGTAGTTCTTATTTTTATTTTATCTCTAGAATGGGAGATGATTTCTCTTGGCCTGCAGCAATAACACACCCACAATGCAAGAGAACACAGCATTTGTGATGATCCATTCTCACCTGCCCCCTGTGCATATTGAGGGAGGTGTATTAAAGAATGAAAGCAAATACCCAGTCCATCAATGTCTCAAACCTATGGTTCCCTGGGCTATCTCTTAAGTGTTCTTGTTTGCAAGTCACTGTGAATATCTAAGGTGATGCTAGAATGAGAACTATACTTCAGGACTGTCACAGTTGTGCACAAAAATGTATCAATATTTTATTGTAGCTCAAATTACTTCTGCAATGCTATTTGGACAGTCAAAACAAAATTTACCTAATTTTGAATTTTTTTAACCTAATAGCTTTGTTTCTGCTCACTTAACCTGCCTTCTCAAGTGCCAACTTAATAATTAATTATACAGAAGTGAAATTACATGTCAGACATGAATGAAATGAAACTCAAATAGCAAAGGACAAGAAACTAAAGCATATAAGTGAAACTCCAGAATTTGCTTACTGAGTGTGCTTTCATTTGGTTGTTAGCAAGGAGGGACTTAGCTACTAAATTCTAAATACCAAGTACATCTGTCTTATTGCTTTTTAACTTTTTTGTTTTCTTCTTTTTTATATTATATTTTCTTCTCAAATATTTGTCTCATAAAATAAAATCCAATTTTGGAGAATCTAAAAATTTGCCTCTGGGCTGCAAGGAGCAATACAGGAGAATCTTCAGAAGTTGATGAGAAGTAAAAAGAGGAAGAAAAGGAAAAGAGGAAAACTCAATGCCCTTACCTGGGGATTTCAAGCAAAATGAAATAACTTTATGAAGGAAAAGCACATGAAGAATTTACGAAAGTTGCAACATGCTGCCTTTCCAGGAAGGCTGGTTTATAGATACACTGTGCTCCTTATTTCAAATGGAATCTTCTTTATCCATTTCTTTCCCAACCTGCAAAGGACTTCAGGCTTCTTTGAACAGTTTCCAAAGTGCTTTCAGTCAAGGAGCCCAGGCTGGCACTGTGCAGCCTGGCACCTCATATGTACAACATACCTTTGATGGGGCATCAGAATTTCTTTTTCTAGCTTAAAGAGAACAGAGATGGGAAGAAGTAGGGAATTTGTACGTCAATGAACTGTTACCGGCAGTTGTTAAATACATATGCAATTGTTACTCCCACCTCCACCAAGCAGGCGCCTGAGTGTAGAGGGTTACTCCTCCACACCATATCCAGATTTTGAGAATAAACCACAGGGATATTTGCTTTTCTTTGAAGTTACTTTTCTTAGAATCAGACAATGGTTTCTACAATATGCAATGTTTCTCTCTTTCTGTCAAAGTTAAAGCACACTAGAGGTTTGAATATTTCTACTATTGAAGATTTTTTCTGGCAGAGAGTGTTGCTCTTCTGATGACTGATGATTTGTCTTCCTGTGAGAAAGTCTCTGCTGTGTGTGTGTGTGTGTGTGTGTGTGTGTGTGTGTGTGTGTGTGTGTGTGTGTGTTCATTGATTCACTTAGGTGATATTCACCTTATGTCTTAGGGCTTTTATTGCTATGAAGAGACACCATCACCACTGCAACTCATAAAGAAAACATTTAATTGGAGTTGCTTGCTTATAATTTCAGAAATTCAGTCCATTATCATCATGACAGGAAGGATGGCAGAATACAGGAAGACATGGTGCTGGAGTTGAGAATGCTACATCTTGCAGGCAACAGCAAGTTAACTGATAGTCACACTGAGGGGAGCTTGAGCAAAAGAGACCTCAAAGCCTTTCCCCGAAGTAACATATATCCTCCAACAAGACCACATCATGTCAGGGACATTTTCTTTTAAACCACCACATTCTGCTACCTGGCCCCCAAAGGCATATAGCCACAACATAATACAAAAGTGCATTCAGTCTAACTTCAAAAGTCCCCATAGTTTATAATAGCTTCAAAATCATTTAAAAGTCCAAAGTCTCATCTGAGACACATGACAATCTCTTTATTGTAATCACCTGTAAAAATAAAAATCAAAAGCAGATTACATATTTAAAACATACAATGGCACAGGATACATACTAGCATTCCAAAACAGAAAGTGGGGAGCAAGCAAGGAAATCCTGGACCAAAGCAAGACCAAAACCCTACTTGGAAAACACCAAACTCTATGTATTCATGTCTAACGTCAAAACACTATCCATAACTCCAAGTCCAACTACTTTCAACTGTCTTTACTGAAATATACTTTATTTCTCTCAGGCTAATTCCCCTCCCTATTTGTACCTCTCCTAGGCAGATATCTCATGACTCTGGCATCTCTAACTTCTTGGGTTCTCTAAGGCAATCCAGGATTCACCTTCACAGCTTCATGAAATCGCTTTCCTACTAGGCCTCCACTGAGGAACACCCCTGTCCAATGCCTGCCCTCAGTGGCTTTATTCCATAACTGTTTAGTTCTATCCTTAATTCTAAAGCCAGAACCACATGGGCAAAGCTGCCAAGTTCTGCTGCTTGCTAGAGTTGGAATAGGGCCCACTCATTCAATTATATCTTCTCCAGTTTTCTGTTTTTTACTGCCTAAGCTTTGGCTATCCTGAAACTTGTTGTGTAGACCAGGCTGGCCTCAAACTCAGAGATCATCCATCCTCTGTGTTTCCAGTGCTGGGATTAAAGGTGTGCCCCACCATACCTGGCTCTAAACTTTTCTTCAGTTTCTTTTCCATAAATTGGAAATTAAGGTGGGTGGGATCTTTCTGGGTGGTCACCACTCCCTTTATTACATTTCTTAAACTATTTATTAGCTCCTTTCTACACACTGGTGCTCTTTGTCTCCTCAAAATTTACTTTTTGTCAATCTCAGTGTCTGTGCTACTGGTGTTATATTCAGGAAGTGGTCCCCTGCGCCATTTTGTTGCAGGGCAACCACCTACTTTCTCTTCTAAGAGGTTCAGTTTGTCTGGATTTCTGTTGAGGTCTTTGATCCAGAGCCTTCATCGAGTAACTGATGGCAGCAGAAGCAGACACTTATAGCTAAATGCTGGGCTAACCTCTGGAATACAGTTGCAGAGATGGAGGAGTGATGAGCAAAGCAGTCAAAACCAGGCTGAAGAAACTCACAGAAACAGCTGATCTGAACACGGGGGAGCTCATGGACCCCAGACTGATAGCTGGGAAACCAGAATAGGACTGATCCACAGCCCTGAATGTGGGTGCCAATGAGGAAGCCTGGGCAATCAATGGGACCTCTGGTAGTAGATCAGTATTTATCCTTAGCAAAAGAATGGACTTTGGAAGCCCATTCCACATACAGGGATATTCTCTCAGCCTAGACACACAGGGGAGGGTCTAGTCCCAGACCCAAATGATATGGCAGACTTTAAAAGATCCCCCATGGAAGGCCTTACCCTCCCTGGTGAGCAGAAAGGGGATGAGATAGGGCATCTTTGAGAGGCAGGGGAGGAAGGAGGTAGAGGGAACTGGGATTGACATGTAAAATAAGCTTTTTTTTTTCTAAATTAAATAAAAAAGAGAAAAACTAGGTTTTTGTAATTTACCCTGTTTAGCTTGTTCCTTTTTATTATAAATCTTCATGAGAGTTACCATGAATATTCAAATGACAATGCCCACAGCAGGCTCTTTTGAGATTTTCTGCCAATGGAATTAATCCAAAATGCTTCACTTTATCTTCAGGCAGACTCTTCAGACAAGGGCAAAAGGCAGCCTTATTCTTGACCAAAATATTACAAGGATTATCTCTAGGCAACATACTAAAATTCTCCTCTGAAACTTCTAGAGTGAGCCCCTGACAGTTCATATATATATATAACTCTTACCACCTCTGTATTCCACGCTTCTATTAGTATGGCCCATTAAGCAGTGCTTTCATTCCCCGAAGTATCCAAATCTAAATTCCTCCAAACAAACACATGTCAGGCCTATCACAGCAATAACCCAGTACCTGATACCAACTTTTTTCTTAGGATTTCTATTGCTATGAAGAGACACCATGGTCATGGAATCTCTTATAAAGAAAACATATAATTCACACTGAAGGAAGCTTGAGCAAAAGAGAACCCAAAGCCTAGCCTCCCTCCCCATAACACACTTCCTCCCACAAGGCCACCTCCTAGTAGTGCTAGTCTCTTTGGGGGATATTTCCTTTTAAACCATGACACTTTTATGTGTCTTTTTGTTTTAATATGGTGACATTGTCTTAAATTCTGGAATTTGGTGTCATTCCCTTTTTTATTAATACATACTCATTGATTTTTTTTCCTGTATTCCAAGTGCTGCTCATGGTTTTCAAAAATAGCAAGAAGTGAGAGGAAATCTCTACATTCAGTATAAGTAACATTCTGAAAGACTCCAATAAGAAAGTTTGTTGATGTAGGAAAAAATAAATGGAAATAAAATAAAACAAAAATTAACTATACAAATGTTACTATTTTAAAAATAAAGAAATTTACTACCTCCCCCTTCCTGGTATCTTTATTATCATCATATTTTTATTATTTCAAATAATTTTTAAATTTAAATATATTTTGATAATATATTTCCTCTCTCCCAATCACTTCCAGATTCTCACCCAGTTCCTAGACACTAATATTAAGTTCTTTGTCAACAAGAGAAACCCAATACAACAACTGAAGCCGCCTCAAAAAAAAAAAACCAGAAACAAAAAAATGAAATAAAATAACACCCCAAAGAAAGAAAAATAAAACCACCAAACACTGAAAGACTGTGTGGTTAATTATATGTTTGACAACTACTCCTGAACTTGAAGCTTGCCCTGGAGTGATTGATATACCCAGTTTACTACATTGAAGAAATGGATTTTCCCTCTCCCATGTTGGAAACTCATTTGTTAATTGCTACCCTAATGGCTAGGTTTTCTTCCATTTATTCATCCTTCTATCCAGCCAGGAACGCATGCATGCATGCATCCATCCATCCATCCTTCCAACAAATTCATTCATTCATTTTTTAAAGATAACAAAATAAAATATAGTAATATAAAACAAAAATTATTGCATCAAAGTTTTGGACAAGACAAACCAACAAAGGGATAAGAACCCAGGAGAATATACATGAATCAAAGACACAATGATTTGCACACTCAAGAGTCCTCTGACTCTTTTAGGCCCTTTTTGTGCTGCTGTAGTCTCTATGAGTGCATATGTCCTTTGTTTATGTTGATTTAGAGGGTCTTGTTTTCTTGGTGCCTCTAATCACTTTGACTCTTGTCTCCTTTCCACTCCCTCTTCTATGGGGTTCCTTGAGCTCTGAGGAATGGCATTTCATGGAGACATTCCATTTATTCCTGAATGTTTCAACATGTCTCTCTCTGTGTAATATCTCACTGTGGGTCTATGTATTTGTGCCTATCTGATACAGAAGCAACTTTCTCGGATTATTGCTGAGCAAGGCACTGATCTATGAGTATAGCAGAATATTATTAGGAGTCATCACTACATTTTTTTTCTTTTTTTGATCAATATTATCAAAATTTTTTCCACTAGTTTTCCACTAGTTTCCTGGGACATCTAACCTCAGGTTCTTGATCACCAAAGTAGTGTTGGGTATGAGTTTTGTTTTTGTTTATTTGATGGATCATATTTATTGACTTATATATATTGAACTGTCTTTCCTTCTCTGGATGAAGCCTCCTGGATGATCTTTTTCATGTGTTCTTGGATTGATCTTCCAAGTATTTTATTTTGTATCTTTTCATCTATGATCATGAGAGAAATTGATCTGTATTTTTTCTTTTTTGGGCATTTATGTACTTATATTTAAAAAAAATGTAAGATGTCTTCATAGCTAGTTAACAGAAGACATTTAGGCTGTAGAAGAAAAAGAAGAAATCACACTCAAAAGGAGTAGATGGCAATAAAATAGTAAGACTCAGGGCTTAGAAAAAAACAAACCAAAACAAATAAGAACAAAACAAAGAATCAATGAAGCAAAGAGGGGTTCTTTTTTTATTTTAAAAAAAATCAATAAATTGCCAAACCCTTATCCAAGTTATTTAAAAGGCAATGAAAGAAGATCCAAATTAACAAAATTAAAAATGGAAAGGGGGACATGGCAACAGACACTGAGGAACTACAGAAAATCATAAAAATTTATTTTAAAATCCTGTATTCTACCAAATTGAAACAACCAAAACAAATGAATAATTTTCTTGAAATATACCACCAGTAAAAGTTAAGTAAAGATCAGACAAGCAATTTACATAGACATATAACCCTCAATGAAATAGAATCAGTCATAAAAATCTTCCCACTCCCTCTACCTGCAAAAAAAAAAATGCCATAGGCCAGATGGTTTTCATGCAGACTTTCAAAGAAGAGTTTATGCCAACACTCCTTAAATTATTTCACAAAATAGAAACAGAAGAGATATTGACCAATAACACAAAAAGATATTGCACTAAGGGGCAAAACTGTGCCATATTAGGCCACAGTTACCCTGATACACAAACCTCCTTTATTTCACTCTCTGCCTTTCTCTATTACCTCATGTCTTTTAAATTATAGATCATGTTAATGAAAGAGAATTTAACTGCTTATATAAGTCCCACCAAAGTATTACACACATACACAATAACTTAAAGAAAAAACTAGTAGTAAACTTTTTTTAAAAATTAAAGAGAAAATAAATAGTTGGGAACTCGGGACTCCCAGCTTTTCATTTCCTTTGTTCTATTCTCCTGATTTTACTACTATTTTAAGGGACACTTGACACAACACCAGGTTCAAACACAAACTATAATCTTAAGTAGAATCAATGACATACTATATTCTTTTTTTCATTCATTTATTTAGCTCATAAATAAAGACACGCACAATTATGATACAGAATACAGTATGTTCACAATGGCATGGATAAATTAAACCAATTAACATGTTATATCACACATATTCATCATTTTTGTTTTGAGAACACTTAAAGTATACTATCTCACAACTTTTAAAATATAGCATATTGTTATCAGTCATATTTATAATGCTCTCAGTAGACCTCAAGACTTCAGAGAGTCCATACCTCTTGTCCAAATGCAGTTTTATATCCTTAAACCAAACATTTCCCCATTGTTAAAAGACCCACATTGAAGTCTAATAGCCACAATTCTGCTCTCTGTTCCCTTAAGTTCATCATTTCTAGGTTACACATAAAATTGAAATTGTGTGACATTTGTCTTCCAGTGTGTCACTTATTTTTTTTGACAAGCTTATAATTTTACTACTTACTAAAGATGAAATCAAATTTGCATGAACAGGTGAGCACTCACTGAAACACTTTGGATTCATCACATATTTGAGTTTCAATATATATATATATATATATATATATATATATATATAGAGAGAGAGAGAGAGAGAGCAATAATGGCAATATGTTATACATCAAGAGCAGCAACAGATTTTCCAGGTTCTGTAGTCATTTGAACAAAATTGTAGAGACATCCAGCACACTCCATTTAAAAAAACCAAAAACACAAAACAAATAAACAACAACAACAAAAAAGTAAAAAACAAAATCCCAGAAAACAGTACAGTTCTGTTACTCTTCTGGTACTTGGCACCATTTTTTTTTTAAATTAGCTTCTCAGTCATCATCTGGGAGGAAACCATTCTGAGCAACATCAATAAGAACAGCTCTGATAAAGCATGGTCACTACTATGTATCATAAAGCAGGTCCACATATAAGTGAGTACATGATCATGTTTGTCTTTTTGTGATTGGGTTACCTTGCTCAGAATGGTTTCTTCCCATTCCATCCATTTTCCCGAAATTTCAAGATTCCATTTCTTTTTCCTGCAGAGTAGTACTCCATTGTGTAAATGTATCACAATTTCTCTATCCATTCTTTGGTTGAGGGACATCTAGGCTGCTGCTTCCAGTTTCTGGCTATTACAAATAATGCTGCTATGAACATGGTTGAACTTATGTCCATGTTATAAGAATGTGCTTCTTTTGGGTATATGCCTAGGAGTGGAATTGCTGGATCTTGTGGTAGACTGATTCCCATTTTCTTGAGGAGTCGCCGTACTGATTTCCATAGTGGCTGCACAAGTTGGCACTGGCAAAATCCAACATCCCTTCATGATAAAGGTCCTGGAGAAATCAGGGATAACAGGAACATACCTCAACATAATAAAAGCAAGCGATATACAGAAAGCCAACAGCCAACATCAAATTAAATGGAGAGAAACTCAATGCAATTCCTCTAAAATCAGGTACAAGACAAGGATGTCCACTCTCTCCATACCTCTTCAATATTGTCCTTGAATTTGTAGCTAGAGCAATAAGACAACAAAAGGAGATCAAGGGAATACAAATCGGAAAGGAAGAAGTCAAACTCTCACTATTTGCAGATGATATGATAGTCTACATAAGTGACCCGAAAGACTCAACCAGGGAACTCTTACAGCTGATAAACACCTTCAGCAAAGTGGCAGGATACAAGATTAACTCAAAAAAATCTGTAGCCCTACTATATACAGATGACACATTGGTGGAGAAAGAAATCAGAGAAGCATCACCCTTTACAATTGCTACAAATAACCTAAAATACCTTGAAGTAATACTAACCAAAAAAGTGAAAGACCTGTACCATAAGAATTTTGAGTCTCTAAAGAAGAAATTAAAGAAGATACCAGAAAATGGAAAGATCTCCTATGCTCTTGGATAGGTAGGATCAACATAGTAAAAATAGCAATCTTGCCAAAAGCAATCTACAGATTCAATGCAATCCCCATCAAAATCCCAACACAATTCTTCACAGACCTTGAAAGAACAATTCTCAACTTTATATGGAGAAACAAAAGACCCAGGATAGCCAAAACATCCCTATACAATAAAGGAACTTCTGGAGGCATCACCATCCCTGACTTCAAGCTCTATTACAGAGCTATAGTCCTGAAAACAGCTTGGTACTGGCACAAAAATAGACTGGTAGACCAATGGAATAGAATTGAAAACCCTGATATTACCCCACACACCTATGAACACCTGATTTTTGACAAACAATCCAAATTTATATGATGGAACAAAGAGAACATCTTTTACAAATGGTGCTGGCATAACTGGTTGCAGTCATGTAGAAGACTGAAGTTAGACCCAAGCCTATCGCCTTGCACAAAACTTCACTCAAAATGGATCAAAGATCTCAAGATAAATCCAGCTACACTGAACCTATTAGAAGAGAAATTGGGAAATACCCTTGAATTAATCAGTACAGGAGACTACTTCCTGAACATTACACCAGTAGCACAGGCATTGAGGTCCAACAATTGATAAATGGGTCCTCCTGAAACTGAGAAGCTTCTGTAAGGCAAAGGAGACAATCAGCAAGACAAAATGGCAGGCCACAGCCTGGGAAAAGATATTTACCAACCCTACATCTGACAGAGGGCTGATTTCCAAAATATACAAAGAACTCAAGAAGCTAGTCCCCCAAACACCAAACAACACAATTAAAAATTGGGGTAAAGAACTAAATAGAAAATTCTCAATAGAGTAATCTAAAATGACTGAAAGACACATGAGAAAGTGTTCAACATCCTTAATCATCAGGGAAATGCAAATCAAAACAACTCTGAGATACCATCTTACTCCTGTCAGAATGGCTAAAATCAAAAATACCAAAGACAGTTTATGCTGGAGAGGATTCGGAGAAAGAGGAACACTCCTCCACTGCTGGTGGGAGTGCCAACTTGGACATACTATATTCTTGTACTTATGTCATTAATATATCAGATGATCATTGGTAAATACAACAGCAGCTTTCCACAGTTGTGTGAGCTATCTGTTTGTGTTTGACCACTTCCACTGATATAGTGTTAGATTTTCTCCAGCAAAATCTTTCCTCATTTTCAATTTCCACCAATAGGAGCTTGACAAAAACCCTTCTCCCCACACCTCATCTATATTTAAAAAATGAACATTTTAAATTGATGAATATTTCTAAAATGAGACTCAAAGCTAGTTCAGATATACTCTTCTCTCCACAAAGTTTTCTTTGAAAACCTTTATGTTTGTTCATGCATTAGGGGTAAGTCAGAAGCACCAAAATAGATTGATGTTACATCAAGACATGAAAATAAAGCAGTTCCTCTTGAAATAATTTCTTCAGGAGTGAGCTCCAAATCATTTTCTACATTTTTCAGTTGTTGGAGTTTAAGGTTACTGGCCTGTTTGTAGTCTTGTCAGTTACATCTGATTCATATATAATGTCTGACTGCCCTTATGTATGACCCCAGGAAAAGGTTTTGCTCTGTATTTATTGAACAACACAGAAAACATAGAATGGAGAAGTGAGGAAGAATTGTTAACATAAATATTTAACAGAGTTTTACACTGTAAGAAATCATTTTATTGACCCCAATATGACCAGAAGCACACAGAAAATCAAACAACACAGCAGACAGATGCTATTAAGCTATATCCATATGTTGTTTCCAATATTTATGGCAGTTATTTTTGTCCATCAGTTTGGCTGTCTTCAGCAAATTATTACCACAAGACACACACACACACACACACACACACACACACACACACACACACACACACACACACACACAGGTTAGAGAAATGAAAAGTGTATAATTTAAGATTAAAGCTGTGCATTTAGCTTGGGTTGTAAATCTGATTACATGGCAAATGAAAAGCACTACATTGTTCTCTTAAAAAGTACTAAAGTTAAACAGGCTGAGAACATGATATACTAGTATGTTAAGACTTAAGTGACCTCAGAGTGTTTTATTAACTTTGTTGTGACATATTTCAAAAGTTAAGTCTCTTTGAATGCAAGAGATATTTTCATACAATTATACCACCTCAGATCCT
The DNA here is from genome assembly GCF_003668045.3 of Cricetulus griseus. Taxonomy (NCBI): domain Eukaryota; kingdom Metazoa; phylum Chordata; class Mammalia; order Rodentia; family Cricetidae; genus Cricetulus; species Cricetulus griseus. The sequence continues at coordinate 79,746,093 of NC_048601.1, forward strand.
TAAGAGATTAATTTATCTGACATTGTCATTGTTTTGCTTCTAAACATAATTATCAACTCAATGTAGTATAAGCTAGCTACAGTTGAAAACACTTGAAAGCCCAATGCCTGGGATGTGGATGCAGGAGAACAAAAAAGCTCAACACAGGCTTCGGTGGCATACAATTTTTAAAGATCATAGAGCTAAATGAGACCCTTTAACTCTTCTCTCTCTCTCTCTCTCTCTCTCTCTCTCTCTCTCTCTCTCTCTCTCTCTCTCTCTGTGTGTGTGTGTGTGTGTGTGTGTGTGTGTGTGTGTTTGTGTGTGTGTGATGTTTGTGCTTAGGCCAGAAGATATTAGATCCCCTGGAGCTTGAGTTACAGGCATTTGTAAGCTGTCTGACTTGGGTGTTCTGGTTTGAATTTGTTTCCTCCTTCAAAAGAACAGGGACCACTCTTAACAGCTAGCTTACCATCTATCCACCTCCCCAAAATGAGATCATTTAAAAAAAGTCAAACACCCAAGTGACATGTGTTGAGTGGTAAAAGGCCAAGCATGAAGTAAGTCTAAGTAGCAGGAAGAGGAAAATATATCAAGCTAATTGGACAGATAATGTTGAAGGCCCAAGTCTTCCTGCACAGGCAGGCATGAAGGGTAACTACTTTGCAGAGGAGGGTAGCATAAAAAGCAAGACCAGCATAGAGCTGAGTCTAATGGACATTCTACAGGAAAATCCTACTGGGCAATAGAAAAGCCTTAAGAAAGGTATTGATAAGACAGTCTATAGTCATTGGTGGTTTCACATTCTGCAAGAGAATGAATGGGTGTCTAAAATCTGGTAGAAACTGCTCTAGCTGTGACTATGCTCACTGCCCAGGAAATACAAATAGTAAAAGCAATGTGTAATTCATGATTTGTAGGGCCCCCAAATACTCAAGTTACTTTGCTAGTCAATTCTGTACTCTCCATATTGAACCAATGATATGTACTATATTTTTGAATATTGAAAAATTAGAAAAGTCTCCCAATGAAGGTCATTTCAAAGGACACCACCATTAAAACAAAATTTCACTTTGTATATGGTGTTAAATTGAATCTGAGGTAATCATTCTGTGTGGTACAATTGTGGAATAAGAATATATGGTAAAGAATTGGACAAGACAGCAGGTGCTTTAAGTCCCCAAGAGAAGAAGGGTTCACAAGATTATGAGGCATCTCACCAAAGATGCAGTAGAGTATTTTGAAAAAATACTTGAGATGAAAGAAAGTTCCATTCACTTCCATTCTGCATCTAAAATGACTAATGCATCTTTTAGACAAACAAAAATCCGATGATACTTCTTGTCAACAGAACCTCACAAAGGGAAATGATATAAAATTCTTTGGGATAATTCTTTTGGAAAAAAATTAAATTTACATGGGGAATTAGAATTCTTGAAATAGCAAACATGTGATTACAGAGAAAATAGCCTAAATTTTAGTATAAAATTTTAATTGACAAGATACAAATTACAAGATATTATGAGGTATGTTACATTGATCAAACTAAAATGTATAACATATGATTATAAAGGCCAGAAAAGGAGAGATGACATTAAAGTTTTGAGGTCCCAACAGTAAGCCAGAAAACAGAAGAGTCACATTTTAACCTGGAACAATCGTGAGTGTATGTGATTGGCAATGGACAGTGGTCAGACATCTACAGGTAACTAGGTGTGTGAAAAGGTCATAGGAAGTCTGCAACAGACAAGTAAGATTGCAAGGATGACATCAGTGCTGATAAAACAAACTGGTAAAAAGGTCATCTTTATTACAAATCAGGAGTAACTAAGATTTTAATAAAGAACTAAAACCATTTAAATAGATGTATACATATTCACAATTTTGCATTGGAAAATAAAAGTTTAAAAATTATAATAAATATTAAATTAGAATAGTACTTTGACCCTCCCACGAGTGAAGAGAGGACAGAATGAAATGAACATCAACAACAGAAGAGTAGAAAAATGAAACAGAAAATTAAAAGCTAACAATTAATATTTAAAAACTCTGAAAGTCATCATGAACATGACATGGACAAAGGAGTAAGGAAGGAGGAAGAAAAAGAAGAGGAGGGAAAGAGGAGGGATGGAGAAGGGAAAGATTAAAATCTTCAGGAAATAAAGAGAAATCTCTACCAAATAGGCAGATAATAAGTAGTAGCAAAAGGTTATTACATACAACTAACTATGATATATATATATATATATATATATATATATATATATATATATATGTGTGTGTGTGTGTGTGTGTGTGTGTGTGTATGTGTGTGTGTGTGTGTGTGTGTGTATTCTTGTCCTTGTCCATTAGAAAAAATGAAAATGATCAATTAAAAAATTCCCCCAATGAAAATTATATATTAAAATGTATTCAGTACAAAAAGCCTATTTTATAAAGACTCAAAAAACTAGAAAGTAAATATTCCAAATGAAAAGGAATTCAGATCTAAAAAGAGTTTTTGAAATAGTAAACTTAAGTGTCTGAGAAACAATTAAAGAAGTGTCCAACATCCTTTGTCATCAGGAAAATGTCAATCAAAAGTACCTTGAGATTTCATCTTAAAGCACAGGAATGATCAAAATCAATAAAACAAGTGACAATTTGTGGTGGCAAGGATATATTGTAAGGCGAACACTCATTTATCACTAGTAGAATTACAAACTTGTACAGCTACAATGCAAATCAGTGTGGTGGTTCTTCAGGATGATGGGAATTGATCCACCTTTACTTCCAGCTGTTCATCTTAAGTACATACTCAAAAGTCACTTCATTCTGCCACAGAGACATTTGCTCAATAATCTCATTGCTGCTCTTCATAGTAGCCAGAAATTGGAAAAAAATCTAGGTGTCCTTGAACAAAAGAATGAATTAAGAAAATGTGGGCACAATTATACCATGGAGTATTGCTCAGAAGTTAAAAAAAAACCACATCATGATATTTGTAGCAAATGAATGGAACTAGAAAATAGTCATCCTGAGTGAGGTACCCCAGACCTGGAAAGACAAAAATGGTATTTGTTTTTATGTTGATATTAGCTATTAAGTCAACGATAAGCAGGTACAATCAATTCAGCCACAGGGGTTAGGTATAAACTAAGGAGTGTAGAGAGTACACATTAGTAAAAGTAAATAGAATAGATAGTTATGGATAGATAGCAGAGTTGGAATAGGTTAGTCAAGTGGGAGGGGAAAAGAGGGCATTAGGGAGGGAATATAGGGAGGTACTGCTAAAATTAAGGGCCATTTAAGGGACAGCATAGAAATGTAATACAGTATAAGCTTCTAAAATATATACATTAATGAAGATGATCTAAATGAAATTGCCTAATAATTGGTGGTAGCCTAGCCATACCTGTTCATCTTTTGTCATCAAATTAAGATTCCATGCCAAGATTGGCTTACATCTAATTGAACTGTTGACAAAAGGGGTCCTCTAGGAATCCATAAAGAACTTAGACTGTTGCTAAGGGTATATCCAAAATCTAACATAAAGGCTCCATTGTTGAAGAAAACAACCACACAACTTACTCAACATGGAGAAGTCCAGCTGGTGCCTATATACAGCCTTCATCCCTATGTTTTAGTGTCTTTGGTACAGAAAGATACCTTGCAGGCTACAAAAGCAGAATGGTAAATACCAACATAGTAACATATCTTTGATCTACAATTTGTGTCCTGTCTATAAGACATGCTAAGGCAGTTGTGACACAAAGCTTGTGGGAGTAAACAACCAATATCTGATGATGTAAGGCCCATGTCATGAGATGGAACTCCCACTCAACAATGCTTGAATGACCAAGAATCAGAGACTAAATGGCTGAGAGACCTAAGGTAAAAATCTTCTACTACTGTTCTAACTCCATCCCTAAATCCCAAAACCATAGCAACAAAAACATAGCAATTCTTTTTTTTTTTTTCAATACAGGGTTTCTCTGTATTGCTTTGGAGGTTGTCCTGGAACTTGCTCTGTAGACCTGGCTGACTTCAAAGTCATGGAGATCTGCCTGCCTCTGCCTCCCAAGTGGTGGGATTAAAAGGTGTGAACCACCAATACCCGGCAGCAATTCTTTATGACAAAACCATAACAACAAAAACATAGCAACCCTTGATGACATTCTGCTATAGTCATAGATCAGTTCCTTTTTTAGCCATCATCAGAGAAACTTCTTTTTGTAACATATAGGACCAAATGCCAAATGCAGAATTCACATCAAGGGTAGCTATTATGCAGAGAGAGAGAGAGAGAGAGAGAGAGAGAGAGAGAGAGAGAGAGAGAGAACTTTAGAACAGGTGTAAATGGGATGCTTCTATCAAATCCATCCCCTCAGGGAACCCCATAGATGATGAGGTGAAAGAATGTAAGAATTTAGGGGATTGGGGATACCAAGTAATCAAAGCCCTCTAAATCAACAAGATCACAGCTTATATGAACTCACAGAAACTGTGGAAAGATGCATCAGTCTGCAATAGATCCTCTGAATATACATATGGCTTCCAGGTTAATGTCTTTATGAAATTCCTTAGTGAGTGAATGAATGGGTCTCTGATTATTGTGCCTTCTTTTGGGCTCTTTTCCTATGTTTGTCTTGCCTGACTGTGATATGTTAGTTTTTGTTTTATTTATTATAAACTATTTTTATTTTATTATTAACCCTTAAAAACCTGTTTCTTTTCTAATGAGAGACTGAAAGGGAGTGTATTCAGATGGGAGAGGAGGTGAGGTGGTGCTGGGAGAAGTAGAGTGAGAGGAACCCATAATCATGACATATTATGTGAAAAAAATCTATTTTCAATACAAGGGAAAATGTCTCTCATATTTTTAATGAAGAAAAAGTCCTGCTTTATGACTATCTACTACTTCTACTCCTACTACTACTGTGACAACCACTGCTACTACTACCTATCTAAATTTTCAGATGTCAGAAGCAAAACTTCTGGTGACCTCTAATGTGCTGTCCCACACAGGTATGATATTTTGAAGAAGAAGCAGAAGGGTTATCCTTCCAGAATAGCCTGCAGTACAAACTGTGAAGAAGATAGAGCAAGAGATACTGCAAGTCAGTTATTATTCAAATGATGTAAAATAAAATGTTTCATCCAGAGATTAAAAAGGAAAATATATCTTTATTGATTTGATTTAAGTTTAACTATTAAATAAAGTAAATTGATTTATTCCAAAATACGGATGCTCCAAAATTAATTTATTTCTCCATATTAATAAAGAGAGAAATATTAAGGTCACATCAACAAGGACACATCAAGCTTTTCATAGGAATAAATGGCATTCTTGATATAAATGTGCCTAGCAAAGAGAGAAGGTCTCCTTCATTCATAAATGGGTTACTCGTGAAATACAGGTAAGTAGTGTTCTGAAATTAAGATTTGCAAAGATAGTTATCATTCATTTTAAACATTTTATTCTGCTTCCTGATGAGAAAGCTAAAGTAAGAGGAACATACAAAGAAAATAAGAAATACTTTTTTCTCTATTCCGCAATTATACATATCTACTGAGATATTCTCAAGGAATCTAGATATATAAAGACATTTATTATGCATTAATTTAGCAAGTTCATCTGATAGAAGGACAAATTTGTGAATGCTATATCAATAATACTTAAAAAGAGAATTAATTAAATAAGTAAGTATTCATGGGAGGGTATAGCCATATTTATTGGAGAAGATTCAGTTGGTTAATGTGTCAATTATCTTCATATATTTTATAATTTTAATTAGTTTACGGTGGGTATTTTGATAGAAATTTGAATAAAATTGATTATTTAAATTTTACATAGAAGAAAGAATGGCCACAAAGAACAGAAATGAGAAGATTTTTAGAAATATTAGACATAGTATTAACAGACAAAAGAGAGTATTATTGATACAACAGTAAGACATCAGTCATTGGAACAGAATAAAGAGCTCAAGCTGACCATCTTATGTGAAGATCATTTAAGTAAAACATATGAGATACCAGGGTGCTGAAACACAAGATTGTATCTTTACTATGTTGGTCAATTGAATATTTGGAAGATAAGAACATCATGTGAATAATCATGAGAAGTTAATCATGGATAAAAACTGTGAAATGAAAAATAATATGCAACAGAGGGAGTCCTGTCCAAGAGATATAAATATGAGCTACTTATGAAATTTATTTTGTTATATATTTTATTTATTGACAGATATTTATTTTAGTACATAGTCAATATGAAAAAATTCTGTGTGTTACTTATTTGTTTTCCAATGTGTTCATTGATGTGCATTTTATATTTTAACCTTATAGTACCTCTCAGCCTTTACCAGTTATATTTTAATAACTTAGGATCCCTGAGCTCATCTTCTGGGCAATGTTTACTAAGATTTAAAAGGCACAGTATTTTTTTTGATTCATAAGAGGCAAATATGTTTTCAATGAAACAGAGTATTGACATTAAACAAAGACATTTCCTTCAGTTTAAGATCTTCTATTCATTAAACAAACAATTATGGAAAGTAAGCCCCAGAGTGTCAGTCATGTATACTTTATTAAGCTTAACATAATACGGGCTGTATCTTATTTTTCCATACAGATGACATAATGTCTCAGTCTCAGCATTGCTGCAGTCTCAGCACTGTTCCTCTGTGGACCAGATCAAGCTCTTAGAGATGAAAGGCTGTCCTGGATAATATAGGATGTTTAGCAATGGCTTGTTTTGTCCACTTGTCATCAATGACAAGCTTCTATTTGGGACTAGCAGATGCATTCTCATACATTTCTTCATATACTTGTAGTAAACCCATTCGTATTTCAGAGACAGTGATATATGAAACATGCGGTAGAACAAAAAAGCTAGCAGAAGGGGAAAAGAGGGGATTTTCAGCAAAACACATAGGGAAATATTTAAATAGACTTTTTTTTAAAGAGAGTTTTCAAATAGTTAAAGCTACAAAATATAAGAAAATATTCTTGATGGAACTCATACATAACACTGTTTGGTAACCAAGAACCTGATACTATATAGAACAGGGACCTGGGGCAAATCCAAATATTAATGTTCTAAAATAGAGAGGTAGGTAGGTAAGTAGGTAGGTAGATAGATAGATAGATATATAGATAGATAGATGATTAATAGATGATAATGTTAGTAGATAGATAAAATAGCTGTAAAATAATTCCTAAAGCTATTGTGCTATTCTCAGATCAGTTTCTTGCTCAGTCATCGGAGAAGCTTCCTATTGCAGCATTTGAGAACAAATAGAGTGACCCCCAGCCAGACATTACGGGAGCCCTTGGAACACTTAGACTACGTGGGATGTCTCTAACAAATTCTTCCCTTCAGGGCTCTTGTAATCCCATAGAAGAGAAAGTAGAAATAATATCAAGGTCAGAGGGGAATCAGGACACCAAGAAATTAAGGCCCTCTAAATCAACATGTTATGGAAAGATACTGAGGCAGCATGCATGGGACCTTTAGGGGTCTGAACCAGATAAGGAAGGTCCTGGAGCTGAAAGAAGACATGGACCCAAGCCTCATCCCTATCCCAGAAATTAAAATTTTATCTAATTATTTTTTATTTTATTTCCTTTTATTTGCATATTCTTTTCTTCAGTCTTTTTTTTACCATACAGGTCCTTTGTGTATATATTATGGCTTCCAGGTCAGTGTTTTTATGAATGTGCAAATGAGTGGGTCTCTGTTTCTTATGTCTTCTCTTGGGCTTTGTTCCTTCTCTTTAGTTTGTCCCACTTTGATATGACAGTTTTTGATTGATCTAATTATATTTTATCTTATTATTATTCCTCACAAGCCTGTTTGTTTTCTAATGAGGGACACTAAAGGAGAGGATCCAGATTGAATGTGAGGACCATAGGACCTGGAAAGAGTAAAGAGGGGGGCAATCACAATCAGGATATATATGTGAGAAAAGGAACTATTTTTAATTAAGGGGAAATTCTTTTAATAAAGACTTATTGACCTCATAATTCATTGAAGGAAATGCAAACCAAATCCACAATAAAAGACTGTACTGCCAAAAGAATATGTCATTTATACAGTACATATTGGGGGAGGAGGAAGTTTTAAGAATAGCTAGAGTCTTGCAAACTGGTCAGGGGAGCATTTATTTGCACAACTGATTTGGGAAGCTCATAGTGTGTACGGAAGCTGAGTACACATGCTTTATTACACACCATTGCATCTTTAGTGCATACTCTAACAAATACAGCACAGATGTGCTCCAAGAGACGAGCACAGCACAATTTGTAGCATAATTACTTATAATAGTCAACAGCTCAAAACAACAAAAATGTTCCAAATAATTGATGATTATTCATAAAGTAAAATACTTTATATTACAATCAGAATTAATTTATTTTTGCAATAACATTGATTAGTCTCACAAATGGAATATCTAATAAAGAGGTCAGATGATGTATCAACATATATGTACATATACATACATATATATGTGTGTATTTATGTATATATTATGATATGCATATGAAATAATGAAATAATCAAACATACTGATAAGTTTGGGCACTTGGCCCTCAGTTGGCTGTGATGTTTTGGATATAATGTTAAGCCTTTATAGGAGAAAGTGGCCTTGAAATTTCCAACGTTTCCCCAATTCTTATTCTGCAATTCTGAGGGCTCTGGAACTTCAGAGAGCATTATAGGACTTGGAGAATGGGTGTTTGGAATCCAAGGCTACCTGTTGACTGGCTTGTACTCTGGACTTTTAGTCTTCTCATTTCCCAAATATCTCAAGTCATTTTTAAGTTCTAGTAGCTTATATAATTATGAGAATTCAAATGTATAGCATCTTAGTGATAAAAAACATTGAAAAATTGAAAATGTTCAATATGCTCATATGAGTTATTAGAATGAAAGTGTTATCTCTATGAGGCAAACCTTGATTCATTAATAATTAAAACATGGACTTTTAATGAAAATTATTTTAACATTTTAAGGCAACTCATATTTAGAAATATAGAATCCCAGAAAGTAAGCCTAATTGAAAAACAAAAATATAAATTTTTTGAAGTGCACAGAAAGATTATCTTAATGGGACAGTAAAATGAGCAATGAATGTACGAGACATGCACAACAAAAGAAGTTGGCTCAATGAGGGAAGGAATGGAACATGTGGTGTCATCAAATCTTTTGAATCTTGTGTCATATTACCATGCTTTGCAGACATCAGTCCAATATTCCGGAAAAACAGCTTTTCCTCTGGTTTTTGGCATGCACCAGATACCACATATTCCTTTGTAATTTTGGTTTACTAGAAAATCTTTTAAAGTCATACCAAACACAGTTCACTGTCATTCATGGAGCAAAAAGTACCTATATGACAAGTGGATCATAGGTTTCTACAACCCAGCAGAGCTCTTCAAACAAAAGGTGGTAACTTTGCAAAGAAAGTGACTGGAGAAGTGTACTTCTAAAACAAACTTGAAAGAACATCTCTCATTATCATAACCAATTAGCAGTTCTTCCCTTCAGGGATGTCTGTAGTGGTTTCTTTAAACTTCAACGTCACCTTTTTAAGGTGACATAACTGAGAATATATAAATACTTTATCATGTATTAGCATTTCCTACCTTAATCCCCAACAGTGAAAAGAACAAACCACAAACATGGACATGATTGTAAGAAAAGGCTTTTTGTCTGACTTGCTATCAATGCATCATCCATTTGCCTCTAGATGGTTCTTCAATGAACACTCTTGTTACCCACCAACAATTCTTTTCTGGTTATTATTTGTTTTTGTCAAGTATACTGAAGCTAGGGTTCTTTGAGAAGATGGAACATCAATTGACAGAATTCCTTCATCAGAATGGGCTGTAAGATAGTCTGTTGGGGCATTTTCTTGATTAATGATTGATGTGAGAGAGCCCATCCCAACACTGGTCAGATGGCACTGAGTTGTATATAGAAGCATCTTAAATAAGCCAAGGTGAATAAGCCAGCTTTGCTCCATGATCTCCATTTTAGTTCTTGCCTTACCTTCTTTCTAAAGATACCATGATGGGAATGTGTAAATCAAATAAACCATTTCTTTCTTCCATATATTAATCAGGTTTCTTTAAAGTAAAGTGAGATCACACACACACACACACACACACGCACACACACACACACACGCACATACACATACAAACACATGAATTATTAGAATATATTTATGTGAATTATTATAGTGTCCTACAGGATGCAATCTGACTAGTCTCTCAACATTGTCTTTTTATAGGAAGAACAAGAATCTGGTTCATCCCTTCTGATTGGATGTCTCAAATGGTCTTCCATTTATGTTAGGATCCTGAAGAACTAGGTTCTAACACCAATGAGGGAATTCCTCAGCAGCAGAGCATTGGAACTTGCTATTAAGAATGACAGCAAGCAGGCAAAAGGCAACAATTTGCTTCTACCATCTACAGTGTTGGACAAGACTATGACACATCCCTTGAGACAGTGGTCAGTCATTGTCCTCTGCAGTAAGGAACTAAGTATTTTTATTTGAATGTTAGAAGCTCACTGGCTCCAGGGAATCTGAGGACCTGAACTTAGTTGCATCGAAGCCAAGAGTAATGCAGCAGGTTAGAATATGCCTGGGAAAATAATGTTCAGCCACATGGAAAACTTACCTTGGAGTTTTCCCTTTTATCTATGACATGCCCCCAACACTAGGTACTTCCGTGAAGGAAGGAGAACCACCTTTTTTGTTGAAGTAGATTCCTTTTCGGAATATATTGGGAACACTTGTATATGTTCACTTCTACCCCAGATTTTACCAAAGAATATATGATATATAGAACAGAAAACAATAAAGGCATTCTAGAAAGCAGATTTTAAGTTAATCCAGTGAAAGCACTCATGAGAAACTTGACTACAGTGTAGAAACTTGTCTAATTTTTCAATGTATTTTCAAAGGCTGTATAGTACTTGGAGCACAAAATGGGACAATAAGATATCTCATCAGTTAATGGCATTTGTTGCCAATATGATAGTCTGAAGTTGATTACTAGGAGTTGCAGAGTATAGAACTCTACTCTTTCAAATTGTCTTCCAATCACTGAGTGTATGCCAGGCAACCTTTGACACTCAGTACACAGATCCAAAAAACATACACCTGCATATAATGGACATGAAGTACTTTTTCAGAAATAAAATTTAGAAAAAATGAAGATGATAGGATGCAAATTTTATTTTCAGGAATCATTGAAAAGTGGTCAAATGTTTTCATGAAATAAGGAAACCTACTTAATGGATGACATTATATTTGGAATCAACAAAAAATAATTAACACTGTAAAGTAATCACTTTACAGTGACAAAGCAGCTGAACATAATATCCAGGGAGACTAGTTAGCTTCACAAATGTGTGAAGATGTGTTTTTGATACACGAGGAAAGGAAGAAATAAAATGTGAAATAATGACATAAGTGGAGGTGGCAATATGGACATTAAGATAGTTCATACAAGGTTACTGCAATTTCCCTTATAACCTATGACTCTGAAACCTGCTAAGAATAATCACTAAATTGCCAATTTCTAGAAGGAATCAAAAACTGATTCAATTATCTTTTCAATGTTTGAGATTGCAGGCTACACCCCTCTTAACTTCTACATACATGCTCTTCAAATGCTTATGATGAAAAAATTGTCAGAAAAAAGTTAATCTCACTAGAAACTGCTTGTCTGCAACGTAGACTCACTAAATTATAAATCTGAAAATATCCAGTCCTGAGCTAGCTCATATCCTCTATTTTATGAATATCAAAACTATAATTCAGGAGACTTGCCCAAGGACAATAAGAGACATCAGTTTTCTTATATCTGTTTAAGAAGAGAAGGAAATCTTCCTAATATCCAATAATATTGGTATTACTGTTTGGTTTGTTTGATTACAAAATTACAAAAAAATCACTATCTTTAAAGCTTATTACTGTTCCTACAATGTAGAAATCTCTGGTGTCTGTTCTATTTACTTTGCCAGGTTTACCAGGAAAAATACTACTCAAACATTCATCTCTGCCATGTCATTACTATAATACACATAATCATCTCAAAGATGCCGCTGTTGGATTGTTTCATAAATTTAACGTTAATGTAAAATTCGTTGCAGAGTAATTTGAACATATGCTACATTTGTGTAATGTTTTTCATTTATATGATTCAAATTTGGGACATCAAAATACCAATAAATATGAATAATGTAAAAAAAAGAATAAGTATGAAGAGCAGGGACAGAGGGCTTGGACAGTATGAGGGAGATTTGCAGCAGTCACTAAGGGAAATTAAGAAGGTTAGGGATTATTAGTAAGCAAAAACATTACCAAACATAACTGAGGGCCAACTGAAGTTGAAAATTAAATTTCAGTAGAGAAAATATGCTTCATTACCTGACTTTCCTTTAGAAACACTAGGAACAAAAGCTGAGAAAATGGATGCTTAGACTTAATGCTGCTGTGACAGGGAGATTGGTGGTCAATAGTATGATGGATGAGGAGGTGTAGGTGAGGGTCTACTTAAAATTAGGCATTGAGGGCTCAAGAATTTGTAAGAAGGAAAAGTGTTCCTGCAGGGACTGATGCAGGAAGAGAACAAAGAGGAGGTGAGTGACTGGAAATTTTAATGTGCTCTAATTTTGATTGGGAGTAAGGGATTGAGAGATGTTAGATATGTTGAGACGAGGCAGAAAATTCCAGTGCTCCAGTTTTTTCGGTGAAGCATTCATCAACATCAAGAAACCTTTACTAAATGGGAATTGAAATGAGCACAATGTCCATGTTTCTAAGTCAGGAATTTGATTCTTATTCCTCATTTTAAGGAAAAAAGTAGATGTGATTTGGGGTAGGAAAAAGAATGGTTTATTAAGTAAAATTCAAAATTTGTTGATAAATCATTGTAAATTTGTTTCTTCTTGTGCTTAGAAGGTGAGAACCTCATGTATCTGCCTTATCTGCCTGTTAACCATACTTCCCTTGTTCTAATTTCTTTGTTCCAGAGTGTCATGTGTCCTTCTGTTTATTTTCAATAGGTCATTAAACTTACTGTGTAATTTCCATATATTGTTAGATACCATATGTTTTAAATTCCCTGAATACATGGGGACGTCAAAAATCACATGGCTTTCTCAGATTAATGCTCATTTCTTGTTTCCTACAATTTTGAATATGCTACATTATAGCCAGTGTTCTCAAGTACATAGTATCTTTTTGTGAATTGATGATTCTAAATTTCAAATAATTGCTGTAGTTGAACAGATTTAAAATGTGAGTTTTAAAATTTAAAACTAGAATAGCATACAAAACAGAAAATAGAAAAAAATGGAATTATCCTAATAAATAGTACTGGGCTTATAATAGAATTATCTAAAATGATTAATTCTACTTCTTAAATCTTATAATTCCTTACCATGCTGAGAATTTTAGGACTTATTGTCATAAGAGTAGGAGGTTATTAGAACATTCAAAATCTGATAGAGCTTTATACGTTAGATTGAAATTATACAGGCTGGCTTCATTTGCAGAATAAGCCTAGTTACCAGTGGTCATTAATGTCAGAGACAGAAATTCAATCTGCATATCTCATCTAATAATGTAACCCTGGGAAAGAAAAGTTGTATTGTTTTGAAACTGCATCTGTAATCTTTATATATTTCTGTTCTGAGAAATTTGTGAGGCATTTCCAATGATTTGAGAATTTCTGAGACTATAGCAAAGCTTCACAATAGAGAAAATAGATGAGAAACAGAAATGAAAATACTATGTACTCTGTAAAAGAAAACTGAAATGAGCATTCTCATGATCTATAAATAACAGCTTCTGGGTAAGGACATAATAAAAGAAGGGAATTATTCAATGTCTCAGAAGACTCTAGCACAAAGCAATGAAGAATGCAAAATGTAACCTAGACATCAGGAGCACAGTGTGAAAAGTAAGCTATTTCAGTTTTGACAGTGCAAATACAATACTCTTACAATATAGTTATTTCCTCAGAGGGTAGACAATCACCAAGTAGATTTCCATTCTTAAAAATGAATACATATCTTAATGAAAAAACATTTGGGCATGAAAAGTATCCAATACCATTATTACTTAAAAGTTACAAAATAAGCAAAGCAACACCATCTCCACCTACACACCTTAAATAAGTGGAAAATTGAAAAAGTTTTCCAAGTTACAGCATAATTTTAATTGTGCCCAAAATATGCCATATTTTGTCACTAAAATTGAATGCAAACTATTTAGAAGAGATGCAAAGAACAGTATTAGACTAGGCAATTTAAAATAAAATTTATTTTCTTTAGGGTGAGATATTTGCTGCAAAAAAAGAATCCAAAGAAGAGTTAGAAGGTAGAAATTGTAGCCCTGAAGTAGATCCCATATGATCTTGGATTGTTGTGTATTTTGGTACTTTATTTTAAAGTATAGAGACATAAAATAGAATGAGTATCATTGCTAAATTTCAGACAATGTATGCAAAATATTTGCACAGAAGATGAGAGTTTTCAATGAAGTTCCACCTCCAAAATAATTGTTCTGAGAAATGTTAGTTCGATTAAAAGGAACTTAAAGCAGTGATACACATGTAGAAGTGGTATTGGGGTCAGGTATAAAAGTATTTAGGAAATATGCACACATATATGTAACAATAAAGAAAAAATGAAAGAGAGCAAATCTACACATATACATGAAAGTAAAGAACAAAATTTGAAAAGGAGCAGGGTAGGTTAAATGAGAAGTTTTAGCCAGGGCAAATGGTTAATTACATTATAATTTCACAGAAAGTAAAATAAAAAGGAAGAGAATACTTTCCTCCTTGCTAGATTCTTACATCCCTCTTTCTTCAGCTGTTCCTGTGCATTCTGGAGTCAAATCTAAACTGTATTTTGGAGCCATTTGGTTGGCAGAAAAATCTCTCAGTGGTAAAATCCATTAAAACCCCCATCAAAATTGCTCTCCTAAGTAAAGCAAAATGAAAAATTAAGATTTTAATCACAAGAATGTGCTTTGTTAATTACTTTTAATTTTAATAATATGTGGCAAATATTCTATTATGACTAATATGAATGTTACTAATTGAATTATTCAGAATAAGAAATCAAATATTTACAAGATTAAGAAGTCAGATAAGTATAAGATGTACATTAAAATATGTTTCCTTTAATGTTGTCTGAATGTCAAGATGTCTAGCAGAACTGCTGTTGCATGAAAAGGAAAATATTACAGACTGCATCAAATAAAGGCAAGTCTCACTGAAATTGCTGCCTTAGACCAGGATCATACATTCTCTCCAGTTGTAGAGACAAATGTTTTGGTCAAATTTCTGTAGTCATGGGAGCATCCTTCTTAAACCAAGTCCCATAATTTGACTGATTAAGGACAAATTAAAGAACTAAAAGTATTCATTTAGTAGACACATATTAAAGAGTATGTAAATTCACTAAATTTTTAACATAGTTTGGTGTTAAGTTTTTAAAAAAATGTTTGTAAAATCAAGAATCAAAGAAGAAGATATATGTAAGGAAGTGTTAGATTAAGAAATAGTAGGAAAGCACACAATTAAATGTCTATGATTTTGACATATGGAGAATAATAAGCCAGACAGAAGAGAGACAAACCACCGAAGGGAAAAGGTGGAAATGATGATCAGAAAGCATGCAGTTGTTACTTTTATCTTTCTTACACACACACACACACACAGACACACACACACACACACACACACACACACACACACACACAGACACACACACACACACACACACACACACACACACACAGACAGACACACACACACACACACATGCACAAATACACATGACTAGTTTTGAACTTCCAGATGACCCCAGTGACCAACTTGCTTCAGTTTTCTGGGCAGCCAAAACTACAGATGCATGTCACTGCTCTTACTTTGATAGTTTATATTTAGGAACAAAGGAACTAAGTACAAAGTCTCTTGAATAACCAAGAGAATAGGATGAAAAACTAGGTAAAACTGGCATATGAAATGAAAAATTAGTCACACACTAGGAAGCTAAATGCTTAAGAAGTATATGAAGAAGTGTTCTGAATTACAGAGTCAAAGAAATAGCACTAATGTTTACCATATGAGACAATAATTGGCAGTGGGATGGTGAGTGCTATCAGACTCACAGAAGATGACAGTAAGACACCCAATGGAGTGCTACCCAACTGTTAGAGCTAATGCTCCAAGTCCATGTTAAGTGTTGGAAAACACTGTGCTGTGTTTTGAATTTCCACTTCTTGGAAAACATCCAAGACATTTGCTTAGGCAACAATCTTTTTTTTTTCTGCCGTCACTTCCATTTTTTTTTATTTTTTATATATTTGAATAACAAACAAGGTTGAATTACATGACGATCCCAGTTCCCTTCTCTCCCCCCCATCCTCCTCTACCACCCCCCAACTAAAATCCTACCTGTCATATGTCTTAGGCAACAATCTTAGGGGGAATTTTTGACAAATTTATCATAGCATTATATACAGGCAATTGTATGCCTATGTATAATAATTGTATCCAATGAACATCTGGGCATTTCAGAGGGATAACTATGTAAGTATAATAAACAAGAGACATCAGGTTTAATGATTGTCAGCATAAAGCTGAGGAAAAATAGGAGACAATAGTTCAAAATGTACAGCACAAAATTATTGATATTGAAATATAAACAAAATATCCATTTCTATTTAGGTTGTACATCTAAAATAACCCAGGAAAATTGTTTAGAAAATAGTCAACATTGTGTAGAAAATGGGAGTCATGAAAGGATGGGACATGGCCATGAAGAAAGGGATAAATGATGAGATGAGAGAAACCTGCATATTCAATGACACTTATACTTAGGGAAAAAGGAAGGTTATTTAATTCCAACTTCAGACTTTGAGGCTAAGAAAATAAAAACATACAGAAATATGAAATGAAAAGAAAACATAAACAATTTTCACTAAATGTTTTACTGCCACATGACAGTTATCCAGTGCAGAATTTCTTAAGTTTTTAGAATAAGCACACAATACTAGAGTTGTTAATAATATAGGACAATAAAACTGTATGTAACATAAAAGTGTCAAAAACTCTTTTGACTGGACTCTATAGAAGTTTTGCTGAACAATTTTGCATATTTTCCTGCTGCCTGTGACATATTATCTCTGGTGTCTTCCACTTGCTCCTCTGCCCTTAGCAATTGATCTGTTAACTGGAGGAAGGTTAAGGTAATCACACCAGACACAGGAAAGTGTATAGGCTCAAATCCCCCAGGGAACCCAGGGAAAAGATAAAGTTTTCACCAATTACAATGCTAATGGTTAAGATCATGACCATTGAGTCCCAGGACCAGTGCTATTCAATGGAATTAGCTTCCACTTTAAATTACTTTGTTAGAATTTCTTAACAAAACAAAACAAAACAAAACAAAAAAACTAGCGCTTTACATTTTCTAAGTATTCAAAATTGGAAAGTGGAGAGAGATAAAGAGAAATGTACAAGCCCATCTTCATTGGTTTCTTGTTCTGGGTCCTTCTTATGCTGTCTTGTGGCATTCTATGAGTTCTAACAGTTGATTTTTCTTAATGCTTTTACTCCTGGTAGGTCAACCACATTCCATGTTAAGCCACACATCCAAGAATAGTTGGGTAATACACACTGAACTCAATCATTTATCTGATTACCAAATAAAAAAGAAATAACTCTTTACACACCAGAAAAAGGGTAAAAAAGAGGTTTATTGGCCGGGTTCCTCACCTGAGCCCCTGATGGAAGATAATTCCCTTTGCATGAACTGAAAAACATCTAGAGTTATTATATTGAGGTCAAGTAATCAACCACAATCAAAATTATATATGCAATTTAATCAACAATCTTTAAATAAGTGGGACAAGTGCCAGGTAGCTAAGTGTAAATTTTCAGTAAAATGAGATAATAGTAGCTCAAATCTCATTGAGTCATTCAGGTAACCCTTAGAACACTGATTTAGGGACTCATCTTAGAAAGGCAGCTTGCATAGCCCCTGAGTTTTATTGACTGATTAGCTAAATACTGTTTAACTATTTGCTGTTCTTACATATTTCAGCAGTTACTGTTCAGTTACAGTAGAATAGTTGTCAAAGAGATTCCAAGTGAGAACTGCTCTCTGCCCTCACCACTCCTGTAACACAGTCAGTGATTAATCGGTTTGTCACAGTGAAAGAAATCGTTCAATGTCATAAAAATGGTATTTTTAGTTATAATTATCTATCCACCTGCAAGTTCTCCATTTGCTGCATTGCATAGTAACCTACCTATAGGAACTCTGAAATAGATCAAGCATTGCATCCTGGGGACCAGCCTGGACTAGGTGACCTCCTTCTGTTTTCCTTTCTGAAGAAGCACATGTGCGAGCACTGCACTGTTATTCTCAAGTCAGGGGAGTCTTTCAGATATGAAAGAATCCATTAAGCAATTTTGAACTTTACCAAAAAGAGAAATCTTGGCAACAAAGCTGTTTAAACACAACTGGAACAGTTATAGCAACAACTGACAACTAGATGGGGGAGATCTCATGGTCCCCACCCTTCCCCATCTGTACACATTGCTGAGTGATTAGCACTAGAAGCAAGTGCACACTACCACACTGAATGGATTCTGCAAGTCCTATTTATAATGCAGATTCATTTATGTCTATATAACAACAATGGTTAAGGAGGCTGTTCTTTTGGAGGAACTTCTGAATCAGAAGAGATAGAAGGGAGAGAGGGAAAGGAGAAATGGTATAACTATGTTTTGATTAAATTTTAACAAGGCAGAAGACTGCAAGTTAGGTGCATCTGGAGACCTGGCATAGTGCATAGGGAGATCTGGGAAGAGGAGGGGGCCTGAATAAGATCAAAATGCATTGTGTGAAGTTATCAAAGAATTAATAAAAAGTATTATAAAATACCATAAAATCATGCTAAGTAAAGTAATTATTTTACTCTGATTCAATATCTTCATATGTCACATCGACATAGCTCTTCAGTTGCCAAAGGAATTATTGAACTCAATTCAAACTTCAAATTACTTGTAGGCTACATAAGCAGTCCCTGCCCCATGGCATGAATAACTCATCAAAGAAAACCAACAAAACAATTGTGAGGGCAATAGTGGTAACTATTCTTGCTGTTTCCAGGAATTATGGAGAAAAAAATGTTTTAAAAATAGCCTTTTCACTTCAGACTCCTCAGATGCTTCTGTTTCTAAATTGAACATTTAAACTACCTTGTCAGAAAAGGAAAAGGCTGGCTTTGTCTTCCTGTAGAGTTCCATACTTTCCTCTCCGTTGTAAGTCTCAATCCTGAATGTGTATCAAAATCTTCTGACTCGACTGTAGAAACCATATGCTTGGATGTCAGCACCACCATGCCTCACAAAAGTGCATTCTAGGTAGACACTTCACAGCATCAACAAATGTCTTTAAACCTGGAGGCAGGAACACAACAGGATTGTTAGGACCATCTGCAACAAGACACTGCAGAAAGATGCAGGGGTAAGTCTTTTGAGTACAAGGAGATAGTAGGGGTGGGGTTTGGGATAAGAGAGAGTGATGGGGTTATACAATCACAATGTATGGTGTACATGTGTTAAATCGTTAATTTAAAATTGTAATTGAGGAAACAATAGTACTTAGGTTGTAGGGGAAGCTGTAGCCACGCCTACTTAGGGGCTGGCTACAGGTGTGCCTGACCATGCTTGCAAGGTCAGAGCTATACTGGGATGGGACTGCGTGCTCTCTTTCAGTTTCTCTTTTGGGCTTGAGTACAGACTGCTGCCACTCTGGCTGGCTAGGTCGCTCTGTAAGTAAGGCTTTTCCCTATTAAATACCCTTATATTTCTACCTGACTCCGTATTGGTAATTTCCCACTATATTAGGTATTATTTGAATTCTATGATTAGCATTCTTGACTTTCTTTTTGTTTATGTTTTCCCATTGTGGTAAGAGTACTTGTTCAAGATTACTTTCAAGGCAACTTTATTTACATAATAAAATATTATACTATGGGTATGATATTAGGAAGATCTCTAGACTTTACTATTCTTCCATAGATGAATTTTTATAGTCAATAAGCAAGCTTCAGAAGTGAGTTTGTGGTTTTGTGTTACAATAAATTTGCAATGCAGAAACATATTGTGCAATGGGCAACACTAAGAGCACACTCAAGGCCCATAGAGACTAAGATCCCTTTAACAGGAATGGTATTTATGTCTTAGGATTGTGAACAAAACAATTTGCTTCAGCATTTGCATCTTATTTATTCCATAGTTAATTAGTAGTTTTAAAAATCTAATGATATTTATTCATTTCACATTTGTTTGAGAGTTATAATTATTTTACTGTGTTAAAAGCTGATTAAATGCTTACATGAATATCTGTCAAATAATATTTACTTTGTAGTTTCTCATACTTATAAAGAATTTAAAACTTCTCAGTTTATTTTTATTAATTTTTGGTATGTTGTACTTCTTTTGACCAATGTCCACTTATATTTTTCATAATTTTAAGGGTTACAGAAAATAATATTGAATCAAGACTCATTTCTTGTTATCATAAATTATTCAGGTTAACAGTATGTTGCTTTGGTCAAGCTTACTTTAAAAAATCCTCTTTTGTACAAGTAAAATTTGAAAATTGCTCATCTTGGCTTCAAGTTGTTGCAATGGCAAAGTATTTAAAGAAGCACTTGGGATTCCCCCTGAAATTGTCACGGCAGTAGACAAAGAAGGCCATGCAAACAGTTAGCTTCTGCCCTCATATGTTTTTACTCCCCAAACTGCATGAAAGCTGAATTCAAGAATCAACATCAGCTACTGCCTGCCAGCCTAGATAAGAGAAAGCATCATTTCCAAGGAAATATGCTTGCATCTGACTACATATAAACAAAGATTATTTTTGAACTTTTATAATTACATCTTATAGGGCATTTACTATCTTTTCAGAACATCACATCATTCAAAGCATGCAAGTATCTCAACTTCCAAAGCTGTTTCCAGCTGTGGGTAAAAAGCAGCCACAGGAATATGGCTTTAGAGAAATGTTTTGGATGTCTTTAGGATTTGGTATTTGTCATCACTGCTCAGGATTTCTTATAACATCCATGCACTCTACCTTCTGCATCTTTGTTTCATGTTAGACTCCTTCATACATTTATTGATGTTGGCTATTGCTGTTTACAACTGGATAGTGTCTCAGAGGAACTGTGCATATTAATATTAAGCAGTGTTCATTACAAAGATTTAAAGATGAATAACTCAAACATATATAGAGAGAAATTGCCGATTAAGACTTTGAAGAAGTGAGCCATCTGGGCACCTGGCTATCCTCATTAGTGTTAGCATTACAGTTTTTTAATAATTATGTCATTTTGTTCAACTGAATAAATATGAAACCTAAATATGGTTAAAAAACACTTTCATTTGTGTAAGAATGAGAATGTATGCCTAAAATATTCCTCTAATTATTTTTTTTGTAGCTGACATAAAATGAGGATAATCCAGATTTTAAAAATAGCATTTAAAATGCACAAATAGGGGAACTAAATCTGTAACTCTACCACCACCTCATAGTTTTTATGATTGATTTTAATTATTGATTGATGAATTCAAATTGAGATTCATTACTATTCTTTATCAAATATTCATAAAGACAAAGGTGTAATTCAGCATAAGCTTCATAAATATAATTTTAGTGTATTTTATTTTCTATTTTTGATTTCTCTTTGCTATTGCTTGCTTTTTCTCCTTTCATTTTTTCTGAATTACACTGCTCCAACATATATAGGATTTATGATAAATCTCAAGTGCATATATTAAATATTTTAAGATATTTTAAGATAGGTGTCAAATTGAAACAAATATTTATATTTCTGAGCACATATAAGACATCAAGTCTCATACTTTATGATATCATTTTACCAAACTTGACTTGTAATGGTTAAAATTGTTAAGATTTTAATTTATTAAATTAATATGACCTTGTAGATTTCCCTTAGGAAATATCTAAAGCACCTTCTTTATTGTCACTTCGTTGAAACTCTAGGAAAAGATGTTCAGTTATAATCACTTTGATATATACCTCAATGCAAAAACACATTTGATGTATGATATTTTATTTCATTCTGACAATAAAGTTTGTTTTGAATCAGAGGGTGGAGCTAGCCACTAGCTGGCCAAAGTCAACCATAGAGGTTTTGGAGGACTGAGGAATTATTAAGGTGGGGTTTAGAGAGTATCAGGGCTCTTTTGGGATGAGAAATGGAAGAGAGAAGAGTTGAATGACAGCCGGAGGTCACTGCTCAATCCTGGTTTTCCAGCTGCTGGACCAGAGCTGCCAGAATCAGGTGGTTTTTCCTCCTTTGCCCCAAGACCTCTGAGAAAGGCTGGGATTTTTCTGTTGCAGCATCTCTATAACACCTTCCAACTGCCACCCAAACTCCATGGGATCCCAAAATCCACAGGTGCCTTGGGTTCAAACACCACCATAGTTAGTCTGCCACCACTGTCTGGCTCTTCCTTCAGGCTGCCCTTTGCTCTCACTTCCAGCCCTTCACACATGCTTCTTTCACAGCTTCCACTGTGTCTGCTTTTCAGATGGCCACCTCCTTTTCTCCATGAACTGTGAGCTTCCTTTGTACCTACTTATCATGCTTCTGCCACTAAGTTAGCCATCTCAACACTTGCTCGGGCTTCTATTGTTGTTGCATCTGCCACACACTCTCAGCTCATAGCCATGTTAAAGCAGATGCAGCTACCTTAAGCCAGGCTGTGTGCTTACTTTTTGTGTTCTCTGCCCAAATGTGCTAAGCAGTAACAGCCAGCCTGATACTTCACTGTCATCATCAACAGACTTCCTGAGAAAACTGGAATGCTTAAAGAGGCAAGTAGTTAAAGAAGAAGAAGAAGACAAAGAGGAGGAGGAGGAGGAGGAGAAGGAAGAGGAGGAAGTGGAAAAAACTCTCTCTCCTTTTCTTATATTCCCCTATATTAAAAATAGGAAATGTTGAGTGCCCTCCACTTGAGGTGAGTGTGGGACATGCTCAGGCCCAACTCCCCTCATCCTCTCCTTGGAACTTTCTGGGCTGGCTCCATGTGTAGTGGACTCTCCCTGGCAAACCACACCATCCAAATTTACCCTCATCATAGTCTTGGTCCCCCTACACTCTCTGCAGGAGTGGACTCACCCTGGCATGCAGATTATTTGTAGCCTGCCCTCATCACAGTCTTGATCCCCCAAGCCCTCTGTTTGAGATGAGTATGGGCCCCAAACAGGCCCAACTCCCCCACCCTTGGAACTTCCTGGGCCAGCTCCTAGTGTAATGGACGTGCCCTGACAGGGTGGAATATCAGGAGACTGCCCAGATTGCAGTCTTCTCCCCTACCAATGAATTCCACTTGAGGTGATTGTGAGGCCTGATCAGGCCCTACTTCCCCCATCCTCTCCTTGGAACTTCCTGGGTCATTTCCCCACGTAGTAGACCTGCTCCTGCATGAGAGACCATCCAGACCCTGTCCTTATCCCAGTCTTGGACCCATAAATTCTCTGCTCGAGTTTTGGCTCATGTATATCCACTGCTTGTGTGCCCCCCCCCACCAGTGTCCAGCACTCTGAACCATACAAAATCTGCCCTCATCAAAGACTTGGACCCCATATGCCCTCTTCTTGAGAACTTGAAGAGAGCTTGGACCATCCAGAGTTGCTGACATGGAAGGCTTGACACACCTACAATCACCAGGAGACAAGAGGAAAGGGACAGACCCTATCTGCACCCACTGGAAGAAGGGGTGGAAAGACAACAGTATATGAACACATTCAACAATAGAAAACCCAATATGACACAACCAGAATCTAGGGACTCTACACCAAGAAGACCTGAACATACAACTGCAGATGAAGCAGAAGAGAAGTACCTTAAGAACAACTTTGTGAAGATGATAGAGACCCTCAAAGAGGTAATGAGAAAATCCCTTAAAGAAATAGAAGAAAAAGCAAACAAAAATACAGGAGATAGAGGAAAAGACAAACTAAAATATTCAAGAAACAAACCAATCTCTTGAAGAAAGCAAAAGGCTAAGAAGAAGACAACCAAACAGGTGACAGAAACAATTCAAACAGTACAAGGCTTGAACACTGAAACAGAAACAATAAAGAAAACACAGAATGGGGAATGCTGGAAATAAAAAAGCTGGGTAAACTATCAGGAACTAGAGGTGCAAGTATAAACAATAGGATACATGAGATGGAAGAGAGAATATCAGGTGTTGAAGACTCACTAGAGGAAATAGAGTCATTGACCAAAGATAATCTTAAGTCCAACAACTCAATAACACAAATATCAAGGAAATATGGGACACTGTGAAAAGGCCAAACCTAAGAATAATAGGTATAGAGGAAGGTGAAGAAATACAGCTCAAGGTTACAGAAAACATTCAAAAATCATAGAAGAAAACTTTCCCAAGCTAAAGAAGGCCATGCCTATGAAAGTCCAAGAAGCTTACAAAACATTAAGTAGACTGAACCACAAAAAAAGAAAGAAAAAGAAAAAAACCTTGCCACATAATAATCAAAACAACAAACTTACAGAATAATGACAAAATATTAAGATCAGCAAAGGAGGATGGCCAAGTAATATATAAAGGTAGACCTTTATATCAGAATTACACAGACTTCACAATGAAAACCCTGAAAGCCAGAAGGTCCTTGATAAATGTTCTACAAATGCTAAGAGACCATGGCTGCCAACCCAGACTACTATAACCAGTAAAGCTTTTAATCACTATAGATGCAGAAAACAAGATATTCCATTACAAAACCAGATTTAAACAATACATATCCATAAATCCAGCATTACAGAAAGTTCTGGAATGAAAATTCTAACCCAACAAAGTTAACAACACTCACAAAAATATAGGCAATAGATAATCCCACTATACCAAAAGTCAAAAGAAAAAAAGGTGAGGGGGTAATCCACATACAACGACACCACCACCTCCAAACACAAAAACAAACAAGACTTAAGAATCAATGGTAATTAATATCCCTCAATATCAACAGTATTAACTTGCCTATAAAAAGACACAGTTTAACAGAACAGATACTAAGACAGAATTCATCCTGCTGCATAAAAGAAACACATCTCAACTTCAAAGACAGACAGTATCTCAGAGGTAAGGATTGGGAAAAGATTTTCCAATCAAATAGACCCAAGATACAAGCAGAGGTAGCAGTCCTAGTGTTTAACTAATTAGACTTCAAACTAAATTCAATCAAAAGAGATGAAAAAGGTCATTTCATATTCATTACAGGAAAAGTTCATCAAGATGAAGTCTCAATTCTAAACATCTATGCCCCAAATACAAAGGCATCCACATTCATAAAAGAAACATTACAAGAGCTCAAATCACATATAAAACCTCACATACAGTGGGAGACTTCCCCACCTCAATTCACCACTAGACAGTACCACTAGACAGAAACTTAACAAAGAAATAAAGGAACTAACAGAAGTTATGACCTGATTCCAATTGGTTTTAACAGACATGTAGAGAACATTCCATCCAAACACAAAAGAATATACCCTCTTCTCAGTGCCACATGGAACTTTCTATAAAATTGATCACATATTCAGCAAAAGGAAACATCACCAGATTTAAAAAAAGTGGAATAATTCCCTGTATTTTATAAGAACATCATGCTTTAAAGCTAGGAATCAACAACAACATAAATTACAGAAAACCTACAAACTCAAGGAAATTGAACAATGTGCACTTGCACCATTCCTGGCTCAAGGAAGAAATGATAAAAGAAATTAAAGATTTCCTAGAATTCAATGAGAAGGGAGACATAACATACCTAAACTTATGGGACACTGTGAAAACAGTGCTAAGAAGAAAGGTCATAGCATTAAGTGCCCACATGAAGAAACTGGAGAATAGTCACACTAGAGAATTAACAGTACAGCTGAAAGCTCTAGAACAAAAAGAAGCAAACTCACCTCTGAGGAGTAGATGCCAGGGATTAATCAAATTGAGGGCTGAAGTCTATAAAGTAGAAACAAAGGAAACAATGCAAAGAATCAATGAAACAAAGAGTTGGTACTTCAAGAAAATCAAAACATAGACCAAACCTTATCCAAATATAAGTGACCTGAAAAACTATACCAGGCAGCTACTATAGCTGATAAACACTTTCAGCAAAGTGGCAGGATACAAGATTAACTCAAAAAATCAGTAGCCCTATTATATACAGATGATAATTGGGCTGAGAAAAAATCAGAGAAACATGACCCTTTATGATAGCCACAAACAACATAAAATATCTTGGAGTAACACTAACCAAACAATTGAAAAACCTATATAATAAGAACTTTGAGTAATTAAAGAAAGAAATTAAAGAAGATATCAAAAAATTGAAAGATCTCCCATTCTCTTTGATAGGTAGGACCAACATGTCAAAAATGGCAATATTACCAAAAGGAATCTATACATTCAGTGCAATCCCCATCAAAACACCCGTACAATTCTTCACACACCTTGAAGCAAAAATACTCAATTTTATATGGAAAAACAAAAAACTCAGGATAGCCAAAACAACCCTGTACAATAAAGGAACTTGATGAGGCATCACTATCCCTGACTTCAAGTTCTATTATAAAGGCATAGTCCTGAAAACAGCTGGGTATTGGCACAAAAATAGACAGGTAGACCAATGGCATAGAATTGAAGATTGAGATATTAACCCACATAACAATATAAATCTAATTTTTGACAAAGAAGCTAAAATTATATAATGGGAAAAGGAAAAGAACTTCAACAAATGGTGCTGGCATAACAGGATGCTCATATGTAGAAGACTGCAGATATTTCCTTATCTATTGCTATGCTTATCTATTGCCTAAATCCAAATGGATCAAAGACTTCAACATAATTCCAGCTACACTCAACATCTTAGAAGAGAAAATGGGAACCCTTCAACAAATTGGCACAGGAGATCACTTCATGAACATACCTCTAGTAGCACGGACATTGAGCTCAACAATTAATAAATGGGAATTACTGAAGCTGAGAAGCTTCTGTAAGGGAAAGGACACAGTCAACAACATAAAATGGAAATCCACAGATTGGGAAAAGATATTCACCAATCCGGCATCTGACCAACAGCTGATTTCCAAAATATACAAACTCAAAAAGCTAGTCACCAAAACAACAAATAATCCAAGTAAAATTTGGCATATAGAACCAAATAGAGAATTCTTAATAGAGACATCTAAAATGGCTGAAAGACACTTATGAAAGTACTTTAGCCATCAGGGAAATGCAAATCAAAAGAACTCTGAGACGCCATCTTGATCCTGTCAGAATGGCTAAAATCAAAAACATCAATGACAGTTTATGCTGGAGAGGATGTGGAAAAAGGGGAACACTACACAACTGATGATGGGAGTGCAAACTCATATAGTGACTTTGGAAATCAGTATGTTGGTTCCTCAGGAAAATGGGAATCAGTCTACCTTAAGAGGCAGCAATTCCACTCTTGGGCATATACCCAAAGGATGCACATTCACACAAAAAGGACTTCTATTCAACTATCTTCATAACAGCTTTCGTTGTAATAGCTACAACCTGGAAGCAACCTAGATGCCCCTCAACTGAATAATGGATGAAGCAAATGTTTTACATTTACACAATGAAGTATTATTCAGTGGGGGAAAAACAATGGGGTCTGGAAGTTCACAGTCAAATTAATAGAACTGGAAGAAACCATCCTCAGTGAGTTAACTCAGTCTCAGAAAGAAAGCATGGTAAGTACTCACTCATATATGGATATTAGACATAAAGCAAAGGACTACCATCTTACAATCCACACCCCCAGAGAAACTAGGAAACATGGAGGACCCTAAGAGAGAAATACATGATTGCCTGAATAAGGAGAAAGGGACAAGAACTCCTAAGCAAATTGGTAGCATGGGGAGGGAGGGCAGGAAGGTAGGAAAAAGAATAGAAATTAGGAGGGGAGAAGAGATCAAGAGGGTTAAGGAAGACTGAATCAGTGGAGGAATAGAGGAGAGCAAGAAAAAAGATACCTTAATAGAGGGAGCCAGTATAGGTTTAAAGTGAAATCTAACACTAGGGAAATGTCCAGAGATCTACAAGGATGATCCCAACCAAGAATCTAAGCAATAGTAGAGAGTCTATCCTAAATGATCACTACCTTAATTGCCACCATAGATCTTTCATCCAGTAAAGGATAGAAGCAGAAGCAGATGCCTATAGATAAGCACTGAGCTGTACTCCTGGGATCCAGTTTTTGAGAGAGAGGGGTGATGAGCAAAATAGTGAAGACTGTGCTGAAGAAACCTACAGAAACAGCTGACCTGACCTAGTGAGAGCACATGGACCCCAGTTTTAAAGCTGGGGATCCAGCATTGGATTGAACCAAAGACTCTGAATATTGGTGCCAATTAGGAGGCCTGCGAAGTCTATGGGACCTGTAACAGTGGAACCAGCAATTATCCCTAGTGCACAAATGGACTTTTGGAGACCATTGCCTATGGAGGGATAATTTTTAAGCCCAGATACACGGAGTAGGGCCTAGACCCTCCCCCAAATGATGTGACAGACTTTGGTGATCCCCCATGGAAGGTCTCACGATCCTTGGGAAGTGGGTGGGTGTGGGTTGGGGGTGCGGGGGCAGGGCATGGAAGGATGGTAGGGAGAGTGAGGGAATGGGAGGTTGATATGTAAAACAAGATTGTTTCTAAATAAAAAATAATAGGAAATATCTTTTTATCATTTTTTATTTGAATTAGAAACAAGATTGATTTACATGACAATCCCATTTCCCTTCTCCCTCCCATCCTCCCCTACCACCCTCCCAACTAAAACCCTACCTATCACGTTTCTTTTCTTCTATTCTTCACCTGACTCAAACTTTCTGCTCCCTCATGACCTCTGCATCCTTCCTCTTCTTCCCTTCTCATTCTCATAGCTCCCTCCCTCCTCTTCTCATGCTCTCAATTTGCTCAGGGGATTGTGACCCTTTCCCCTTCTCCAGGGGACAATGTTTGGCTCTTTTAGGGTCCTCCTTGTTTACTAGTTTCTCTGGCAAGGTGGATTGTAGGCTGCTAATCCTTTACTCTATGTCTAAAAACCACGTATCATGTTTGTCTTTCTGTTCAGAGTGGGTTCTTCTAGTTCCATCCATTTTCCTGCAAATTACAAGATTCCATTTTTTTCCAATGAGTAGTACTCCATTGTGTAAATGTACCACATTTTCTCTATCCATTCTTTGGTTGAGGGGCATCTAGGCTGTTTCCAGTTCCTGGCTATTACAAATAGTGCTGCTATGAACATCATTAAACAGATGTCCTTCAATTTCACTCCTAGGCATATACTCAAAAGAAGCACATTCATACAACAAGGAAATAGTATGTATGGAGTTTGTTCTATGTATATTTCTACAATAAATGGTAATGGGGGTGTCCTTCTGTATATATGTTTCTCTTATTGGTTGATGAATAAAACTCTGTTCTGCCAATGATTTAGGAAGATAGACATGGCTCTTTCCTTCTTTAAACCCAAGCATACTTGTTAAAGTAAAATCTAAAAACCTGTTTCAAACCAGAAGAACAACCTGATATGGGACAGACAAAAATAAAAACCAAAGTAAATCTAATCTCATATTTCTTTGCCTTGATTTTGTCTCTTTAAAACTTTTCTTAAGGTATAAATATACTTGAAAATTATATATTTAAGCTTTCTGTCATGATATTAATGGTCATAATGAGTACTAACTAATTCTAGAAATAGGCTTTATCTTTGATGTACATGATATCATGTTTGAGTCTCTATCAGGTCACTAGGAATTAAGTTTTTGCTCTAGATGTACTTAATAGATTATGGTCCTTTAATCTCTTTGAGATCTACTGCATATGACATTTAAATGCTTAAGTTTTCTGCATTAAACTGTGACCATTAATAATAACAGCCTTTGAAGTCTTCAAAAGTATGTTTGGGTTCCAAAGTGATTATTATATTTCCCTTTCATAATTAAAAAATCCAATTATCTAAAACACTAGTCCTTGGGAGTGAAAATTCTAGATCAGTACCAATTTAACTTCTTTATATTTGATGACATGAGTAAATTTTGTCTTCAGCAATATGACCTTATCATCAGTTTATAAAGAGCAACCAATATCCTTGGTGATAGCCTGTGATATTAGGATTTATTTCAACCACTTTTGACCAACAATAGAAAATATTTAACCTATTCCTGGTGTAAAAGGCTTGATAATGATTTGATTGCATATGTTTTTATGTTACAAAATCACATATCTTACATATATTTTTCTATTATTTGTATAATATGTAGTTATGTAATGAAATCAAACATTACATAGTTCCTGTATTTTATTTCACATAGGAATTGCCACAATTGTAGTTAAATTCCAAAGCATATTCTCCCCTCTATAGCATGCATTTACTTAATTTGGTTGGATGGTACCATTGTAGGTAGTTTTAATGTCAAATACTATGAACATTAAATTTATGAGACATTTTATATGCAAAGTTTAAGAGAAGATTTTTAAAAAGCCATAAAATAAAAAGGTCTAAAATTATATTACTTGTAATCATTTAAAACTTGATCAAGAAGAATTCAAATTGTTCATTTGTGTCAATTGTCAAGATGCAGGAAGTGGATAAGATATGAGTTAGAAAAACTCACTTCAGAATATCTAAATATAAAAGGCTTGGCTGGAAATATACACTAAGTTTTAATACTTGATGTTGTAGCTACATAATCCCATCTGGCAGCAATATACTACTGCATAGGATCATGGCAGCCTTTTTGTGAGAGGTAACTTGTCAAATCTAGCAATAGAAATCTACTGTAATATTTCAGTTTTTCACCTATACACATGCACACTAATTTGATGGTCAAGTGGAACAGCTTTGAAAAGACATTTCAATGATTTCCCCTGAGGAGAGATACAGTGAATATATTTCTTCTGAAACTATGATTTTGTGCTCTCCTTTGACATAACTGTACTACCAAGTTTGAACCTGAAGTTGTATTTTTTAGAGTTTCAAGGTTAATATCAGTCAGACATACTGATGCATTTCACAACTTTCAATCAATAAATAGTATTACAATATTCAGAATCCATGGGTTATAAATGAATGCAAAATTAAGTAGTGAAAGAATGAGAAATTAAAGAAAAATACTAATTTTATATCTAGAGGTAGCCATAATTATTTCCACTTTGTTAGGAGGAAACCTAATAAAATAAATAATTCTATAAATACCAATAACGATAAGCCCTTTTGTGTACATTTATTAAGTTTAATACATTTACACCATTCTTTAGACTAATAATATATTATAATATTTTACCATATCTCATAACATTTTAACCATACATGTACTGTCACAAAAACTAATATAATCCCAGCTATTTTTCTGAATCCACGATGAAATATATAGGAGAAACATCTTATTGAGTGAAAGGTTGGCTTTGGCTGGGTTTCAGTGGAATACCAATTCATCACAGTGAGCATATGCCTGTTAATCATCCAATGCCTAACTTAATGTGTGGTGTTTACTAATTGCTCAGTGCATACATGTTAGTAAATAATGAATATGTCCAGATTATGACAATAATGATAATAGCTGACATTTATTGAATATATGATCAATGTTAAAGTTTCACTTGGAATTCAAAGTTATCCTTTCATTAAATAAACATTATACATATACATATATAAATACATATATATATATACATATATATATAGAGAGAAAATAGATGAAGAATTTGCCAAACCAGTGTAAAAGTGTCAAAAGAAGGAATACAAATGCAAAATACATATGAAGATGATAATACTTTCAGCTGTCTCAGGCATCTAAATCAGAATACATATATATATATATATATATATATATATATATATATATTGAAATGAAGGAAGAAGGAAAAAGGTTGAGGATGGTGATTACACATTTGCAGTAAATATGAAGTGCACTTGAGGGTTTGTTCCAGGATCATGCACAGTTGGGTATGTCCACAGACACACAGAACCAAGAGATGAAGGGTGGGCTTGAAGCAGGACTTACTTTTTCCGGCTTGCTATAAACATTAACACAGAAAACTCACGTCAGGAAATTGAGCTTTCTAAATCCATTGCCACTAAAGTTATATACACAAGCAATGCTTTTAAAGAAATCTAAAACCATGAAAGAGACAGATTCTCCAAACAATTTTATGTTTTACAAGAGCATTCAGTACTGACATAAAATTTTAGTGACTATATTAGATTCCTAAATATATAGTGAGTAATAAGGAAAAGTACAGTGTCAAAATGGAAATCTACCCATCAAACGTCAGGTCTACCCTTATGGTTCTTTTCCCTTTTCTGGACAATAACTGAGCATGGATATTGAAGAAGGAAATTTCATGAAACAATGTCACCACAGAATGAGTAACCCTGATTCTGTAACAAGTTATTTGTAACCCCACCTGAGTGAAATTCTATGAATGTCAACATAGTTGGTGATATACAGAAAGTTGTTCTTTGTGTGTTTTTGTAGATAACAAAATCATTACCTGGGAAATTTTGTCAAAGCCTGTGTGAAGAAACTGCTTGTGAAGCCATAGAGTGATGTCAATTTCTACAGAACTCAAAATGATCTATGGATTACGTACATTCCTTACCAAATTCCAAAGTCATTCTTGATAGAAATAAAACACATCCTTAAAATGCAAATGCATGCACAAAAATACATAAGCAATGCTGGAAAAAAAGAGCAATCCCTGTAGCATCACAGTACCTGAGTTTAATATACGTGACCTAGTCACAGAACCAGAGGAGTGCAGCACTAAAATCTGACAGGGGACAGGTTAAACAGAGTGGAGAAACAAGTCTGCATTACTGCATCTAAATGATTCTCAGCAGCATTCTGAAAAGTAGACAGCATGCAAAGGTTATCTCTTCGATAAATGATATTAGGGAATATGTTTTCCACACTTTGAAAAACTTGAACACTCTCTTCCATCCAAAAAAAGAACACAAAATAGATCAAAAACATAAAGTTCAGACCAGAAACTGTAAGTGCTGGAAGAAAACGGGAATAAAACATGCAATACCAGTACCAACAACAAACCAAAATCAAACAATAATAAACACTGAATGGAATGTCAATATTAATGGTCTAAACTTACCTATAAAAAGACACAGGTTAACAGGTTGGATATGAAGACAGAATCTATCCTTCTGCTGCATACAAGAAACACACCTCAAATTCAAAGACAGACATTACCTCAGATTAAAAGGTTGGGATAAGATACTCGATTCAAATGGACCCAAGAAACGAGCTGGGGTAGCTATCTTTGTATCTAACAAGATAGACTTCAAACTAAAATCAATCAAAAGAGATGAAGAAGGTCATTTCATATTCATCACAGGAAAAATCCATTAGGAAGAAATCTCAATTCTAAACATCTATGCTCCAAATACAAAGGCACCAACATTCGTAAAAGAAACATTATTAAAACTCAAATCACAAATAAGGCCTCATACACTTATAGTGGGAGACTACAACACCCCACTCTCACCACTAGACAGGACACCAGACAGAAACTTAACAAAGAGACAAAGGAACTAACAGAAGTTATGACCCAAATGGGATTAACAGACATTTATAGAACTTTCTATCCAAACACAAAAGAATATACCTTCTTTTCAGCATCACATGGAGCCTTCTCAAAAATCGACCACATACTCGGCAACATAGCAAACCTCAATAGGTACAAAAAATTGGAATAATCCCCTGTGTCTTATCAGACCACCATGCTTTAAAGTTAGAAATCAACAACAAAACAAAGTACAGAAAACCCACCAACTCATGGAAATTGAACAACACGCAATTGCACCATTCCTGGTCAAGGAAGAAATAAAGAAAGAAATTAAGGACTTCCTAGAATTCAATGAAAATGTAGATACAACATACCCAAACATATGGGACACTTTGAAAGCAGTACTAAGAGGAGAGTTCATAGCTCTAAGTGCTCACTTGAAGAAACTAGAGAATAACCACACCAGAGATCTGATATCACAGCAGAAACTCTAGAAAAAAATGGAAGCAAATTCACCCCAGAGGAGCAGAAGCCAGGAAATAATCAAACTGAGGGCAGAAATCAATAAAGTCAAAACAAAGAAAACAATTCAAAGAATCAATGTAACAAAGAGTTTGTTCTTCCAGAAAATCAACAAAATAAACAAACTGTTATCCAAATTAACCAAAAGGCAGAGAGAGATCATGCAAATTAACAAAATCAGAAATGAAAAGAGGGACATAACAACGGACACTGAAGAAATCCAGAGAATCTTCAGGTCATACTTTGAAAACAAAAATTGGAAAATTTAAAGGAAATGGACAATTTTCTGAACAGTTATCACTTAACAAAATTGAATCAAGAACACATAAGCAACTTAAACAGACCTATAAACTCTAAGGAAATTGAAGTAGTCATCAAAAGTCTCCCAATGAAATAAAGCCCGGGGCCAGATGGATTCACTGCAGAATTCTACCAGAAAGTCAAAGAAGTGATAATACCAATACTCCTCAAATTGTTCCACAAAATAGAAGCAGAAGGGACATTGCCAAACTCTTTTTATGAGGCTACAATAACCTTGAACACAAGCCACACAAAGACACAACTAAGAAAGAGAAATACAGACCAATATCCCTCATGAGCATTCTTGCAAAAATTCTCAATAAAATCCTAGCAAATCGAATACAAGATCATATCAGAAAAATCATCCACCATGATCAAGTAGGTTTCATCCCAGGGATGCAAGGATGGTTCAACATAGGAAAATCCATCAATGTAATCCACCGTACAAACAGACTGAGAAAAAAAAAAAAAACATGATCATCTCAAAAGATGTCAAAAAAAAAAGCCTTTGACAAAATCCAACACCACTTCATGATAAAGATCTTGAAGAAATCAGGGATAAGAGGAACATACTTCAACATAATAAAATCAATATACAGCAAGCCAACAGCCAACATCAAATTAAATGGAGAGAAAATCGATCCAATTCCTCTAAAATCAGGGACAAGACAAGGCTGTCCACTCTCTCCATACCACTTTAGTATTGTCCTTGAAGTCCTAGCTAGAGCAATAAGACAACAAAAGGAGATCAAGGGAATACAAATCGGAAAGGAAGAAGAAAAACTCTCACTATTTGCAGATGATATGATAGTCTACATAAGTGACCCGAAAGACTCAACCAGGGAACTCCTACAGCTGATAAACACCTTCAGCAAAGTGGCAGGATACAAGATTAATTCAAAATAATCTGTAGCCCTACTATATAGAGATGACACATTGATGGAGAAAGAAATCAGAGAAGCATCACCCTTTACAATTGCCACAAACAACATACAATACATTGGAGTAACACTAACCAAAAAAGTGAAAGACCTGTAACATAAGAATTTTGAGTCTCTAAAGAAAGAAATTAAAGAAGATACCAGAAAATGGAAAGATCTCCTATGCTCTTGGATAGGTAGGATCAACATAGTAAAAATGACAATCTTGCCAAAAGCAATCTACAGATTCAATGCAATCCCCATCAAAATCCCAACACAATTCTTCACAGACCTTGAAAAAACAATTCTCAACTTTACATGGAGAAACAAAAGACCCTGGATAGCCAAAACATCCCTATACAATAAAGGAACTCCTGGAGGCATCACCATCCCTGACTTCAAGCTCTATTACAGAGCTATAGTCCTGAAAACAGCTTGGTATTGGCACAAAAATAGACTGGTAGACCAATGGAATAGAATTGAAAACCCTGATATTACCCCACACACCTATGAACACCTGATTTTTGACAAACAATCCAAATTTATATGATGGAACAAAGAGAACATATTTAACAAATGGTGCTGGCATAACTGGTTGCAGTCATATAGAAGACTGCAGTTAGACCCAAGCCTATCACCTTGCACAAAACTTAAGTCAAAATGGACCAAAGATCTCAACATTAATCCAGCTACACTGAACCTATTAGAAGAGAAAGTGGGAAATACCCTTGAATTAATCGGTACAGGAGACCACTTCCTGAACATTACACCAGTAGCAGAGACACTGAGGTCAACAATTGATAAATGGGACCTGCTGAAACTGAGAAGCTTCTGTAAGGCAAAGGAGACAGTCAGCAAGACAAAACGGCAGCCCACAGACTGGGAAAAGATATTCACCAATCCCACATCTGACAGAGGGCTGATTTCCAAAATATACAAAGAACTCAAGAAGCTAGTCTCCAAAACACCAAACAATCAAATTAAAAAGTGGGGTACAGAACTAAATAGACAATTCTCAATAGAGAGTCTAAAATGGCTGAAAGACACATGAGAAAGTGTTCAATATCCTTAGCTATCAGGGAAATGCAAATCAAAACAACTATGAGATACCATCTTACTCCTGTCAGAATGGCCATAATCAAAAACACCAATGACAGTTCATGTTGGGGAGGATGTGGAGAAAGGGGAACACATCTCTACTGCTGGTGGGAGTGCCAACTTGTACAGCCAGTTTGGAAATCAGTATGGCGACTCCTCAAAAAAATGGGAATCAGTCTACCACAAGATCCAGCAATTCCACTCTTAGGCATTTACCCAAAAGAAGCACATTCATACAACAAGGACATATGTTCAACGATGTTCACAGCAGCACTATTTGTAATAGCTAGAAACTGGAAGCAGCCTAGATGCCCCTCAACCGAAGAATGGATAGAGAAATTGTTACATTTACACAATGGAGTTACTACTCTGTAGAAAAAAACAATGGAATCTTGAAATTTGCAGGAAAATGCATGGATCTAGAAGATACCATTCTGAGCGAGGTAACCCAATCGAAAAAAGACAAACATCATATATACTCACTCATATGCGGATTTTAGACATAGAGTAAGGATTACCAGCCTACAATCCACACTGCCAAAGAAGCTAATAAACATGGAGGTTTCTAAGAGAGACATACATGGTCCCCTGGAGAAGGGGAGAGGTTTAAGATCTCTTGAGCAATTTGGGAGCACGGGAAGAGGGAGGAGGGAGCTAGGAGAATGAGAAGGGGAGAGGGAGAGGGATGCCGAGGACATGAGGGAGCAGAAAATATGACACGCGGGAAGAATACATAACAAGAATGGAGATATCATAATACAGGGAGATATTTTTGGTTTACAGAGAAATCAGGCACTAGGGAAATGTCTGGAGATCTACAAAGATGATACCAGCTAACTATCTCAGCAACGGAGGAGAGGCTACCTTAAATGCCCTCCTCTGACTATGAGATTGATGACTGACTTATATGCCTTCATCCAGCAGCTGGTGGAAGTAGAAGCAGACACCCATAATTAATCACCTATCTGAACTGGAACCCAGATGCAGAGAAGGACCAGTGAAGAGCACAGAGGTCCAGACCACGTTGGTGAAACACACAGAAACAGCTGACCTGAGCATCTGGGAACTCTTGCTCCCCATTCTGATAGCTGGAATACAGGCATGGGACTGATCCAGACCCAAGGAATATGGGTTTGTGAGGAAACCTCAGAGATCTATGGGACCTGCTGTAGAAGCCCAGTATTTATCCCTAGTATAGTTGTGGACTTTGGGATCCCAGTCCATATAGAGGAATACTCCCTGAGCCAAGACTCACGGGGGTGGGCCTAGGCCCTACCCCAAAGGAAACGAAAGACTCTGATGACACCCTATGGAAGGCCTCACCAGCCAGGGGGAGCAGAAAAGATATGTGACAGATAAGGTTTTAGTTGGGGGGATTGGATTGGGGAGGAACGGTGGGAGAAGGGAAATGGGATTGTTATGTAAAACAATCCTGTTTCTATCAAATAAAAAAAGTTGAAAAAAAAAAAAAGAAAACTGGAATAAAACAACACATGAAGCCACTGCTTGGGGCAATGGTTTTCTCTATACCATGGCAAAAAAAAAAAATCGGTAAACAAAAGCAGTAATTGGTTATTGGATTTCCCCAAATCAAAAGGCTTCTATACAGCAAAAGAAAAACATCAACAAAATTAAGAAGCAATTTGAAAAATTGTTTTCCAACTTTTTACCTGACATGGAATAAATATTGAGATTAGATGAATAATGCATAAAACTTAACATTAACAAAACAATCTGTTAAAAATTTGCAAAACTTCAGTGAAAATTGTCAAAAGAAGGAATACAAATGCAAAATACATATGAAGATGATAATACTATCAGCTATCTCAGGAGTGCAAATCAGAACACAGTGAGATTTAGTCTCTCCCACTAGAACAATTTGCTAGGCGAGTAAACAAACCTGAATGATGGAAGGGGTGTGGAGATAAAGGATGTCATATGATGTTAGATGAAATGTAAATTAGGATAGTCACCTAGGATAAGAGTATGGAAACTTAATAAAAATGGCATTGTACAGGGGCTGGAGTATTGGCTCTGAATTAAAATAAGGATATATAGGGGATGGAGTGTTGGTTTTGACGAACATTGAAGATCATCCTTAGCCATTTTGTAAGTTCTAAGCCAAACTGGCCTACATAAGATATATCTCTGAATCTCCAATCCACACAAATAAATACGATATCTACATCCATGAACTCTTCTTGATTATGTGATTTTTCATACCAAACCAACATTATGGGAACATCGAGAAGCCAATGTGGACAGGGGAGATTTCATGTGACTCCACCCCCAGATGAAGAGAGATAGCTGGCAAATGGCTTCTGAGAGAGAATAAATCAGTTTCCTCTAGGGGTGAACTTTTAATACAGGATGTCAATTCCAAGTTGTCACCCTGAACACATGTACATATGAGCAACAGCAAATGGACTCAGCAAAATGTATGTATATTGTATGTGTGTGCATACGTATGTGAGTGTATGTGTTTCTGTAACATTAATTAAGAACAGATCAAGAATTTGGGAAAATGAGAAGATGATGTAGATGCAGGGATTGTATATGAAGTTCTCAAAAAATGCAGCCATTTAAAAATCACTAAACAAAGGGAACAATCAAAATGCAAGAAAGAAATAACCAAAATAAAAATAAAAATCAGCCAGCAATAACAAAAAAAAAATCCCCAAAACAAAAAAACAGGATTGTCACACTCTAGGACTAACGCCAGTTTTCTTTGGTTTAAACATACCATTGGAATTTCAGAATCTAGAGGTTGATTTTATAAATACTTTAAATATAATGCTGAATATTCTATGATGCCGGGATTTTCTCTAAGGAAAGACAAAAACTCATTATCCTGAATTTATGAAACTCTCTTACTTTTGGGTTTTCTGCCTTCTCATGTAAAGGAATTTGCAATCTTTCTGACATTGCATGAAATAGTGTTGACTAATTAAGCACATTTTTTGTTGCTGGGTTGTGATGCAGAGTAAGAAGCCCAATAAAAAGGAAGTAAATATGGCCCTTTAATCAGGCTTTGGTTACTAATGGATTTGGGAATAAGGACACAAACTCCTTTGTCTGGTGTTCCATGTCTTTAAATGGCCTAGTGGGAGGAAGTCATCAAAGTGTATTTGCAAAAGCCGAATTAACAAGGCACAACTAAAGACACTTAGGTTTGCATCATAAATTGTGACTACTGAGGAAATTATCTAGAGAAAGATCTAATCTGCTTTTCTGGTTATCTAATAACTTACCCATTTTTTGTCTTACAACTGGAAACTGTTGGCTTAGTTTTGTCAACAAATATAATGCCAGTCAAATGAAAATGTTAGCTAACTTCAGCTTAAAAATGAGTATTTTGGCAAAAACTGTTTCCATTTAAATCAAAATTTTGATTCCCAAGTGAATGACATTTCAATTTAAAAGAAATCTGTTTGAGTATTTATGTCAACTTTGTCTACACAGAAGCCTACTTTTCTATGTAAAAATAAAGTGATTATGGAAAAAATGTACTACTTTGGAAAATACTTAGAAAGCAGACTTTTTTGTAAGATGTCACTTTTTGAAAAGCATCAAATCTTCGATCTTCCCATTTTTATTGAAATTAGTGGTTACTATAACTTCACCAAGATCTGTGCAATTTGTACATTTATGTAATTTACTATTTTCTGCCATGCAATTAACTTCTATGTTGTGAAATGACTTAACTATGATGGTTGCAAATACCACTCATTAACTGTCAGGCAGTATTTCTATTTATCCTCTAACTGGCACTATAGAAGTTTTGCTTATTACATGACAAAAATGCCATTTAGTGATTGTAAGACAGCAAAAGATATTCAGATCCTTTCCAAGTCACAAAGTTAGTGTGAAAACTAATTTATTTTCATGCATATATAGTAGTGCTTGTATTTTGAGTTTAATAGTTTCACACAATTATAATTACCATGCTAAAATATCATCCAAATTTTTGAAAAATTAGTGATTATTAGATTATTTTCTGATTATTTGTGTGTATGCATGTGTTCATGATATGTGTGTGTGGGCATATGTTCTATGAGATGTATTTAGAGGCCACAGAACAACTTTGCTTCTCTTCTTCTATCTAAATGTGGCTTCCAAGTATCTAACTCAGGTGACCAGGCTCTTGGGGCAAGCACTTTTATTCCCTGAGCCATCTGATCACACAGAATTACATCCAAAGTAGGTGCCCGGAATGACAGTGATGAATTCAGCTCAGGCTAAAATCTGACTGGGTAAAAATAGGGATTGCTACCTAAACTCTGAAACCATGGAAAGTAGCTTTCTGTTCAGGAGGAACAGCCATTACTTTCCTTAGTTGCCCCCTATAGCCAATTATCCCAGGCAAGTGCATCTAGTTCCCTATTAATTCAAATAAAACCCCAAGATGTCAAAGTTCCATCAATAGCCAGCAGGCTCTCTGGGCCTGCACCCCATATCCTCATGCTCTGACATACACTTCTCCCACCTCTGCCACCTGATCCCCTTAAATGTGAGAAGGCTTTTTTCTGCCAAATGCAGCAAGATAAATTGAAGGTCATCCTTTCTTACATTGTTTCAAAGGCTAGCCTAGGGAACCAATCCCTGAGATTCTCTCTCTCTGTCTCTCTGTCTCTCTGTCTCTCTGTCTCTCTGTCTGTCTGTCTCTCTCTCTCTCTCTCATAACCACTTATGAGTTTCCATTACTCTCCAGATTTTGATTTTCTTTTTCTTTTGAAATATTGTTAGTTGGAATCAGTCTTGTGTTCCTAGGATGGGTAGAAAGGATTCCAGGAGATAGACATACAGTTTTGTTGATGTTAGAATTAGTCCCTGAGAGCATGTACAGAAAACCTGATGTGCTACAGACTTAGAATATTTGCTTAACTGAGAACTCATTGCATTTGATTGGATTTAATGCCTACTCTACAAGAAAAAATTCATGCCTGGTATGGTTAACAGGACCCAAAACCCGTGAATGGGCAGGTCATAGGCCCAAGTAGAAAGCACACTACTATCATTTGCTAATTGGGCGTGGTATCAAATAACCTCTCAATGCTTATCTTTATAATTATCAGTTAGTGAAGCTCTTGACTCTTATTACAGAATTCTTTTTGCAATAGATAGTGATTGGTACAAAGACTCACAACTTAGGGGAATTAAAGACTGTCAAGCATTCAGTCCTAAAGCAGCTCCTTGCAAAAAGTCTCTGGTATCACCAAAGAAAAAGTGAAAATATTAAGAGCTGGAGATTGCAGAGTACTGCTGAGAAGCAGTGTGTCCTGGACACAGTAGGACTTTTGGACACAAAATCTAACAGCCATTGTCAATGACATGCTTCTCCTTGGAATTACTCATCAAAGCACACAGCGAATTCCCCATGTGTTTAGTTAGTTCCCAAATTATTGATGGTAAGTAATAGATTCTTTATTTTATTCTGGTTATCAGTAATAGATTATTATGCTTTCAGAATGTGATGTAGACACTGCATTTCTGACTCACCCTGGCCATGTTTCCTTCATCACTCTTCAGGAATTTGATGTCTTTCAAGCAGTCTTTGTTTCTGTGTATAAGTACCAACATACAAGGTCAATGTATCTAGGAAACTAGGAAAGAAGATATGAAATGCACACACACACACACACACACACACACACACAGACCTACACACACACACACACACACACACACACACACACACACACACACACACACACGCATGCTGAACATGGAGAAGTGTATTTTGGCCTGTGAAGATTAGTAGTTACACTTAATGGGATATTTCATTGGTCACCCTGCTAACTATATGGTACCTTTTCCATGAGTATTTTAGGTCTCAAAGAGCAAATGTTAATAAGAAGCAATACATAAAACAACCTATGTTGGTAATAGAAAAGGAAGGGAAAGTCCTTCAGACAAGAAAAAGAATCTATGGTCAGTGAAGTCAGAGTCAGGGGTATTACTCCTTCAGATGCTGGAGCTTGCTGCTTCCTTCCCATTCCAAGGAAAGAAGATAATGTTTTCACTCTATGTTTTTAAATAAATATTTGAGTACTAAACCAAGTCCATTGTTATAACTGCAAGGAAATCTTATGGGATACATGGCAATGCGTGATGGAGACCCAGTGAGCACTGTAGCTATTTTTGACTTTTTACCTGAAGTCCCATTGAATCAACAGTGGGAATACAGCAAAAATAGCCATGATGCTTCCAAAGACTTGAATGACAGATTTTGACAGATAAACTGGGATGATAGGGTCGATGACAAGCTGGTGAGATCATAAAGCATTGGTGGATGGTATTGCTGCTGCTAGGGTAGAGAAATTGACTGATGATGGTGAGGAGGAGATGGAAGTAGGCACACCTTGCAAATATTTTTAGCTGGACTTATCAAATCAGGAGCACCAAGGTGAGACATGTTTCTTTATAAATGTGAGTCCTAGCACAGGAATGTAGTGAATGTCTAAGAAAGATGTTGAATCAAGCTACAGAGGAACATTGCTGCTGCCAGCACATGAAGTCTTTTTTTTGTCTATAATAAAAGGGAGAAAACAAAGTGTGGATCAGTGAGAGATGAAGCTTACAGGTGCAAGCACTTTGTTCTTAATTTAAGTAGGGGCATGAAGTAGTTTGTGAGTCTTAGGGAAGTAGAGAAGATATTAGTCCTTAATTCCACAATTGTATACATTTCTCAGCAGACTTGTGAAGTTCAGTTGCAATTGAACAAAGGAACCTCAGTGATCTTACAGAAGACAGACTTCAGTATAATTCAATGAAGCTTTTTTCCAGTCATTTGAAAAAAAATCATTTTACTTACATCCATGAATGCAGTTCCCAAACTCATAGTTTTAAGTATGTGGCTTTTACATACCATGTAATTATTATAGCAGATGAGTTATTGCTTAAGAACTGTCATTTCTAACCTGCTTATCTGCTTGAATTAGCAGTTTGCTGCCATTCCACACAATAATGCAGCTCTCATTCAAATGTTTAAAAAAAATCAAGAAAATCAGTATCTATATAATCCCACCCATTCACTCCCTAATTATTATAAATATCCTGAATGCAAACACAAGGCTCCAATTCATGTCAAATGACATAGACATGAAAACTCTACTTTTCACTTTGAACATGTGAAATGTTCCACAACATGCCATGT
Source organism: Cricetulus griseus (assembly GCF_003668045.3). NCBI lineage: Eukaryota > Metazoa > Chordata > Mammalia > Rodentia > Cricetidae > Cricetulus > Cricetulus griseus. The sequence goes on from NC_048601.1 coordinate 79,789,763, forward strand.
TTAAAAGAAACAAAGTCTTACCACTAGAATGTCTGTGTGTTGTACATAGTGTGTGTATGTATGTATGAGTATGCATGCATGTGTGGACGTTTGTATGCCTGTGGTTCTGTATGTGCATGTGTGTACTTGTATGTGTATGTGTGTGAACTTTATGTGGGTGTCTCCATTAGAGAGAGACACACAGAGAGACACACACAGAGAGACAGACGCAAAGATAGAAAGAGACGGGTATCTTGGGAAGATCCTTGCAGTTTTATGTTTCATTTTGGACAGGAATACAACAAAGGTTTTTTTTTTTTTTTCTTTTTTAGGAGAATGACCTTTACATTTCCCACTAGATGACAAGAGGTGGTGGCACATGACTTTCATTCTAGTACTCCGGAGGCAGAGACAGGTAGATATCTGTGAGTTTGAGGACATTCTTTTCTCTAGAGAAAGTTCCAGGGCAGTCTGGGCAGTTTCACATATAAAAAAAAAAAAAAAAAAAAAAAAAAAAAAGCAAAGAAAAAACAAAATAGTATTTTTCCCTGGTGTAAGAAGGGAATTTAAGAGCCCATCCCACTTGAAGGGATGCACTCTTGGCCTGGACACATGAGAGAGGGCCCAGGCCCAGCCCAGGATCATGTGGTAGACTTTGGGGAGACAGTGTCAAGGGCTATACCCTGCCTGGGGGTGGAGAGTGGATAGAGTGGGGGGGCAGAAAAGGGGTTGGGGGAGGGTTGGTGGGAGGGGAGGGAGAGGGAGAAGGGATTGATGTGAAGCAAACTTGTTCCTAAATTCAACTAATAAAAAAAGAAAAAATAATAAGCAAACAAATAAAAATTCCCACTGAACCTGAGGCAGATGGCAACAAAATCAAAATAAATGAAAGCTATCCTAAAACTGTCCCTTTGTAAATGTTTAGCTTATAATAATCAAGGTTGGAAGAAAGTTTTTGAATCTTTTTCTTTCTAAGAAGTGCTAATATAGCTAGCCACAGCAGACAAAGCCTACAAAATCTTGTGGTAATTTGTCTATTCAGTGTCTCTCCTGGCAGTTCCTCAGGTAAGTGCTTTTACAGGGAAAACTCCCCATGTTGCAGGTCAGCCTCTTCTAAGTATGTCTTCACCTACTTTAAAAAGGGTTCTTGGATTATTGCATTGTGGATTGTGCCAGTAAACTAAAACCCCTAACTGAAGGTCTTTGGAGAGTTGACACCTCTGGGGAACAAAGAATAAGTTCTCCTTCTTTTTTTCACTTTTAAGTCTATGACACTTAAGTAGGCCCTATACCCAGAAATATATAGATACCAAAATTTGGAGTTGATGAGTTATTAAATTAAAAACAAGATGAGAAGTTATGGGGTATAGGAAGTGAAGTGCATTGGGGAATGAATATGAACAAAAAGCAATTTATGATATTATCAAAAATATATTAAAGTGATTTTGAGGAGACAGTAGCACATGGCTGCCATGAAGTGTGAGATGGGAGAGTAAAGGACATTAGCTGGGCAAGGAAGAGGAAAGGTAATATAGAGGGAGAGGAGGAGGGAAGAATAATATTGAGAATGTTTGAAAAAAGCACAGGGAAACAATAATTTATGTTTATTTAAAGTACATTTATAGGTGTGTGTGTGTGTGTGTGTGTGTGTGTGTGTGTGTGTGTGTGTGTGTGTGTGTGTGTCTTGACTAACCAGAGAATGCCCGGGTGTCCTATCCTCCCTGTAGCTGGAGACTTACTCCTTGAGACTCATCTCCTTGAGACTCACTCTCTGCATTTATTTCCCAGAATTCTCCTGGTCTTCCTGCCTGGCTACATCCTGCCTGTCCATTGGCCAAAACAGCTTTATTCATTAACTAATAAGAGAAACACATATTCACAGGATACAGAAGGATGTCCTCGTATATATATATATATATATATATATATATATATATATATATTAGGAAATAACACCATAACTTAGACAAAATGCTCCCTTAAAGGGGCACAGATTATCTAACAAAGCCTCATTGCTAGTCATAGAAAATGTCTCTTTAAGTTATTGACCAGATTGACCAGGATAATCCAAGAGACATATTGGAAACAAGACCCACTACATATGAGGGATTCATGCCTGGAAATGTAAATAGTATATAGGAGAAGCTACTTTTGTCACTTTTCTAAGCCAGTACCAGTACAGTTTTAAACCACATTTTAAATACTAACCAATTTTTTTTCACAGATAAGTGCAGGTCTCAGTCCACATCAATGAAACTTCTTTTCACAAGACATGAATGTAACTGGAGAATTCCACACCAGTGAAAATTCAGAGAACATCAGAGCATGTGGTGTTCAACCCTAAAGGAAAGATCTACAACAACCTCCCCACCTAAGGCTAAAGAAAAATCATACAAGAGGGGCAGAAAGGCAGTAAGAGCTAGAGGATGAGTATATCTGTCTCCAGATTGTATGATTTTAAAATATTTGCATGAAGTCCGTGTCTTCATAAAGGTTTCAATTGTTGTGAAACGATACCATAATCATGGTAGTTCTTATAAAGGAAAAACACTTAATTGGAGTAGCTTACATTTTCAGAGGTTCAGTACACTATCATCATGTGGGTCATGGCAGAAGGCAGGTAGACATGGCACTGGAGACGGAGCTGAGAGCCTTACATCTTGATCTGAAGGCAACAGGAAGTAAACTGAGACAGTGCATGTGGCTTGAGCATACATGAAATCTCAAAGACTTCCTCCACAGTGACACACACCAATAAAGCAGCACTTTCTCCAACAAAGCCACACCTCCTAATAGTGCCACTCTCTATGGTTTATAGGGGCCAATTATATTAAAGTACCACATTCTACTCCATGGTCCCCATAAACTTGTAACAATATCCTAATACAAAATGCATTTAATCCAATTTCAAAAGTCTCCATAGTCTATGACAATCTCAAGTTTTTCTGAAAGTCCAGGGTTCAAAGTCTCTTCTGAGATTCATGCAATCTCTTTACTATAATCTCCTACAAAATCAAAATCAGAAAAACACATCACATACTTCTAACATGTAATGGCACAGGATATATGTTAATGCTCCAAAATATAAGGAAAGGAGCATAGTGAGGAAACACTGAGTCAATGTTAGACTGAGAACTAGCTGGCCTAACTCCTATCTCTGCATCTCCATATATGCTATCAAAGTGTTCTTCAGATCTTCAACTTCTTTCAGATTTGTTGACTGCAACACATTTCTTTCTCTTGGGCTGGTTCCACCCCCTGTTACCAGTTTTCTTCAGCAGGTATCCCACCCACAGGTCTGGCATCTCCTACATCTTGGTGTCTCCAAGCAATCCAGACATCAACTTCACAGCTTCATGCAATAGCCTCAATTCAGAGATTCCCCTGAAACATTCCTGGCCTCAGCAGCTTTCCATAGTTTCTCCTTATCTCTAAAGCCAGAATCAAGTGTCTGAAGCTGCCAAGTTCTGCTGCTTACTGGGAATGGAATATAGCTTTCTTGTTCAATTACATCTTTACCTCTTCACCGGCTTTCTGTCTTCCATGGTTTTCTTTACTGCCTATCCATGACTGTCCTGAGCCTGGATCTGTAGAACAGGCTGGTCTTGAAATTAGACATCTTTCAACTATATTTTCACCAGTTTTCTGTTTTTTTATGGCTATCTTCACTGCCTAATCTTGACTGTACTGAAACTGAATCTGTAGAACAGGTTTGCTTCAAACTCCAGTTTCTGCCTTCCAAGTAAGGGGTTAAAGGCATACACCAACATACCTGTGTCTTACCTTTTCTTTAATTCCTTTCCACAAATTGGCTAAGTTGGGCTCAATCTTGTCAGAAGGTCGCCACTCTCTTTATTCCATTTCTTAATCCTTTTATCCCCTTGGACACAGGACTTAGCACAATTTTACTTCCTGGTGCTAACTTTCTCCTCAGATTTTATGTTTTGTATTTTTCCTTGCTCAGCTTGCTCCTTTTCATTATATATCTTCATTAGACTTAACACTAACAACCACATAAAATCTATACTAGATGTCTTGAGATTCCCTCTGCTAATCAAATTAATCCAAAGTCTTCACTTTAGCCTCAGGTGGACACTTAGGACAAGGGCAAAATTAGCCACTTTCTTCACCAAAATTTCACTAGAACAGTCTCTAGGCCATATATTAATAGTTTTCTCCTCTGCAACCTTTTGATTTAGGTACCCAAAATTCATCAACTCATACTCACCACCAATTGTATTCATGCTTCTACTAGTATAGCTCATTAATTGACACATAAAAGGTTAAACTGCTTTTCTAATCCACAGTCCCAGTGTCTATATTCCTTCAAACCAAACCATGGTCAGTTCTATCATACCAATTTCTGTCTTAATTAGTTTCTCTATTTCTATGAACAGACATTGTAACCACAGCAATTTTTATATTTTTGGTTGTGAGCTTAGCCTTTAACAGCTGAGCCATCTCTCTAGCCTAATCACAGCAGTTCTTATAAAGGAAAACATTTCATTGTTTGCCTTACAGTTTCAGAGGTTTTGTCTATTAGCATCATGGTGGGACATGGTGGTATACAGGTCATCATAGTGCTAGAGAAGGAGCTGAAAGTCCTACGTCTTAGTCTGAAAACAACAGGAAGTGAAGAGAGGCAATTGCTGTTTCTTGAGCATATATGAGATCTAAAAACCCATCTCCACAGTGACACACTTTCTCCAACAATGCCACATCTCCTAATAATGCCACTCCCTATGGTTTTATGGGGCCAGTTACATTGATGCCAAAGGATCTTTAGCAAAAATAAGGAAGCTAGAGACACCACATTGCCTGCCTTCAATATATCATAACAGTATTTTTGTTTGTGAGCCTAGCCTTTAAAGGCTGAGCCATCTTTCAGTATAGAAACAAAAATATCATGATATTGTTATCAAAAGAGACATATGGACCAGTGGGAAAGGATCAAAGGATCATTAATAAAGTTATTTGTTATACTCACCTAATGTTTTGTGTGACAAATATGCCAAGATAAGGGATCACTTCCCTGGACAACTGGATTCTACATAAAGATGGAAACATGTACCTCCCACACACATCCCGGTTGCCTCAATTTCACACACACACACACACACACACACACACACACACACACACACACACATCAAAAATATGTAAGATTAATAAAATGTTAATTTACTCATCTGACCAAAGATATTGAAATATATAATAACATAGGCAACACAAGCAATAATCAATAAGTAAAATATTCTAAAAAATCATTGGTACAGTGTAAGACACAATTAGCAGAATGAGACTGTTATAAAAGGAGAAATGAAATTACAGACTGAATATCTGACCAGGGTCTTGTATCCATAGTTCAAAGGTATTTGGAAAAACAAGTGGTAAATCCAACCAAATTAAAAGTGTAGGAAGATGTATATAGATAGATATTTTCAGAAAATATGAAAAAGGCCAGGAGGAAGATAAAAGATGTTACTAATAATCACCAAGGAAGTTAAATAGAACAACAATGTGTTATACTTTACCTGAATAAAAGTAAAGGTGCTGGCAATGGTTCAGTACTTAAGAACACTGGCTGCTATTCTGGAGGATTCAGAATCCAATGCCAGCAACGTCATGCAGCCCACAAACATCTATAACTCCAGTCCTAGGTGATCTGACCCTTCTTTCTGGCCTCTATGGGTATTACATACACTTTGTGCAGAAATATACTTGTAGGAAAAGATCTATCCACACAAATAAATAATAATATTATTAAATATTAAAAATATAAGAAGTAGAAACTATTGAAAATGTCTTCTAGGAATGGTGGCATGCATATATAAGTCAAGAATTTTAGAAGTCCCTAATTTAAAACAATGGAATCTTGAAATTCACAGGAAAATGGATGGATCTAAAGGAAACCATCCAAAGTAACCCAGTCACAAAAAGACGAACATGGTATGTACTCACTCATATATAGATTTTAGACATAGAACAAAGGATTACCAGCCTACAATCCAAACTGCCCAGAGAATCTTGGAAGCCGGGAGGACCCTAAGAGAGACAAACATGGTAAGACCATGCATTAGAACCACAGGAAAAAGGAAAGCAAAGAGAAATGAATCAATGGAGAAAAAGTACTAAAATAACAGTATGGCTACCCCCAACCATTTAAGTAGAAAACTTAAGTTGATATACAATCAATTAGCTCCATTTTAGGTAATGAAATCAGTACATGAAAAAGAAATCTCCACTCTTAACACTTTTTACATTATTGTTCATAGTGGAAACAACCAAAGTCTTCATCAATAGACAAATGAATACAAAAAAATCTGGCATGTATGCAGAGGTAAGGGATTTCTACCAAAATGCACAAATATAGTACTGCTTCTATGTATCTACATTGATGAATCCAGAGGATAATATATTAATGAAGTAAGGCAGAAACAGAAACACTAATTCAATCTGATGTGGAACCTGAACACATAGATCTTATGTATGTAAAGAGCATAAGAATGATTGTTTACCAGACAGAGGGGGTTGGAAGAAGTTGGGAAGGTGTTGATCCAACAGTATAAAATTCAAATAAGATGGAAGTAGTAATAAAGATATCTAGTAATTAGTATGGTGATTAGAGTTGTTTACATTTTTAGTAAATGTCATAAGAGTGGACAGAAAATATTCTTGCCACATAAAAGATGTCATGGAAGTCATTTGTTTGTTAAATAGCTAGAGTTGATCATTCCCATCTTTATATAAATATTACATATAGAAAGGAGAATGAATATATATATATATATATACATATTGCTTTATGTATATGTTTGTACATATTTCAAAGTATCCTGTTGTTCATGATAAAACTTGTCTGTGTATTTTTTAATTAAAATTAATTTTTGTACTTGTCTTAGGTTTCTATTTCTGTAAAGTATCACCATAACCACGGCAACTCTCATAAAGGAACATCTAATTGGGGCTGGTTTAGAGTTCAGAGGTTTATTCCATTACTGTTATGGTGGGAAGCATATCAGCTCTCAGGAAGACATGGTGCTAGAGAGGTAGTTGAGAGTTTTTCATCTGGATCTGCAGGTGGCATGAAGAAATTTAAGCATTTGGCATGTCTTTAATATCTAATACCCATTCCCAGTGACTCATTTCCTCCATTAAAACTACACTTATTTCAACAAGGCCATACCTCCTAATGCTACCACTCCCTATGGGCCTATAAAAGCCATTTTCATATAAGCTTCCACAATATTTTAAATCAAAACTTATAATTTTGGATTATTAAATGTCTATGTCAGGCCATTCACTACAGATATACTCTGCTTTTTCAGGGAGACATTTAAAAATTAACAGTTTTTCTTTGATTTATCCTTAATTATATAATTTGACCAATCGTTCTCAGGAGTAACTCCTAGGCCCCATCAAGACCTGTGATCATTACACAACAATTCCCCCACCCTAACATGTATATCTCAATCAGAAGCACAGAAAAATTTTCTGTCTATTCCTCACTGCCAAATCAAGACCTACTTGACATAAATTTATTGGGTTACTAAGAAAAAGTAAAGGCTGTTAATCCTGTAGGGAGTGCAAAAATCATAACTCTAATTGAGTTATATAGTCTTTTCAAATAATTTTCAATTTTGGGATTGTTTCTTCCTCCTGTATGCATTAAAAAGTAAGCTAAAAATTGTGTGATTACTTTGATTCCTATGGATTTTTACTTTACAATGGAGGATTATAGAAGACAAATTAAATTTCATGAAACTTTCTTTAAGCACATAATATTCTTTTCAATAATTTGTACATTCACTATATATGCAACAAAAAATAGTCTAGAGTCTCTGTGGTACAGAATTTGTATAATCCAAGTATTACTTCAAAAGCCCTTAATTCATGGGTATTCTTTAATGTAAGATCATTTTACCACTGAGTCATTTTTCTGTTTCCATACAAAAACAAAAGCTTCATAATTTATTAAAACAATTTTATTCATCTCAACTAAAAACTTGCTAAGACAAGAAAATAATAGCATAAAACTTCTTGGATCCTAATAACAAAATATTATTTAATTACAGGTTAAAATTACTTAATTTAATATCCCTCTGCTAACAAGGATGTTTTTTTAAAATGTGAAGCAATTTTAAAAAATAACTTGACATACATTCAAGGCTGAGGAAGGAGCTTATGGAGGCTGTGTTCAGAGAAGTGAACAATGCAGGTGGATATATATAAGAACAACAAACCTCTGGGCCCTAAATGCCATGTCCCATGGGGGAAATAAGTTTTAATTCTCTGCTTGTACATCTGTTTAGATGTATGTCTTTCAAAATTAAAATAAGATGTACATTTGACCAACATTTATCTGCTTTCTCTTCAGACACTATTTTATTTGTTTATTTTTGTATGAGTCTCCCTTATTATATTACTAAAACAGAACTTCATCTAGTCTGATTAAAAGATACTTGGATTTAGTAAGTATTTCTAACACTGGTTTTCTTGTATTAATGGAGGGAGCATGCTAGAATGAATTATTCTGCACACTATACCCTACTAAGGGATGACTACATACACTGGTTCATGCCTGTGCTCTTCTAGAATAGTGTTCTAGAATAGTGTTTATAGACTCTTTGCACTCCCAGAACTAAGTGTGTTGTAGGGGATTTATATCTTCAACTTTGGATTAAAATTAAGTATGTATGCATATATATATATGTAAACATTTTCCCTTCAGTTTCTAATTTGATTATTAATCAAATAACTTTGATGTATGCGGAGTAACAATATCTGGATTACTATATGTAGATTTAGGTATTTAGACACAGGACACATGTATTACATTCAAACTTCATACCAACTCTTTCACATAACTAACAAACTTACAAGACTGATTTTGTAAGTTTTATCACCTATTAAAATATGGCAGGATCCAAATTGAAGCTGGTATGTAAGCTGAGACACAATATTAAACTTTTAATATTGTTTATAACTTGGAAGAAAAGAGAGAATATTTCACTAGCTCTTATTCTTTTATAAAAAGATATTGAATCATTTTCAGACTCAACAGATACTTGTTTGAATGACATAGAACACAGAGGGTAGAAAATTCTAGTATAAAGATACAAGTTCCTATTTCTATGAGGAAATAATAACACTGGTATAGGGTACAATGTAAAATCATGAAAGGGCACACATGATAAAAAGAAGGTCTAACTCAATTTTGTCACCATCTATTTTAAAGAGATTTATTTCAAAATTATTATTTGTGTGTGTGTGTGTGTGTGTGTGTGTGTGTGTGTGTGTGTGTGTGTGTGTCTGTGCGCTCACGCGCGCGCAATGCCTGCAGCATCCTAACTGGGTATTAGCTGGAGTTGGTGGTATCTGTGGGTTTCAGCTGCTCAGTGTTGGTGTTGGAAACTAAACTCTAGTCCTCTGTAGTGCATTAGAGTTTTTTGACACTAAACCATCTTCTTGTCCCCACATTGATAATTCTTTAAGTAAATATTTGAATAAATTTACATGCTTTCAAGTATAAAAGTCATTTCAGCTGCTTGACAATATGTGAAGGTTTTTTCTATTTATTTAAATTTGTTTCAAATAAACAACTGACAAATAATGAATTCTTAATACCCCAATTCTTTAAAAACTAATTAAAATGTGAATGAAGGGTGTGGATATATAATCTTTTATGTCTTGTAGCTTTCAAGAATGTAGAATTATTCTGGGCTGACTTTTCCACTGATAAAATTATTTCCTTCCTTCCTTCCTTCCTTCCTTCCTTCCTTCCTTCCTTCCTTCCTTCCTTCCTTCCTTCCTTCCTTTTTTGAGACCAGGTCTCTATCTATGTAGCTTTGACTATTTTAGAACTATAGACTGGGCTGTTCTTGAACTCACAGAGATCTGCCTTCCTTTGCCTCCTGACTGCAGGGATTAAAGGGATGAACCATCATTCCTGACCAATGATAATTTTTCATCCATGTGCAAAACAAGGTTGGGAGGTGAGCCCTTGAGCAAAATACACAATAAGAAAAACAGCGAGCTAATTTAATATAGTTCATAGAACAGAAAAATGACAGCAATGAAATATCACCATGCTGTACCACAGAGTGCAGAAGCAATGTTTTCATGGTAATGAAACATTAATTGTTTAACAACAATCACTTAACAAACATTTGTTAATTGATTCTTTAACCTTAGGTTTCATTTACCTATATCAGGAAGATGAGTATTAGGAAATGTGTGAATAGACTGGAAAGAAAATGAAGTTATTTACTTGATTCTTAACCTTTGTAATTTCTTTTTAATTTTTATTGTTTTATTACCATGAAATCAATGGCTACTAGTTAAGATAAAGAGACCTAAATACAGAATTCTAAACTTTGTGTTAGACAGAAAATTTACAAAGCATTTTTGGGTAAGAAAAATCAAGGGATACCTCTATTTACATGCAAAGAATTTCATTGTGGTTATTAATTTATTCACACATAATTGTGTAAAATACATCATAGTATAAAAAGTAATCTCAAAGAAAGTTTTGAAGAATCTGCAGAAATTTATATTTTTGTTTAGTAGACTTCAATACAAAACACTGAACCTCATGTTCCTTTACTTTAAAACTGAGATAGTTACTATTTTTTTCTGTTAATTAAATAAATGTCTTCTAAAGACACTCTTTCTGGTTAGAAATAGTTTAAGACCATTAGATTCAATTCATAAATAAAATCTTTACTCTAACTTCATTAAAATATTTTTTCTTGATTTATAAACATAATTCTCTTAAATCTGTCTCATATGTTTGAATATTCCAGACATACAGAATTTAATCTACATAATAGTTCCTTCTCTTACCTGGGTTCTAACTCTGGAAACTAAAGTCAGATCAAAGCATTTCCAGGTCACACTAATAAGCAGAATGTGACACCTCTGCTTAAGGACAGTTTTCCAATATTACGGGTCAGAGTAAGGCAGCCTGCAGCTCTGCCAGCTCCATGCAATTAATCCACTAAGACAGAAGAGATGCTGGGGTGACCTGTCTCACAGTCTTCATGGCAGAGCCTGTCCATCCCAGTAATGAAACATTAAAATGCCATACTGCAAGGCACTCTCTCTGACCTTTAACCTCTGTGTTGGCATCAAGAATACAGTTGTGATTATCATTGCCCTCCTTGTCCATAAACTCTCTGCTAGTGATTTTGCAAACCCTCTTATCCTTTGTTGCCAAGCAATTTTCAAAGGAAACTATGGCTGTCCTGCTTCATTCCGTAACTGTCATGAATGTATGATTTTTGCTTTGATAAAGATGGGATCTGCCAGATAATCGTACAATGTGTGAAAGGAAAGACAAATTTGATTTATTTCATTGAAATTCCATAGACAGTGCTAAATAGGGAAATAGACTGTCTTCCTCTACATGTTTGATATGTAGTGTTTATATTCCACGTCTAGAAGCCCTTAACTTTTACTTTAGAATCATCATTCCATTTTTCAAATGCAAGATGCATTAAGGATTAGAAATAATGAAGCTTTCCCAAGCATGGCAATTCACCTTTTTAAGTGCTGTTATTAAATTTAATTTTTTTTACATAGAATCAATTTTTGTCCTAAAATTTTTCTTTTCTAGTTTATATAATTAAGGATATTTTTTCATACCAGGCCAGACTTCCATAACAATGTTAACAGATAGTAAAATTAATATTTTTTATAAAATTTTAAAATTACCTTGTGGGAATGTGGATTGGCTTAGGAATAGGGTACTTGTGTAGCAAGCAAGAGACCTTGTATCCCATTCCACTCCCCACAGAGAGAAAATCACAAATGAGTGGAGCATCCATGTAGAGCTACAGAGGTGTTTTCAGTTTCCACATCATCATATCACAGGAGCCAGATGTACAGTTATGATTATTTTAATAATGCTTCATAAATTAACTAAGTTATAGGTCACAGAGATACTGAACAAACACTGAAGATTGTAAGGCCCCTGGAACTTTTGAGTTGGTGATTTGCTTATTTGATTAAATCAGCAGAGCTCTGGTTAGATATAGATTGTTAGAAAATTACAATAATTTTGCCTTATGAATTATCATTTCTAGTCCCTCAAGGTAAATACTGGCTGCATCTACTTAATGTCAAAGTTCATCTCAACATGTACACTCTTGCCCACTTCTACCAGAAGGCCAGAATGCTGCCTGGGAGAAAACATTCCTTGCAGGAAATGGGTATCTATTGTTACAGCACGAAGGAGAAGGAAGCCCAAAGCTGAGAGGAGAAATGGAAAAAGTCTATCAAATCCCATGCTAAATAGTAACAATTTGGTTAGTGATAATTGAAATTGTAAAGTTAATCACAGCAATCCCTAAAGGAATATATCACCCTGGGCTTCTGAAAGTAAGCATAGTAACAACACTGAAGACAAACCCATCTTTTAATGAGCTCAGCTCAACAATACACTTTATAGGCACTGGCCAGGAAAAGATATGGCCACCCAGAGGCACAGAATACTGAGGTCAACAGAGAATGCATATTTGAGAAGCCAACAAGTTTTCTTTCCATTTATGAATCCAGTAGGAAGTAACAAGCTAGAAATAAAAGTCTTTTAAAATATATTGAGAAAATAGTTGAAGGCCCTTATGAAAATGTCATGAAATGTGAATTTAACTTGTAGTCTAAAAATATTCAAATATTTCTCAGACTTAAATTTTAAAACAATGGTTTATAGGTTTGTAGGTTTGTTGTAATGTATCCTTCAGAAAATACTGCTTGGATTTGGTTAGAAAGTCTTTATTATCTGGCCAGTGACTATAGTGGGTGTTTGGGACCCCAGGGGCATCCTGAGCTTTTCTCAAGTAGGGCTTGTAAGCACAAAGCCACATCTTTGAATAGCATATATCAGTGAGTGAGAACAGTTAGCCAGTAGTAGAATTACAGGACCTCCAAAAAATAAGCTTAGTACATTTAGGGACTTTCTCAGAACCATGGACTTTGTGGTATGGCGGGGTTCCATGGCTTGACTTCAGTTGTGCTAAATTGTGAAGGCCTGCAACATTCCCCACTGGTTCTATTTGCATGAGTCATATAGTAAACTCTTCTGGAGACAGTGAGTTTTAGACCTCTCCCATCAGGAGACAAAAAAGTTACAATTGGACAAACATGATTACTGGGTTCAAGTCAGTCTTCTCTTTAGGTGATTGGAGGACCTGGTGATTACCCATCTCTCATCTTTTGTAGTCTCCTTCAGCTGATTGTGGTGGGTCCGTGGAGTGAGATGATAATCTTCAATGCTGTATAGGTAGTAAAGACCACAGTCTATGGGCCTACCATGTTGGCTCCAGACCCTGGATCCAAATACTCTTTACATACACAAGCTTGCCAGGCTGCAATTTGTGGGTAGGCTCAAACATGCATAAAGGTTGCAACCTCTTGACCCATCTGCAGAATAATCTTCTAGGTTTGTTCCAAGGCCTGTAAGGACCTGAGGATGGAATAGTAATTTCTGCCTTTTAAAAGTTTTATTAGAGGGTTCACCTGGCCATTTGAAGAGAAAAACATATGAGGATAGACCATTTTTTTGATGATTTAAAAGACATATTTAGTTTCTGTGTGCTTTGTGGCCTCTGGATACAATATAGCTTTTGTCACCATTTGTCAGATTTAGGGATACTTGGGTCATGAAGGCTGAACAGTTTTGGACCCCAGGGAGAGGGGCAACCCAGATCTAGGAATAATATGGAGCCCTGAGTAATTCAAAAGTTTCAGTTGCCCCAGATGGATGGCCTGGTGGAGTTTGGTGACCATCTGTCTTAAGATAATAGGAGGAAGTACAGCTCTCTCATCTGGCATGAACTACTATCCATTTGCCTCCTGTCTGCCATCTTCCTTCTTTGTCTGCTTGGTTTCTATATGTATAGGTTGAACTCTCTGAAGGTTTACAAAGGGTAATCAAGATCTAGAGAAGCCCCATTGGTTCTAGGGCCATTTTCAAATGGCCAAGTCAGGTACATTGTTCTCTTGGGCCTCTGGGGATTTCACTTTTTGGTGTGTTTCATAGTAAACAATGAATACTTTTCTTAGTGGCCTCTGGTAGGGCCAGGATTTTTTTGTTTGTTTTCTTGTTTTTTATTTGTTTTCTTTTGAGGAGCTTCCTTTCTCTATAGAGTAACCAATGATTATAGACCATGGCTTGGCAAGAGGCAAATATCATTTTTGTTACTTTTTCTGTATATGAAAACTGCTTGTCAGACACTACATAGAGACATACATGGATCCCCCACACATCATACGGGGAAAGGAACAAGTTCTAACAAGTAAATTGGAAGTATGGGGGAAGGGGAGGTGGGATGTAGGAGAAAGAAAGATGATGGGAGAAAGGGAAGAGGAGGAGAAAATAAGAGATCAGAAAGGTCAAGTTAGGGGAAGAACAGAGATGGAGAACAAGGAAAGTGATACCTTTATAAAAGGACTCATGATGGGCTTAACGAGAAACCTGGCACTAGGTTTCTCCAGGAATCCATAGGATGACCCAACTAAAAAATCTAAACAATAGTGGAAAGGCTACCTTAAATGCCATTCTCATATGATGAGATTTACGACTACCTTAAATGCCAAAATAGAGCCTTCATCAAGTAGCTGATGGAAGCAGAAACAGAGATTCACAGCTAAGTAAGGAGCTGAACTCCTGGAATCCAGTTGTAGAGATGGAGGATTATTGAGCAAAGGGGTCAAGACTATGCTGGGGAAACCCACAGAAACAGCTGAACTGAGCAAGTGATAGCTCAGGGACTCAGTGTGACAGCTGGGGAACCAGCATAAAACTGAACCAGGCCCCCTGAATGTAGGTGTCAGCTGGGGTCTTGGGAAATCTTTGGAGCCTCTGGCAGTGGAACCAATATTTATTCCTAGTGCATGAATGGAGTTTGGAGCCCATTCCCTATGGAGAGATATTCTCTCAGCCTAGATACATGGGGGAGGACCTAGGTCCTGCCACAAATGATGTGACAGATTTTGATGATCTCCCATCAGCGGTCTCACTCTCCCTGGGGAGTGGATGGGGGTAGAATGTAGGGAATGGGGGGATAGGAGGGAGAGGGAACTGGGATTGGTATGTAAAATGAGGTTGTTTTTAATTTAAATAAAAAGTAATTTGAAAAATAAGGAAACAAAGTATATGAACAAAAAACATGACAATACAAATCTCTGGTAAATGTAAAAGGAATAACTACATAGATATAATGAGGAAGTAAAACATGGCAATAACAACTTCTGGTACCATATGGAACAGGTGTTAGCATTTATAGTGATAATTCTGAAAAAATAATTGACATGATCACCACATGGACTACATATCATATTATTTATTTTTACTCATGTACATTAAAAACTTTTGTTCACATAAATATTTTCATAAATTTGTTAATTAAAGAACATTAATAGATGACTATCAAAGATTTATCAAGAGAGTCTTACATGGGTCATTTAACAAATGGCCATACAATCATGCAGTGAAATACTACTCAGATCTAAAATATTATCACTTATTTAACAACAATGAATCTGAAATTAATTTGTTTAAGTTGAGGAAGAAATGCCCTGTTGACTAATGTATATAGTGGCTCCATCATTAGACACTCTAGAAAGGGGTTATATGTCAGTAGTTTGAGGTTGAATTATCAAGTAATCAGGGGGAAGATAGAATTATTCTTGTTAAATCATGGGAATAGAAATAAACTTTGTGAATGTGTAAAAGCCCATAACAATGTTTAAAATAATATTTTATAAATAAGTAAAAATTTACTGGAATATTCAACACCAAATGAAATAAGAAGTACAGCACAGATTTAATATCATTTAATATATCAATCTCATTTACATATGAATGAGATTGAAGTTTATGGGTTAGGATAAGGAACTGCCTATGTATATTAGGAAGTAATACTCATATATAATGCATGGCCAAAATAAAAATTACCTTGGTATTAATCTTTAATCAAAGTTCTCGCAACTATTGGATGTCCATATTTCCATTAAATAGATTAAAGAATATGTTATAGAGAAGGAGCACTGTGAAAGATACAATTATAATTTAGCAATGGGTATTGAGAGAAGCATGTACACCTGGTCATAGATTCAGAGGTATCTGTCTGTAAAGTTCCACAGAGATGGGTGGAGATGTATGTGTGTACAGATGAACTCACACATTAAGGTGTTTAGCTCGTATACCATGTGGTCTGCAAACAGTGATGCTTCTAAAGCAATAATCAAAGTCCATGTTGAGATCTAGATTTTAAATAAATTTCTAATGAGGAAATTGCTCCCTGGAGAACATGACACCAAAAATGATGTAAGAAAATATAAACTAGAATGGGTGGCTTTTTGTCCCTATAAATGAAAGAAATTTTAGGGGAAAATATTAAATTCTTTAGACACATGAGAAAGTTCTTAATGTATAAAGCTGGGGAAATATGGTCAAGAAGATAATAAAAATGATAATGTTGAATCACAGCATGAAGAAAAACAATTTGCATGTCTAAACTGATACAAAGATTCTATTGATTGCTGCAGATGGAGCTACTCCTTACAGAAGATTTAGTGAGTAACTTAGAAACAAAGCGGAAACAGAATATTGTCATTTAACAGCACAGTGATAATTACTGCTGGCACAAAACTGACAATTGTGAAAATCAAGAATATGCAGTTTATATTCAAAGAGAGCACATGAGAAGAGTCTTAAACTTCCTATCCAAATGATTACTATTGCAAAAGATAGATTGACAATACTACTTTTGAGACACTTGTCAGTCACTGTCTTAGTCAAGTGATTAAGGTTGGCATCGCAATGCTGACAGTGACTATGTTCATACACATCACATGTGAAGTGCAGAGTGACTATGCTTATACACATTGCATGTAAAGTGATTAGTTACCATGTTCAGATGCATCCCATGCACAGTGGGGAACCATCTTCTGTGCTCTTTTCCCCAATCTGTAATTACAATCTAATATAAAATGTCAGAGTTCCCAAATGGAGGACTATTCTCTAAATTCCTTTCAGACCCTTCAAGAATGCTAAGCTTACACCAGGAAGAGAAAGATTTGGGGTCCTAACACATGTCAGTAATGTAAAACAGAAACACATGCCACTCAGGATCCCTGTTTAGGTCCTTGAACACAGGGGAGATGATGCAGGTAAAAAAAAAAAGTAGTGGAAATATGATTTAAGTCTGGAGTTTACTAGTAGAATTATGCTCAGATTAATTTCTCAAATTTGATTAATGCTTTTAGGTCATATAGGAAATTAGTTTAAGAAAAATAAGAGAAGGAAATGAGAGACATGTGTTACTTTATAAATCCATGTATTAGTCAGGGTTCTCTAGAGGAATAGAACTGCTAGAATAAATCTATATGAGGGGTATTTACTAGAGTGGCTTACAGCCCATGGTCCAGCTGACTCCCTACCAAATGTCCAAAAATCTAGCAGTCATTCAGGCCATGAGGCCAAATAGCTCAGCTGATCTTCAGTATATGTCAGAAACTGGAAGAAATACACTCTAATGCTCATGAAAATGAACTTGCCCCTGGGATTACGGCAGGCAAACAAAGAGCAAAAGCTTCCTTCTTCATTCTTCTATATGTAGGCTGCCAAGAGAAAATGTGGCCCAGATTTAGGGTGTGTCTTCCCACCTCTGAGTATCCAATTAACTAAAATTCCTCACAGTTGTTCCTAGAAGCTTGGGATTTTAGTTAGTCCCAGATGCAATCAAGTTGACAAAAGGTCTAAAATGTTCTCAAAATTAAAAGTTAGAAAGCTTTTTCTTGATGTGCAGAATTTATTCTCAGATGACCCTCTACCTGTGCCTCCTCAAAATACACAGCTAGCCAAAGCCATAGAGGGTGAGCAGTGGGGGTACACACTTTTAATCCCAGCATCCACACTAATTAGCCATAGAAGTTGGGCAGTGGTGGTGTATGCCTCTAATCCAAGCACTAAACAGGTATGTAGTACAAGTGCTTAGGGTCTCAATCGGCATTCAGTATCCAGCCACAATGTGGACAGGATTGGCCCGGGCTTGGTAGAGGTAAGAACTAGTAGCTGGTCAATTTGCTTTTCTGATTTTCAGGCAAGCTTTATTAGATCATAAGCAATATATCACCACAGTCTTCTCTATCCGGCTCCGTCTTCTACAGTTCTTTTAGACAGTCTTTGACTATATCTTGATCTATGTGATTTAGCTACACTAACTGACAAGTGAACTCAAGGGATCTTCATGTATCCACCTTGCCCGACATAAGGCATACATACATACATACATACATACATACATACATACATAAAAACATACATACATACATACATACATACATACATACATACATATGCACACACTTCCAGCATTTGAGAGGGTGCTGGGGAACTGTACTCAGGTTGTAATCCTTGTGTTGAGGTCACTGAGCCCTCTTATCTTTGTGAACCTTAATGGCAACAATTTCTTTAACTTGGATCATCTCTATGTTGTTTAAGCCATTTAGATTTTACAAACATACTGACATTATAATAATATATTGGAATGATTATGCAATGTAATTTAATCAAAGTATATTGAATTAGAAGAATATAGAAATAGGTTAATATCCAACTCTGCTACAGATTATACTATGTGAATTGAGGTCATTTTACTTCAATGATTTCCAAATATACACTAAATTCCAAATGCTTTATGAATGGAGGGTCATTAGAATTACCTTTCTTCATCTATATTTTATGTGCTAATAAAGATAAAATGCTTTTGAAACAAAATTTATGAAAATTCTGGAAACATGTTAAATTTAAAAGTTAAATTTAAAAGCTAGGTAATTCTCCTAGCTACCTCTCCCCTGCCCTCATACTCCCAATTTGCTCAGGAGATCTTGTTCCTTTCCCCTTCTCTGGGGAATCATGTATTGTGGGGAGACAGCATAACCACACTTCCTAAGGCCTGGCTTCAGGTCTGCCTGACAGATGTGGTCAAGGTGAGTTCAGGATGATGGGGGGGGGACTCTTAAGAGATCTCAAGACATAGGAGCCCTCTCTTCTTTTTCTCCTTCCCCTTCTCCCTGGTCTCACTCCTCTGGCTTGCATTTGGCTGGTATTTATCTCAATAAAGATATCTCAATTTAGGGATTACAGATTGTCTCCTAGATTATGCAATAAGTGCTGCTCAACGTGGGGATCCAACCCATGAGCCTGAGATTAAGAGTCTCATGCTCTACCGATTGAACTAGCTGGGCTCTCTTCTTCTTCTCCTTCCCCTTCTCGCTGGCCTTGCTGCTCTGGCTTGCATTTGGCTGGTATTTATCCCAATAAAGATATCTCAACCTTACAGATTACAGATTGTCTCCTAGCTGAGTCTATAATGTATGTCTCACTTAGAGTCTTCCTTGTTTCCTAACATCTCTGGTGGTGTGGATTGTGGGCTGGAAATCCTTTCCTCTATGTCTAAAATACATATATGAGTGAGTAAATACCCTGTTTGTCTTTTTGTGACTGTGTTCCCTCGCTCAGAATGGTTTCTTCTAGTTCCATCTATTTGCCTGCGAATTTCAAGATACCATTATTTTTTTCCTACTGAGTAGTACTCCATTGTGTAAATGTACCACATTTTCTCTATCCTTTCTTCAGTTGAGGGGCATCTAGGTTGCTTCCATGTTCTGGCTATTGCAAATAATGCTGCTGTGAACATAGTTGAACAAATGTCCTTGCTGTAAGAATGTGCTAATTTTGGGTATATGCCTAAGAGTGGAATTGCTGGATCTTGTGGTAGACTGATTCCCATTTTCTTCAGGAATCACACCATATTGATTTCCAAAATGTCTATATGAGTTGGCACTTCCACTAACAGTGGAGGAGTGTTCCCCTTTCTCCTCATCCTCTCCAGCATAAACTGTCATTGGTGTTTTTTTTTTTTTATTTTAGCCATTCTGACAGGAATAAAATGATATCTTAGAGTTGTTTTGATTTGCATTTCCCTGATGGCTAAGGATGTTGAACACTTTCCTAAGTGTCTTTCAGCCATTTTAGATTCCTCTATTGAGAATTGTCTATTTAGGTCTATGCCCTACATTTTAATTGGATTATGAGGGAGCAGGAAATTTGTGTTGGGGGAAGAATAGAGGAGAGAAAGAGAAGAGATACCATAATAGAGGGAGCCATCATAGGTGTAAAGAGAAATCAGGTGCTAAGGAAGTGTCCAAAGATCTACAAGGATGACACCAACTAACAATCTAAGCAACAGAGGTTAGGCTACCTTAAATGCCCTCCCCTGATAATGAGATTGATGACTGATTTATATGCCATCCTAAGCCTTCACCAAGCACCTGGTGGAAGAAGAAGACACCCACAGATAAACACTGAGCCGAACTGGAATCCAGTTGCAGAGAAGGAAGAGTGATGAGAAAAGGGGTCAATACCAGGCTGGTGAAACCCACAGAAACAGCTGACCTAAACAAGGGAAAACACTTAGTTCCAAGTCTGGTAACTGGGAAACCAGCATGGGACTTATTTAGATCCCATGAATGTGGATGTCAGTGAGGAGACCTCAGGAAATCTATGGGGCCTTTTGTAGTAGATCAGTACTTATCTGTAGCATAGGTATGGACTTTGGGAGCCCATTCCACCTAGAGGAATACTCCTTGAGTCTAGACACAAGGGGATGGTCCTAGGCCCTATCCCAAAGACTCTGAAAACCTCCTATGGAAGGCCTCACCCTCTCTGGGAAGCAGAAATGGTTTGGGATAGGTAGGTTGTTATTTGGGGAAACAGGTGAGGAGGGGAGGCAGAGGGAAGCAGGATTGACATCTAAAACAATCTTGTTTCTAATTCAAATAAAAAATGGAGAAAAAATAAAGTGAAGTAAAAGAAAGTTACCATCAATTAATTTTTCTTTTCTGTGTTTATATATTAAGAATTATATTATGTGCACTAGTTAACATTTCATTTTTGTGACAATATACTTAAACAATTAGTAGATGAAAAAAAAACTTGCTTTGGATCTTTGTTTCTGAAACTTCAGTCTAATGATGGCTCCATTGAAAGACCAAAGCTTCACAGTGGATGGGGAGAGTCCCAGAAACTTGTTACCTCATGCAAGCATAAAGCACAAAAATCTATGTCTACAAAAGTATTTGCTTACTGACCCATTTCTCACAATGAATCTCAGCTCCCAGTTTCCACCATTTGCCTTTAATATCATAAATTATGAATATCCAAGCAGATTAATTCATTGATTGGGCCAGCAAATTTGTGTTCTTATCAATTCTCAATAACACTATCAGGTCAGAACAAAACTTTCAAAATTTCAAACTGAGATTTTGTTTCTCAATGTTAACTCCACTTAAATTTTTACTTTTATTTTTTGGTAATCACTTTTGGATTATAGCAATAACAATCAATTACATGGGTCATTGAAAATTATTTGCCAGCACAATTGAATACCCGATTTTTTTCAATATTTGCTTTTATAATGGCTTGAAAGTGTAACACCATACAAAATGTTATATATACTATTATTTAATGTATAAAATATGGGATATATGTATATAAATAAAACTTCTTAGATTGCTTACATTTTTTAAGATTTTACTTTTGTAAGCATTCTGGTAGCTGGGTTATTTACATTTTAACTTCAATAAATTAACGCTATTGTGAGTGAATTTCTCACTGAGCTGTCTTTTGAATGTATTAATGATAAGGAGATTCTTAGTGGAGGCAGGAGAGGAAGTCTGGTAAGGAATTTGAAGCTGTGCTAAGTTACTGAAATATCTTCAGATTGTAAGAAGTCCTTAGACTAAGATGACACTTTGGGGATATCCTCAGAGTTAGAGGATCATCACTTATGTTTTGGCTAGTAAATGAATGAAAATTACCTCAATTTGGGTAGAATTTGAAAAAAAAAAAAAAAACACTTGCAAGCACTGTAGGAATAAGTTCCTTCCTGACAATTTAGAGTCTGCAGATCACAAGATATAGGGAGTAGGCATTAACATCAAAAACTTAATACAGTATGCACATTTTTATTTATTTGTTCATGGAGTTTCTTAAAACCAATCATTGATGTAGCATGAATAATAAAAATCCAGAGACAGGTATTGGGGTTCAAGCTGAAGATCAGAAAAGCAAAGCAGCCAATCCACTAGAAAGTTCTTACCTCAAAAAAAAAAAAAAAAAAAAAAAAAAAAGCAGGGTGTTGGTGGCGCACGCCTTTAATCCCAGCCTTGTATTACTCTCTAGAGTGGGGATTAAAGTCCTGCACCACCGTTGCCCAGTTTCTATGGCTAATTTGTGTGGCTGCTGGCATGAAAGGTGTGTGCAAGAACTATCTGGCCTGTATGGCTGTCTAGTGTGGTTAACTTTGCACTCATATCTTCAGTCAAGCCTTATTTATTAGATCATAAACAAAATATCACCACACATGGATATTATGTATACAATATATGGAATTTTTACCTGGAATCTATGGAATGTTTCAATATGATTCATACCCTATTAAAAAACAAATATTGTTATCTTTGAAATTTTATTGTCTGATGAATTATAATGCTGAAGGTTTATTATTATAATTTTTGAGGGGATGTGATCCCAATATGTCCAGCCTGTCTTTGAACTGACAATCTTCCTACCTCTCTGGACATGTTCAGTGACTACCATTTTCAACACTGAAATGCATTTTTATTTTCATGCAATATGGAAAAAATACTTATACTCTTTTTCCAAACATATAGCTATTTTACTAACAATCAAAACTTCCCTCACTGATTTGATATGCCACCTTTATTACATAGTAAATTCTCATATGCACAAGTTCCCAATGTTTTGCATTGATCTATTTCCTTATTCCTCTATCAACACCATATTTTTCATTAATAAAGATTTATGATGAAAGTCTCTTGACATTATTCTTTTCTCCTCATTATTCTCCTGGCTATTTCACACATTTAATCTCTGAGATGAAATTTCTAATCATAATGTCAAGACATAAAACAACCAGAACCACAAAGAAGCAAACAAATCAAAAAGAGATTTTTACAAGGATTTTTTTGTTGAATTTATGTATTAATTTGGGAAGAATTGGCATCTTTACAGCACTGAGACATTTCTTCCAAAGTCTTGACATCCATTTCCTTTACTCAGGTCTTTCTTTGTGCTGTGATGGGAGTTCAGGAGATTTGGCATTCAGCCCAAGCACAGATAAGAAACTGCTTGTGGTCCCTGTGTAAGGAGATTGTGAGACTGTATGTCAGCATAACCCAGATCAGGTTGTCTGTTTCTTCGTAAGCATTCCAATGATAATATCTGCATGTAGAATGTGCACACAAATGCTTATCACCATAAAGCACAGTTCTTCATTTCTTTTGGCCCAGTTTGTATATGAAGCCATATTTTGGTATCTACATTTTTAAATAAACATAAGGAAAGCAAAGTATATTTAAATTTTATTTTCACAACAATTTTCTTAGATTTTTCTTGTTAATAAAACGGTTTAAAATTTTAACACGTAAAATGGTTTGCTTTAGATTTTAGTAAATAATTATTTTCTGCATGAAACTTAACAATTTAATTTATTTGTAACAAATTAGATTTTAATTATTATTTGAATTTATTATGTGTATTTTATGATTATATAGTAGGTATATTTTGAAAAAAAATGTGCATATGAAAAATCCACCTTCCAAAATGTAAGACCTGAGGGATACATAGCAAGTCTGAGAAATTATAACTAACAGAGTTGAGTATTTTTCTATTATTTTAACATGTGATTTTCAGATTTAGGTATTTTATACTTTGAAAATTTTCAATACACATGTATATACTATATATATATACTATGTATATAAACTCTCATATATATATATATATATATATATATATATATATCAGAGAGTTTCTCAGACATGTGTTTTCCAAAATGATTTTTGTAAGTGACCTAACAAATACTTTTATAATTCATTAAGCCTATCCATTAGATATAATTTAACACACTATTTTCAAATTGCTTACCATAAATTATGCAATATAAGCAAATATTTATATCTTCAGCATCTGTTTCTAGCATTGAAACTTTGAAAATTTTAATGCTTTGCATGTCTGTTACCATTCTATATGCCATGCCTATTTTCACAAACATGAATACATAAATGATTAAAATAAATAAACATTTATGTTTTTAAGCTACATAGGACTAATTAAAAGGTTAAAAATATGATAAATAAGATTTATTTGTACCTATTTTCTATCACCATTGTAGACTGCATTTTTCAGTCCCAAATCTCAATGAGAGTATGTATTTTAAAAAGCACTTTGAGAAGATAATTAGTGTTAAATGAAGTCTTACAAAAAGATTCACACTCACAAAAGACTTCTAACCTCAGGGAAATGCAATACAAATTAGATCTCTACCTACACTACACCCGTGAAGTTCAATACAGACTGAGTAGGTGGCTACCCAGAAACCAGGAAGAAACCCTCACTAACACCTATCCATGCTTGAACTCTGGAAGAAGGAAGAATAATACAATTGCCTGGAGTAGATAATGTTAACATTTCGGAAGTGTCTTACTTACATGATAAGTGTAAAAGTATCTGAAGAAAAGTCAGTGGTGTCAGCAAGAAGGTAGTATAAGAGTCCAATCATCCACTTTCTACTGGCAAGAGAGTCAACCTGAATGCCCAAGAAACTAAGACAGGTTGAGAAAACTCACTGGAATATAGATCAAAGGAGAAATCTATCACTGAACAGCAAGAGGAATTGTGCTGCACTCTGAAAGCTCATCTGGGCACAAGGACTCTACAGTGTATAGGGAAACTCAGATAAACATGAATCCTTGAATAAACAATAATCAAGCACTTGGTTGCTGTTTAGGTTGCAGGGTTTGTAGCTGGGTCATATAGCTGTAAATACCTTCTGGCAACATGTGGAGAATCTTCCAGTGTCATAAATACTAGTCAGTAAGGGTGAAGCTACTAGTTAAGTACCATCTGGAATTCTCTGTGTTGTCTTCATTATTGGTTTTTTGATGAAGATTGCATTAAATCTGTAGACGTACTTTGGTAGGATAGTCAATTTTTAACATGCCTTTGAGATATATGGTACAATAGTACACAGACATAATGGGAGTAACCACCCATTGTTATTCTTTTGGATTTAAGGTCCTCTTCAAGAGATAGAACCCATGCCATAATGGCTTAAGAATGTAAGAGTTAACAGGTAATAAATAGCCCTAGGGGAAAACCCAATACTAGTAATCTGCTAAAGAAACATAGCAATAAAATAACTCATAATGACAAACTATTAAACCAAAAGATCAGTTGTTTGACCACATCAGAGAAGCTTCTCCTTGAAACAGATGGGAATTAGTACAAAGACCCCCAACTAGACAATGTGCAGAGCATGAGAGACTTTGATGTGCTCTATCATACCTAAATGACGTACCTTCATCAATGGTCAGGGATCTTTGTAGAAGTGGAAGTGAAAGATGGATGGCTCCAAGGAAACAATGTCTTTGAGATACAACAGAACTGATGTGCATATGATTTAATGGAGACTGTGACCACATGCTCACAACTGACACATGTTCAGGCCAGTTGGGGTCTTCGTATTGAGAGTAGGAATTAGATAATGGATCTTACCAGTAAGCAAGGAGCTATCTGCAGTTTATGACTGCTGGGAAAGGGAAAAGTTTTCTTTAATGATGTGTCACTGAATATACAACGATGTTCATGGCAGGCCCAGGAGTGTTTGGCCAATGCAAAACTAACTCAATGGTGTTTTGTGGACTTTTTGATTAATATTGCTTTGTTTTCCATTGTTTTCTTCTTTCTCTTTTGCTTGTTTGTTTTGATTTTTATTTTGTGGTGATTTGTTGTTGCTGTTTTTGCTGATTTGTTACAGTGTGTATATTTCTTGATTTTTTTTTTTAAGGAGGAAGAGGGCTAGGGGAGAGTATGAGGTTGACTGGGCAGGGAAGCAGGGAGGGTCTCTGAGCAGTTAGGAGAGGAGAAAACACAGTCAAGATATATGAAAATTTTAATTAAAAAATATGTGTCTCCCTCCATCAGTAATAATCATGTTCCAGTTGTGGAGCAAGAAGAAAAAGAGATCAAGAAAATGGCTGACAAAAACAGTTTGGAAAAATTTGTTTGTTTTACCAAATAAATCTAGCTATTTGGAAACTTGTTATATATATCAAGCTGACCTGCACATCACTCCTGAGTGTCTGCTAGTAAACCTGGCCTTAAAAATAATCTTAATGAATTTCAAGGAATTACACTAAAATACACTTAATACAAAATAAATGAAATTTGGAAAATAATTTTGAATATAATGGGAATTCTAAAAGATTGAATTACAAAGAATATTGAAAGCTGCAAGATATAATTTGATCCAAAATAATTTATTAAAAATCAATTTTTTAAAAAATGTGTCTTTTTCAAAAATTAAGTAGATGTAATTTCCTAAACTTAATTAAATGTGAGTCTTCCATTCAGTTCCATTGATTTATTTCTGTTTTTGTGCCAGTGGCATGCTAATTTCCTGTAGTTCTAAGGCATTAATTTGAAATTGGGTATGGTAATGCCACTAGCATTCTCTCTCCTTTTTTTCCCCCTTCAGGATTGCTGTGGCCATCTGAAGCCTTCATTGTTCCACAGAATTTTATGGCATTGTTTTTTTCTGTTTTTTTTTCTGTTATTGGGAAGAATCATTGCCAATCCATGATATGGAAGGTCTTTACATCTTCTGTTGTTCTCTTCAGTTTCTATCTTCAGAGTTTTAAAGTTTTCATTGTAAAAGTCTATAGCCTTTTTTGTAGGTTTAGTTCAAGGCATTTTTTTATACATTGAAACTATTATGAAATGTTTCCCTAATTTCTTTCCTGGTTTTCTTGTCATTGGAATATGGAAAAATAATTGGTTTTTGTATGAATGTGAGTGTATGTGAGTGTGTGTGTGTGTGTGTGTGTGTGTGTGTGTGTGTGTGTGTTAATTTTGTATCTTACTACTTTTCTAGAAGCTAATTAGCTCTATGAATTTCCTAGTGGAGTCTTTTAAGGTCTCTTATATATAGCATCATATCATCTAGGATACTTTCACTGTTGGTGGACGAGTAAATTTGTGCAGCCACTATGGAAATCAGTGTAGAGACTCCTCAAAAAGCTAAAAACAGAACTACTGTGTTATGAATCTGTATCACTCTTGGGTCTACACCCAAGGGATTCTATAACTTAATTTGGATATACTTGCTTATTCATGTTCAACACTGCTCCATTTTCAATAGCTATTAAAATGGAATCTGATTAGATGCTTACAAACAGAACAGTAGATAATGAAAATGTGGTACATATACACAATGGAATTTGATTCAACTTAAATAAAATAGAAATTATGGAAACTATAGGTAAATATATGGATCTGTCAAAAAGCAGTGAGTGGAGTAAACCATATCTGGAAAGATAAGCATCTTTTTAATGCAGTTTCTGTCTTTGAAAATACCTATAGAACCCAGAAAACTAGAAGGAGTATGGAGAGGTAAGGGAAGCCTTAAAAGGGGGAAAATTGTACAAAATAACTAATGTAAAATACCAAAGTGGCAATAGGTGAAGTGGAAATGTTTAGTGAGGGAAAAAGTTGGGAGCAGAGGGAAGATGAAGCAACATGAGGAGGATTGACCAAAGCAAAGAATGTTTGAAAAGATATTACTCTGGAAACTATTTTAAAATACTATTTAAAAACAATGTGTCATGGGGAGATATCATCCATGAATAGTGACTAATGATTCTGCTAAAGTCATTGGTTATTAAGCAAAAAATACAAGTCTCAGATATGGGATAACTCTTGTAAATTTTTTGTTAAGGAGATCCATTATTCCTCCCTCAATAATACAAGCTTCTCATACACCTCTTGGTTACCCAAAGGATCTACTGGATAAGACCGTACAGCTAAAGAATGGACACACCTTCACTGAAATACATAGAAAAAAGTCAAGCTGGAACTGAACTGGACACTTCCTTCAGAATGGCAACTTCTATGTAGGTTGCTGGGGAAGGAAAAAGTACTGCTCAGCTGTTAGATCTATGATCTATAACACTAGTTTGGCAGGCAAGCACTACAAACTGTGTTAATTATCCTTGAGCTCTTATGGAGCTAACCTACTCCTCTGTGAGTCATGGAAGTACTTTTGCTTGCTATGAACATGGTCAAAACCCCATTGACTAAGAAGGTGTTACACCCTAGGAGGGAACTTATTGTTGCTGCTTGGTTAGCTTGATACAGCACAAAACTGATAGATGTTACACTCACCATTAATCCAAGAATCTATCTTTGCAAAGAGCTGTAATGCATATAGAGACTCATGGCCAGTGCTGAGAATAAATGATTTGAGGGTTTAGCCCTTAATAAGACTTCCAAACTGCCTCTTCTGTGACTTAAGAAATGCTGTAGATGTGGTACAAGAAAGAATTTAAGAGCCAGGATATAGGAAGGAGGTCTTTGAAATGCTATCTTCCTTCTGGGTATTGAAAATGTGATTTCCCAATGTGACACACAGGAGGCCTGTGTAAGACTAAGCCTGTCATCAGTAAAGCATGGAATCAGAGGAGCCTCATGGGTTTATACTATATTCTGCTTAATTTCTGGATGGTCAGTCCTTGTCTTCAGTTGTACACACACCAGTGAGCTCACTAAGCTCCACTAGACTGTTCCAAACATATGGTGACCCACATGGTCCTTGCTAAATTCACTAGCCACAAAACAAAACAACAAAATATGAATGTGGTAAAGGAGATTTGGGGGTGGGTAGAACTGGTGGGAGAGATATGGGGTGTGAATGAGAGTAAACAAACTGCATTTTATATCTGTATTATATTGTCAAAGGATGAATATAATGAATGAAAATAAAAGCAGTTTCAGAGGAAAAAGTGTATCATCAACAGAATTCTAATATACTTTATCCTGAATTCCTTAGTAAAAGCCTGGCAAACCAAGAGAGAGTGGGATAATACATTCAGAATTCTAAGTGACAGAAGTGACAACCAAAGAATTGTAATCCTGCCTTCTGATGCAAGTAAGAGATGAAAGCCTTTCTCATCCAAATAAAAATGGAAGAAATTCATTACCACCAGACATCAAGTATAAGAAATACTAAATGGAATTCTTCAGTGTGGAAGGAAATCATCACACTAAAAGGCCTTTCCCTTAGACTGTACAGCTTAAACTGGAGGGTTAAGTGCAGAAATCCTGAAAGTGATTTTTTTTTATTGATTAAAGTTTATTGGTAAAATAGTTACCATGATATATATTTTAAAAATAGTATGAAAATTTCTATATGGTGACATAAAAATTTTTAAATGAATAAGTTAAAGAAATCATTCAATTATGAAATTTATCATCTTGAAATATTATGTATAGTATTAACCACTGGATGCTTTTTGCAGGCCTGATAGTAACCTCAAGTCAAAACCTGTGATCCACTGTCTCAAATTATTATCATGGAACCACTCATTCTATGAGAAAATAAGTAAAACACAAAAGGACAAGAGAGGAAAGACATTCAATTAGAGATAATAACAAAATGCAGGTATAGCCCCCATCTCCCTGATGTACTGTGACAATAGAGAGATAAAATTTAAAGACCCAACATAATGTACCCTACTTAATACTCACTTTTCATGTAAGGTTTTTTGTATACTGAAAGGAAAAACTAGAAAAGCATCCCATAGGACTAGTGTACAGGAATATGCCTATGCTCCCACCACTTGACAGGGAGAAGCAGCAGAAACACACTGTGGGCTACAGAGAAAGTTTCATGCCAGCCAAGGCTAAATAAATAAACAAAAAGAAGGATAGAGTTAACTATATCATATAAAATCCCCTTTAAGTAAGAAAAGGCAAAGCAAAATAATATTATTATATAATGACAAAGAGACCAAATCTGGAAGGGGGTGCAAATTAGAAATGTATATATACCAACAACAGAGAATCTAATTAAAAATGGTAAATACTAATATATCTAAAGGCAGAGATAGAAAGCAGTGCATCTTTTCAAAAACTCAATATCCTTGAATAGTAGGAAAGATTCATTTGCCTTGAGAGCTAAAGTTGATGTCAGAGCTAAGGAAGTAGCAACAGACTTAGAAGAATAATTAGAGTTACAGTTGAATTCCTTTTAGCTTTCTCCTAAAGCATATATATAAGAGATAAATCTCACTAAAGTAAGAAATATCACTAGAACTGAGTTGTGTTGGAGTGCTACCAAGAAGCTCACCCCAAATGAAAGCCTAAGAAAATTTATAAAATTAACCATAAGTTTATATATCATTGTCAAACACTGATACTAACATTAATGATAACTTCATTTAGAGAGCTGAGATGCCAGACAGTACAATGACATCATTAGAGTGCTGGATAAATGAGAAAATTAAAAATCTATATTTGATAGAGTATAGTAGGGGACAGTAAGCCACACCTGTTAGAGGCTGGCTGCAGGTGTATCTGACCATGCCTGTCAGGGAGTGGTCAAGGTGAGGTCAGGATGATGCAGGATGGGCTCTTAAGGGGTGACAAAGCACATAGGAGCTCTCTCTCTCTCTCTGCTCTCACACCTTTGCTGTCCTGGGCTTGCTCTGGATTGTGTTTGGCTGATGTTTATCTGAATAAAGATATTTTAACCATAGAGACTACTGATCAGTTCTCATTATAGGGTATACTTTGAAATGAGTTGAAAACACAGGTATGAAGGCCCCAGTGGCAGCTCTGCCTCCATACTGGAAATCTACAAACCACTCGTGCTCCGTTTAAGCCCCATTCTGGCAGGACGGGTAGATAGTTCTTTGTCTATTGTGAAAGATGACACTGTCATAGATGGTGCTTTGGCTAACGATGAAGAATCAGATAGGACTGGACAAGATAAAAAGCACATATTTCTGCAGACCTCCATCAAAATAAAAGATCTTATTTAAAGGTAAATATTAATGATAAAATTATTAACAGTATTTTGGACACTGGTGTGGATATCACTATTATTACGCTCAAGTCCTGGCTGAATGAATGGCCACTCAGGGAAGCAAATGTACAATTTTTGGGTATTGCAACACTATCTAGAGTTCAACAGAGTGTTCACTCGGTGGTCTACATTGGATCGGAAGGACAAAACGGGAGACTAAAATCTTACGTGGCAAATATTAGCTATAAATCTCTGGGGTCATGATCTCTTACAGCAATGGAAAACTCAAATTAATATCCCTCCAATGCCAGATACGAATTATGTAAAATCGCTGGATAGTAGAAAAGACCGGGTAAGACACTATGGGAAACAGTTACCAACCATCCAGGCTGTACAGAAAGTAAATACAAATGATAGACCTTTAGTGGAACCAAAGGCCCTGCCATTAAAATGGCTTACAGATGAACCTGTCTAGGTAGGGCAATGGCCTTTTACCTCTGAGAAGCTAGAGGATCTAGAAAAGTTACTACAGGGACAGCTAGAGGATGGGCACATAGAGGAGTCTACCAGCCCTTCAAATTCTCCTGTATTTGTATAAAAAAGAAGTCAGGTAACTGGAGAATGCTGACAGACCTGAGAGCCATAAATAAGGTAATTCAGCCTATGGGCTCTCTACAGCCTGGAATGTCATTACCTTAATACCTAAAGGATAGCTGATCATAGTAATTGACCTGAAAGACTGTTTTTTTTTTTCATTATACCATTACAAGAAAGTGATAAAGAGAAATTTGCATATACTTTACCAACTCTTAATAACTGACAGCCAGTTCAAAGATATCAACGGAAGGTTTTACCCCAAGGGATGCTAAATAGTCCTACTTTATGTCAACACTTTGTACAACAACCTTTGGAAATAATTTGTAAAAAATTTCCACAATACCTCGTTTATTGTTGCATGGATTATTTTATCAGATTTCAATAAGGAAACGTTGAAATATATGTTTGACATGGTGAAGGAAGTTCTGCCTAGATGGGGGTTACAGATTGCCCCAGAAAACATATAAAGATGAGATTCTATTAACCATTTAGGTTATAAGATAGTCTTACAAAGAATCAAGCCACAGAAGGTTCAATTTAGAAGGGATCTTTATCAAACTCTTAATAGTCTTCAGAAGATTCTAGGCAAAATTTCTCAATTACAAATGATTATTGGGGTAGAAGGTCATGATATAAAATATTTAAAAATGGCTGTTAAAGGTGACAAGGACCTAATCAGTCCACGAATATTATATGCTGAGGCAGAAAAAGAACTACAATGTGTAGAAAACAGGATATTGGATGAGCATGTAGATTGGATAAACCTTGATTTAGACTGCATTCTAGTCATCTTACCATCCAGAGAATATCTTTCTGGAATTCTGATGCAGAGGGAAGACACTATATTAGAATGGATATTTCTGCCACATAAACAGAATAAAAAGTTAAAGACATATGTAGAAAAGATTTCTGATTTGATTTTAAAGGGCAAATTAAGACTTCAAAAACAGATTGGAAAAGATCCAGCAGAAATTATAATACCTTTAACTAATGAAGAAATTTCCTCCTTATGAAATGATAATGAATATTGGCAAATAGCTATTACTGATTTTTGGTAATGATTAGCAACAACTATCGCAAAACTGACAGAATTAAATTCATAAAAAAGACAGTCTGGATTCTTCCACATGTTGTAAGACAAACTCCCATTTCTGAATTTCTACACTGATGCCAACAAATCAGGTAAGGCTGGTTATAAAGCAGGTAAGGTAAGTAAAGTAGTTCAAAGTCCTTATACATCTGTACAGAAGGCAGAATTATATGCAATTCTTATGGTAATTATGGATTTTACAGAACTTCTTAATATAGTTACTGATTCCCAATATGCAGAGAGAGTTGTCTTACACATTGAGACTGCAGAATTCATTCCTGATAATACAGAATTAACCTCGTTGTTTTTGCAATTACAGGAAACAATCAGAAACAGAAGCAATCCTCTATATATTATGCATATCAGATCCCATACGGGTC
Source organism: Cricetulus griseus (assembly GCF_003668045.3). Taxonomy (NCBI): domain Eukaryota; kingdom Metazoa; phylum Chordata; class Mammalia; order Rodentia; family Cricetidae; genus Cricetulus; species Cricetulus griseus. The sequence continues at coordinate 79,822,765 of NC_048601.1, forward strand.
TGCCTGGTAGCACAAGGCAATGATGAGATTGATCATTTATTAATTGGAAGTGTGCAAGAAGCCACAGCATTTCATAAGAAACATCATGTAAATAGCAAGGGTTTAAAAAGGACGCCACCATCACTTGGCAACAAGCCAAGAAGATAGTGAGAAACTGTCCTACTTGTTCTTTTTATATCCTACTCCACTGTCAGCAGGCTGTAATCCTAACGGGATTCAGAAAATGAGATCTGGCAGATGGAAGCCTTTCACTTTACAGAATTTCGAAATTCGAAATATATGTATCATACTATTGACACATTCTCAGGGTTCCAATGGGCTACTGCTCTCAACTCTGAGAAAGTTGATTCTGTTATTACACACCTGCTAGAGGTGAGGGCACTTATGGGTATACCTGCACAAATAAAAACTGACAATGCTCCCTCATAGGTCTCCACAGAAAATGGAACAGTTTTTCAAATATTATAACATAAAGCATGTCACAGGTATACTACACAATCCTACAGGACAAGCAATGGTTGAGAGATCTAATAGGACATGGTCCTATTAAGGAGATGGTCCATAGACAGGCTGGTAAGTCAACCCCCCCCCCAGACATAAGTTGCCTAATGCTTTATTAACAAAAACTTTCTTAATGCCAATGACAAAGACAGACAGCTACAGAAAGATACTGAACTATGGAAAAAACTGCTGAATTGAAGCAACCAATATACTTCAAAGATGTACTAACCTTGGTATGGAAGCCTGGACATGTGTTACGTTGGGGTAAGGATTTTGCATTGGTTTCCACAGGAGAAGAAAAACTTTGGATACCATCAAATTGATCAAAATTCGAGTTAAAAAAGACAAACCTCTCAACAAGGATGAGTGACAGGTATTTTACTGAGGTATATCTCATAAACTAAATAAAAACCTCCCAAAAGAGAGGGAAGTGTTTTGCTTCTATCTTCACAGAAAAACTCATTTCCAGAAATCCAAGAAAACTACGTGGGTAGATGTTTAAGAAGAGAAGGTAGCTATAACCATCAAAAAAAAAAAAAAAAAAAAAAAAAACAATGTGCCATACCATAATCTTTACAGCTGTCTTTCAAATAACTCTATTTCTCTTTATTTCCTAGTCCCTATTCAAGTAAATCAATGCTGGATTTAGAGTTGGATTTGGCTTTCCTCCCCTAACATCCAAGCATGTTGGTTAACTACAAGTTAGGTTTTCTGTGTTATAGCAAGAAGCCAACTGATGTAATACAGAATGAAAGAAGAATTTGGGGACTGACTTTGTCTTTCTTGGCTCTTTCCTTCAAGGTGTATACCATATAACAATCATTATTTTTCCACGATTGCCTTTCCCATCATACATATATATAGAAGCAAACATTTCTCTACTAACACTTATGTTTGAGTCCCACACAGCCAATGAAGACCCGTCTGACAGCAATCCCTGGATGCTCCAAAAAAAGAAACTGGGCCATACCTCTTCGACTGCACTGGTTCCAACTTACTCCATTTCAACTGACACTCTGAACAGAGCTTTGAGTACTAACTTCAATCAAGTTGAAGATTTCAAACTAGATCATCAACCAAGCAAATCCCTTCTAACATGGACTGGATAATCAGCTAGAGACTTTCACTATACTAACATCTTCCCACAGGACCTCACAAGGCTACCATCGTCCCATTTCAGCAGGAAGTATCTTGGAAGATGCTACGCCCCTGCCCCCGTCATTGTTTATTAGAGTAGTGTAAGCCTAGTTAGGAATAACTTTCCTATTGTTTAGGGTTGGGACTGGAAGGAGGTGTTCAGTTTTGGGCACCACTTTCAGATGGCTTTAGGGTTTAGCTTAAATAAACATGGTTAGGATATGCAATAGCAGATTATTGTATCTTCTTGTATTTCAGTTTTATGATTGTTAATTTTTGATACTTTACATTGTTAAGTTTTAATCCTCTTTTAGACTTAAAGGGGAATTGTAGGGGACAGTAAGCCATATCTGCTAGAGGCTGGCTAAAGGTGTGTCTGACCACACCTCTCATGGAGTGGTCAAAATGAGATCAGTATGACTCTGGTTGGGCTTTTAAGGAATGACAAAGCACATGGGAGATCTCTCTCTCTCTGCCTTGATTCCCTGGGCATACTCTGGCTTGCGTTTGGCTGGTATTTATCTGAATAAAGATATCTTAACCATACAGACTACAGATCGGTTCTCATTATAGGGTATACTTTGAAATGAGTTGAGAAGACAGGCATGAAGGCACCAGTGGCAGCTCTGCCTCCATACTGGGTGGTCCAGGGGCTGTTTTTAGTTCTGGGTAAGCAGTCCTGCTTGGAGGCATCTGACACCAAGAATTTGCTTGCCGGATCTGAGATCAGCAGCAGGATCTGACACACTCGGAAACTGCTGAGTCCCTGATGGCAGTTCTGCCTCCATCCACCAGCCCAGCTAGGCCAGGGGCTGTCTCTGGTTCTGGTTCAGCAGTATCCAACACACCCGGATACTGCCAAGGCCATGGTGACAGCTCTGCCTCCATCCATGACAAGTGGGCAGACATCAGAATACTAGAACTGTTTGCATCTACCAGAAGGGAACCTTGGTTCCATACCCACCAGGAGAGGAAGAGACTCCTGCTACTCCCACCAGAAGAAAGGATAAGAAGAGGTCAATGTAAAAGCACATTCAACAACAGAAAACCCAATATGACACCACTGGAGACTAGGAACCATATACCAGCAAGACCTGAACATCACAATGCAGATGAATCAGAAGAGAATGACCTTAAAAACATCTTCATGCTCTGAGCCTGTGCCTGCTTGGGGTAGACCCGCCCTGGTAGGGGGGAGCTCTCTGAGTCTCCAAACACCCCACATTTCCTTCCTGTTCCACCAACCTGATCCCTACAGAGGCCTATTTCCTTCGGAGTGAGGAGATTGACTACCAGGAGAGGTAAGACCATTCAGAGCTGCAGATATTGAATCCCTGGCCCCCACACACCACTGGGTCACAAGAGGAGATAGAGAGACACCACCTGCACCCACTGGAAGAAGATATGGGAAGAAGACAGAATAAGAACACACTCAACAACAGAAAGACCAATAGGACACCACTAGAATCTAAGGAATCCACACCAGCAAGATCTGAAAAGGTCAACACAAAAGATGAAGATGAGATGGACCTCAAAAACTATCTCAGCAAGATGATAGAGACCTTTAAAGAAGAAACAAGAAAATATCTTAAAAAAATAGAAGAAAAAGCAAGCAAAATTTACATGAAATGGAGGAAAAGACAAAGCAAAAAATTCAAGAAATAAACAAATCTCTTAAAGAATCTAAAGAAATCCAAGGAAAAACAAACAAACAAGTGAAGGAAGCTCTTGAAACAGTTCAATGCATGAAAGCTGAAACAGACACAATAAAGAAAACATAGAATGAGGTGATGCTAGAAATGGAAAGGCTGGATAAATGATCAGGAATTAAGATGTGAGTATAACTAAAAGAATTCAAGAGATGGAAGAGAGAATCTCAGTTATTGAAGTCTCGATAGAGGTTACACAGTCATCGATGAAGGAAAATCTCAAGTCCAACAAAATCCTAACACAAAATATCCAGGAAACATGGGACACCATGAAAAGACCAAACCTAAGAAAAATAGGTATAGAAGAAGGTGAAGAAACACTGCTCAAAGGTACAGAAAACATATTCAACAAAATCATAGAAGAAAACTTCCCCAACCTACAGAAGGATATGCCTATGAAAGTACAAGAAGCTTACAGAACACCAAACAGACTGGAACACAAAAAGAAGTCCCCTGGACATATAATAATCAAAACAACAAATCTACAGAATAAAGAGAAAAATCTAAAGAGCAGCAAAGGAAAAAGGCCAAATAACATATAAAGGCAAACCAATCAGAATCATACTCGACTTCTCAATGGAAACTCTGAAAGCCAGAAGGTCTTGGATAGATACCCTACAAGCACTTAGGGAGCGTGGTTGTCAACACAGACTACTGTACCCAGCAAAACTTTCAATTACTATAGATGGAGAAAACAAGATATTCCCCGACAAAAACAGATTTAAACAATACATATCCACAAATCCAGCACTACAGAAGATTCTGGAAGCAAAACTCTAACCCAACAAACATGACTACACTCACAAAAACGCAGGCAATAGATAATCTAATTTTACCAAACACAAAAAGAAACAGGAGGGTGAAATCCACACACAATGACACCACCAAAAATAAATACAAAACAAATAAGAACCAACAATCAATGGACATTAATATCCCTAAATGTCAATGGTCTTAACTAACCCATAAAAAGATATAGGCTAACAGAATGGATACAAAGACCCAATCGATCCTTCTACTGTTTATGAGAAACACACCTTAACTTCAAAGACAGACCTTACCTTACAGTAAAAGGATGGGAAAAGATTTTCCAAACAAATGGGCACAAGAAACTAGCTAGTGTAGCAATCCTAATATCTAACAAATTAGACTTCAAACTAAAATCAGTCAAAAGAGATAAAGAAGGGCATTTCTTACTCATCACACAAAAAGTCCATCAAGATGAAGTCTCAATCCTGAACATCTATGCCCCAAATATGAAGGCACCCACATATGTTAAAGAAACATTGCTAAAGCTCAAACCACACATAAAAGAACATACACTTATAGTAGGATACTTTAACACCCCCTTTACACCACTAGACAGGACTACCAGACAGAAACTTAACAAACAAATAAAGGATCTGGCAGAAGTTATGACCCAATTGGGTTTAACAGATATCTATAGAAGATTCCTTCCAAACACAAAATAATATACCTTCTTCTCAGTGCCACATGGAACCTTCTCTAAAATTGACCACATATTTGGCAGCAAAGCAAAACCCCACAGTAACAAAAGAATTGAAATAACACCCTGTATCTTATCAGATCACCATACTTTAAAGCTAGAAATCAACAGCAATACAAATTGCAGAAAACCTACTTATGCGTGGAAATTAAATAACACCCAATTGCACCATTCCTGGGTTGAGGAAGAAATAAAAAAAAAAAAGAAATGAAAGGCTTCCTAGAATTTAATGAGAATGTAGACACAAACTTATGGGACACTCTGAAAGCAGTGCTAAAAGGAAAGTTCATAGCACTAAGTGCCCACATGAAGAAACTGGAGAAAAGTAACATTAGAGAATTGACAGAATAACTGAAAGCTTTAGAGCAAAAAGAAGCAAACTCACCAAGGAGGAGTAGATGCCAGGAAATAATCAACCTCAGGGCTGAAATCAATAAAGTAGAAACTAGGAAAATATTACAAAAAATCAATGAAACAAAGAGTTGGTTCTTTGAGAAGATCAACAATATAAACAAACCTCTATCCAAACTAACCAAAAGGCAGAGAGAGCATGCTAACTAACAAAATCAGAAATGAAAAGGGGGCTATAACAACAGACACTGAGGAAATCCAGAGAATCATCAGGTCATACTTTGAAAACCTGTCCTCCACAAAATTTGAAAATCTAAAGGAAATGGACAGTTTTCTAGATAGATATCACTTACCAAAATTAAACCAAGAACAGATAAGCAGTTTAAATCGAACTATAACCCTTAATGAAATAGCAGCAGTCATCAAAAGCCTCTCAACCAAAAAAAGTCAAGGGCCAAATGGCTTCACTGCAGAATTCTACCAGAAGTTCAAACAAGAGATAATACCAGTACTCCTCAAACTGTTCCACACAATATAAGCAGATGGGACATTGCCAAACTCTTTCTACAAGGCTACAATCACTGTGATACACAAGCCACACAAAGATATGACTAAGAAAGAGAACTACAGACCAATATCCCACATGAACATCAATGCTAAAATACTCAATAAAACATTGGCCAATCGAATCCAAGAACACATCAGAAATATCATCCAATATAATCAAGTAGGCTTCATCCCAGGGATGCAAGGATGGTTCAACATACGAAAATCCATCAATGAAATCCACCATATAAACAAACTGAAAAAGAAAAACCACATGATCATATCACTAGACGCTGAAAAAGCCTTTGACAAAATCAAACATCCCTTCATGGTAAAGATCTTGGAGAGAACAGGAATAACAGGAACATATGTAATCATGATAAACACAATATACACCAAACCAATAGCCAATATCAAAATAAATGGGGAGAAAATCAGAGCGTTTCCTCTAAAATCAGGAACAAGACAATGCTGTTCACTCTCTCCATATATCTTCAATATTGTACTTGAAGTTCTAGTTACAGCAATAGGACAAGCAAAGGGGATCAAAGGGATACAAATTGGAAAGGAAGAAGTCAAACTTTCACTATTTGCAGATGATATGGTAGTCTACATTAGTGACCCGAAAAACTATACCAGGGAACTCCTACAGCTGATAAACACTTTCAGCAAGGTAGCCGGATACAAAATTAACTCAAAAAAATCAGTAGCCATACTATATACAGATGATAAAAACCAATGAGAAAGAAACCATGGAAACATCACCTTTCACAATATCCACAGCAACCTAAAATATCTTGGGGTAACACTAACCAAAAAAGTGAAATACCTTTTTCAATACAAAGTACAATAAGAACTTTGAGACTTTAAAGAAAGAAAGTAAAGAAGACACCAGAAAATGGAAAGATCTCCCCTGCTCTTGGATAGGTAGACTCAACATAGTAAAAATGGTAATCTTGCTAAAAGTAATCTACAGAGTCATCACAATCCCCATCAAAATCCCAAGACAGTTTTTCATAGATATTGAAAGAACAATACTCAACTTTATATGGAAAAATAAAAAACCCAGGATAGCCAAAACAACTCTTTACAATAAAGGATCTTCTGGAGACATCACCATCCCTGACTTTCAGCTCTATTATAGAGCCATAGTTCTGAAAACAGCTTGGTATTGGCACAAAAAATAGATAGACCTATTGAATCAAATTGAAAATCCTGATATTAACCCACGCACCTATGAACACCTTATTTTTGACAAAGGTGCTAAATTTATACAATGGTAAAAAGATAGCATCTTCAACAAATGGTGCTGGCACAATTGGATTCGGACATGCATAAGATTGCAGATAGATCCATACCTGTGACCATGCACAAACTTAAGTGCAAATGTAACAAAGATCTCACCACAAATCCAGCCACACTGAACCTTCTAGAAGAGAAAGTGGGAATTACCCTTTGAACAAATTGCCACAGGAGACTGCTTCCTGAATATTACACCAGTAGCACAGACATTGAGGTCTGCAAATTCTAAATGGGACCTCCTGAAACTGAGAAGCTTCTGCAAGGCAAAGGACACAGTCAGTAAGACAAAAAGACTGCCCACAGAATGGGAAAAGGCCTTACCCGATCCCACATCTGACAGAGGGCTGATTTCCAAAAAATACAATGAACTCAAGAAGCTAGCCACCAAAACACCAAACAATGAAATTAAAAAGTGGGGTGCAGAACTAAATAGAGAATTCTCAACAGAGGAATCTGAAATGGCTGAAAGACACTTGAAAAAGTGCTCAAAATCCTTGGCCATGAGAGAAATGCAACTCAAAACAACTCTGAGATACCACTTCACACCTGTCAGAATGGGCAAAATCAAAAATACCAATGACAATCTATGCTGGAGAGGATGTGGAGAAAAAGGAACACTCTTCCATTGCTGGTGGGAGTACGAACTTGTAAGACCACTCTGTAAATCAGTATGGTGGTTGCTCAGACAAATGGGAATCAGTCTACTTCAAGATCCAGCCATTCCTCTCTTGGGTATATACCCAAAAAGTGCATGTTCATACAACAAGGACACATGTTCAACCATGTCCATAGAAGCACTGTTTGTAATAGCCAGAAATTGGAAATAACCTAGAAGTCCATGAACTGAAGAATGGATTGAGAAAATGTGGTATATTTATGCAATGGAGTACTACTCAGCAGAAAAAAATCAATGGAATCTTGAAATTCACAGGCAAATGGATGGGACTAAAAGAAACTATTCTGAGTGAGGTAACCCAGTCACAAAAAGACAAACATGGCATGTACTCACTCATTTATGAATTTTAGACATAGAGCAAAGGATTACCAGACTATAATCCTCTTCAACAAAGAAACTAGGAAACATGAAGGACTCTAAGTGATAAATGGACCCCAGGAATGGAAGTGGCATTAACTCCTGAGCTAATTGGGAACATGAGTTTAGGGGAGAGCAGGGGAATAGGACTGGAGGAGAGGAAATGGAGGATCAAAAATACTGAGTTGGGGGAAGAATAGAGGAGAGACAGCAGGTTGAGAGATACCATATCAGAGGGAGCCACTATAGGTCTGATGAGACATCTGGCACTAGGGAGATTTCCAGAGACCTACAAGGGTGACACAATCTGACAATCCAGGCAATGGTAGAGAAGATAACCTAAATGCCCTTCTCCTAAAATGAGATTGATGACTACTCTTTATGCCATCCAAGAGCGCTCATCCAGTGGCTGACAGAAGCAGAGACAGACATCCACAGATATACACTTAGCTAAAATCTGGAACTTAGTTGAACAGAGAAAGGAGGGAAGATCGAAGGGGTCAGTACCAATTTGGAGAAAGCCACAGAAGCAGTTGGCCTGAACAAGGACCAGCACATCGACCCCAGACGCTGTCTGGGAGACCAGTACAGGACTGATCCAGACCCCTGAACATGGATGTCAATAAGGAGGCCTCTGGACTCCAGGGAGCCCCTGATAGCGGATTAGCCCCTGGTAGTGGATTTTGAGAGCCCATCCCATGTGAAGGGATACACTCTGGCACTGCACACATGGGGAAAGTCCCAGGCCCAGCCCAGGAAGATTTGGTGGACATTGCAGAGCCCCCGTTGAGGGAACTATCCTGCCTGGGGAGTGGTGGTTGGATGGGGTGGGGGGTAGGTCGTGGTGGGGGAGGGGGATGGGTGTGCGGGGAGGGAGAGGAAGAAGGGATTTACATGTGAAACAAGCTTGTTCCCAAGTTGAACTAAAAAGAAAATATTAAAAAAAAATATCTTCATTAAAATGATAGAGTACCTCAAAGAGGACATTAGAAAATCCAAAACAAACCAAAAAAATACAAGATATCAATATATCTCTCAAGGAAACAGTTCAAGATCTAAAAACTGATTGCCAAAAGCAATCTACAGATTCAATGCAATCCCCATCAAAATCCCAACGCAATTCTTCACAGACCTTGAAAGAACAATTCTCAACTTTATATGGAGAAACAAAAGTCCCAGGATAGCCAAATCAACCCCGTACAATAAAGGAACTTCTGGAGGCATCACCATCCCTGACTTCAAGCTGTATTACAGAGCTATAGTCCTGAAAACAGTTTAGTATTTGCACAAATTAGACAGGTAGACCAATGGAATATAGGTGAAAACCCTGATATTAACCCCACATCTATGAACACTTGATTTTCGACAAAAAATCCAAATTTATACACTGGCACAAAGAGAACATCTTCAACAAATGGTGCTGACACAACTGGATGTGGACATGTAGAAGACTACAGATAGACCCAAGCCTATTGCCATGCACAAAACTTAAGTCAAAATGGATCAAAGACCTCAGCATAAACCCAGACACACTAACCCTATTACAAGACAAAGTGAGAAATACCCTTGAATTAATTGGTACATGAAACTGCTTCCTAAACATTTCACCAGTAACACAGACACTGAGATAAACAGTTGGTAAATGGGACCTCCTGAACTGAGAAGCTTCTGTAACACAAAGACCACAGTCAGCAAGACAAAACGACAGCCCACAGACTGGGAAAAGATATTCACCAACCCCACATTTGATAGATGGCTGATCTACAAAATATACAAAGAACTCAAGAAGCTTGTCTCCAAAACACCAAAAATCCAATTAAAAAGTTGAGTACAGAACTAAATAGACAATTCTCAATAGAGGAATCTAAAATGCCTGAAAGACACATAAGAAAGTGTGTGGAGGGGAAAAGAGAGCTCTTCCTGTTTCTCCTTCGCTTAAATATGAGTCTCCTTGCTATGTCACTTCCTGCCTGGGTCATCACTTCTCTACTACATTCTTAGCCATCAGGGAATTGCAAATCAAAACAACTGTGACATACCATCTTATTCCTGTCAGAATGGCCAAAGTCAAAAACACCAATGACAGTTTATGCTGGAGAGGATGTGTAGAAAGGGGAACACTTCTCCACTACTGATGGTAGTGCCAACTCATACAACCACTTTGGAAATCAGTATGGCGACTCCTCAAGACAATGGGCATCATTCTACCAGAAGATCCAGGAATTCCACTCCTAGGCATATACCCAAAAGAAGCACATTCATACAACTAGGACATCTGTTCAATGATCTTTATAGCAGCACTATTTGTAATAGCCAGAAACTGGAAGCAGCATAGATGCTCCTCAACCAAAGAATGGATAGAGAAAATGTGGTTCATTTACACAATGGAGTACTACTCATTGGGAAAAAAAAATAATGGAATCTTGAAATTTGCAGGAAAATGGATGGAACTAGAAGAAACCATTCTGAACAAAAAAGACAAACATGATATTTACTCACTCATGTTACGATAAATCTTTCTGCCAAAAGCCACCGGGGCCCCACCGCCATGTGTGAGCTTTACACCAGCCACCCGCCTGAGTTAGGCCCAAATGAATACACAGAAACTTGTATTAGGTTCAAAGCTGCTTAGCCAATGACTAGGATTTCTCATCTGTTAGTTCAGTCTTAATTATCATAAATCTATATATTTTATAAGACTAATCTTATCAGATGCCTTAATGGCTTCCCTCCTTGCCAGTGGCTCACATTGTGCTGCTGAAGCAGGAGCGGAGAAGAAAAGAGAGCTCTTCCTGTTTCTCCTTCGCTTAAATATGAGTCTCCTTGCTATGTCACTTCCTGCCTGGGTCATCACTTCTCTACTACATTTGGAAGAATCCTCTTTGACTCCTAGTCCCATCTACTTGCTGTCTCATTGGTCAAACAGTATTTTATTTAACAATCAATAAGATAAACATACACATTACATTCCCCATCACACTCATATTTGGAATTTAGACATAGAGTAAGGTATTACCAGCCTACAATCCACACTGCCAGAGCAGCTAGTAAACAAGGTGGACCGTAAGGGAGGGAGCAGAATGTTTGAGTCAGGGGAAGAATAGAAGAAAGGATATGTGATAGGTAGGGTTTTAGTTGGAGGGGGTGGTAGGAGAGGAGTGGAGGGAGAAGGGAACTGGGATTCTCACATAAAACAATCTTTTTTCTAATTCAAATAAAAAATCTGAAAAGAAAAAAAAAAGAAACTATAGGCATGGTTGGCATGGTTGGCATGGTTGGCATATGAATGTCAGATAGGCTACAGCAGGAGGATTGTGTTTTGAACCAGACTACGTTATATGGTAAAATCTTTCCCAAACTTCAATCATCATGACCTATCTATTTTCATGGGAAAACCTACTACTATTTTTCTGCTAAAGGACGATAGCAGTAAAATGACTACATCTTCTTTATCAGTGCATCACTAAGCCCTCAGCGGAGAAGTTTCTTGCAGTTTATGGGAATTAAAACAAAGAACTTCATTTGGAAAGTGCACAGAGTGGGAGACTTTGAGAACTCAGTCATAAATCAGACATTTTTATGAAGCCTCTCCCTTTAAGTCTCAGGGCTTTCTGTGGACAATAAAGTGGAAAGATTATAAGAGGCAGAGGGGGATTATGACTCCAAGGATAGTGCCAGTCTAGACATAGTAGGACTGGTACATATATGAACGCAAACAGTTTATGGCCACATGTACAATACTGACACAAGATGAAGCCAGATGAGTTCCCAAAACTGACTTGGAAGTAGACATAATGTTACCCCTAACAAAGAAGTATCTTCAATTGATGCCCGATAGCAAAGATAGAATTCGTTTTCTCTAAGGGAGTGTCACTGAGTACATCAAGAATATTACTGGGCAGAACTTCTTCCCTCACACATTACATTCCAACCATAGTTTTCCCTCCCTTTCCTTCTCCCATCTCCACTTACTCCCCTTCTTCCCAAGATTCACTCTGCCTCTATTTCCTCTTCATAATAGAGCAGGCCTCCAAGAGATAACAGTCAAATAGAACAAAACAAGATACAATAAGACAAGGCAAGAGCCTTCACATCAAGGCTGGAGAAGGCAACCTAATGGGAGGGAAAAAGTCCTGAGAGCAGGCAAAAGAGTCAAAGATATTCCTGCTTCCACTGTTAGGAGACCCATGAAACATGAAACTAACAGCTACAACATTTATGCAAAGGACCAGGTGTAGACACATGCAGGCCCCGGGATTTCTGCTTCAGTCTCTGTGAGGCCATGTTAGCTCTGCTTAGTTGATTCTGTGGGCCATGTTCTCCTGGTGTCCTCCATGCCTTCTGACTCTTACAATCTTTCTTTCTCCTCTTCTTCAGGATTCTTTGATTACCAAGGGGAGGGACCCGATGGAGACCTCCACTTTAGACACTCTTTCTACATAATGTCCGGCTGTAGTATTCTGTACCCTCTCCTGTTGGCTGCAGGAGGAAGTTCTCTGGTGATGATGGGACAAGGCACTGATATAGGAGTATAACAGAATATTACAAGTCATCATTTCTCCTTTTTTATAGATATATTGTCTTCTACCCTTTGTCACTGGGCTATCCAGTTTTCAGTTCCTGGCCATCTAGCCAGTGTATGGCATGGGCTCCCTCTCATGGAGTGGGCCTCAAGTTCAACCAAACATAGGGTGGCTACTCCCACAAGTTCTGCATCAGGATTGCCCCAGCACATTGTACAGACAGGACTGATTTTAGGTCGAGGGTTTTGTGGCTGGGTTGGAATATAGATCTAAACAGCAAATTCTGAATAGAGGAATCACAAATGCATGAGAAACACTTAAAGAAAGGTTCAGTATCATTAGCCATCAGAGAAATGTAAATCAAACTACTTTGAGGTTTGTCTTACACCTTTCAGAGTGGCTAAGATCAAAAACACAAGTGGCAGTTTATTCTAGTGAGAAATGTGGAGCAAGGAAGACACTTCTCCATTGCTGGTGAGAGTGCAAACTTGTGCAGTCACTATGAAAATCAATATGGGGGTTTCTCAGAAAATTGGGAATCAGTCTGCATCAAGATTCAGCTATACCACTCTTGGTCATTTACCCAAAGAACATGCCCTACCACAAATGACACATGTTCAAACTATGCTCAGTGCAGCTTCGTTCATAAGGCCCAGAACTGAAAACAACCTATATGTCCCTCAACTGAAGAATGTATAAAGAAAACATGGTACAATTACACAATAGAGCTGTCAAAAAATGATACCATGAAATTTGCAGGCAAATGGTTGCAACTAGAAATAATAATCATGAGTGAGGTAACACTGACCTGGAAAGACAAATATGTTATATTCACTTATAAGGAGTAGTAGCAGTTAAGTAAATAATAAACAAGCTATAATACACAGAGCTTTAGGGGCCTCAGTAAAGAGAATGTCTATGGGGAGGGATGAATGAACCTCCCTGGGAAGGGGAAATAGAATAAACTTTGCAGGCTGACTGGAAGTGGGCACATGAGGGGGGAAGATCAGATTGGGGTTAAGTGATGGAGAGAAAGAGTAGGTGGATAGATAGCTGGGATTGGGGAAGATTTGGGGAGTGGTGTGGAAACCTAGTCCAGTGAAATCTTCCTGGGATCTATGAGGTGGGCTTTGTGAAGACTCCTGGTAACGAAGGGCATGGAGTCTGAACTAGCCAACTTTGTCATCACTCAAGGATTTATTATTGGGATTCTATTGTATTTGGTTGACTTGTTGGCCTAGGGGGTCCCCTGAAGACCCCTAAATAACCCAGAATAATTCTAGGACAGAAAATTGCCCTCTGAGAACTGTCAGCAGGGCCCATTTGCCAAGGGTAATATCCATATAGCTCATTAAATGTAGAGAAGCCTGCATGGAGCCTCTGTCTCTAAGAGAGAGAGAGAGAGAGAGAGAGAGAGAGAGAGAGAGAGAGAGAGAGAGAGAGAGAGAATATTATAACTATCTTTAAAAGACTGTTTAATACACACAAATCTTTACTGCAGAGTTTAAATAGAATATTCTCATCTGGGCTGAAAATACGCCCTCCAAGTCAAAAATCCCAACACGTAATAAAAAACACAATACTAGGTATGCAAAGCGTTCTTTTAAGTGGCTGGAAAAGGTTGTCTGAAAGACTCTAAACATTATAGGCTGTTGCTTTTGCCCATGCCTGGCCCCCTAGAGGTGGATGGTAAATCCCTATTGGTGGAAGACACCTTGAATTTCAGACATGGACTTTAAAGGCTTCTGACCTGGAAGTGACACAAATGCCCCTTCCCAGAGGACTAGCTTTTATGTAGTGGAGGGATCTATATAAGTTTCCAAAGGACAGATGTAATCAGCAGTTCTAAGGAGCTAAACAACCTAGAAGCCACAGCATTGACCAGCATGGCAAAATAACCATGGGGTGATGAAGGAATATAGTATATCCTATAACCAACTGTTTACCAACAGCTTAAACATAAGATTGAAAAGGACAACAACAATAAACATAACAATAACCTAAAACCCTATGATATAGTAGTGGCATATATACCTTATTGATAATCAATAGCTCTCTATTTGGATTTAAGACCCGTTCAACTACAGGGAAGTCAGACTTGGTATTGGAAACCTAGCTAACTACCCTGGCATAGTAAAGTCTTGTAAGAGACCCAACCACCACTTTACTAAACCAGCAAAATTCACAACTACATTCTAAATACTTGTCTACATACCCACAAGTGAATGTCATCCTTACCTCTCATCAAGGAATTTTTCTTTTTTGTGCAAAAGTAGAGATCATTTCCATGAATCACAGTCAATCTAAATACAGAGTGACAGCCCAGTTCCAATGGATGCAAAACAATATTTGCACCTAATTCTCAGGGAATATTGGTGAAGGGGTGGTATAAAGGTTATATGATCCAGAGGACTGGGGAGTTTTCTGTGAGACTATGTCTCCCAGTAATCATTATAGTTACAGCCATATAGTTCTACCAGCTGCTTAAATATTATATTGACAAATATAGCAACAATAGATATAACAAAGTGAACCGAGAGTGTAGAGGGGCAAATACAGGAGGACGCAACCCTACACAAAGAACTATAGGCCATCCTATAGCCGTCATCCAGCAGCTGGTGGAAGTAGAAACAGATACCCATAACTAATCACTGAACTGAACTAGAACCCAGATGCAGAGAAGGGCCAGTGAAGAGCACAGAAGTCCACACCAGGCTGGTGAAACCCACAGAAACAACTGACCTGAACATCTGGGAACTCTTGCTCCCCAGTCTGATAGCTTGAATACCAGCATGGGACTGATCCAGAACCCAGGAACATGGGTTTCTGTGAGGAAACCTCAGAAATCTATGGGACCTGCTGTAGAAGCCCAGTATTTATCCCTAGTATAGTGGAGTTTGGGAGCCCATTCCATATAGAGGAATACTCTCTGAGCCAAGACACACAGGGGTGGGCCTAGGCCCTATCCCAAAGGATACAATAGACACTAATGACACCCTATGGAAGGCCTCACCATCCAGGGGGAGCAGAAAAAATATGTGACAGATAAGGTTTTAGTTGGGGGGGAGTAGGGGAGGATGGGTGGGAGAAGGGAACTGGGATTGTCATGTAAAACAATCCTGTTTCTAATTCAAATAAAAAAGTTGGAAAAAAAGGAACTATAGGCCACTAAGAAATACTGAAAGTGGTAGAAATAATTCTCCGCAGGAAAAAATTATACCATCTTATTATCTGATGCCAAGTGGTTAAACATAAAATAACATACAAAAAAGTGACTGTAGACTGAGAAGATTACATTTAGGAATATGTAGGTAAATATATGAAGGTAGCAATGATAACGGAAGAAGAATTTCTTTTGAATTTAAAAGAAAGAAGGGGCAGGTGTATTGGGGGTAGAAGGTGAAAATAGAAAGTGGGAATTATGTAAATATATGAGAATCTCAAACAGGAAAGAAATGAAGGAAGGAAGGAAGGAAGGAAGGAAGGAAGGAAGGAAGGAAGGAAGAAAGGAAGAAAAGAAAGAAGAAAATGTCAAATTATTGCCATAGTTGACTTTATTATGATGATCTGTGATTGAAAAGTTTTTCTGTGACACATCTATTTGTATGTGTTTGAAAAGATGTTTGTTTACCTAAACACATAACTGCAAATATATACTAACAACTTTATTAATACATTTGTTTCATGTTTGTTTTCATTTAAACTTTATTTTTTTTCAATTATCTATAATTAATTTTATAGGAATGTTTTCTAATTCTTGACCAATTGACTTTAATACCTTTTATAATATCTTTTTATTAATGCATTTAAGATTTCTCTTTCTCATATATACATTTTACCTATAATAATGATGTCATTTAAAGTGTCTTCTCTATCATTTTTCACTCTTAACTAATTATATTTATTAGTAAAACTGAGAATTTGAGTTGAAACACTAAAAATTCAATTTCCATTGGATTTTTTGTCATTATCTTTAATTCTCATTGATTTCATTTGGGTTCAGACCTCAGCATGTCACAGTCTATATTTTATAACTTATTAACATAATGCTAAAATAAAACATTCTTCCCACTTTTCTGCCAACTCCCAGCTTGAAAACTTGTTCTAGATTTTAATTAGACATGTAATGAAGGGCCTGTGTGAATTTTTCTTAGCATCCTGCTAGGGATAGCTTTGCATAGATCTTTTGGGCTTCTATGTTTTCTTTGCAGGAGAATTTACAGCTTTGTCCATACTTAACTTTTCAAAGATATTGCAGTAAAACCTCATAAAAAATAAAGATTGTATCTCTTCTGGGAACAGAGGCAGATCTGTGCTGTCTAAGAAGAAAATGCTAATATCTCCCTCTGAAGCAAGGATTGAGCAGCTGGGTCTTGGGCTCTTACTGGAGGTTTATTCTGAGATTCAGGCTCCTCATTTGGAAGTAAATTACTCGAACCTTCTTGGGTCACTCTCATTGCATTGGTGGAATTTCAGGGCACACAGAATCACAGGCTCTGGCTGCATCTTCTCAGAAATAAGAAATCCCCTTTATTCTGATGGAAGAAACTGTGATTTGCTAGTATCAAGAGGACTCAGGCAAGTGAAATTCATCAACATGTAAGTAGGGAATAATCTTGGGGCCTCATTTTGTGTAGTATTCAGACTAATGAATGTTTCATGGTAGTTCTTCAGCCAGGTTGTTTTCCTTGATGTTATACCCATATACCAGCGCTTTTATCAGTGGAGTTAGTTTTACCATTGAACTACAACCATATTTCCCAATCATCAGATTTCATAGTTATTAACTGTGATGACTCTGTAAACCAACTTCGGCTACCAAGCTCTGTGTGCCTGAGGCTAGTCTTGTATTGTAACTGTCACAACCAAGCATGAGGCTGTTTTGAGACTGTCAGGAATTTTTCTAACCTGGAAAGGTAACACTAAGTATTTGCTTGGGTCCTTTTGATTTTCCTGTTGATGAGATAAAATATTCCATACAGAAAGCAAATTAGGGAATGAAGTGTTTCTTTTGGCTTACATTTCCAGAGGGACAGAGTCTATCAGTGGGGGAAGACATGACAACAGGTGGCAGGAACAGGAAGCTGATTGACTACACTTTCTTCTTTATTTAGGAAACAATGTGAACAGCAAGTAGGGTAGGATGTAACCCTCAAAGCCTACCATCAATGCTTACTTCCTATGACAAGGTGCCATGTCCTTCACTAATAGTGCTACCAATCAGGTACCACATGAGGCTAGGGGGGCATTTCTCATTCTTACCATTCCACACAACCTTTATTCATCCTTAGATATTATAATTATTATCTACCAAATAATACTTTCACCTTGCAGCAGGTTGTGGGAGTCCCATTCTACTCAGGGCTAATGCACATGGCTATGCTTTTTGGAAAATAAGAGATCAACACTTATATAAAACAAAATATTCCTTAACAAACCATGTATACCTTAAAATTATTTTAGAATTGGCATAAGGCTTTATATTTATTTGTATAAAAAGTAAATAATTATTTATGTGACTTGTCAAAAGTAAATAATTACATATCCACTCATAAACATGATTATGGCTTACCCTTTAACACAGAATACCAGAGTCCAATTGTCAAAATTAAACTTAACATTTATTTAATCTCATTGATTTGTAGTAAGCATCACATTAAAGACAGGGATTTAACAGTGAATAAAATTCACTTTTTGTTAAAGATCTACTGGAGAAGGTATAAGTTCTTAGTTTTCAATTACAAATATATGTCAATGTCAAACTTTCCTTCAAGAAAAATAATAAAAAAAGAAACAAACCAGGGTTTGGCTATTTTCAGCCATTTAGTATACTATATTATGGGAAAGAGGCAGGGGATCAAGAGTACTAGACCAGTAATTCTGTCTCAAAATAAAAAAGAAAAGAATCTTTGACTTGGGGAACCTGTTTAGGAAGACAATCCTTGATGAGTGTGCACAAATCGTGTTGTTTTCCCTAGGGCCAAAACAAAAGAACAAGGAAAAGCAGTATCATATGAGCTATGGATGCTCATCGAAACCCCATGTGGAATGGGGTAATAGAGAATTATATAAGTAAGTAATTATGTAAGTAAGTATATTCCTAACCTTACTGTCAAAAATATAACATTCTCTATTATGGTCTCTCCCTGATTTCAAACAGTGGAGGATGCCTGAAAATGGTGACATTTTCCCCTCAGCACCTGGGATTTCCCCCTTCTCATTAGATGGTGAATGCTCCATTTCCAGGCCCATAGGAGCCAGGGTCTTCCTACTCCTTTCAGGTCCTTGCCTCATGTATTCAGCTTCCTTAAACATGGCAATTAAAACTCACACATCTTCATTCTAACCACTTTTCCCTTTAGTCTAGTTTGTTCTTATGTTGCTGAGATAGAATTCTGACCCAAATCAACCTGGAAAGGAAAGGGTCACTTTGGAATAGATTTCCAATATCATAGTTCATCTGTCAATAAAATCATAACTCAAGGCAGGAACCTCAAAGCAGGAATTCAAACAGAAAGCATAAAGGAGCACTACTTTCTCATTTGCTCTTTATGGCTTGTTCTGTTTCCTCTCTTACACAACTTACACAGGACCACATGGCCAAGAATGGCTCTGTCCTCAGTGAGCTTGGATTTCTCTCATCAATAGGAAATCACAAAAATGCTGCACAGACTTGAACAAAGGCAACTCTGATTTCTCAACTGGGATTCCTTCCACCCAGATGATTGTACTTTTTGCCAAGTTGAGATTAATCCCAACCAAAACAACTGAGCTCTTGTGAGCTTGATACATAAATACATCACTACTAGACCACACACTTTCCCGTCTCATCTATTCTGAATTAATACTGTCATGTTTATATCATAAGATAAAATATACTATAACCTTAAAGGATACATAAGCTTAAAGTTTTGTAGATTTTTTTAATCTACTACTTTAAAAGTTCATCCCTTTTGCAATAATCCAAGTCTTTTTCAAAATCTTAAGTCCATTAGCCATGGGATTTTATAACATCAAAATGGGGAATACATTTCTTCTTCTAAGAGGGAAGAACTAGGTCAGAGCAAATCCAACAGTATAAAGAGCCCAGTGTTTAATTCTTGACACTCAATCATGATCTTCTGGGCTCTGGATGTCTGGGGAAGGTCCAGTTATCCCTCTCTGCAACCTGCAGCACACCCTTATTTTCAAGCCATCTCCACTCCACACCTGATGCTGTCCTAAACAGTAATGCACTGGGATCACACATATGATGAAGTCTCCACTGCAACTGATACCTTTAGTAATGTCCTCCTGGTTACTATTCAGTGAGTCTGACATCATCTGGGGTCATGCTGCTGGTTCTCACCAGACACTTTCAGTCTTGGATTTTCCATTGCAATTGAGGAATACTATTACCAATGGCTGCTTTATTTTCCTCATGCAGGATATGACCCTGCCACAGAATACAAAGGCTAAATTTCTCTCCATTTTCCCTTCATGTCTTCAAAACAAGTACATATGGGAGACTTTAACCTATTATTGAGATCAGTTGCCAGCTTAATCTACAGCCTTGGTCTCCTCTAGGCCATGTTTCTGTGTGAAGACCCTGAGGAAATACTCCCTGAATATTTTGCCTCAATGATGCTGGTCACTTGTTAATCAGAGCTGATACTTCAGCCCTAGAAAACCAATATCATTTATCCCAGAAAGCAATGTCTTCACTTCAGTGGTGATGGACTCTTATTCATTACAGCTGATTTTTCAACCATAACTGACCAGAAACCATACTTCTTAATTCAAGTATATTACACAAATGGGCCTGATTTTCTTCTGAAATTTTAAATGCCAGGCCTCCATCATCTGCATTTTCCTTTACACACCTATCCCCCAAGCTCCCACAGAATAGACATTTAAGCTATGAGCATGAAGTAGCTTTTCCAGCCCTAATTTCTCAAAGTCTTGCACAATCCAGATAGACACAACATAGTCATGTCTGTCACAGCAGTAGCTTACAACCTGGTACCAATTTCTGTCCTATCTTTTTGTTCCTATGATAAAACACTAACCAAAAGCAACATGGTTAGGAAAGAGTTTGATTCACTTTAAATGTCCAATTAGTAGTCCAGCAATGAAGAAAACCGGGGCAAGAACCTGGAGGTAGGAACTGAATCAGAGTGCATGGTAAAGTGCTACTTAGTGACTTGTTCCCCATGGCTTTCTCAGTTTACATTTTTATGTCACCCATGACCACATGTGCAGGGGTGGTAATGCAGTAGTTAATGATCCTGGTTATTCCCAGATTCATGAGGACAGGAAGGACATACTTTTTTATAATCCAAATAAAAGTTAGATTAAGAATTTTGTGTTATATTCTGGTCCTATATCTGATCCAGTCTCTGAAGCCCAGTTCATACAAATACTTTAGCAGTGTATAGTCTGGTTTTTTGCTCAGGGCTCAGTGGTCCGATAAACGAAATGTGGGAAACCATGATCACGAGAGGAAAACTGGTCATTGTACATCAGAGAGAGTAGGATTGATATGGAACTGAAAAAACAAATCATACACATCAGGGAAAACTCTGTGAGTCTCAGTTTCAGAAACTATAAAGCATGAATGATGATGTATGTCTGTCAATACTATGGCTACTGCTTGTGACATGTAGGTAATATAGTTTCTTAGCCTAATGAGTATATATAATATGTTCTCCACAAATAATAGCTTTCTGTTTCCATCTATATAATTACAAACTGCCTGCTTGCACTGTCACATGCTCAGTCGAGTTATATTCTATCTGAAATATCTCCTAAGAAGTTTGAAAATCTCTTTATACTTACCAGCAAAGTTTTCAATGAGGACAAAAATACAAAACCTGACCTTCAATATAATGGTATTCCAAAACTTAAATTGGTTGAATATAGAATTTAATAGTGCAATTCTGAAAAGTATACTTAGTAATTGTAATATAAATATTTTCTGAATGAACTATTTCTTATTTTAATATATTATTTGTACTAACCCTGGGTCAGTTTATGGTGCATTATACCATACACAGATGGAACTGTTCTCTGAGAAATAACCTAAATTTAACCAGTAACTTTTTTCTGTGTCACTTCCATTAAGCTCAATTACAAGAGGACAGAGAATTAATCTTATGGCTAACAATAGTTACTTATATAACATTATATCTTAATGAGGTTGAAATGTTAACATTGGATAAGGAGACTTATGTGAAACTAGTACACATTAATTGAATGGATAGCTTATAATTCAGAACCCAAATCAAATAGTCCAGATTCCTAACAAGGGCATGATTCAAATGTCAGCCTCTCCAGCAGCAACCGACATTTGAAACATACTTTACAAATAAATATAAACAAGATTTCAAAAACATAAAGTGCTTTCCATAATTAAACTGATCTAATTAGTGATCTTTAGGCATATAATCCATATAATGTTATTTTTTGTTTTATGAAAATTAGCATACATACTTTATGAAATTATTTTTTCAAATTATCTTTATATTTTAAAAGTTCTAATAATTTTTGAAATGTATAAATGTAGTAACCAAAACTTTTTTTAAATTTCAAGACTTATTCAAGACTTATTTTTGCTTGTATCCAAGTAGCTTTGTTTCCCCACATAATATATCCTGATTATGTTTTTCCTACTTCTCCTTCTCACAGCTCCATTCACCTCCTACACCCTCTCTCATGTTGATCAATCCCACTTTTTTCTCTCATTCGAAAATGAACCGGCTTCTAAGGAATAATAACATAATTAATATAATAACAAAGCAAAAATAATACATCAGAATAAGACAAAGCAAACAAACAGAAGGAAAACAGCTCAAGAAAGGGCACAAGAAATAAAAATAGATACAGAGATCCATTTGGTTGCACTCAAAAATCCCATAAAAAACACTAAACTGGAAGGTACAATATATAGGCAAAGGAAGTATAATATTTTAAAAGTCAGATTTGATAAGTGTTTAGAAAAAACACGGAGTTTTTCCTTAATTAAATATATAAGTATCTTTTTTCTACCATACCTCTTAATTTAATCTTCAGAAAAGTGAATTATCATTACAACTTCAAAAAGCATGTAATCTCAGTTATTTTGACCAGTAATTTCGAGATGTGGCATAGCAAATATTTATTGATAAAGTTGAAGGAAGAAGTAAGTTTGAAATGGTGTCAGGGATTCTTTGAAGTTCCCTTAATATATTACAAATTTTCCTTAGTGATTTGTAATGATTGCCAATTATAGACCAATAAATCAAAACTCAAAATCCTAAGAGATATTCTACTCATATCAGATCACTTGACAGTTAATGAAGGTTTCTCTGGAGTGTGATGGAAGATGAACATGTTTTTCTTGTGTGTGTGTGTGTGTGTGTGTGTGTGTGTGTGTGTGTGTGTTCCTTTTATTTACAATTACTGTTGATGAAAATACTGAATAGTACTATAAAATTTATTTTCCCCATTTCGTTGTATGAGAAATCAACTAACGATATGTTTTACAACAGAATGTGACAAACTAATGATTCTAAAGAAAGTAAAGGGATTTTCTCACTTACTTTAGAACATGAATATTTTCCCACAAGAACACAAAATACAATTTTTTATTCATTTGTACAGAAATTTCATGTTTTATTTATAGTTGAATATAATTTCATTGTGCATCTGTACCAATTTTTATTGTCAGTAATGGAAAACCAGGCTGTTTTTATTTCCTGTACTTTGTAAATAGAACAGCAATGAACATGAATGAGCAAGTTGCTCCTAGTAGGGTACAAAGCCCTGTTAAAATTTGCCTAGGAGTAATCTATCCATATAGAACAGTACTGATGAAGATAATTCAGGCCCAGGGAGACAAATGCTACATAGTCTCATTCATATGTGGATTCTAGCTTCAAGCCTTCGTTTTATGTGTCTGACTAGGAGCATTTTTAGAATCCAGGAAACTAGAGAGGGATCATTGAGGAAACTTCTTATAGAGGGATGGCTAGTAGAACTTAGGTGAGAGAGTGGTAACAATGGGTGTAGAAAGGTTCAAACAGAGATGGTGATGGAAGATGGGAAGATAAGAGAACTGGGAGGGAAGGGTAACCAAATGGGCCTATATGAAAAAGGTACATGGAAACCCATTATTCATAAGTCAGTAAATATATAAATTAAAAATAAATGGAAGACAAATATACTTCATGGATAGGTAGTGCTGCTCCTGGAGGAGGGTATTGTCAATTGAACAAAAATGCAAGTGCTAGCTATACAGCACCTTTTTAGGAACTATTTGGTGGGAGAGGTCCTAGAGTACCCCAAACGACATGGGATAAGGCCATTCATTTTAATTTCTCACTGGGATTATATAATAAGGCCTGATTGCTCAAGGCCTAACACACTTTCATTGCTAGATATAGAGAAATCAAGCTGAAATTAACATGTAAGCTTTTGCCTACTGGCTAGCTTTCACAGTGCTACTGACTTCTGGAGAAGAAAAGATACCACAATGTTCTACCTAGCTATAAACTCCATGAACTACAACACCAACCTGCCAGAAAAGATGTGCCTACTTCTGCAATAGTGACACGAACTATCAGTGGGGGCAACCAACCACCATGAGATTAGATTTAAAATCCATTCCAAAAGAGGACAGGCATGTCTGGTACTATAAACCTAATAAAAATCCATGTGTGGGAATGTCTTAGACTGTAGGCCAGACCTTGTCACTGTGGTGGAAGCAAACTGGCGTAGCATCAAATTGTAGTCTAAATGGTTTCATATATATCCATAAACAAGTTCTATGCTCATCTTTACTCAGAGAAACTTCTTTCTATGGTAAATGGTGATGAATTTAGTGAGGCTTAGAATAAACGATGCTTAAGCATTCCACATTTAACTGGACATTCCCAGTACTTCCACTAGTCATAAGAGAACATTGCAAAAGAGAGAAAAGAAGAAATATCAGAACCAGAAAATAAGGCAAATAGCTGTAAAATATTATATTCAGGGTAAAACAGAAGTTGCAAATACAGCAGCTGCTGTAGGATGCACTGGGCTTGTCATCAGGTTCCAAAAAAATAGTCCCAAACCCATGATCACACACACAAATAAATGATCTTAGTTAATATTGAAGGGTAACGAAGTTTAAAAAAAAATATGAATGTGGCCTGAAAGAAAGAGGCAGGGTAACATGGGTAGTCCTGAGGAAAAAAAAAAGTATGGAATGAGAGTAAACAATGTATATACACTTCTACAAATTTGTCAATAGATGAATTCAATAAATAAAATATCCAAAGAGGATGTAATACTTAAATTTATCAGTAACCGATATCAAATTATTTATCTCCTCCAAAGTCATCAAACAAGTGTGAAGAATGTAATAAAACTTTGGGGAAAGATATGCAATAATAGGGCAATTATCTGAAATAACTGTGTCCTATATATTTGTTTGTAGAGATCCTATGCATTATTTTAAACAAGGAAAAGTTTAAAATGTGACAAAATCTTTATATAACATTTTATAAGGTCATTGAAATGATGAATAAATATGTCAGATAGTGTTAGATTTAATTAGTCACTGTGGAATTGCATATTCAAATCTTTTTGCAAAGCTACTCTATGAACATTACGAGTGAAAAATGAATAAGACTGACACCAAGTGTTGACAAGGATGTGGAACAGCTGCTCCTGGGAGTTTGCATTATTAGAAACATTTGTAAAACAATTTGTCAGTATCCATTAGTGTCGAAGTTATGAATACTTTCTGAAGCAGCAAATCCCACAGGTATGAATACATCAAAATTACTTACATGAACAAAGTGAAATGCATGTCCAATGATGCCCATATCAGCAATATTGTGTTAGTTCCTGTGAAGCTTATTCTTCATTGTCAATGTTGTTACATTCACCTAAGTGTGTGAATCTGAGGGAATTTTCAGAAACTGTTAACTTAAATCCAATTTAATATTGAGGTTCTATACTAAGACAGGGCAATGTAGAAAGGCAGAGGAACATCCCCATATGCTTTCTGTGCTTCTGAGCTGTCTATGAAGCAAATTCCTTTGCTCAATCACATCTCTCCTGCCATCATGGACTGACACCACTGAAACCATGAGCCAAAATAAATCCTCCCTATATTATGATGTGTTTGTGTAGGGTTTTGAGACAGTAACATGATTGTCACAAAGTATAATCTTAATAAATGTGATAATATGTCTTGGATTATTATCCAGTCAAATTCTATCACTGAGCAACACAACAATGTTTTAATCATACAAAGCGCTGAGCAATGAAAGCCAAGCATGAAAGAAAGAGTCCATGTTGTATAAATTAAGGACAAAAGAGGAATAAAATAAAAAGGCTTATTATTTACATTTGCTGCTGGAATAAAAGTGCACAGATTGAAAATAAAAACATCAGGGACTTCTGGGATGATAATAACTTTTCTTTCTTGATTTCCTCCATAATAAATTACAGGTTTTTCATTATATATTTTTGTTGTTCTTTTTTATCTCTTTGGCTGATTATATAAAAGATGTAGTTTCTTTTGTTACTGAAAATGCTTCAGGGAAAATTCTGCAATGTTTATTGTACTTGGTATAGAAAAGAGGTACACCTTTTCTTGACAAGGGTAAATGAACACCTTCAAGATGACTTCTTGGTATTCCACTAAAGAGTAAAATTAGGACAGATTTCCTTGCACCACACCCATATAAACTGTTCTGTTTCTTTAGAGGTAAGTCCTAGCATTAGTTGTGCAAATTACAAATTTGGTCATTGTGCTTATTTGCTTAAGTTCAATGCTGAACACTAGCCATTTCTAGCTACAGTAGATCTTGAACCCTAGCTCATGTGTCTTTGTATAGCATGGGGAAAATATGGGACAGTTAATTCTCCAATTACTAGCATTAAAATTTGGGCTTACACTTTTGGATATTCAAGGGAATACCCAGAACTTTGGAAAGGAGCATATTTCCATCAGGAATACCCTCTGTACTTATCTGAAAACTTCACTTTCCCTCTTCAGTCATTATGGTTCCATGCATGTTTATATTTTAGAAAATATTAAAACATTTATTCTTTTGATAATCTGTCTGCTGTTATCTTCACTGTTAATGGCTTATATCCTTAAAATCTTTTGAAAATTATTTTGATAGTAGTAAATTTGGAAAACATTAGGTAAATGATTAGATTGAATTTCTAGCAGTTAATCACAAGGCAAATTAGATGCATTTTACAGTTGAAATTAGTCTGTGTTATAACTGAAAAGTATGCTAATTAGCATCAAGTGATATATCTGAATTTAAGTTTCATGGCAACCATGTATTAATTATTTGACCTTGGCCAAATACTTAATATTTCTCAGCTTAATTTGAATCTCAAGCATAAAACACATTAATCTAACACATGAAACACAAAACATAAGCTGTATGAGAACAACTCATTATTTTTGACCTCTTTGCAAACACTAATGATCATCATAGAAAAAAATATAATATTAAAAAATACACAAACATTTTTAAAAATCTTGGTTCTTATGAGATGCAGTAGTAGCTGGTGAGTGTAAAGATATTTAGATAATGCATAGTAGAAATTATATTCATGTATAATATAATTATAAATATAAAATATATATCACTACTACAATATTTATTTCCTTAAAGGAATTAATGAAGCATAATACATTATCACATTATCATCATTGTATTTTTCTTATTCCCTTTCTGATACCTTTCAACATTACAGTTTATAAGGCTATAATGGATGCCTTTTAAACCAGAAGAATGTACAAAAACAAAAAGTATTTACAGAGGTAATATAAAGATAATTTTGTGACTATGATAGTTAATTTTAATTGCCAGATTGGCAGGATCTGGACTCACGCAGACAGAGAAAATAACTGAGGGCCTGCCTGGATTAGACTGGTTTATGGTCATGCCAATGACAGTCTTACTTAAAAGGTTATCTGGATGAGAATATTTACCCTAAAGATGGGCTACATCCTTTCATGGCCAGGTCTTGACAAGAATTTAAAGGAGACAGTGAATAAGAATTGTGATATAAGCAGTTACTGAAGGCAAAGGGCATCAAATCAGTCAGCCAGGTTTTAACTATTTTCTCTTTGATTCAAGATGACTTACTTCTTGGTTCTTCTACAAATCTAGCCCTTTGGTAGGCTTTTTTTTTTCTTAAGGGCAGGCTTTACCAGATAAGGATTTTAAACTTTAGACTCTTACAACATCCACTCAGGTTCCTGCTTTCATTTAAATGGTCCATCCACCAGTATGCATAATGCCTTGTCAAATCAAAACAGGAGAGAGGTTTAGCCCAGTCCCACACTCTATCTAAGAGATTATTAAGACACAAGGTTGGATGTATCATATCTATAGATTCCTTTTTCTAAGGGTGAATCTGTTTCTCTGAGCTGTGTTAAGTGTTACGCTCCTTATAAACCTTGGCTATGCTCTGTGACTGCAAACTTAGAATTCTTTCCTCGGTGAAGAAATAGACTCAAGCACTCTAGGATGCATCATGAGATAGCTGAGTATGGCTTTATTAGTAAGACTTTGCTTATGACTGTGGGTAAAATGTGAACATTTAAAAATGCTTCCTCAAGTTCCAGCTGCTGTGACTCCCTATCACAATGGACATTAACCTTGACTATGAGATGAAGTAACTCCTTTCTTTCTTAAATCACTTTTGCCAAAGTATTTCATCACAGCAACAGAAAAGAATCCTAGGCAGTGACTTTTCAGTACTGGAGAGACAAAAGTGAAGCATCAGCCAAGGAGGATTTGACTGCTTACTATTAGATACATTGTTTGTACAGTTTGTATACATTTTCTGGTCCACTGAGTCACTTTGCAAAGCTGTAGGTGGGCCTGATACTCTTCCACTATGTGCAGTTGTTCTCTTATTAGGTCCACTAATCCTAGACCTAGTGGCTATCTCAATAGCTATGTTCACAACCTCTTTTTACCGTGAAGTTTGGGGTGGTTTAAAGCTTAACATCCCTTTTAAAAGCTAGGTAAGTAGAAACCAGTTCTCATCTCAAACTTGTTTGGACTTTCTCCAGTTCAGTTACACAGCAGGTAGCCTGTACTGAACTTGGCTCCTCCTGCAAGCCAGACATTGGCTCACTTTCTGTTCTAATGATGGTTAACAGTCCATCCCTCAGTTTCTCATTTCTTTCTTCATTTATTGTCCAATTCTTGCCTTGTAATCTCTGTTATCATTATTTCAAAAGCAGAATCAATTTGTTTAAATAGACTTTGTTCTGTCTTTATTAGAGTAAGATCAAAACACTGGAAAAATACAGTATTCATTTCTCTCGTGGTAGCTCTACTTATCTGATTGAAACACAACTGATGAGAAGCAAAAAGGTAAAATCATCAAATAGACAAGTCATACGGCTTTTTGTTTATTAGGAAGTCAAAACGTATGCAAAAAAGTCTGAAATGAATCTAGAAGTCGTAGTGGAAGGATACAGAATGGGGGGTAGGGAGATTGCAAATATCCAAAGGGGAACCTGGAAGACAATGCAGGAGGCAGGAATTTTTAATCTAGGCAGCAAAATAATTTATATCATATTTGTTAAAATTAACCAAGTTGATGGATTGATGGCTTATATCTACTGAAAGGAAACAAAGCTACACATACTTGTGTATTGATGAAAATACTTTGTGCATAAAGTTTAAATACTGTGAAATAGGCTGTTTAATACACAGTTTTCCACAGGGCATAAGTGTAAAAGTAAAAGAATTAAATAGAATTCTATTTTCTTTCAGATAGTGAAAAATAAAATAAAAACTAAGTAAGCAAATAAAATTTCTAGGAGTAGAGTAACGTGTAAAGAGATTCTTATTTTCTTTCAAATATTGATGTCCAATAATTAAAGCCTTTTAATTATTGCAGCTATTTCTTGAATCAACTCACTTTCTCCATCTTCATCATACATCGCTATAGTCACCACATGTCTCAGCTGTTTACCAGGTGTTAGATGCAGTTTGTGCCCTTCTGATGCTCAAAGAGAGTGAGGCAGCCCCTCATCTTCCTTATGCATGCAAAGGTCATGTCTGCAAATCTGAGCCACACTCCTATGAGGTAGCAACCATTGCAAATTTACTGGCAAAGCAAGATGCTACTACAAAGTGTTTTCTTAAAAATTTTTGTCAGCCAGCACCTCTGCCTGAAATGCTTCCTGGAATGGCTTCCTACTATTTCTAATTGCTCTCATCTTTATGTTGTCTCAAGAGGCAAATAAAAGAAACAATATGAAAATCCTTGTGTATTTTTCTATGATTTTGAAAGTGCACAAAATCCTATATACAAGAATCACAAAGCTAGGTAAGTAGAAACCAGTTCTCATCTCAAACTTGTTTGGACTTTCTCCAGTTCAGTTACACAGCAGGTAGCCTGTACTGAACTTGGCTCCTCCTGCAAGCCAGACATTGGCTCACTTTCTGTTCTAATGATGGTTAACAGCCCATACCTCTGCCTATAATGTGTTCATCCTATGATCATCAACTTATTAATGCTTCACATCTGAGTGCTGGCAATATTTTCTGGTCCTCAGAGTCCTAAACCAGGATGATGGGGGAGGTCCTTCTATGTATGTTTTTCTTATTGGTTGATAAATTAAGTACTGTTGGCCAATATGAAAACAAGTTATTTGGGACTAGGAGTCCAGGAGTATTCTGGGAAATTTGAAGAGAAGTCTTGTGATCCACGCAGGAAGTGACATAGCAGGCAGACTCAGAATATAAGCAGGGACAAGCAGAAAATTGCTCTCTTCCTTCTCTTCATCCTCACTGTTCTGTGGAGTCGCCATGTGAGCCCAGGAAGACAAGAAGCTTGCTGCCAGTGTACTCAAAGATAAGTCTTATAAAATATATAGATTAATAATTATAGTTGATAATTAAGACCGAGCTAGCAAGTAAGAAATCCTAGTCATTGGCCAGCAGCATTGTACCTAATATAAGTCTCTATGTTATTTTGGGCACCCATGTGTTGTAGGGGCTCTCAGGTGGCTGGCAGAAAGACTTGTCTTTACAAAATGGTGTTAGGACATGGTTTTACAAACTTCCAATAAAAACTTCACAAAAGCTTAAAAAGGGATTTTATAAGCAAAAGAACAGAGACAAGCACAAGTTCTTGGTAGAAGAAGCATTTTGTGGGTGGAGTCTGATTTGCTAGAGAGAAGCAGAGACTCAAGCGGCTCCTTTAAGAGAGGTTTCCTGACTCAGCATAAGCAGAAAAAAATGCAGAATGTGTACAAGTAGCTGGCAGTGGCAGTGACCACATCTTCAAGCCAGCAACATGCTACTTGATGGCAGCATAGACAAGACAGTGAGCACAGCTCCCAGTGCTGGCGGTAAACATACCCCTGCCATCTTGGAAAGACAGTGGCTAAAAATGCTGCTGCTTTAATTTTAGCGACGTTGTTTCGCAGCTAAAAGACCACATGGCCAGAAAAAGGTAAAGATTTACAGTAAAGACAGATTCATATGAAGAAAACCTCAAAAGGTTTACAGTGTGTTTAAAAATATACATAGGCTTGTGAGAGAAAAAGAAATAGGATAATGCTTCATTCTATAATATCAACACAATATTTACTTTACATAACTCAGCCAGTTGTAATGAACTGTACTTCTGTGTATTATTTTGTTTTCTGTCTCATTTCTTAAGAAAGGCTGTAGTTTTGTGGAACTGACTTGGTTAATTGTAGAAGTACACAGAATATATTCAAAAATGTTGGAATATATAAAAATATTGGAGATGCTTTTGAAAAGCAACAAAGGTGATAATTAAATACATGGGCTTACATACATATATATAAAGAAAGCAGGGCTGTCTATATAATATATATTCTAAAATTCTGACAGAATCAAGAAGACAGAATGTATTAATAGGTGATGACTTTCTTAATCAAACAAGCCTGTATTTCCAAAAGAATAGTAAAAAAATAACAGCATGAATTTGTTAATTTTAAACTTTCTGTTGAATACTTTGTGCTTTTTGTAATAGTACCTTGTATGAACTGCCTCACACAGACAATAATAAACTTCAGTCTGTCAATAATCTCTGTTTAAATTGTTCATATAGGTAACTGTTTTCTATGAATGTCTGTTTATATTTTGCATTCATATTCCAGTGCCTTTCAATACCTATGGATCTCATATCATTTTATTATGAAAACTATATCTAAGAGTTCCTACTGTTTCTACAGTATGATGAAAACCCCAGAAATGATGCCAATATTAATGGAGGATTCTTGAGACTATACTAGCACTAACAACTATGTTTGGCATATTGAAAAAATCAAATAAATTATCAAAATTAGGTAATGTAAAATCTCTAGTAATGGGTTAACAGTTGACACAGCAAACCATCAAGCAAAATGGAATTGTTTTCAAATATTACTTTAAATAGTAATAAAACTACATTTGGAAATTATAAATACCATTATTTTGTGTCTTACATTAATATCACAGTCTATTAAAAATTCATGTAGTATAATCTACATGATTATACTTTCTGTAATTACCTCCTCATTAATTAGGACCTTTGTCAAGGTATTGAATCACTACAGTGAATTTTAATGATTTAACAATAGGTAATGCTCTACAAGCTTTAATTATAACCCACTTGTGGGAAGTAGTAAATGAAGGTCATTATTTGTCTGCTAGTGAATAGAGCTTGAGGAGACCTAATTGATGGGGATATATACACACTGAATAGATCTGATAAGTATTTTCATTGATCAAGAAGACTTTGAATTCAAAATGCATTGAAACACTGATTCCCATGTAATTTGCTAATAACAGTTGTTATTCTAGAAGTGTGAGTAGGAAGTCCTGGCATTGTATATACTCCTTGAAATGTGTTCATTTAATTTGTAGGTTTTAAGGAAAATATATTGAGACAGAATTCTAATCAGTGAATAGAAACTGAATAAGGCTAAGAAGTTGTAATTCAGTAGATGCTTCCATTCTAACAATGTTGAGGATAGAAAGGCTAAAAATAGTTGCAAGAAAATTAAAAGAATTAAGCATGGGCAGAAATAATTGTGATTTCTGAAATACAATTCTGAAATCAAAAGAAGGCTGACTGCTAGCTTGTTTAGGAAGTTTCATTTTTCTTTTAATTTTAACATTATAACCTAATTATTTTGAATGGATATTTTAAAGCTTTCATTAACTTTCTGGTCTATATTTTCTGTCATTTTAGAGAAACTTGTATGAACTTTGTAGCAATGACATGATAATGAATTTTAGTCTCTCTGTATGCTATATTTAAATTATTTATATTGGTAATGTCTTTGCAAATGTCTAGTTTCACTTTATATTGCATAATCCATGTTTTTCTGTTTATTCAAACTTGGAGGGGCCTAATTATTATATAATCCCTATTCTTCATATTACAAGCTGCCTTGAATTTACAATGTGCACATTAATATTTGTTTATTTGAAGTAAACAAAGTATACCATATACTGGTTCGAAATATACTTCATGCTCACTATTATTGTCAAGGCTAAGTATTACTATTGGATATGTTTTTCACAGGTAAATATGGTTGACATAAAATCCAGTACCATGTTCCTCTTTGAGGAAAGGAAATTGCGTTTTTCAGGATATGAAGGCTGTAAAAGATGGGGATATGAGAGACAACCTCATCCAAGGGAGGTGCTAAGCTCAGAAGACATGAATGGCTCAGGAAGGCTAATATGAGAACACAATACAAGACAATGGGTTTATTATAGCAAGATAAATATTGAAGGTCCTGTATTTCTGAGTTTGGGTATTAACTGCTTGAAATCTGCCTTCTGAGTCAACAGAGAAAATAAGTTGAATACTGCTCTAAAAAAAAATTTCCTGTTAGACACATTGACATTGATCTGTGTCAAATTCTTGTGGTTCCTTTCTTTGTTTCTTTGTTTGTTTCTTTGTTTGCTTCTTTGTTTGTTTCTTTGTTTCTTTGTTTCTTTGTTTGTTTGTTTCTTTCTTTCTTTCTTTTGTTTTTCTAGACAGGCTTTCTCTGCTTAGTTTTGGAGTATATCCTGGCACTCACTCTGGAGACCAGGCTGTCCTCAAACTCACAGAGATCTGCCTGCCTCTGCCTCCCGAGTGCTGGGATTAAAGGCATGTGACACTAACGCCCAGCTAAATTCTTGTGTTTTCAAGTACAGTTATATAGAAGGGAAATGATGGAACATTTGGGGAGGAATCATTATGGGGCTTCATTTTTCTAACTTGTAGGACTTAAAAATTTTTATGATGAAATTGTAAATACTACGTTTTTCGCCTTTTAAAATTATTTTCTATTTGAAAGCATTTAAATTACTTCATGAATTATTCTGTCTGTAAAGACAGTGAGTGTGAAATAGCAGGAGAGGCAAAAATGAAGCATGGTTTCTAGAGACCACAAAATTTGGTGTTAGTCTTTTAATAAATGTTTGGGACAAGGTTCACTTTGTAGTTTACATGTCTGCATAGGATCTCAGAATTTTAGGGATGATCCACATCTTTGAAACTAAGATAATTAGTATTAATATTGGTTGATGTTTATTCTTATTTGTCAAAGTGATTACATCTGGATTGAACTACAATCCAGAAATGGAGGGCACACCCATGAGAAATATTCTGCTTGGTTTGATGTGGGTCAATCCCCTTCTTGTCCAGACCTTCCAGTTTGGAAGACACACTTCCTTCCTGATCTTGAAGTGGAAAAACACCTTTAATCTGGGCCATACCTTCTGCTAGAAGCCTATATAAGGACACAGAAGAAGGAAGGTTTGCTTTTAGTCTGCTTTCCCTCACCTTGCTAGCTCATTCATTCCTTCATTTACATTTGAGCCTGCTTCTTCAGGATTCCAGCATATACAGAAGACCGGCTGAGACATCCAGCCTTGTGGGACTAAGCAACTACTAGTTTCTTGGACTTATTGTTCACAGAGAGCCATTGTTGAACTGGTTGGACTACAGCCATTAAGTCATTCCAATAAATTCCATATCTGTCTATCTGTCTCTCTATCTAATCTCTCTCTTTTGTCTATTTATCTATCTGTCATCTATCTATATCTATCATCTGTCTTTCTCTATAGATATATATGTAATATGTATAGATACAGATAAAGAGAGTCATTCTGTAAGTTCTGTGACTCTAGAGAACTATAACTAATATAATATTCATGACAAAAATGAGTTAATTTCAGAATCTTCCTGGGTATCATGCTCCTTTGAATATTTTGTGTATCAAGATCAAACATATGGGGAAAAAGATGAAGAAATACTATAAAACTAACAATGAAATATGTTTAAATATTCTGTGAGCAGAATTGCAAATAGTGTTATAATAATTATTTGAAAGAATTAATAAGTAAGAGAACATATGTATTCAATTTGTCATCCTTTAAAATAACAAGCAGAAAATCTTGGCTAAATCCAAAGTCAAATGAATAATAGGAAAAATGTAAAAGCAAAAAAAG
Organism: Cricetulus griseus; assembly: GCF_003668045.3. NCBI lineage: Eukaryota > Metazoa > Chordata > Mammalia > Rodentia > Cricetidae > Cricetulus > Cricetulus griseus. Next base: position 79,857,846 of record NC_048601.1, read on the forward strand.
AAAGATAACATGTTGTTTTAAAACAACCATCCTTGGCCTGAAAGATTAATTGCAAGTCTACTGAACAATCAATACTAAGGGTAGCATAGCCCAAGGCTGAAAAGAATAGTTATTGGACTGAACTCCCTGGTGAGAAATTCTTTAGGTACGGTTTCAGGGGCTCTAGTACAAAATTGTAGTTTGTGTTAAAGCTCTTGCTCTGAGGCATGTGAATGAGTTCTCTCATCAACTTCATGGCTATGTTTTATTGTTTTATTTTTAGATATTTTACTCATTTTTGACTTTTAAAATTTCACATGTGCTTATAATAGTCTGATCCTTTCTACACTCCCTTAGCTCCCTTGTATCTCTACCAGTGCCCTCCCCATTATCCCTATTATTCCCTGTCATTCATACACATACATACACACACACACACACACACACACACACACACACACACACACACACACACACATATATATATACTTTTAGTTTTACTTTGCTAGCAATTTAGTTCAATGAGGTTACTCTATGGAGAAATTACACCACTGGACGTTGTTGTGGTCACTAGTAGATACACAAATGAAGGCTTTACTCTCCCTCTCCTAAAATCTATCAGTACCAAATAGTATAGGAATAAATATTAGGGTTGGGTATCCCAACTTTTCTTCTGTTGACACTTCACTCTTGATAGACCCATTTTTGTGTAGATTCATTGTATTTGCTATGCAAATACTTGCATAAATATTTGCTATGCAAATAATTGCAATGGGAATATCTTACCTGGGAGTTGGCATTTTGAAGCCATTCCTTCTATACTCTGGTTCTTTCATCCTTTCCACCCACTGCTCTGAAATGTTCCCTGAGCCTTAACGGTACAAGATACTTGTTTAGGATCAAGCACTCATTCATGACTTATTCTCAGTTAAGGATGAGGATAGTGACACATCAGTCTATAATATAAAGAATTAGAAAGGTGGTTGTTGCTACCTCAATCTAGTTGAACAATAGCATTCATTCCCCTTCTCCCAATTTCTTCCACATGGAATGTGACCAGGTTTAGAGATGTAGGCATAGCTTTCTTTCTGTGGAAAGAACTCAAATCCAATCAGAGAGCAGTTTGTTACCTCTGTAAAATAGTACCATTACTGAACAAGTGGGGACATCTTTCCAGGTGAATTTTTCTTATAGTTTATATTGTTCACAAATGGGTGGGACCATAAATGCTATTTCCCCACCAACAATCTACATAGCACCCTTTGAGATGGTGAAAACTATCCAGCATAGAGCAATTCCACAGCTGTTTCAGTTTTATTTCTCTACATTTTTCAGACAACACATTTTTAGGCTTCAGCAAGAGGATTTTATAATTTAGTTTTTATTGGCAAACAGAGTAATGGTAAGAGCCTGTGTTGTTAGTGGTGGAGTGGGGGAGTCCTCTGGGCTTCCTGTGCAACAGGTATTTAGGAGGTCCCATTGCAGGGACTGAAGGTTTTATTTAATAACACATTGCTTGTAGGAGCAGCTTTTTCTAGGCTTGCTGGTTACCTTCTCTCAAATTCTTCTTTTCAATTAAGTATAATGTTTAATATGATTACATGCTAGTAGATTTCCACATAGATATTTCAGATGTCCTTCATTTTGGTTAATGTACCATCTTGACCTCTTGCTTCACTCATCTTCAACCCTCCCCATACTTAATTTTTATATACAAAGTATTCCCTAAGCTGAGGAGGACTGTAATTGTAACTGCTGATATAGTTTCCTTGTGGCTGTGAGGATCGGAAAGGGTGGAGGTTCCTTGGGATTGTTCCCAGAAGTGAAAGAATTTATTAAGCTCTTTAATAAGCAAGACGAGAACAACCTGCACAAGAACACAGAATGCCACCTCCTCAAAGATATAGGTGGAAAGGCAGGGAGTGAGGCCATCGAGGCAGGCCCACCAGGCATTGTTAGGAGGAATCAGCAGTGGACAGGGTAAGGTTGCAGAGATACGAATGGGTTAAAAGAATTGAAAGTGGGGGGTGCCACATAGAGTCCAGAACACTTGAGCTGACTAAGGGTGAGTTTGGAGGTGGGGTTTTCAGGAGGAGGAGAAGGGTGCCTATTTTATCTCAGCATGCCTGTTTTCTGCTTCTCTATGCATATCTCCAAACGGTCCTTTAGCCATCTTGTTTAATTGTTTTCTTATAAGAAAGCACAAACATTTCCTTTACCCCAAATTGGGTATTTTTTACTGTTTAGTGATTAGGTTGTTTTTATTACTTTTGGAACTCCCATGTATGGAAAACATCATTGAATAGTTACTTGCCACATATTTAGAAATTTAAATATCTATCAATTGTCATGTGTATATATTTTAATTTGTCAAATTTTTTAATATGATTAACATCCATTTGCCATGGATGATTAGGAAGTGGACCTCTAGGGTTTATTCCTAAATTAGTTACAGATAACCATTGTGTGTACACCTTATTGTTTGGCAATTTTGATGAGTAGTCTCTCTAGTTAAACCAAATTGTTTTCTTAGAGCTTTTGTTATTTTAATTATTAAAGTTATGAGACTGTAGAGTTCTCTCTATCTAAGCCAAATCTACCAATTTTATTAATCGATCTGTTGATTCATTCTCTTTAGCCAGTAGGTAGGGAAAGGCCTGAATGGACTCCCTAATGTGACCCACGAAACATGACAATTTTTGTGTGTGTATTTTGAATTTGTTTAAATAACATTTTTAACCTGGTCATTAACGTTTTTATGTATAGAATTATCTCTATTACTTAAAGAGCCTTAAAAACATGATTATTAGTATGCAAATTAAATGAATCATTTTATTAGTCGCTGAAAGAACATTGTAACATTGATGACCTGAGCTGTGGTTGGAGAAGTCTGTTCTGTATATTTTTTTAACCATTTATAATATAACCTGTTCTTATATTAGAAGAACCATTAGTAAAAATTGACATATTATTTTATGAGATTGTTTCTTCCAATTTTTGGGGGAAAAAATGTACTAGTATATACTTTAACAGATGTAATTGATTACCAGTGTTCCCTGAAAATTTACCAAAAACAATTACCCAATGAATCATTATTTAGAAATAACCAATCAGCTTGTTGCTTGACATAAGAAACATAATTTTTTATCTTTAAGCCTTAAATTCTTTAGAATTCAGGTTATGTCCCAAACAATTTTTGAAATTTTACTTAAAGGTTTCTGAGCAGTCTTTTCTAATCCATCTTGTCAAACTTTTTACCAGCTGACATTAAACATTTAGGAGGATTTTTGTATCCTCTCCTCAGCCAAATTTCATAGAATTGTCCACATATATCACTCTTTGCCCTTAAGTCAACAGGGCTGATTGGAGGCTCTTTTTAATTATATTTAAGGCAATTTAGGTAGCTTTTAACTATAATGAAGTTATATATATATATATATATATATATATATATATATATATATATTTGAAAATCATATCCAAGGCAATTTAAGCAGTTTTTTTTTTCTTTTGTCAGCATTCATGCATTTACAATGCATTCAGGTGTGGCCACACTGTACACACAGAGCAAACAAACATTTTTTTCATCTCTCCTTTTGCCCAGGTTATGACCAGTCTATTGAAATGAAAAATCCCTACTTGAAATCTCTTGTAACATAGCAGTTACAGCCAATTCTTGAATTGTGACCATCCAAAATTCAAACAGATTTAAATTTTTCAATGGTGTCTTTTTTTACCATAAGGTCTTAAAACAGTTTTCTGACTGGCTGTATTAATAGCAATTTCTATATATTTGATCAGTTATCAGTGAGGCAGAGAAGGGAGTAGCTCCCAAAGGCTGCAAGTGTTTTGGTTTTGGCCTTGGCCTCCCTTGACTTTTGCCCTCTGGGCTTGTGCTGACCTGTTGTAAATGATCTGTGGCTATAAATTTCTTATCTTCTGTTAGAGTGCCTCCTGGCATTCCATCATTAGCTCATTGTCTCTCTACCTTCCCAGTTAAAAATCAGGGAGGTGTGTAGTTTAATCTGTGGGGTTAGCATCTGTTGATGGTATAGTTTGTACCCCAGATGTATATATTAGCAGTTTAAATTTTATCAGGTATTATTTGGAGCTCTTTTTGAGTTAGGCTGGAAGTTAAATCTTACAAGCACAGGGAAAGCTGCTTCTGCTGGGCAGTAGCCAAAGAATGTAAACAGAAAGCCACTTTTTTCTAATAGTATTAACAGCAACAAATTTTTAGCATAAGGTGGGGCTATTGGCCATGCCCAGAAGGCAAAACCTTCCACTGGTATCAAGGCATAAGGCCCTAGAAATTAACCTGGGGTCCAGTAAGGCAAAGTGAGGCTTATCCTCAGGGTGTAGGGGAATGGGGAAAAAACAATCTTTAAGATCTTGGGGCCCAGGGCTGGCTCCATTGGAAATTTCCCTGGGGGTAAGGGTTAGTTTTAGGTCTGCATTGTGCAGCCCAATGTTTGCCTTTATGTCAAAGTGGGCATACAGTGTGGGGAGGCAGCTGACCTGAAGCTGTAATTGCAGGAGTTCAGGAAGCAGGGCATTCTCTAAAGAAGTGACCAGGTTGTTTGCAATTAAAGCAAATTTTTGTTTGTTGATTAAAGGCCAAATGTTTAACAAACTTTCTTTTGATTGCTGTGAGCAAAGTCCCTGCAATTTTCCAAAATCTCAATTTTGCATAAGACAAAATCTTCTGAGAGGGAAGCATGCTTTACCAGGCTGGTCATTAGGGAGTAACCATTTGTCACTATAACTCTCCAGGAGGGCAAGGGTTGATGGGGCAGTGAGTACATAGTTAGAAGGACAAGTTGAAGGGGAAGCTGCTCTGGATGGGAGGCGGGAATTTTTCTTTACCAACTCTCTTTTATCTATTTACATCAATGGTTCCTTCTTGGGGGAACCTAGGACAGAGTTCCCTATGTAATCTAAATATTTATTAATTTTTTTTCTTAACCCTAGTTCCTCTTGACTTATCTGAAGATAGACACGGGAACCTTTTGTGGTTCAAAGACTTCATAGTACTTTTGTAGGCAATTACCAACTCTAGCCCATTTGTTTTAATTAATCGTCCCTTCCTGTGGAAACCAAGGACAGAGGTCTCCAACAAAGATGAAAAATTTCCTGAATTGTTTCTTTTTAACCCGGGTCCCTCGAGTCTTGAGGGATTCTTTGATCCCAGAAAGATCCAACTCTTCCTTGCTAAATGCTTGTCCCATTACCCACCATTGCCTCAGGTGGAGTTCATGAACCTAAAGATCCAGGTTAAGGCTGCTGGGTGTCTTCCCCTCGAGGCCCACAGTCGACCATGTGGGGTGGGGGGTGCCTCAATGTGTGGATGGGCCCATCCCTCTAATGAAGACTGAAATTCTCCTCTCCTGGAACAGTCAAGCCCCATGTTGCAGGCACCAGTTGTAGTTGTCCTGACCCTCAGGACAGCAACTTAGAGCAAGAAGTTCAGGGAGGGAAATGGAGACAAGAGACGAAAGAGAATGACCAAAAGACAAGATTCTGATCAAGTGGCAAATTTTATTTTTTTCCAGACTATCTTATATAGTCAGTAGTATGGGGTAAAGGGGAGGGAAAGAAGAGGCCAAGATCCAGGGGTTAGTTTAAGCAGGATGTTAGAAAACTATAGAAAGAGGATGTTGGCAGGGTAATAAGTTCATGGGTGGTGGGGAGAGGGAGGCTTACCTAGGTAAGTGGTGGGACTCGGGAGGGTTGCTTAGATAAGTGGGCCTATGGTTGAAACAAAGGATTGACATCTGGGTCATATTGTTCCTTCTGGGTGCTCATGCTTCTAGAAGCCATTTATAATCAAAAGACAGTTCTATAATCCTGTGGCTTGCCAAGTTTGGCCTAAAGGTTCATGCCAACTTGTATGGCTCCCAACACCGTCCTATTTTGGAAGACAAGCATTGACCACCATTGTCATTTCCTTTCATTGTTTGTCAACCTGTTCTTGATAATACTCCTGAATTGTGGGAACAGGCAGGAATTTTAGATTTCTGGCCAGAAGCCAGCCGGAAGGGTGCTTCCTCCCCTATGGGGAAGACACATCCAAATCCTCTTCCCATTGTAATGAATGGGTCTGGGCCCTTCCATTGGGATGTTAGAGGGTCTTTCCATTTGGCCTTAACTTGGGGTTTGGGGTTTAGGAGGCCCCAATGTTTTTGGAACTTAGATTCGGTTGCTCCATTAGAAAAATTCAAACTATTAATGGTAAATAAAGCCATTCCTAGTTGTAAATGGGGGCTGATTCCCCCTTTTTTTTTTGTTTTAAAAGTTGTTAATTAAGATGTTGGTGGTTTCTTTTCTATAATTGCTTGTCCCCGAGGCTTATAAGGAATTCCTGTAGTATGTTTGATGTCCCATCTATCAAAAGATTCTGCCATGGAATTACTGGCAAAGCAAGGGCCTTTGTCAGTCTTAATCTATGTGGGAAATCCTAGGGGAATGAAACATTGGAGGAAATGTTCTTGAGCATGGTATTGTTTCTTCTGTATGTGCAGTAGCCTAAACAGGCCTCTGAATAAGTGTCTTTGAAGACAAAAATATACTTCTGTTTGCCAAAAGTTGGAAAATGAGCAACACCAGTTTGCCAGACGGTATAGGGCAATAGGCCTCTGGGGTTAATTCCTGGTGGCTGTAGAGGGGGAACTCTTAAATATGGTTGACATGATTTGTAGGTGTGAGCTATCTTTTCAGTTCCTTTATAGGAATCATTGGTAATCTATGATGTAGCCCCTCCAATTGACATGGGTCATATCATGCAATTGAGTGGCTTCCTGTAGGGTTAGTGCCTTTAGGACTGTCACCAGTCTATCTGCCCATTCATTGCCCTTAGTCAGGAACCCTGGGAGGCCAGACTGTTGAAGGTAAATTGGTGCCTCTAAACCCTCTCATAGGGCCTTAAGAGCCACTATGAGGGTGTAGTAGGAGGTTATAATCTAACCGAATGTGTGCTTGTGGGCTATGGGGAAGTAAGTTAGCCTCATAGATACTGTCTGAAAAAAGCTTGTAGTGCTCAGAGATGTCCTGTAATGCCAGTGTCACAGCCAGTGTTTCCTTATAATAGGCAGAACCCTGGCAGGGTTGCAATCTTTGGTGGCTTGGTGTTTCTTTGTATCCTCTAAAGGCAATGTAGGCAGAGCCTGCTCAGCCTCCATCAGTGAAAATGCAAACAGCTTCTGAGATGGGCTCCAGTGGAAACAAGGAAGACATCTTATGGGGGAGTCTCTATAAAAGAGGAGCCCATTTGCATGTCCCATAGTGGCAGTCAATACTTCCCATAAATCTCTCTAAGGTGAGAGCAAGGCTGGCATTAGCCTGAGTAAACTAATATCCGCCACCTGTTAGGGGAAGGCAATGGCATGGAGGTATATAGGGCCTGGGTCCTGCCCTTTTTGATGGCATCATCGAGGTGATCTGCCTTAGAGTAGACCTGGGGTATTCCTTCCAAAGATGTATGGATACATTCTAATGGCTCCCCATCCTGGCTTAGAACCACTGTAATCAGCAAGGCTCCAGCAAAAAGCCAGAGGGACAAGGGCCTAGTTACTTCATACCTCCTTAGAGAGCATTTGTCCAAGGCCTTCTGAAAGAGAAGGGGCATTTCATGGTATTCCTTTGTCATAGTTATATTATCATGAGTCGACTTGTCCTTTAGCAAGGCATACAGGGTTAAAGGTCTTCTGTGTGGATATACACCCAGGTCTCAGTCAATTAATCTCTCCCAGTAAGAGCTGGAGCTGGGTCAGAGTTATAAATTCAGGCATCTCCAGAACAAGGTTAATTGGGCTAGCCTGGGTCATCGTGAGGCACGACTCAAGTACTTTGAAGGGGGCACCTTTTGGACCTTTTCTGGTGCAATAGTAACCCCCCCTTTTTTAAGCAATTGGAGCACCTATGTCACAAAGCCCTCCAGATATGCTGGATCCAGATGTCCCAAAATTAAATCATCCATATAAGCACATATTATCGAATCCTTTGACTTTAGTATAGGCATTAATAGAGTAGCAAGATACTATTTACAGAGGGCCAGACTGTTAGCATGGAAGCACTACCCATTCAAAATGTTCATCAGTTTTGAAATAATTAAGTGAAGGAACAGAGAGGGCAAATTTATCAAATTTCTTTGGATATAGCAGTATAAAACCAATCCTTAATATCAATTACCATAAATATATATTCTGTGGGAATAGCAGGAGTCCAGGGCATGTCCATTGAGAGAGAACCCACTATTTCCATCCTTTCATTTATCTTGTGCAAATCTTGTAGCATGTGCCAAACCCTGGATGCCTATTGAATTACAAGCACCAGGTGTTCCAATGGGCTCATAGAAGGGTGGACATGTCCCAGCCTTAATTGTTCATCCACTAGCTGATGGAGTGCTAGCAACTTAGGTTTAGTCAGCTGCCACTGTTCCACCCATATGGGTTTTCCCAGTGCCCGTCTGATAGGAAGCACTTGGGGGGCAGTGGCCCTTATGATTGGGGGTATGCCTATGTAAACCTCTCAGGCTCCCCCCTGTACTAGTGGAGGTTGAAAAAAATTCTTCTCTGTGACTCCCTTTAGGTCCATTCCCACCCTTTGTGCCTCTTCCTCATACAAAGCCTGGTGATCTGTGGTCACAACAGCATCCATTTGGCCTACCATGTCCTGTCCCGGTAAATTGGCAGTGAGGCCTTGGTTCCCATCTGGGCTGGTCCAGCACATTAAGATCACTGTTTCTCTTGATTGGGAGTTACCTCCAACTACCCCTAACCAGGGGCCTAGGTGCAAATTCCTAGGTGGAAGGTACTTCCTCCTCCCAGAGTTCTGTCCTGTCTGGGCCTGTGTCTATCAAGTAGTGAAACTTCTTACCACCTATAAAAATGGTCATTTTTGGCTGAATTCCTTCAATCAAGGGGCAGTACAGTAGGCTTGTGTTGTCGGGGTATGAGACATTCAAATCCTACCTTTAGAGAGGCTTCCTCCCTTTTTTAATGAGGATGGAGTCTGCCCCTCCTGTAGTTTAAAGGCTTACTGGCCAGGTCAAAGTTTGATCTACAGTCCTTATTCCAATGGTATCCCTTCCTCCACTGAGGGCACGGAGTGGAGGGGGGCTTAGACCCTACTGGTCTGCTAGTCGGAGGAGTGGGTGTTGAGGACAGTCTCTTTTAAAATGTCACTCCTGCCCACATCTAATGCTTGTTTCTTTTCCCAGTGGCCTTGAGGATCCTTGGCCCTCGGTGCCAGGGCATGGGTGATGGCCTCTGTCACGGCAGTGGTCTGTCCCTATAAGGCCAGGGCAGAGACTGGAGTTGGTGTCTTTGGGTACCTACCACCCAGCTGCTCAAGGAACTGTCTTTTAATCCTGCTGCATCCCTATTCGTCCCTTCCCATACAGCAGTTTGACAAATTGTTCTCCGAGGTCTCCGGGTGGCAGCTTGCACTGAATGCTCTGTTGGACCTGGTCTGTATACTCTGGCAAAGGCTCACCAGGCTTCTGCCTCACCCCAGCTATCAGGGACCCAGTAGGCCCATTATCCAGTTTAGCCCAGATGTTCAACCCAGCCTGTCTCACCTGATCCTAATATAACCCAGGGATCCCTTTTTGCTAAACTCCAGTGGAGTGGCTATCTCCTGTTCCCCAAAGCATAGCATAGGTAATAGGGATGGTGGGGTTAGCTTGCCTATTTGCCTCAACTCATACCCTACATTCCTCCTTACGAAAAACATATCATTTGATTAACTGAGAATTAGGGAGACTGTCTTAGCCACATCCAGCTATTCCATAGGACCCACAGATGGTAGGCAACGTCCTGCACTAGGGTCTGTGCCCAAGGGGAATTAGTGCCATCCCCCCATCATGTCTTTGTGGAGCTCTTTAAGAACCTTTGCCTCCCAAGGATACTAGTCTAGAGGCCTGCCAGCCTCGGGGACCAAGTTTATAGGATAGGCTTTGAGGGTTCTAGTTGCATCCCTCCTTGATTGGGTAGACCTCCACATAAACCCAGCCTCCAGGTGTCAACCTGGCATTGTTTGGTCAATCATAGGGGTTCAGGTCCTGCAGGTTTTCCATGAGGGTGGTATAGGGAAACCCAATCACCTCTCCTGGGAGCATAAGGTGGGGTCTGGAGTTATCTTTGACGGATGTCTCTGGTCCTTCTCCTTATCCCTTTCCCTTCTTATTAAGGATCTCACTTACCCTGAGAGACCACTTAGCCTCAGCTGAAATTTAGATCATTTGTTCCCGAGGTTAGGGTGACAGATGCAGTTCTTAGCCCAACCATGGAAGGCTGAGCTGGGTCTGAGGAATATCACCCATTGCCCAGCCTCCCAGAATCCCGGAGTCAGTCAGATGCATCAGGGAGTCTAGTCAAGCAGGAACTCATTTATTGTTCCACAGCAAAGATCTTTTAAAAGGAAAACCACATAGTGGGAAAACAGCCAGCCAATGGTTTTAAAAGTCAGCCTATCACCTGCCTAGGAGTCCTAGGTTTTACCTCAGCTGGTTAAATCTAGGAAACCAGCAACCAGTCATCTTTTTTTGTAAGCAACTCAGGACTTGCCCATCTGATTTCCTCTCAGTGCCATCTTTGACTGGTTCATGGCCCTACAGATGAAGAAATATTTCTCTAGTAAGACACGGAGAGTCCTTTGGGTATATGCCCAGGAGTCCTTCAGCTGGTTTATGGTCTAGCTACTTGAAGACTCTCTACACTGATTTCAGCAATGGCTTTCACCAATTTTTACTCCCACAAATGCTGAATAAATCCTTTGGAAAATTCTCTGTTCAAATTTGTAGCTCAATATTTTATTGGTGTGTGGATTTTTTTGAGTTTTTTTTTTCATTCTAAATACTAGTCATCTTGTGGTGTGAATCTAGCAAAGCTATAGATTGCAGATTAAATCTTCATTCAATTAATTGTTTCCTTTATTGTACAGAAGCTTTCTAGTTACATGATACATTTGTTAGTTGGTGGTATTATTCCCCAAGGAAGCAGAGATCTGTTTAGAAAGTCATTACCCATGACTCTATAGTGTTGCATGCATCCTCATTTTTCTCTTGGGAGTTTGAGAGTTTGGAGTTGTACATTGAGCCAATTTAAGCTGATTTTTGTGCAGATTGAAAGGCAAGTGTCTAGATCAGAGCTTCTCAACTTTCTTAAGGCCATGAACCTTTAATACAGTTCCTGATGGTAACCCCAATCATAAAACTGATTTCACTGCTATTTCATAACTGCAATTTTTCTACTGTTATGAATTGTAATACAAATGTGTGTGGTTTCCATTGATCTTAGACAGTCTCTGTTAAAGGCTCTCATTCCAGGTTGAGAATTGTTGGTCTAGCTTCATTTTTTTTTAAATATGGATACCCATTTTTTAATGTTATCTGTCATCTTTTAAAATTTGGGAGCCCATTCCACATAGAGGAATACTCCCTGAGCCAAGACACATGGGAGTGGGCCTAAGCCCTATCCCAAAGGATATGATAGACTATGCCTTATGGAAGGCTTCAACATCCAGGGCGAGGAGAAAAGATATGTGATAGGTAGGGTTTTAGTTGGGGGGGGGTGGTAGGGGAGGATGGGAGGGAGAAGGGAACTGGGATTGTCATGTAAAACAATCTTGTTTCTAATTAAAAAAAAACGAAGCTATTTTTCTTCCTATGTGAATTTTTAATGCTTTGTAAATTACCAGATAGTTGCAGCTACATGGGCTTTGATCTGGTTCTTTTATTCTATTACATTGATTTATGTGTCTATTTCTGTGTTTGTTCCATGTCAGTTTTATAATTGTAGTTATATTGTTTTGATACAGGATATTTGATCACAGGATGAACCCCAAGATTTTATATTGGAAAAACCTGTTTTTAGTTGTGGTGTGACTCAGCCCTAGCATACAACTTTAATCTAAGAGCCTTCTGTTTACTGTAGACAGGATTAAATTAAGTCAACCATAGATCTAGAGGCAGAGCAAGCAACCACTTAACAGGAAAAATAAAACAGAGAGTAAGAAAGAGGAGGACAGAGAGAGAGAAACATAGGAAGTGGAAGGGAGGGACATTGAGGTTGAGGAGTTTTGTTTGAGACGGAGTAGGAGAATGGCCTCTTTCTGGGGTATCAGTGAAGGAAGTAGGTGAGCTGGGAGCTTTATGTGCCTCTCTGAGCTATCATGGTTTCACTCAAGCATCCAGCTCCCAAACCTTTATTGGTAAAATCAAATGATTGAGATTCAGAAAAAAATTGTATAATTAGAAATATAATTAAATATCATGTATTTTTTGATCTATTTTCAACATGTATCAATATTTTAACTATCACTTGGATCATAGCTCTCTTTTTGTGTTGTCTCTTGCTAGATGTAAGCATTTTAGTAATTCTGGAATTATAGAAGATGTTTGAAATTGTTCCTTCTACTTGTGAAATTGTTTTGAGGATTATGGATTATGTCTGTGCTTTGAATATTCAGAATAATTCTGTTATGAACCCATTTGGCCTTCAAACTTGTTTTAAAAGCAAGAAAGTATTTGTAGTTCAATATCTTTGCTAGCTATCTGTTCTAATTATTTGTCTCATGTTGGTTTAACCATGGTGAATCAGATGTATCTAGAAATTCATCCACTTATTTTAGGATTCCACATTAATTTAATAATTTTTAAAAATATTCCCTTATTATTTTCTGAAATTCTATGTTATCTATCATTTCTTCTTGCCATCTTCTAATTTATTAATTTTGTAATTCATTTTTTAATCTTTTAGTTAATTAGCCTAAGGGCTTAGTAATCTTACATACTTTTACAAAAACTCATTTCCATCATTCATTGTTTTTGTTATTTCATTTATTTAATTTCTACCCTCATACTGATTATTTCTTCATCTGTACTTGTTTAGGGTCTGGTTTGTTCTTGCCTTTTTGAAATATTGGGGTATTATTAAGTGATTTATTTATGCTTCTTCTGATTGTAATATATGCATTTTAATAGGTAAGTTTCCTTCTTAGGACTATTTTAATTGTACCCTGGCAGTTTCAATTATGTTGTATTTTCGTTTAATTCCAAAAATTTAAAAATTCTGTTCTAGATTTCCTCAGTCACCCATTTACCATTCTATGGTAAATTTCTGTTTCCTTGAGTTCATGCATTTTTTGGTGTGTGTGTGTGTGTGTGTGTGTGTGTGTGTGTGTGTATTAATTTCAAGACTTACTTCATTGTAGTCAATGCATATATTTATTTGAAACTTTTAAATTAGTTGGTATTTGTTTAGTTTCTCAATAAATGATATATATTAGGAAATTTCTGTGAGTTTTAGATAAGAAAGTATATTTATGCAGTGATTGGGGGTAGAATTATGTGTAGATATCTGTTTGATCCTTCATTCTATTGTATCATTTAGGTCTGCTGTTTCTCTGTTCATTTTTATCTGAATAACCTGCTAATTGATGAAATTGGTTCATTTAAATCAACTATTATTGCTATACTGGAGTTTTGCTGTGGGTTCTTGATTTCTTGTTGAATAAAGAAGTCTTATATTTAGTGAAGCTATCTATCAGTGATTATTAATTATAATTTAAAATTAAAAGTATTAATATGATTGGTTTTTAATATTAATTATATATATATATATATATATATATATATATATATATATATATAGTGTTCTGCCTGCATGCATGCCTGCATGACAGAAGAGGGCACCAGATCTCATTACAAATGGTTGTGATGGGAATTGTTACATTTTGTTGCTGGGAATTGAACTTAGAACCTGTGGAAGAGCTTGTGCCCTTAACCTCTGATCCATCTCTCCAGCATCTATAACTGTTTCTTTAAAAATAATGATTTAGCCTGGTTTTGTCAGTGCATGCCTTTAATGCCAGCACTCAGGAGGCAGAGGCAGGCAGATCTATGTGAAATTGAAGTCAGCCTGGTCTACAGAGTGAGTTCCAGGACTCCAAAGAAATACAGAGAAACCCTGTCTCAAAATAACAAAAACAAAAACAAATAACAACAACAATAATAATAATAATAATAAGATTTAATCTCAACATATTCCACAGGTATTTTGTTACCACCATTTACTTTTCTTTTAAAAGTGTTTATTTTAGCTCTGCAAAGTTACACCAACATATACAACCAACACTTAAAAGGGTGAGGCAGGAAGAACAAAACGTTATTTCCAATGGTTTTGAAACATTTCATTAGTAAGTGTTAGTCTAGTATAATGAGTCATTTCTACTGATGCTACACCACCCACATACTTCACAGATCTCAGACCAACCTCAGATCCCATATACACTTTCTAACCCACTCAGGTAACCCTGCTCTCATTGTCCCCAAAGTTGGTGTCAGAGACAGGATATAGCTCTTACATGCCAGCTCAATACTACCTGCCTAACTGTAGAAACCCATCCATACAATAGCTAGACCTCCAGGTCTAGCTTAGTTTACATATCCTGTTTTTGCCTAGACTCATGAACCTTTTCATCTAACTCTATTCCACTGCACCATCCTTAATCCACAGACCTACTTTAGTGACCACAAAAAGGGCCACAGCCCAGAGTGGAGAGCCCTGCATGTGCTATGTATTGTCTTGATGCCAGAACCTGTGGAACAACACAGCTTTCTTGTCTATATTATTTGCACAATCAGCAAAATAAGTCCACATGACCAGGTCTCACAACAAAAACAAACATAATGAAAAGATAAGGCAGTGTATTCCTCACATTATCAGCCAGCTTTACACAAATGTTCTTCAAAAAATTACCGAGAGGACCTCAGGACACATAAAAATCAAAAACTTCATCAAAGAATTCCAAGAATTTAAATAATACAGAAGTAAGCAGCTCAATGAACTGCTTCAAGTAACAGAAATATCAATTCATGTTGTTATTGAGGATATGTAGGACAAACTCCTGGCCAGCCTACCAAAGCCATAGTTACCCTGCTCAGATGCCCAGGCCAGACCACATGAGCATGTGCAGCAAGTACATCCTCCCTGAGCCAAGCCTGCCTCTCTACCAAGAGACTGCTGATAAAGAGACACTTGACCAGAGACACCAATCAGAAAAGGACAATGCAGCAGAGTCAGCTGCCTGAGCCAATGGGAGATTGGGAGGGGTTATAAAGGCAAGCATAGCTTTCTTAATAAATGAGTCTATAACATGCTCTGCTACTCACTGACCGCCAATGCCTGAGTCCTTGGTGCTACATCTTCTCACCCTTCCCTCAAGGGTTGATCAAGCAGGGTAATCCGCAACATGGATAGACTGGGAAAACACAATAAATCAATTAGAAATCTCCTTTTTAAAAAGAATTTTATTTAAATTATGAACAATTTTATATATCAATCCCAGGTTCCTTTCCCTCCCATCCTCCCATGCTCCCCACTGACCCCATCCCATCTCTCTTCTGCTCCAGAGAATGGGTGTGGCCTTCCATGGGGGATTATAAAAGTCTAACATCATGGACCTTGGCCCTCTCCCATGTGTCTAGATGGAGAGAGTATTACTAGTAGAAAGGATTGAGTTGAAGACAGATAATCAGGTCTAAAGCATAAAGTAAAATAATTCACCTACACATGCAAAGAATATGAAAATAAATAACACATACACAGAGAATATGGAAGAACTATTCAACACTATGAAAACATCAAGTCTTCAAATTGTAGTTCCAGTTAAAGGGGAAGAATTCCAGCTCAATGGAATAGACCATATCTTCAACAAATATGATAGATGAAAAATTTTCAACCTAAGAAAATGATAGCAATAGAGAAAGCATGCAGCACACCAAATAGATAAGACAAGCAAAGAAATTCCCAATAGCACATCATAGATAGATCTCTAAGAATGTGAAAGAAAGAAAGAATATTGAATGCCATAAGAGAAAAACAAGTCTAGGGCAAAAGGAAACCTATCCAAATAGCACGTGATTTCTCAAATGGAAAATTTAAAAACCAAGGGAACATGGAGAAACATACTCCACATTCTAAAAGACGATAGATGTCAAGCTATACTGTCGTGATTGGAAAAATATTTGCCATAGTTCAAAGGGAAAGATAACCTCTCTATGGCTCAGACAGACTAAAATAAGCCATGTCCTCCAGATTAGCTCTGTACAGAATACTGGAAGCAATACTTCCAACTGAAGACATAAATAAGCATATCCAGGAGTCTATAGAAAATAAGCAGTGCTATATTTACTGAAACACAAATTGCAACAAACAAATAGCAAATCAGCTATCAAATGACTACAATGAAGACATAATTTTCAGTAACAATATTAAATTTTGATTGTCTCAAATTTCCTATAAAAGACCGATTAGCATAATTAAAAAACAAAATAAAATTTTCTGTCATATACGAGGAACTCAGTTTTTTAATTTTTTTAATAATAGACATTACCTTAAAGTAAAATGATGGATATCTCTAGTAAATGGAACTGCTAAGTAAACAGGCATTGTTATCTTAATATCTGACAAAATAGATTTCATACTAAAGCAATCAGTAGCGATAAACAAGGATACTTATTCTTTTTTTAAATTGTTTTTTATTAGTTCAAATTAGGAACAAGCTTGTTTAACATGTCGATCCCTTCTCCCTCTTCCTCCCCTCACCCCCCAAACCCCCCAACCGCGAGCTATCCCCCACCCCATTCACCCTCCACTCCCCAGGCAGGGTAGGGCCCTCAACCAGGGCTCTGCAAAGTCCACCACATCATCCTGGGCTGGGGCTGGGCCCTTCCCCATGTGTCCAGGGCAAGAGTGCATCCCTTCACATGGGATGGGCTCTCAAAGTCCCTTCTTACACCAGGGAAAAATACTAATCCACTACCAGGGGCCCCCAGGAGTGCAGAGGCCTCCTCATTGACATCCATGTTCAGGGGTCTGGATCAGTTCTGTACTGGCCTCCCAAATAGCATCTGGGGTCAATGTGCTCCCCCTTGCTCAGGCCAGGTGTTTCTGTGGGTTTCTTCAACCTGGTACTGACCCCTTCGATCTTCATTCCTCCCTCTCTTCAACTAAGTTCCAGAGTTCAGTTCAGAGTATATCTGTGGATGTCTGTCTCTGCTTCCATCATGCACTGGATTAGGGCTCTAGGATGGTACAAAAAGTAGTCATCAATCTCATTTTAGGGGAATGGCATTTAGTTTATCCTCTCCACCATTGCTTGGATTGTCAGTTCTGTCATCCTTGTAGGTCTCTGGAAATCTGAAAAATCTGGTAGAATTATTTGAAGACATCTGAATCTGGTCGTTTTGGGGAGGGTATTGCAAGACTTTTTTTTTTTTTTAATTCTTCAGTCTCTTTATTGGTTACAATTCTGTTTAAGTTGCTGATCTTTTATTTGTTTGTTGGCTTTAATGTATCCATAAATTTGTTCATTCTGTTGTTTTTTTTAACTTAACAGAGTACAGATATGTAAAGTATTCCCATACATTATTAAAATTCTTTTGTGTGTATGTTTTAATATTTTCTGGTTCATCCTGATTCTGTTATATCATGCCTATAATCTTTCCATCCAAGTAAAAAGTATAATAAGAGGGGAGAGATGATATATGATATGACAGAACAGCAGAGAATGCCAGGAACTAAGGCTTAATTGCAATGTGGATAATACAGTAGGAAAACTAGGCTTAGAAGGTTGGTTAACAAAAACAAAACATAAACCTGTGTTTTGAAACATCTTATAAAACTCTACTTATTTATAAGCTAAATAAAAGTATTTTTCTACATAAGAAAATTTGAACAGAAGTATTCCATACTACTGAATAATGCTGAATCCAGATGACATGGGTTATTAGATAGAATTCTTAGGGCCAAACACATGAAAATGAGAGGTTAGAGAGGTTTCAGAGGCATCTAAGTCAATATAGATTATTGCCATTGCTCTTGGTTTCCCTTCATACCTCTGGTTAAAAGACCTTATTGCTGAAGACACCATATACTTTTGTGGCAAGACAGAGAGAAATAATTCTTGAAATGATAAGGAAATAATCCTCTTGACTATATTTCATAGAGCTTGATTGCTCAAAGCAGACTCCTGGAAAGAAAAGATCACAATGGCCATATCCAGCAATGGATACTATGTGCTACAATACTCACTTTCCTGATTATGAGCCTCAAATAGCAATAGTGGCAAACTGTTACAGAGTCAACCAACATTTATCTTGATCATATTTGAAACTTGTGCCACAGAACATAATTCATGCATGGTACCACAAATATGGTCACAAACTATGACTGTTGAAGACATGAACCTAGTGGAGAATCTATTGATCTTGCTTTTATAAAGTTATATTTGTCAAACTGTCTTCTAAAATTTATGTTCAGAATAATAGATCTGTGGCTCACAACCTTGGTATGAGAAGCTTTTACTACATTGCAGAAGCATATTATTTCAGTACATAGCAATAAATGAAGAAATGCTGTTCAAAGAGGTGAGAATATTTGATTTTGA
The DNA here is from genome assembly GCF_003668045.3 of Cricetulus griseus. Classification (NCBI taxonomy): domain Eukaryota; kingdom Metazoa; phylum Chordata; class Mammalia; order Rodentia; family Cricetidae; genus Cricetulus; species Cricetulus griseus. The sequence goes on from NC_048601.1 coordinate 79,876,275, forward strand.
GTGTTTAGCAGCAGATGGAACATTTGTGTTATCATCCTTCTAAGACCAGAGAATATAATGGAAGTGGCAGTGAATGTTTTGGACACACATAGTTGTTGCACATAATAAATCACAATAATTGTGGTTACCTAACTACAAAAGTCCTGCAAATTATTAAGCTATTCAAAATTCCACTATGGATTAGGAAGTTGCTTCTGAGGTTCTGTGGTGTTTTGAATATTAATGGTCCCCACAGACTCATATATTTGGATACCTAGTTACCAGTGAGTGGCAGTATTTGAGAAGAATTAGAATAATTATAGGGAGGAGTCTTGTTGGAGTAGGTGTGGACTTGTTGGAGGAAATCTGTCATTTGGGGTGTGTACCTGGTGATTTAAAAAAGATCACACCAGGTCCAGAGGGTGTCCATCTTTTCATCATCCTTTTCTCTCTCTTTGCCTGTAGATCTGGATGAAGAACTCACAGCTGCTTCTCTAGCACCGTATCTGCTTGCATTGTTGCTATGTTCCTTGATATGATGATAATGGACTGAACATCTGAAGCTGTAAGTAAAACCCCCAATTAAATATTGTTTTTTAAAAGTAAGAGTGGCCTTAGTCATGATGTCTCTTCACAGTAATAGGTCAGTGGCTATGATGTTGGTAGCAGGAACTGGGGTAGTGCTATGACAGCCCAGCAGGTCTTATCATGCTGTTTGTTGTAGGAATATGGGATTTGTACTGGAAAAGCAGTTGGAGACTTTAAGTGTCACTTAGTTGATCATTCTACTAAGAGTATAGCAGAGAGTGCTGTTGAAGATGATGTGAAATGTGGAGAAGAGTCAGATTAAAAGGTTTTAGAGGGAAAGAATATTAGCAAGTGTCCATTCTTGTGACAATTTGGAAAGAATGTGGCTACTTTTTGTCCTTGTTTTAAAATTCTGCCTGAGTTTTAAGGATTCAGAGTATTAGAAAGTCACTTCTCTGAATTCTCTCATCTGGTAGGGTGAACATGCCTGTTTAGAAATTCCAGTCAGTAAGTTAAAAATAATTTAGTCATAATTAAAAATTATAAAAAATGGTGATTGGGGAAGACATGATGAAGGGTCCTAAGAGAGTTGGAGAGAGGAAGTGAAGAGTGGATGTGCTCAAGATGCATTATAGACATGTGTGAGAAACCTATCTGGATTAGACTGAGCAGAACTACAATCAAGGTATCAGGGCAAAGAAGAAGACAAACAGGATTGTTTGCTTACAAGAGAAGGGGAGAGAAAGAAGACATTTTTCCTCCAAAATCAGGCGGGAGAGTGGAGAAATGACTCAGTTGGCAGGCAATTTTTGCTCTTGCAGAGGACCGTTATTCAGTTCTGTAGACAAAATGTTAACCAAATACAATATAAAATGAATAAAACATTGTAAAATCATAAAAAGAAATTTTTGAAGAATAAATAAAAATAAAACTTTCTGAAATTCTGTTCAAGGTGTTGTCTTGTATATCAAGAAAAAGTTAAAAATATTTCCCCTTGGTATAAGAAGAGAATTTCCAACAATTTCTGAAATGGCCTTATACAGTGTTTAGCTATTTTGTACTATTTATTATCAAAGGGGCATTTTTATTATTGATTATTCTATTACCAAAATATTGTTGAAATTTAAAAAAGGAAGATTTTATATGTTACAGAATCAAATATTAAGTCATAATATGTGTAATTATAAATAATCATACTCATTTAACTAGTACACAAATTAACTCTTATTGAATGGTTAAAAGATGTATAATAAGAATTTTTAAAAATAAATATCTTTATTCTTTATTATCAGTAAGTATCTTATTTTTGTACCTGTTTTGTGTATTTACCTGTGGTTCTTTAAAAATTTCTCTAAAGAAAAGGTTTTGTGAGTGAAAATAATAAGAAGACATTAAATAGAGTAACTATAGGAACAGGAAAGTGAAAGATGAACACTGAAATAATTCTATGTTTACTTAAAATCACATTATTTATATGCTATATACATATACTTTCATTAAAGTTATTCCACATAGCACTATATTACAGTCCCTATTAAGAGCCATAGACTACCACAAGAGGCACAAAGATCTTTGTGATCACAGATAAACACTATAGCAACCCAAAATGTTAAACTCATGGGGTTGTAATAGGGATGCATACTGGTTATCAGTCGAGAAGGCTGGGGATAGATGTGGTTATTAGCCTGGTGTTTTTGTACTATCTGTGTGGCCAGGACCACATTACATCCTCCCATAGACCTAACTGTGAGCTTGTTAATATATAAAATCTGCCATATGGAAGGTGTCACATGTACTTTAAAAAGAGATTTGCTGTTGTTATAGCTTCAGCTTTATTGTGCTTATGGGACACAGTTAATTATCACTTGAAAAAAATTACCAAATTACCAAATTTTACTGTGTTTAATATGCCTAAAATAAACTACTCAGGATCAGACTACCCATAGTTCAGGCCAACAATTAAGGCTACTGAGTCACCTTGAACTGCAACAGAGGGTAGGAGCACTGGTCTGCTCACCCAAGGAGTTGCAATAGTGAATGAGTGAAATATCATGGGTTCTTCCCAGTCTTCTGAGACAAAGCATTTTATATAATTGTTAAGATGGGTGTTTAGATCAAGATGAGGGCAATGTTCAGAGCAAGAGCTCTGAAACTTTGTACAAATGACTATAAAATTTAACCTTGGATTCTGAACAAAGAATCCTTGGTGTTGGTCATTTGAAGCTCACAGGAACCAATGTAAAACTGAGTCCATGAAAAGGTGGATAAAATATTTGTCATTTATTTTTAATCTGAGCTACAGGAATGTATTGTTTGGAACCTTGTTGGATGATCATTAAAACAAAACAAAACACCAAATAAATTTCTCTGCTTCGGCTTCTCAGAGGTGTTTGAACCAGGTGTGTTCCAGCTTGCCTCCCTGCAAGGCAAGTTATAGGCTTGCCCTCTGGCCACGTGATGCCCTTCGGCCTTTTCCACACATCTGACAAGAGTGGCAAGGGCTTAGCTGCCACCTCTTAGGTTTTTCTGTTGTTCTTTTGTTTTGTGTTTCCTCACAAGGATGAGCCAGTATGGACTGACCAGCAGCCCCATCATAGGGGAAATTAAAACAGGCCCAACTTCTAGTACATATAAAAATTGCAACTAGGACAATATGACCCCTTCAGATAATCGTTTGAACTCCCCTACTTTTGTAATTCATGAATAGACAAAATAAATTTTGAGTGTGACATGAACTCAGGTGTGCATATACTACTCTGAAAACAATGCAGGCCCTCCAGCCAGGGATCACTGCTTCTACTAGGATTCCTCAAGGACATCACATTGTCATACTTGACTTAAAAGTCTACATTTTCTATAATACTTTATGTCTTGATGATAAGAAAGGTTTTGTGTTCTCTGTTCCTAATTTAAGCAATCAGCAGCTCATGACTCAGTATCAGTAAAACGTTTTACCACATGGTACACAAAATATTCCTACTATAATAAATAGTGTGTACAAAAAACACTTTAGCCAGTGCTGATTAAATTTCCCAAGGTATTGACAATTCATTTTATGGATGACATTTTCCTCTCTGGTTTGTCTAGTCAATAGTTAAATGAGTGTTTTCTTTTCATTGTAAATAAACTAAAAGAGAAACATATAAACATAGTCCTGGATAAAATACAAAAGCAATCACCTTACAATTATCTTGGATATGTTATTACACAACAGCAAATTCACCACTAATCTTTCAGATGAAACTTCTTAAGCAAGGTACCCTCAATTTATTACAAAAAATTGTGGACCAAGTCAATTTAGTATATACTTATCTTCCTGTAACTATTAAGGATTTGCCTTTGAAGACTCTCATTTAAACTACTTAAGAAACATAACATCTGAAACAGAGTGACTTATTAATTTATTAAATAATGCAGTAGCTAAAATAGTAGCTCATTAATCCCTTACTTCCTTTGCAGTTGCATGTTCTTCCTCATGAATATGTGTTGAAGTCTCCCACTATAACTGTGTGATGTCTTATTTGTGATTTGAGTTTTAATGTTTCTTTTACGAATGTTGATGCCTTTTTATTTGAGGCATAGATGTTTAGAATTGAGACTTCTATGGGATACTTTGAAAGCAGAAAAGAGGAAAGTTCATAGCTCTAAGGGCTCACATGAAGAAACTAGAGAATAGTCACAACAGAGAGTTGACTTCACAGCTGAGAGCCCTAGAACAAATGGAAGCAAAATCAACACAGAGGAGTAGATGTCAGGAAATAATCAAACTGAGGGCAGAAATCAATAAAGTCAAAACAAAGAAAACAATTCAAAGAATCAATGTAACAAAGAGTTGGTTCTTCCAGAAAATCAGCAAGAAAGACAAACCTTTATCGAAACTAACCAAAAGGCAGAGAGAGTACATGCAAATTGACACAATCAGAAATGAAAAGGGGGACATAACAACAGACATTGAGGCAATCCAAAGAATCTTCAGGTCATATTTTGAAAACATGTACTCCACAAAATTTGAAAATTTAAAGGAAATGGACAATTTTCTGGACAGATATCACTTAGAAAAACTGAATGAATAACAGATAAGCAACATAAACAGACCTATAACCTCTAAGGAAATAGAAGCTGTCATCAAAAGTCTCCCAACCAAAAAAAGCCAAGGGCCAGATGGCTTCAGTTCAGAATTCTACCAGAAAATTCGAAGAAAAGCTAATACCAATACTCCTCAAATTGTTTCACACAATGGAAGCAGAAGGTTCATTGCCAAACTCTTTTTACAAGGCTATAATTATCTTGGTACCCAAGCCACACAAAGACACAACTAAGAAAGAGTACTACAGACCAATATCCCCCATCAACATAGATGCAAAAATACTCAATAAAATACTGGCAAAGTGAATCCAAGAACATATCAGAAAAATCACCCACCATGACAAAGTAGGCTTCATTCCAGGGGTGCAAGGATGGTACAACATTCAAAAATCTGTCAATGTAATCCAAAATACCAAGGGGATACACATTGGAAAGGAAGAAGTCAAGCTTTTACTATTTGCAGATATTATGATAGTCTACATAAGTGAACCTAAAAACTCAACCAGGGCACTCCTACAGCCAATAAACACCTTCAGCAAAGAGGCAGGATACAAGATTAACTCAAAAAAATCAATAGCCCTATATATATGGATGATAAATGTGCTGAGAAAGAAATCAGAGAAACATCACACTTTACAATTGCCATAAACAACATAAAATACCTTGGGGTAATGCTAATGAAAAAAGTAAAAAACCTGTATCACAAGAATTTTGAGTCTTTAGAGAAAGAAATTAAAGAAGATACCAGAAAATGGAAGGATCTCAACATAGTAAAAATGTCAATGTTGCCAAAAGCAATCTACAGATACAATGAAATCCCCACCAAAATCCCAGCACAATTCTTCACAGAACTTGAAAAAACATTTTTCAACTTTATATTGAGAAACAAAAGACCCAGGATAGCCAAAACATCCCTGTACAATACAAGAACTTCCGGAGGCATCACCATCCCTGATTTCAAGCTCTATTATAGAGCTATAGTCCTGAAAACAGCTTGATATTGGCACAAAAACAGACAGGTCAACCAATGTAATAGAGTTGAAAACCCTGATATTAACCAGCACACCTATGAACATCTGATTTTTGATAAAGAAGCCAAAGCTAAACAATGGAATAAAGAAAGTATCTTCAACAAATGGTGCTGGCATAACTGGATGCTGGCATGTAGAAGACTGCAGATAGATGCATGTCTATCCCCATGCACAAAAATTAAGTACAAATGCATTAAAGACCTCAACATAAACCCAGGCACACTGAAATTATTAGAAGAGAAAGTAGGAAATACCCTTGAACGAATTGGTATAGGAAACTGCTTCTTGAACATAACACCAGTAGCACAGACACTGAGATGCACAATTAATAAATGGGACCTCCTGAAACTGAGAAGCTTCTGTAAGGCAAAGGACACACTCAACAAGACAAAATGACAGCCCACAGAATGGGAAAAGATATTCACCAAGCCAACATCTGACAGAAGGCTATTCTCCAAAATTTACAAAGAACTCAAGAAGCTAGTCTCCAAAACGCCACATAATCAAATTAAAAATTAGGGTACATAACTAAATAGACAATTCTCAATAGAGGAATCTAAAATGGCTGAAAGACGCCTAAGAATGTGTTCAGCATCCTTAGCCATCAGAGAAATGCAAATCAAAACAAATCTGAGGTACCATCTTACTCCTGTTAGGATGGTCAAAATAAAAAACATCAATGACAGTTTATGCTGGAGAGGTTGCAGAGAAAGGGGAACACTCCTCCACTACTGGTGTTAATGCCAAATTATACAGCAACTTTGGAAATCTGTATGGTGATTCTTCAGGAAAATGGGAATCAGTCTACCACAAGATCCAGCAATTCCACTCTTAGGCATATACCCAAAAGTAGCTTATTACTACAACTAGGACATCTGTTCAACTATTTTCATAGTAGCATTATTTGTAGGGCTACTGATTTTTTGTTTTAATCTTGTATCCTGCCACTTTGCTGAACATATTTATCAGCTTTAGGAGTTCCCTGGAATAGTTTTTCGGGTCACTTGTGACAACTATCATATCATCTGCAAATAGTGAAATAGTTTTCAAATTTGTATTCGCCTGATTTCCTTTTGTTGTCTTATTGCTCTAGCCAGAATTTCAAGCAAAATATTCAAGAGGTATGGAGAAAGTGGGCAGTCTTCTTTTGTTCCTGATTTTATATTTAAATTTCTCTCCATTTAATTTGATGTTGACTGTTGTTTTGCTGTATATTGCTGTATATGTTAAGGTATGTTCCTGTTATCCCTGATCTCTCCAAGACCTGTATTGTGGAGGGATGTTGGATTTTGTCAAAGGCTTTTTCAGCATCTAGTGAAATGATCATGTGGTTTTTCTTTTTCAGTTTGTTTATGTGGTGGATTACATTGATGGATTTTCATATGTTGAACTATTTTGCATCTCTGGGATGAAGCCTACTTGATCATGGTGGATGATTTTTCTGATATGTTCTTAGATTCACTTTGCCAGTATTGTTTTGAGTATTTTTGCATAAATGTTCATGAGTGATATTGGTCTGTAATTTACTTTCTTAGTTTTGTCTTCATGTGGCTTCTTTACCAATTGCAGCCTCATAAAGAGTTTGGCAATGACCTTTCTGCTTCTATTGTGTGGAACACTTTGAGAAGAATTAGTATTATCAGTTCTCAGAATTTCTTATAGAATTCTGCACTAAAATATTTTGCCCTATGCTTTTTGTTGTTGGAAGATTTTGTTGACTGCTTCTATTGCATTAGGGGTTAAAGGTCTATTTAAATTGCTTGTCTATTCTTGATTTAATATTGATGAATAATATCTATCCAGAAAATTGTACATTTCCTTTACATTTAGAATTTTGAGGAATACAGGTTTTCAAACTATGGCCTGATTATTCTCTGGATTTACTCAGTGTCTGTTGTTATGTCCCCCTTTTCATTTTTGATTTTTTTAAATATGTATATTGTCTCTCTGCCTACTGTTTAGTTTGGAGAAAGGTTTGTCTATCTTATTAATTTTCTAAAAGAACCAACTCTTTTTTACATTGATTCTTTGTATTGTTTTCCTAGTCTCTACGTTATTGATTTCAGCCCTCAATTTGATTATTTCCTGGCGTCTACTCCACCATGGTGAGTTTGCTTTTTTTTTTTTTTGTTCTAAAGCTTTCAGTTGTTCTGTTAATTCTCTAGTGTGACTATTCTCCATCTTCTTCATGTGGGTACTTAGTGCTATGAACTTTCCTCTTAGCACTGGTTTCAAAGTGACCCATAAGTTTCAGTACATTGTTTCTTAATTTTCATTGAATTCTAGGAAAACTTTAATTTCTTTTTTTACTTCTTCTTTAACCCATGATTGGTGCAATTGCACATTATTCAATTCTGCAATTTGTGCTGTTGTTGAATTCTCCCTTTAAAGCATGGTTGTATGATAAGATACAGGGGGTTGTTCCATTTTTTGTACCTATTGAAGTTTGCTATATTGCCAAGTATGTGGTCAATTTTAGAGAAGGTTCCATGTGGTGCTGAGAAGAAGGTATATTCTTTTGTGTTTGGATGGAATGTTCTATCGATGTTTGTTAACCCAATTGGTCTTATCTTCTGTTATTTCCTTTGATTTTTGTATTCTGTTAGTTATGCTTTCATCTGTGATTCCGGATTGTTTACCCAGGTTTTCTATTTCTAGCATTCTCTCAGACTATGGTTTTTATTGTCTCTATTTCAGCTTTCAAACCTTTCACCATTTGAATTGTTTCTTGCAATTTTTGGTTTGTATTTTCCTCCATTTATTTAATTTTTTTCCTTCCATTTCTTTAAGGATTTTCTCATTACCTCTTTGAAGGTCTCTATTCTCTTCATAAAGTTGGCTTTAAGGTTATTCTCCTCTGTTTCATCTGTGTTTGGATGTTCAGGTCTTGCTGGTGTGGAGTCCCTCAACTCTGGTGATATCATATTGATCTTTCTGTTGTTGATTCTGTTCTTCTACTGTTGTCTTCCCATCCCTTCTTCCAGTGTGTACTTGTGGGGTCTCTCCATCTCCTGCTGCATATGGGACCAAGGTCCTCTTCCATTGTGGGCAAGCAGGTCCAATTCTCTGATAGTTCCCCTCTTCCCATTGGAAGATGTGGGATAGTACTATGACTTTGCCAGATTCTGGATGTGCTGTTTTGACAGGATGGGTTCCCCAGTGTTCACTCTCCATGCCTCAGGAGACTCTGAGCCAACTTTCCACATTTCTATGAGAATTATAGTCTTCTGAACTCCTAAAAGAATGACCCATACACTTCTGTGTAGAGCATATGAAGACTTCTATAACTCACAGCTCCACCCTTTTGTATGTCCTCTCCATAGGCCCTAAAGAGTCTAAGATTTACATGTTTTGGTTTACCTAAGCAACAATCCAACCTAGTCTCTCTGGTACTGTTTTCTGTACTAGCTACTGTGACAGTTTAGTCAGGTTGGTAACTTACCTACTTCTGCAATCAACTAAAATTCAAGCAGTCAGACACTTCTGTGTTGGATTTTCTTAATTAGATTAGTTGCAGCAGAAAAAAATGCTAAATCTGGGCCATATCATCTAGTGCCAGCCCACACAAAATTATGTGGAAGAAGGAGACTTTGTCTTTTGTCTGTTGGCCCTCTACTTGGAAAGTTCTTCTACCATGTTGCTGCAGTGAGTATAAAATCCAGATTCTTGGAATTCCAATGCAGACTTTCAGAAATCCTCTAGGACTCAGACATCATTGAACTATTAAAACATCCAGTGTGTGTTCTGAATAACTACTGATTTTGAACATGTTTTGCTGTGATATATCCATTGTATAGCCATTCTAATTATCTATTTATATATATTTCAATTTGTATGTTGGTTCATTCATTCTATCAGTTATGTTCCCTTAGAATACTCTGATGAATTTGATGTTTTTGTATTCCATGAACTAATACCTGACAGAAACAACATGAGGGAAGAGTGATTTATTTTGCTTCATGGTTCAGCCCATCATAATAAGGAAGGCATAATGAATGAATGCATCTCTGGCAACAGGTATGTGAATATGTACATATTTATATATGCCATATCAGGAAGCAGTCAAAACTGGCTGGAGTGTGTCTAATACAAATGTCATAACCCTGCCTAAGTTTACATACATGTGCCAACATCACTTTCTAGAAGTTTTAAACACTTAAGGGACATTTAATATTCAAGCAATCATCAGGTCTCATAGAACCAAAGGCCATTACAATTCTGTGTTTATTAATTCATTTAAGTATGTTGGAGAACTCTTTCTGGTGCCAGATGAGGTCTAGATCATCGTTGGTTTCTAGATAGATGTTATTGTGGAGTCTCAGGGAGTTAGTTGCCAGTAACCTTCTTAGGCCATTGAAGATCAAACAAATCCTATCAATATTCAGGTTTATTTTATCTGAGCGTTATATGAATCATGAAGTACTGGTATGTGGTTGTCCAAAGTTGACTCTAAGGCTGAGATTTAAGTAGATCAGATTGTCCTATCACCAAGAAGGTATCTATTAATACCAAGGAGACCTAGAGATTGTATCTATGAGCTCTTATATGAAATTTTTAGTTTCTGTCTGATGTTGGGTCTCATCAGAGCATGGAAAGCCTTAAGCTTCAATTTAATGATCTGTTCTAGGCATTCATGCACAACTCCTCAGCTGTGTGTGATTGACTGGGGAGTTGTGGAAGCAGCAGACTGGATAATGTTGTTGAAGTGGCTGTCTTTAAGTATTAGTATTAAGTATTAAAGTATTTATATTCTGTATCGATTGTCAACATGGCCTGAATAAAATTAGTGTAGCAGCAAATGTAGACACATTAGTGTGGATGCTTCAATTATTTCAATTAGATCCTTCAGCAAGAATAGTCCCTAGGAAACAAGCTCTTGGTCAGGAGTCTTACATGTAAACACATGGACTCTTTCTTCCTGGTACAAAGGTCAAATTAAAAAGGAAAGATAGAAATTCTCAGGAAGTCTCCAATATGCTAAATTCTATCCATGTATTGGCAATCTAAAGTAAACAATTAATACCAAATAGAGTTATCCATAATGAAAACTATTCTTTTAACCTTCTGATCTGCTCCTTCTACTTTTCCTAATTGTATGGTACAAAACTAGGTTATAAAAGAATTCTGTCTATGTCACTCATGGTACTATTATGTTTCATAAACATTTCATCATACCCAAGAGTATATACAACATTTTCTTTGTCAGTTAAACAAGTGACCATGTTAGGTAGTGCAATTAGAACTGCCTAAGCTATATGCACAGAAACTACTTCAAATGCAATATCCTCTCTAGTGTATATCTGTGACAATCTACTTTTTCCTAAGAAAATTCAATGTCTGTATCCTTATCAACTGGTCTGTTTTTCAAAGACACATAGTATTATAGTAGAAGAGCATCTGGCCTACGAGCTCTACAAATGTCTCTAGAGTAACAAGTTTGGGGCTAAAAAAAATCTTCAGTGACATTTTCATGAATCTGTTGTTTCACTCTGCAGACTTCTGTAAACAGAGTAAGTCTGAGGGGATAACGCATCACAAGTAGTGTCAAGGCAGACACTGTAATGTTTGTATGGGAGGCTGATATTTAGGAGGTAGGATGATGGTTCACTCAAGCATGGGTGGGGCTAATCTTGTGTTGTTCTGCTAGAGGCATGATGGACTTGACTTACTGGACCTGTCCACATTGTAGGAAATTCACTATACATTGATTGATTGTGAGTCATTGTTCCTTGCATGACGGTGATAAACTGGCAAATGTTCCTCCAAACAAAATTAATATGTATAAGACAAGTGTACAAAAGAAGATTTTCTTGTTTTTTTATTGTTTATTTTGCACATATAAAATGTCTTCTTTTATCCAATCATCTGAACAACAGGGAAATAGGTATTATTACAACTATACATCATTTGAAAAAGTAAGCCTCTGTGAGGTTATGAGCTGGCAACTTTGGTCATATCAAGTATATCAAACTGTCTATTATCTTGGCTTCTCTGGAGGGAAAGAAACAAAACAAAATAGGAGTTAGACAAGCAGTTCTTAACCTATAGGTCTCAACCCATTTGGAGGGCTAATGACTCTTTCACAAGGGTCATCTAAGACCATCTAAAAACACAGAGATACTAATATTATGATTTTAGCAGTATGAAAATTACAGTTATGAATTAGAAAGAAAATAATTTTATGCCTGGAGTTCACGACAGTATGAGTAACTATATTAAAGGGTCACAGCACTGGGTTGGACACTAAAAAAGTTCCAAAATTAGCAGTCTGCAAACTGAGTCGAGGAAAGGACTTGCTAGAGTATGTTATTGAAAAACAATATTCCAATACAGACTTTCTCCCCTGGGACGTTTTCTTTGTCCACAGTATTAATATATTATTAGATGAGGCCCTCCCATTTGATAAGAGGATGTCTGCTTCCCTGAGTGTACCAACTCCAACAAAAATCTTAGCTACAAACTTAGGGAAACTGAATAATATTAGCTAACAGTTTTGGTAGCATGTGTACCAAGAACTTGTAATACAAAATGAAACATCAAATGCCCATGCATTGTCAATCTCTCAACCATATGTACTTCCTTAAACTGTGTTTCATTTACAAGGAAATTCAAATATGTTTAAACCCCATCCAACACAGTGCATCTATTTAGTATATCATATAAAACCACAAAAAAGCTGGATATGGTGGAATCTGGATCTGGTGATTAATGACTGTAATTCCAGTACTGAGAGACTGAGAAAGAAGGATCATAAATTTGAATCCACTCTGAGTTTCACAGCAATACTCTATCTCAAAGACAGCAGGAGAGTAGACAATTCAATTTGCACCTATGTAATTGCTAATGCTATAGAGTATTTTTAAATGTTATTTATATTATTCATTATTAATATTTTTTCTTTGAGAAATCTCTGTTCACATTCATGTCCTACATTTTTGTTGACTTTGCTCTTTGTTGTGGTGATGTTTAGTTTTTTGAATTGTTTGTGTGTTCTAGATAGTGATCATTTGTTGGATGAATACTGGCAAAGATAGTCTCCCATCCTGTGGGTCATCTCTTCACTAAATTGTCTCATTTACTTTGCTGGCAGAAGTTTTTTAGTGTTCTGAAGTGATACTTGTCACAGTTGGCTATTTTTTTCTGAATAATTGTATATCTTTTTTAGAGGCCTTGCCTCTACCTATGTCTTGTAGAGTATCCCTTACATTTTCTTTGAGACATTTCAGAGGAAGAAGTTTCAGATTTTATTATGAGATCTTTGAGCAATTTGGCATCTATATTTTTTGTATTGGATGAGAGATGGCAACATAGTTGTATTCCTCTGCATGTGAATATCCAGTATCCAATATCTTCTGATAAAAAATTATTTATTTCCTCCAAAATGTGATTTAGTATTTCAGTCAAAATTAGGTGGCTGATGTTAATGGGCTTGTGTCTTAATCTTCTATTCTATTTGATCAACATGATTCTTTTTGCCAAATCACATCTGTTTTTATTCTATAAATCGATAATATAATTTGAAATCAGATATGTTGATAATGCCAATATATAAATTGCCTTGTTTACTGTTTACTGTTTTATTGCTGTGAAGAGATACCATAACTAAGAACACTTACAGAAGGAAGCATTTAATTGGAGGCTTTATTAGTTTCATAAGGTTACCTCATGATCATCGATGGTGGGAGCAGTGTGGCTGGTAGGCAGGCATGGCACTGGTAAGAGAACTTACATCCCAATCTTCAAGGTGGAAGAAGAGAGAGAATGAGACCTAAAAGGCTAGGGCTTTTGCAACCTCAAGGTCCACCTGCAACCCCAGTAATACACTTCTTCTACCAAGACCACACCTCTCAATCCTTCCTAAACAATCTAGCAACTGGAGAGCAAGCATTCCAACATGAGCCTATAGTGACTATTCTCATTCAAATCACCAAATGTACATATTTTTATTTTTAGTTGATTATTTCTCTAGCTATTGTTTTTCTTTAGTTTGTATAAATTTAATTGTTTCTATTTCTTTTAAAAATTGTGCTGAGGTTTTGACTGGTATTGCAATGAAACCATAGATGGCCATTTTCACAATGTTGTTTCTACTAAATTACAAGTAAGGAAGTTATTCTTAAAGTGCCCTTTCTCTATTTTTTATTCAGAATTTAAGACTATACAGGGATTTCATCTTATCAAAAGATGGCTATCATCAATTAATGATATTAAATGTTGGAGAAGACATGAGGGAAGAGGGAGATATGTCTGCACTTGTTGGGAGTACAAACTGGTAGTTAACTTGGAAATTAGTGTGGAGATTTCTTAGAAAGCTAGAGACAAAACTACTGTTTGTCCCAGCTCTATCACTTTTGGGCATACACTCAAAAAGTAATATATCCTGCAACAGAAATACTTGCTCATCTCCTTTTAATTGATATATTATAATCAGTAGCCTAGAAATGGAATCAACCTAAATGTCCATCAGCTATGAATGCATGATTAGAGTGTGTACACAATGGAATTTTATGCAGCTATATAAGAAGAAAGTGAAATTTGAAAGGAAATGTATGGAAAATTTAAGCTGAATGAGATAACTCATTCAGATTAACAGACCTACATGTTCCCTCTCAAGTGTGGATCCTAGTTTTGTATCTTTAGAGTTTGTGTTTAATGTGAAGTACATCTAAAAGCCAGGTCAATAGAAAAGTGTGTTTGAGGTGAGGAATGCTTAAAGGGATGGAGAATAGAAGAAAAGTATAAAATAGAGAAAGAAAATACTGGTGAGTTTTAATAGGGATTTTGGTGAAGCGATGGGGGAAATGAGTGTGGCTGGAGTGAAAGTTAACCAAATCATAGGAGGTATGGAAAAACTATACAGACACTGCATACTTCATGAGCCTTAAAAAAGTTTAAAATGGCTTTCATTTAAAAGGAGGAATAATGTACATAGATAATCTTAGTGCTAGGTGTGATGTACCGCTTTATGGGTTGTTTGAACAGAGACCTTCACACTTGACATGCTTTTGCCATTACTCTTAGCTGTCCATCAAAACTTGTTAGTAAATCTCTATTATTGAAGATACCACACACATTTCAAGGTACAGAGAAAACAATCTGGGACTGAGCTATAAAATTTCTCTCTGCTGGTTATCTTTCTTAGTGCTGTAGGTGTTGTATAGGCTTCATGGGGAGAAAATACTTTCACAGTCTTACCCAGCTGTGACACCCTACTAACTCTAATACACACCTCCCAGGCAAAATGTACAATAGTGGTATAAAAGGATGAGTACACCAACTGATCTTTTATTGGATTGAGACTCTCTGGAAAGGAAAGAATTTATTGCCAGTACTGATAATCTGGTCAAACACTCAATTGTGAAGAGGTTTTAAGCCTTAGGAAGGAATTTACTGCTATTTTTCAGCTAATCTGACATGGTAGTAAGCTGTCTCCTTAATATCTATGTTTTTCTATGTTTACTCTAGGCCTTAAGAAGAGAAGAATTTTTTTGCAAATAATGAATACATAAAGTGATGAAGAGAATAATGGGTAATGATCTTCCTTAAATAGAATATTTATACCACCTCCACTAAGACACAGGAAAGAAAGGGTGGAAAGAATGTGAGAGCCACAGAATAGGGAGAGGGGCAGTGAAAAAATTCTTTTAGGCACGACACACAAAATACAAACATAATCTTATAGTAGCTGGCCAAAATATGTGTATACAAGATCAGGCCTTACAACTGTCAATCATGAATCGGGAAGGTATACATAGGGCCTTTATACTACCTGCTGAAGAATTATCATTTATGAATTCTGGAGGAGGGACATAGAGTATCTTCAATTGTGTACTCACTGAAGAGTCTGCTAGGCTCCATTTGATATTTATAAATTCAAGGTCACAACAATAGCAGTGATACATTAGGAGCAATATGTCAGACAATTGTGTTGTTCTAACATAGAATATATGTATACAAATCATATGGTAAGACAGTATACATTTTTTAATATAGAAAAAAGAAAAATAACCCTGATAAAACATTGTGAGATAAGAAAACTCTAAACATGCTTTCTAGTTAATTTTCTGTTAGCCATCTAATCTGGGCATTCATTTTGCCCTTAAGAGCAGTTTATTAATCCCCGTGACCTCAGTAGCTAGCTGAGACACAGACAGTGACTGCATCAGTCAGACCAAGAGGTGAATGACTAGTCTCCCAGTTGGATAGCTCAGTCTCTAGACCCTAGGCCCCAGGTCAAAACCCCAGTCCCATTTCTCACCCTTATCATCCACACTAGCCAGTCAGCAGGCAAGTCTCCTGAAGACAGGCTGCTCCACCAGTACTCATATTACCTTGTAATCTACAAGCCCCATTCTGTTCCCAAACTCACCCATCCCCCAAAACCTCAGCTTCTCCCCCAGACATAAACAGAGACTGCACCAATTGGATCCAAGTAAAGCTCACTGAGACACAGTGGCTGCAAAGATTGGACAAAGAGGCATGGATACTTCCTGCATCACCTGAAGGAATAGATAAACAGATACCAGTGAAAGATATGTTCAAGAACCTAAAGAGCAATATGGCACCACCAGAACCTAGTGGTTCTACAAGAGCAAGACAGGAGAAAATGAATTTTAAATTAACCTTAGGAAGATGATAGAGACAATTAAAGAGGAAAGGAGAAATTTGCTTAACAAAATCCAGGAAAAGTACTTTGGGAGTCCATTCCACATTGAGGGATACTCCCTGAGTCTAGGTTCACTGGGGTGAACCTAGGCCCTTTCCCAAAGGATATGACAGACTCTGAAGACCCACTATGCAAGGTCTCACCCTCCCTGGGGAGCAGAAAGTGTATAGGATAGGTAGGGTGTTAGTTGGCGGGGGGGGGGGGGGCAGGGGAGAGGGGAGGGAGAGGGAACTGGGATTGACATGTAAAACAATCTTGTTTCTAATTCAAATTTAAAAACTGTAGAAAAACAAAAAACAAGATGAATATCTGCACAAATATTCAATAAAAAATCGAGGAGAAAGACAAAATTTGGAAGAAATCAATAAATCTCTTAAAGAAAGCCAAGAAAACAAAGAAAAAGAAATCAACAGGTGAAGGAAACAGTTTAAGACTTGAAAATTGAAGTAACAAGAGAGAAAACACAAACTTAGGGAATTCTGGAAATATAAAATCTAGATAAGTTAACAGGAATTGTAGATGCATACAAATCCAACAGAATGCAAGAGATGGAAGACAGAATCTCGGGAGTTTAAGATACAATAGAGGAAATAGATTTATCAGTCAATATCAGTCAAAGAAAATGTGAAAGCCAACAAATCCTTAACACAAAGCATCCAGGAAGTCTGAGACAGCATGAAAAGACGAACCCAAGATTAATAAGGATAGAAGAAAAAAAAAAACATACTAGCTCAAAGACAAAATTATATTTAACAAAATCATAGAAGAAAACTTTCCCAATCTAAAGAAGGAAATGCCAGTGAAGATACCAGAAGCTTACAGAACACCAAATAGACTGGACACAAAAAAGTTCCTTCTTCATGTAATAATCAAAACACAAAATATATAGAATAAAGATAGAATTTTAAGGGTTCCAAAGCAAAAATGCCAACTAACAATGCACACCCATCATAATATCACCAAGCTTCTCCATGGATATTCTGAAAGCCAAAAGATCCTAGACAGACATTATGCAGACAGTATAAAACAGCATGATGTCAACCCAGAATACTACACCCAGCAAAACTTTCAATTGCCATAGATGGAGAAAACAAGATATTCAATGACAAAACCAGATTTAAAAGACACCTATCCACAATCCAACCTTATAGAAAGTACTAGGAGGAAAATGCCAAGGCAGTTAGCTGCACCCAGGAAACAAAAAGGCCATGGGTCTAATCTTATACCAGCAAATCTTAAAGAAGAGAAACACATACACACCAAAGTCAACAAACAAAAATCAAAACAAGAATTAACAGTCACTGGTCATTAATATCCCTTAATATCAATGGACTCAATTCAACTATAAAAATACACAGGCTAACAGAATGGGAGGGGGGCATCCTTCCTTCTGCTGCATACAAAAAACTCACTCCAATTTCAACAGACATTATATCAGAGTAAAAGTTTGAGGAAAGATTTTCCAATCAAATGGACCAAAGAAGCAAGCTTGTGTAGCTATCCTAATATCAAACAAAATGGACATCAAACTAAAGGTAATCAAAACAGATAAAGAAGTTGATTTCCTATTCATACTAGGAAAAGTCCATTAAGATGGAGTCTCAGTTCTGAACACTTATGCCCCAAGCAAGGGCACACACATTTGTAAAACAAACATTACAAAAGCCTAAATGGCACTTTAAATCCCACATGTATATAGTGGGAGACTTCAATAACCCAGTCTCACCACACAGAAACCTAACAGAGAAATGAGGGCAGTAACAGATGTTATGATTCAATTGGACTTAACAGACTTCTATAGAAAATTCCATCCAACCCAAAAAGAATATACCTTCTTCTTAGCACCTCATAGAACCTTTTCTAAACCTTAACTTACAAAGAAAATCTCAATAGATAGAAAATAGTTGGAATACACCCCCTGTATATTATCAGATAACCGTAGCTTAAAATTAGAAATCAACTACAACACGAATTGCAGAAATGGAAACTGAATGATGCTAAATTAATCACCCCTGGTTCAAAAAAAGAAATAAAGAAAAAATAAACTTCCTAGAATTCAATGAGAATGAATGTACAACATACCCAAACTTATGGGAAACTATGAATGCAGTATTGAGAGGAAAGCTAGTAGCACTCAATGCCTACATAAAAAGGTGGAAAATCTCACACTGGCAAATTAGAAGCATTCCTGAAACTCTATAAAAAAAAAAAAGGAAGAAAACTCACCCAGGAGGAGTAGACACAGGAAATAATCTAATTGAGGTCTAAAATCAAATAAAAGGGAAACAAAGAAAAAATACAAAGAATCAATAAAACCAAGAGTTGGTTCTTCAAGACAATCAACAAGATAGACAAAACCTTATCCTGCCTAACCAAAAAGGCAGTGAGAGAATATCCAAATTAACAAAATCAGAAATGAAAAGGGGGGCATAATGACGGACACTGAAGAAATCCAGGGTATCATCAAGTCACACTTTGAAAACTTGTACTCTACAAAATTGGAAAATTTAAAAGAAATTAAGAATTTTTTGGATAGGTTCCACATACCAAAATTAAATTATGTCCAGATGAACAATTCAAATAGACTTCTCAAGAAATAGAAGCAGTCATTAAAAGTTCCGCCCCCCTGCACAAAAAAAAAAAAAAAAAAAGCACAGGAAAAAGATGGCTTCATGACAGAATTCTGCCATAGTTTCAAAGAAGAGCTAATACCAACACTCCTCATATTGTTACAAACAATAGAAACATAAGGAACTTTGCCAACTCCTTTTATGAGGCTACAGTAACCCTGAAACCTCAATGAAACAAAGAGAAAACATAGAAAGAGAACTAGGACCAATGCCCCTCATGAACATTGACACAAAAATACTCAATAAAATACTGGCTATCTGTAACTAAGAACACATCAAAAAATTTAGGCTTCATTACAGAGAAGCTGAGTTGGTTCAACACATTGAAATTCTGTCAATGTAATCCTCCATAAAAACACACTGAAAAAAAAAAAAAACATATCACCATCTCATTAGATGCTGAAAAAGCCTTTGGCAAAATCCGACATTTCTTCATGATAAAGTCTTGGAGAGATCAGGGATACAAGGAACATACCTAAACATAAGAGAAGCATTTACAGGAAGCCAACATCAAATTAAATGGAGAGAAACACAAAGTGATTACACTAAAATCAGGAATAAGACAAGGCTGTCCACTCATTCTATATCTACTCAATATAGTACTTGACTTTCTAGTGAGAACAATATAAACAATTGGAGATCAAGGGGATACAACCTAGATAGGAAAAAGTCAAACTATCACTATTTGCAGATGATATGATTGTATACACAAGTGACCCCAAAACTCTACCCAGCAATTCTTATCACTGATAAATACATTCAGTAATGTGGTGGTGTACAAGATTACCTGTAAAAATCAGTAGCCCTCCTATATATAATTAATAAATGGGCCTAGAAAGAAATCAGAGAAACATTGCCCATTACAATAACCACAAGTATAAAATATCTTGGTTTAAATCTAACCAAATAAGTGAAAGATCTGTAAGACAAAAACTTTAAGTCTCTAAATGGTACAATGGGATAAAGAAAACAGCTTCAACATAGGATGCTGACATAACTAAACGCCAACATGTAGAAGATTGCAATCAGATCCACATTTATCCCCATGTACAAAACTCAATCCAAGTGGACAAAAGACCTCAACATAAATCCAGCCATACTGAAACACTCAGAAGAGTAAGTGGGAGGTAGCCTTGAATGCATTGGCACGGGGGACCACTTCCTAAATATAACAGCAGTAATACAGATACTGAGAGCAACAGTCAATAAATGCAACCTTCTGAAACTGAAAATTTTTCACAAGACAAAGGACATGGTACATAAGACAAAGCAGCAGTCTGCAGAATGGGAAATATCTTCACTAACTCCACATCTGACAGAGGGCTGATTTAAAAAATATACAAATAGCTCAAAAAGCAGACATCAAAATACAAAATAATCCAAATAAAAATGGGATAAATTTCTAAACAGGGAAGTCTCACCAGAAGAATCTCAAAGGACAAAAAAGACATATTAGGAAGTGCTCAACATCCTCAATCATTAGGGAAATGCAAACAAAAAAGACTCTGAGATATTGTCTGAACATCTGTCTGAATGGTTAAGATCATAAATACTTGAAGTCAGAATATGTAGAAGAGGATGAGAAGTAAGGGATCAATCCTCCCCTGCTTGTTGGAGTGCAAACTTGTACAGTCACTTGGGAAATTGGTCGGACAGTTTCTCAGAAAATTGGGAATCAATTTACCTCAAGAACCAGTGATACCACTCTTGGGCTTATACCGAATAAATGCTCAATTGTATCATAAGGTAACTTGCTCAACAATGTTCATAGCAGCGTTTTTTATAATAGGCAGAACCTGAAAACAACCTAGATGGTCCTCAACTGAAGAATAGATAAAGAAAATGCAATACCTTTACACAATGGAATGTTACTCAGTGGTAAGAAAAAATGGCATAATGAAATTTAAGGCAAATGGACTGAACTAGAAAAAAGTATCCTGAGTGAGGTAACCCAGACTCAGAAAGACAAACACAGCATGTACTCACTCTTCAGTGGATACTAGATATAAAGCAAAGAATATCCACAATGCAATCCACAACTCCAAAGAAACTAGGTAAAAGGGGGACCCTAAGAGGTTCCCTGTGAAGGGGAATTAGGTGAAATTTCTTGAGTAAACTGGGGGAGAGAGGAGGTGGTAAAGGGGAGAGGATGTGGGATGAGAAATTGAGGGACCAGGGTGGTCGAGTTTGGAGAGGAATGGCGAGGAAGATCAATGAAAGATATATCTTGATAGAGCCATTATAGATTTAGAAAGAAACCTGGTGCTAGGGAAATTCATAAGAATCAACAAGGATGATCCCAGATAAGACGCCTAGCAACAGTGGCGACCATACAAGAATTAGCCTTCCCCTGTAACAGGTATTGGTGAATACCTCAACTGTCATCATAGAGCCTTCATCCAGTAATTTTATGGAACCAGATGCAGAGATCCACAACCAGGCATGAAGCTGTGCTCTGGGTATCCAGTCAAAGAGAGGGAGAAGGGAAAATATGAGAAAGGGAGGTGAAGATCATGAATGGCAAATCTACAGAGACTTCTGGTTCTTTCCTTCTGTCTTTCCATCCTTTCTTCTGCAGTGATCCCTGAGCCTAGGGAAAGAAAGGGTATAGTTTAAACATCAGAGAACATACAGGCAACACGAACAGGAATTCAGTTAGTGAATCAGAACAAGAGATAAGTGGTGAACTTCAGAAGGAAACCTAGTAGGGTGAATAAGAAAGTCGCTGGGCATGAGAGAATTGGGAGATTAAATTAAAACATGTGGTAAGCATTCTGAAATTCTAAAACAACAAGAAAAAAGGAATAAGAGCACTTTGCCCATGTATCTGCTCCATCAAGCTGCTGTCTTTGGAATGACAGAGAACATGATGATACTGGTGAACAACAGCAACAGGAACAAAAAGGACCTGTAGTTGTACTTATGTTTGTACTAAGAGAATAAGAGAATTTCTTAATGCAAAGCAATGCTGTGCAGAACACCATGATACTTTATGAGGCAATGTGAAAGCATGCCCAGTTCGTCAAGAATCTAAATTAGCTTACTTATCACTGAATTGTGTTCAAGTGCTGAAAGACTCAAGATCTGAAGCACTTGTTATGGTAGATTATGCACAATCATATTACAGAAATTTTTAGCAATTTTTTGTGTGATTAGAAAAAAAAGACTATCCCAAGTTCTTTACTACTTGCGAGTCTCAGTTTTGTAAATTTTCTCTTTATGTCTGATTTCAAACTACCAAGAATATATTGTAGAAGATAAGGCTGGAAAGTGATTTGAATTGTTTCCTATATAATATATTTTACACCATAAGTAATAAAGACATATTCTGAAGATACTAGTAAATGGTACTAGTAGTTAATAATGAATACTTGTAATAAATATTAATGTCAATAGGAACAGATTCTTTTTAAGCATTTATATTTTATAACTTTGGTATAATTTAGTTTTAAGTTCATATAACTTGATTTTTAAGAATGATGGACTTTAAAAATTAGCTCAGATAATTCCTAAAAGTTTAAGTATTTGTTCACAAACCAGTCAATCAACTCATGAAAATTATAACATTGATGAGTACAGGAATATAGGCACAACCTCAGCATAAATGTCAGCATGCTCAATGGAAGGAACTTACTAGAGAGATGTGGAGATGAAATTGACAAAGTCACAGAAGCTGAAGTCATCTCTGATGGTCTTTAAGGCTCTTACATGTAAATGGCTGTCTAGTCTGTCTGTCTTAAAAGATCACAGCTATCTCTATCAACACCTGCCTTTCTTCCTTCCCTCACTTCTCCATCTATTTTGTGCCAACAGCCCTCTCATATTCTAACCTTTGGACCAAGAAACTGTTAACTAGATGGCACAGGGGTTTTGTGTCAGGAAATATGAAGTTTCAACATAGCATTCCCCTTAAGTCAAAAGAAATCATGAGTAAAATGCAATCTGTCCAACTAGGTTTACTGAATTATTGAGAGGTCATTCACCAGGTGATCCCCAGAGTCCCATCCAGTGCTAACATCGTGTGATGAATGTCTCTCAGGAAATTTATTTGGCTGATCAGATTGACTTTTGCTCACTGTCATAGGAGTCATACACAGACCATCCATCAGATGGACATCTACAGTCTGAAGTTTTCTCCCCTTATTGTTGACTCCACAAGAAGATAGGATGAAATGCTGAGAAGGGCAATTCAATTTTAGTGTCTCAGGGATAGTGAAGCAATTAAAGTCTAATAATGCTGTTTTAATAGCATTCTATATGCATTGTTTATAATAATCCTATTATTGGTAAATGTCAAAACCATTCCCATGTACTTCCTTGATTATCTATGGATGACTTGAATGAAATAAATCTTTGCCAAATATATCTGAAATATATTCAAGTTAAAAAGCATAACAGGCTGCACCTGCTCATTGAATCTTTCAAATATTATAGAAAATCCTTAGTAAATTCCACCAATATTAAGCAAACACATAGAAAATGTGTTTCTTAAATCATGTGATTGGACATAACCTTGAAATATCTCATTAATTCTGATTTTTTATTTAATTTCCCAGCATCCATAACTCAGATGACTTACACAAAGTTATCCTTTCAATAATGATATTAAACTAATAGTATTAAAATAAATAGTCAAAATTAGCTGAACAAAACCTGTGAAAGACAAAAATGATCTTGTAAATAAATGTGATGGGATATTGCTAATTGTAATGCACTAGAATGAAAATGAATGGAGTTACATAATGTAGCTGACTATTGAGGACTGCTTATTTGTGTACCAGAGTTATCTCAAAACTCTTGAATATAATTGTTTTAACACAGTTATAAAGGTAAAACCAACATTAAGACCTTATCACCTCTGTGTAAATATTGCAACATATCATACAGTTTTCTGAAGTTACCAGCTTTATCTTTTGTTCAGCTTTTAGTCTTTGATCACTGCTCCAGACATATTCTAGGTGGCTGTACTTCAGGAAGTCAAAGGTTCTCTAAGTGTTAATTTCTTAACAAAAATATGACAGAATATCTGTGTGCTGGTTAGATGGCCTTTGGAGACTTTACTATAGGTTCTCAACATGGACTTATTATTCCTAAATTGGGATTAATAACAATATTTAAACTGTTGCTTGAAAGAAAATCCACTAGGGAAATATGCAATATCATATTTAAAAAGTCCTTGGAGTACTGGAAGTTTTAATATGGAATGCTCTAAATGTTCATTTGTTCTAAGACTAAGGGATAAACAACTACAGCCTGGTTATTTTAGGAAGCTACATCAATAGTTTAAATGTGGAATCAAAGTATATTATGGAGTTATCAAAAGAAAACTTATTCTTTTGTAAAAATTAGTCTGCTTATAAAATATAATAAACAGTCTAAAAATAACAAAAGAAAATAGGTAACAAAATAAAAAACAAATTATTAGAAAGGGCCCTTTGCGTAAGAAACAAAAGAGATGGTATTCAAAACTATGACCCAATTGCAGCCTAAATTCTTATTTATCTCCAGAGTTGAAATGAGAGCCTCATTTAACTTTGTCTAGCCCAATTCCAATTTTCAGTGACTTTTAATTATATGAAGAGTTTTAGGATTTTGTCTCTGAGACTGAAATACATTTAGAATTCAAACTGAGAATGGAGCTTCATATGATTGATGACCTAACCATTGCATGGGTTGGAAAATAAAGCAAACAGAGTCAAAGAAACAGCAATGCTGAATTCTATAAACCATATTTTCAATCTCTGACCTTGGTCTGCATTTGCTTTGTTTCTACCTTATATGTGACATTCATGCATTTTCAAATTATTTGTTTTATCCTTCACATTCATTGGGTTTTTTTCTTGTTGGTAACTCAGCAATTTCCATATAAACAGTAGGATCCTGGCTTGTTCAGTCTTGTTCATAATGTGTTTTTCAACAGTGGTATGATGATTTCAGAAATGCTACTGTGGAACATCTGTGGGTTTTTTTTCTCTGATATTTGTGTGGTGAGTCGCCTTCTAGAAATAGTCACCTTAACAGCCATCATGAGTGTACTTACACCCTAAAAATGGAAATCTTCATCCAGTTAACTTGCTGCAATTGTTAACTGTAACTTGTTTCTTAGAGTAAGGGATTGAAAATGACAACAATACTGGGGGATTATTCAACAAATATTTATTAATTGAATAATATATAAAGGTCATTGTAAAGAGTGCTTAATTGAAGTGTGTGTGTGTGTGTGTGTGTGTGTGTATACGTGCATGCGTGCATACATGTGGGCACACGCATATGTGCCTCCTCAAATTACTCTGTGTGTCTGTTTTTAAATGTAGTGGCAATGGAAAAATGGTCCAAGTAGATAGTAATTGAAATATTGTTAATTTTTCTCAAAGATTTCATACATTTATAGAATGAATAGAGATCATGTTCATTCACCTCTACATTGTTCTAATTCCCCATAGTGCTCCCCACTACAACTCTCTCCCAGCTTCATGTTCTCCTTTTCAAGTTGTTACTAACCACCTGCTGTGCTCCGTTAGTGTTGTCCAGGTGTTCACAGGTGTGTGGCAATTCATTAGTGTATGAGCAACTTACTGTCCTATCAATGGCCTCATGCCCAAAGGAGAGTGACTATCCCTTCCTCAGAAAACATCAAATGTCAATATCTTCTCTATTAGGAATAGGGCCTAAAGGGGACGTTTCCAATCTGTGCTGGCATTTTTTACTGGCATTGTCTTAAATAGGCATTGTGCCAGTAACCATAAATGCTATGATCATGTCATTGCCAGAAGTCAGCAGTTCCCAACTCTCCTCCCTTTCCTCCAATTTTGTTTTCTTCTGCCCAATCTTCTGTGAAGTTTTCTGAACCTTGGGTATAGGAGGTTGATATAGAACACTCAATGTTATGTGTATTTGTTAATTTAGCATTTAAGAGTCTCCATATTAAACACCAAATGAATAAACTTGTCTGATAAAGCTGAAAGTAGCACAAATCTACAGTGAACACAAATACAATGCAATTCAGAAACACAGCCATTTAATAAAACAGTATTTAATTCCTCCTTAGGGCCTGTGATCTCCCCAATCCTGGGCTTTTGACCAGATTTATATGAGAGATATAATCTCTCCAATGGAGCTAGCCAATTAGAAAGTAGTTGCTTACTACCAAAATCATCATGCCACTAATGCACTACATTTTGTTTGCATATAGGTATTGTAGCATACAATATCTGGGTAGACCACTGATTCCCACACCCCCCCTAGCAACCAGGATATTACCATTTGATACTCTATAAGCCAGTCTTCAAGAAAACTGGCTGACTGGTGTGAGTTTGATTTCTCTGTGTCCTGGGTACAAAACAATAGGATCTTACTGAAGTAGTACAGTAGGAAGGGCCAATTATTATACACCGATTTAGTGATGTATTTAGTGATTTACTTAAAGCACTACTTGTACTGCCTATTTGCCAAACATGACTTCATTTGCTATCTGGAATGGAATGACATGAAGAAATAAATAAAACAATGGATCATTGCCCTTAAAAACCTCCTGACTGCCATGTAGGTATCTATAAAATCTTGCTTGCTTGCTCACCTTACCTATGGTTTCAGGGTATAAAATGAGAATACAAACTGGACATGGACCAAAGCTTTCCATTAGTTGTCCTGTTTTCAGTCCACCAGTAACATCTCTCTTCCAATCACAATGATGTCAGGGTGCTTATTCCAGAAAGATTCCTTCAACATTGTCATCTAGTTATGGTAGGCAATCAGTAGCAAATGGCAACAGTTCTTTTGAGTCTTCCTTGAACAATATATCATAGCAAAATAAAGTGTGTGTGTGTGTGTGTGTGTGTGTGTGTGTGTGTGTGTGTATGTGTGTGTGTGTGTATGTGTGTGTGTGTGTGTCTCTCTCTCTGTGTGTGTGTGTGTGTGTGTGTGTGTAATTTGCAAACTAGATTTCCATAAATTTCCTTATATAGCTTTATTGGCTTACATACTCCTATCTTCTTCTGTATCAAAATCTTTAACACCATTTAGTTATTTAACCTCAAATCTCCTACCTTCCTTGACATCTCTGTTTTACTATTGTCTATAGTAATTTTGGGGGTTTGAAGATGGTAGGTTTCTGTGAAGCTTGTCATGAACACTTTACTTTGTTTCAACTTTTCACCCAGATCTCATTCTGTTTCCTATTCTGCTACATGACTGAACTTCCACTCTCAGTATTTTAACTCTCTTCCTTCTTCTTACCTCTATTTTACTGTTGCTCTTCCCTAATAAGTCCTCTCTAAATGGCTCTTTTCTAATTTCCTGGCTTCTTTTGATGCTCCAGGTTAAATATACCAAACAAAAATTCTTGCCAGGTTCCTCATATAAAAAAAAAAATCTCCCTGAAATTATGTTTTTGTGCCTGAATGAAGTATAACTGTTTTAAAGAATGCAGTTCTGTCCATTTACTTAGAAATTCCATGGTCTCATTTCTTAAAAATATACTAATAGTCTATTTCTTAGATATAAATAATTTCTTTCTGGTGTCTACCAGTTGACAGAAATCTAAATTGTTTTCTTTTCCTGGCTATTGTTAGTTGAGTGGCAATGTACATGGATATGCAAGTATCTCTGGAGCATGAGTAATATATCCTTTGGATATATTTCCAGAAATAATATAGCTGTATCAAATAGTAGCTTTGTTGCTATGGGTTTTTCTTCTGATTTTGAACCTCCAGATTCGTTTTCACAGCAGCTATACTAGGTTACATCCTGGCCAAGAGTTAGTACAGGTTATCTTTTCCCTACATCCTTGCCAGCCTTTGTTGCTATTTCCATTCCTGATATTGGCCATTCTGACTAGTGTATAGTGGAATCTTAACACAGTTTTAATATCCATTTCCCTGATAGGTAAGGATGTTAAACAGCAATCATCTCTTGGGTATATAGCTAAAAAAAAGTCTTTCTTCCATTCTGTGGGCTTTGTTTTCATTCTGTTGGAGTATCTTTTGCTGTAAAGAAGCCTTCTGAGTTAGGGAGATTTCATTTGTTGATAGTT
The DNA here is from genome assembly GCF_003668045.3 of Cricetulus griseus. Classification (NCBI taxonomy): domain Eukaryota; kingdom Metazoa; phylum Chordata; class Mammalia; order Rodentia; family Cricetidae; genus Cricetulus; species Cricetulus griseus. The sequence continues at coordinate 79,904,226 of NC_048601.1, forward strand.
GGTTCACTTCCTGTACTACAGAAATCCTGTTTAAAAAGTCCATACCTGTGTCCACAATTCACCCTAATTTATCCCTGTAGCAGTTTCAGAGTATTGGGTCTTATATGGTCTTATATTGACCTTCTTGAACCATTTGAATCCATAAGATCTAGCTATACTGCTTCTGTGCATATTATCAAAAGGCTTTATCATACTACATAGATACCTTTGCATACATGTTTCTGGCTGGTCTATTTACTATAACTATGTACTTGAATCAACACAGATGGCAATCAGCAGTTTAATGGATAAGAAAAAAACGTGGTATATATCCACAACAGAATATTATTTAGCTTTAATAAATCATGAAACATGTCAGCAAATGAATAGAACTGGATGAAACTATCCTGAGGGCAAAAATCAGGCCCAGAAAACAACAATAATAACACTGTGTTCTTTCTAGTATGTGGATATTAGCTCTAAGTCTTTGGTTTTATGTATTTAACTCAGAGACCATGTAAAAGCTGAGAAACTAAACAGGGTCCTTGTGGACACATTAAGCAGGGGAGATATATTATAGGTAAAAAGAAATCAACGAGTTAAGAGATTGGGACAGAAGGGTATAAAGAGGGCTGGGGGAACATTAGGGAAATCAGTGAAGAACTATCTAAGAGGAAGTGGGGAAGAAAAAATTATATAGAAGCTTACCATCTTATGGTCCAACTAAGAAGAATCAATGGAAGGTAGTAGAGCACACATGACATGAAAGAAAAGTGGAGAGGATATTGAGGGTTAATGAATTAAGTAGAATGGGAGTGGGGGTATGCAAAGGGATAGTGGGCGTGTTAATCAAAACTAGAGACGAATGAGATGAGCCTTATGGAAACTTACTAGTTGTTATGCTAATTTCAAATTACAACAACAAAAACTTTGGATGGAATTACTCTCTATAATAGGACAATGATGCTCCCACAAGTCATGGGTTATTAAATAAAATTTTTATTACAAGCTTTGGACACTTCTCTAGGAGTTATTTGTCAAGGAGAGCCAGGGATCTCTAAAGCAACACAGGGAATTGCCATTTTCCTTGGAGACCATTATTTTTACGTGCCAGCAACAAACACAATACCTGTCAGAGAGTTCATGCTCTTCACTGTATTTGTCTTAGACATCTGAGTGAATTAAATTTAACAGTAAGTCTTCTTGTTAATGACTTATTTACCAGTTCAGAAGGAGGCTTCAAAAGATCTCTTTTCCTTATGTTTCACTTTTTATCAGACACTTGCCTCATACAATTCCTTCCTTTGTCCCAGCATTATTCATGTCCATTGTAAAACCAAGTGTCACAGTACTCAGTGATTTAAGAGACCAATCATGTTACTCATGATTATATTAACAGAGGGTCTTTCTTGCCTGGCCTGTTTGGGATGGAACATGAGGCTGTATTTGACATTTGCTAGATCTGGTGGCTAACATGCATGTTTTGGCTTCAAATGTCCATTCCTAGTTGGTAGCTTAGCTGAGCTTCTACACCTAATGAGCCCAGATTTCTCAACATTGTAATAGAATTAGGGAATCGTTTGAAAAATGTATATTGTGTGTGTGTGTGTGTGTGTGTGTGTGTGTGTGTGTGTGTGTGTGTGTGTGTGTGTGTGTGTGTGTATTTGTATTGTGGAGGTCAGAGAAAATCTTGGGGATACCCTGTTTTCTCCTCCTACCATGGGTTCCAGGGCTTGATGTCAAATCATCAGGATTTCAGAGCAAATGCTTTCATGGACTGAAGCATCTTGCCAGCCTCTAGTGAACACACATTTTCAAATGTGAAATCCGAAAATGTCTCGCATTTCTTTGTCAAAAAGAAATTTGAATGGCCATGCCAGAATCCTTTTTAGGAGATTTATTGCCAAGAGCAAAATGAATGCAAGATGGTTTGAACCAAGGGAATGTAATCACTTCAGCAACCTCACGCTTAGTGATTGGTACTTCAAAAAGGCAAACTTGCCTTGGAAGATAACATCTGAATCACAGACATTTGATAATCAGCTAGGTCCATTTTATTGTTGTCAATATTAGCTAGAAAATAAAAAGTCATTTTTAAGTTGCTGTGGTGTTTGTTTCCTTCAACCTAAGTTTTTCCCTGTTGGTGCTTTTGTGGTGCCCTCAGGCTCTCATTTCTCTTTTCACTATTTCCACATTCATTAAAAATGGTTCAGAACTCCACTAGACACCCAGTTATTTAAAAGTTAAATAGTATGTTTAGGGGACAAATCTCCTCAATCATTCTTCTCAACATTTTGTGGGTATCTTTCTTTCTGTCTGTCTGGATTTTGATTTAATGTATGCTTACTCCAAGAAACTTAAAGTAGTTTATGACCTGTCTCTATCTGTCATTTTGGGTTTTCTTGCTTAGAAATCTATATTCCTATTGACTTGCTTAGTATATGTAATTTCCTTACTTCATACAATGGAGAACAGTATAACTGAGTCCTTAATACAGTATTGAAATACACTCTAGGGAGCATGATAAACATGGTCCTAAAAGTATCAGTCATTGAGACATCCCAGCAACTAGTCCCTATTGTCCTTCCTGGAAAAGCATCTAGGAGCAAAAATCTAGAAGCAAACAGGTTATTTAGGACTTGTAGAGACCTCTGGGGAAGTCTCTAAGTGATGGTCAGTGTATGCTCTGAGCAACCTCGGCTGATGATACCTCTACACTTGTCAGATGTGCTTAACACTGCCCTTTATTAACTCTGAATGTGCCACTGCCATAAAGTCCTACATTCCCTTTATTTGTTATTAGAGTTACTTTTCCGGAAGAGCTGTATGAGCCAGGGTTTATAGTTTTCGAGTTTGTCAAGCTAACAGAATAGAGGCTGTTTAGTAATTCATTTCTCAAGCTAATATAATATTTTCTCGACATCAGATATTGTATTTATACTCCACAGTGGTATATTACTCACAATTCTCTATTACTTCATTCTGCAATAATTTATCATTTCCCTTCATTAAGTTTAACATATCAAAGTACTCATATAGAGTGACTCTGAGAAAGAACACTAAAAACAGTTTTTCAAAATATTTTTTTTTTTACCAAAACATGCTGAATACATTGGAATGAGAGTGTTTATATGGTCCCAAAAGAAGTCACTTAGATATGGAGTTAAAACAAAAGTTGCACCCAAATTGGTATTTTGTAATCCAATGTGGACCAAAAGTATATGATAGCAATGTGACTATTATCTTAAGGATAATTAAAATTTGTAATGCAATTTATGAATCAGATAGATTTATGAAATTTTATATTAGGCCAAATGGAAATAGAATATAATAAACAGTTTCTCTAAGTATGAGGTTAGGTTCCCACACATATAAGCTCTTTGTCTCATTATTGGATTTTAACAAACATATGCATATTGTATCAAATATAGAAGTGCTTCACTCCCTTTATAATCTCTATTGCTTGAAGTTATTTCAGTTCATAACAGAACCAAAATTTATAACTAAGCCATTGAAGACTACAAGTATTTTAAATTTCCCAAGAAATTTTGTTTCTGTACTCACTCTCTTGTGAACTTGAACTTCCTTAGATATTCTAGCCTGATGTTTTATTCTTTTGGGTGCCCACCACTCAGCTCCCAAATAAACCACATGCAGAGGCTTATTCTTAGTTATGAATACCCAGCTTTAACTTGGCTTCTTTCTTGCCTCCCTTTCTTAAATTATCCTATATACCTTTGGCCTTGGGGCTTTTATCATTCTCTATTCCTGTATATCTTACTTTCACTCTCAACTCTCTGGCTGGCTGGCTAGCTGGCTGGTTGGCTGGCTGAACCCTGATGTCCTGCTCCCCTTGTTCTCTTGTTGCTCCTTCCTCTCTTCTTAGATTTCTCCTCCAATTTATACTTTCTTCCAGTTGGCCCCAGCTACTTTTTGTCCTGCCTGACTATTGGTCATTCAGCTGTTTTGGATCATCAGGCGTTTTAGAAAGGCACAGTAACAAAGCTTCACAGAGTTAAACAAATGTAACCTAAACAAAAGTAACACACCTTAAACTAATATTCCCCAAAACTAGCCACTTACTTCTGTGGCCTCATAATTTTGTTTTGTCAATTGGCTGAAAAATCAAGGAACCATCTAAAAACTTTTAATGAGAACAAAAACAATGAGCACCTAAACAGTGGACATTGACAAAATGTAATTTTAAAAATGCATATTTTGATTTGAAATAGTAGCTCATATAGTCACAGTGAAAATTGCAGAGATAGTAATTTTCTTCACAAGATGTTGTAGGGAAGTTTCAGTTCATGATGCTTGTGAATTTTTTGTTTAAGAAGACCTTGACCAGGTGGGCTATCAAAGACTGCAAGCTTTCAGATATCACTGTCCTCCTGCAAGCACAAGTGTTCCTAAAGTCACTAATTACTTTCTTTTCTTATAGTTTAAGGTGAGAATCCAAGCAATAAACTGTCCAAGATGATCCTTTTATTTGCCATCTACATAGTTTTTGATGAAGTACCATGTGATTCTGGAACCTGGAAAAACATGCTTTATATCTCATTTTTCTACATACAATGAAGAATTTTACAAAGGAGTCTAATTCTATTTCCATTGCCTCAAACATAAGATAAATAGTTCTTTACTAAAATAATTCATATTTTATTATATTTACTTCTCATACTAGCATATACACATAATAAAATCTGTAGGTGCTTTTGTTAATATATGGTTCTCAGCAATAATGGCACCATTTCTGACTTACAAGCAACATTACAGTGTAGAGAACAGATGTATAAGGAGGATATTTACAAAAGACCCAGTTTTTGAAGACATGATTGAATGAGATAAATGGTGAATCTTCTAGGGTCTAACCTATTCTGAAAAGATACTCAGAGTTGCAAGTTGCCCTGAACTGCTGTGCCTAGCATTTATCAGATGAGTTCTTTGTCATGATGGAATATAAAGAAGACCTGCTTAGGAACAAACAACACAGCAGTATATGTCCTGATTATTTCCAGATTAAATGAACAGTAAAAGTAGCTGCATATTTTTATGCTTGGGAAGAACAGTGACCAAATAAAAACTGCATGCATGCTCATTCAGTTTTCTTCTACTGATGTCAAGCTCATGGCACCTAGAGCTAAACAAACTCCAAGCTCTCAATCTTTTCTCTATCATTGTTCATTTTCTTTTTCTGCATTACATAGACTGTTTGTCACAAACTCTTAAAAACTTCCTAAAGTTTCTGATTCCACATGTAAGGGACAATGCTGAAGTAGCCTAACAATGGAACAGCCATCAGTGGGGTCAGAGTAGAGGGGGTAACCAATCTCTAGAACACTAAACCACTTGTGATTTTGCCTCTAGTCTGCATTTTGATATGTATGTAGTTTAATATATAACTTTATCAGTTACTCTACGTTGTCTAGCCTGCATTTGTCTTCGGAGGTTATTTGGTATTTGTTTCAGCTGCAAAAAACATGGCATGTTGGAAATATATATACCCCACCTCTCTTTTTCTGCATTCAGGTTCAAAGCAAGGAATTTGATCTTCATATTTCTTTGAAACACTGTTCTAATTCTGGATGGACATACGACAAAATATGAGGAAGTAAACTTGCCCACTGTAAAGAAAAGAAGGCTAGTTTTAAAAGCCTTAGTAGTCAGTGTAGTCAATTCTGCATATATCCTTATAGTAGTCATTGCTAGTGTTCCTTACCTCCAAATTCCCACAGGGAACCACAGTAATCTCACAGATTTCAGCCTGAACTCATGAAAAGAACTTTCTCACAAAATGTAGTGTGTACTTTGCTGCCCTAGTCACCAAGAAAAATGTTTGCAGGGCTTTGACACAGAATCTGTAAATTAATGAGAGCATCTCTGTAATCTGCTTGCCTTCTTCTCATGCCCAAATGTGACTCCCGTAGGCCCACAGGGCAGTGACAAGAGTTCTTCCACTCTCCCCAACATGAGGTACACATATCTTTGTGCATAACCTAAATTTGAAATTTTAATCTGTAACTCAAGAAAGGTAAAACCTCAGTGGATGTAAAAATCTTCTGAACAACTATTTTCTTTGATGTCCTAATGAGAGAATTATTGTGCATGCTTCTATTGCACTTACTAGAAGAGGAATCTCCTTTATTTCTTACTCTTGAGCTGGATAGTGTACTATTTTATTAAGTTTTGAAAGTCCTCTGTAATGTTGCATAATAGCGTATACATATAAATAAATATATACATAAATAAATAAAGTGGCCTAAAAAGGAAAGAGGAATATATATGTAAATTTTGTTACACATGGAGCTATGAAAATGTTACAGGTGAATTTTCAAAGGCTCTGAGAAGCCTTGCTTAAATTCTATTTATGTATTTAGCTATCATGTTTTCCTATGATGCATCCTAATATGTCAAGAAATTTAGGTCTCTGTGAAATATTATGATGATGGAAAATCCAACCAATACTTCAGAAGACATGTTTAGCACTGTAGTCATTTGCATTATTGATCTCCCTTTCTTTTTGTCTGAATATACTTTCAGCCTCTCTCCAAAATGATGCCTGTGATCACATGTATGGGCCGGCAGCAAACACTCAGATGCCTGATTTTATAGGGATGGGCTTCTGCTTTGTAATATCTGTCCATAGCCCTTTCATTACTAGTTCTTGGCATGGTTTATTTATTTAATTTTTTATTTATTTATTATTTTTATTTTTTTCCAACTTTTTTATTTGAATTAGGAACAGGATTGTTTTACATGACAATCCCATTTCCCTTCTCCCACACATCGTCCCCTACCCGCCCCCCCCAACTAAAACCTTATCAGTCACATATCTTCTCTGCTCCCCCTGGATGGTGAGGCCTTCCATAGGGTGTCATCAGAGTCTTACGTTTCCTTTGGGGGTAGGGCCTAGGCCCACCCCCGTGTGTCTTGGTTCAGGGAGTATTCATATATATGGACTGGGGTCCCAAAGTCCACACCTATGATGGGGATAAATACTGGGCTTCTACAGGAGGTCCTATAGATTTCTGAAGTTTCCTCACAGAAACCCATGTTCCTTGGGTCTGGGTCAGTCCCGTGCTGGTATTCCAGCTATCTGCATCTGTGTTCCAGTTCAGATCGGTGATTAGTTATGGGTGTCTGCTTCTACTTCCACCAGCTGCTAGATGAGGGCATAGAAGTCTGTCATCAATCGCATAATCAGGGGAGGGCATTTGAGGTAGCCTCTCTTCCGTTGCTGAGATAGTTAGCTGGTATCATCTTTGTAGATCTCCAGACATTTCCCTAGTGCCTTATTTCTCTGTAAAACAAAAGTGTCTCCCTCTATTATGATATCTCTATTCTTGTTATCATGTGTTCTTCCCCCTGACTCATATTTTCTTCTCCCTCATGTCCTCGGCATCCCTCTTCCTCTCTCCTTCTCATTCTCCTAGATCCCTCCCCCTGCTTCCCGTGCTCCCAATTTGCTCAGCAGATCATGAGTCTCTCCCCTTCTCCAGGGGACCATGTATTTCTCTTTTAGGGACTTCCATGTTTATTAGCTTCATTGGCAGTGTGGTTTGTAGGCTGGTAATCCTTACTCTTTGTCTAAAATCTGCATATGAGTGAGTACATACCATGTTTGTCTTTTTGTGATTGGGTTACCTCATTCAGAATGGTTTATTCTAGATCCATCCATTTTCCTCCAAATTTCAAGATTCCATTGTTTTTTTTTTTTTTTTCCGCTGAGTAATAATTCATTGTGTAAATGTACCACATTTTCTCTAACCATTCATCCATTGAGGGGCATCTAGGCTGCTTCCAATTTCTGGCTATTACAAATAGTGCTGCTATGAACATCGTTGAATATATGTCTTTATTGTATGAATGTACTTCTTTTGGGTATATGCCTAAGATTGGAATTGCTGGATCTTGTGGTAGACTCATTCCCAATTTTCTTGAGGAGTCATCATACTGATTTCCAAAGTGGGTGTACAAGTTGGCACTCGCACCAGCAGTGGAGGAGTGTTCCCCTTTCTCCACATCCTCTCCAACATGAACAGTCATTGGTGTTTTTCATTTTGGCCATTCTGACAGGAGTAAGATGGTATCTCAGAGTTGTTTTGATTTGCATTTCCCTGATGGCTAAGGATGTTGAAAGGATGTTGAACACTTTCTTATTTGTCTTTCAGCCATTTTAGATTCCTCTATTGAGAATTGTCTATTTAGTTCTGTACCCCACTTTTTAATTGGGTTGTTTGGTGTTTTGGAGACTAGCTTCTTGAGTTGTTTGTATATTTTGGAGATCAGCCCTCTGTCAGATGTGGGGTACATGAATATCTTTTCCCAGTCTGTGGGCTGCCGTTTTTGTCTTGCTGACTGTCTCCTTTGCCTTACAGAAGCTTCTCAGTTTCAGGAGGTCCCATTTATCAATGTTGACCTCAGTGTCTGTGCTACTGGTGTAATGTTCAGGAAGCAGTCTCCTGTACCAATTAATTCAAGGGTATTCCCCACTTTGTCTTCTAATAGGTTGAGTGTAGCTGGATTTATGTTGAAATCTTTGATCCATTTTGACTTAAGTTTTGTGCAAGGTAATAGGCTTGGGTCTAACTGCAGTCTTCTACATGTCTGCAATCAGTTATGCCAGCACCATTGGTTGAAGATGTTCTCTTTGTTCCAGCACATAAATTTGGATTGTTGTCAAAAAATCAGGTGTTCATAGGTGTGTGGGATAATATCAGGGTTTTCAATTCTTTTCCATTGGTCTACCAGTCTATTTTTGTGCCAATACCAAGCTGTTTTCAGGACTATAGCTCTGTAATAGAGCTTGAAGTCAGGGATAGTGATGCTTCCAGAAGTTCCTTTATTGTATAGGGTTGTTTTGGCTATCCTGGGTCTTTTGTTTCTCCATATATAGTTGAGAATTGTTCTTAAAATGTCTGTGAAGAATTGTGTTGGGATTTTGATGGGGATTGCATTGAATCTATAGATTGCTTTTGGCAAGATTGCCATTTTTACTATGTTGATTCTACCTATCCAAGAGCATAGAAGATCTTTCCATTTTCTGGTATCTTCTTTAATTTCTTTCTTTAGAGACTCAAAATTCTTATGGTACAGGTCTCTCATGTTTTTGGTTAGTGTTACCTGAAGGTATTTTATGTTGTTTGTGGCAATTGTAAAGGGTGATGTTTCTCTGATTTCTTCTCCACCAATGTATCATCTGTGTATAGTAGGGCTATGGATTTTTTTGAGTTAATCTTGTATCCTGCCACTTTGCTGAAGGTGTTTATCAGTTATAGGAGTTCCCTGGTAGAGTTTTTCAGGTCAATAATATAGACTATCATATCATGTGCAAATAATGAGAGTTTGACTTCTTCCTTTCTGATTTCTATTCCTTTGATTTTGTTTTATTGTCTTATGGGTCTAGCTAGGACTTCAATGACAATATTGAAGAGGTATGGAGAGAGTGGACAGCCTTGTCTTGTCCCTGATTTTAGAGGAATTGGATGGAGTTTCTCTCCATTTAATTTGATGTTGGATGTTGGCTTGCTGTATATTGCTTTTATTATGTTGAGGTATGTTCCTGTTATCCCTGATTTCTCCAAGACCTTTATCATGAAGGGGTGTTGGATTTTTTCAAAGGCTTTTCCTACATCTAGTGAGATGATCATGTGTTTTTTTTTTCCCTCAGTCTGTTTATATGGTGGATTACATTGATGGATTTATGTATGTTGAACCATCCTTGCATCCCTGGGATTAAGCCTACTTGATCATTGTGGATGATTTCTCTGAAGTGATCTTGTATTTGATTTGCTAGGATTTTATTGAGAATTTTTGCATCAATGTTCATGAGGTATATTGGTTTGTAGTTCTCTTTCTTAGTTGTGACTTTGTGTGGCTTGGGTATCTAGGTTATTGCAGCATCATAAAAAGAGTTTGGCAATGTCCCTTCTGCTTCTATTTTGTGGAACAATTTGAGGAGTACTGGTATTAGCATTTCTTTAAATTTCTGGTAGAATTCTGCAGTGAATCCATCTGGCCCCGGGCTTCTTTTCATTGGGAGACTTTTGATGACTGCTTCTTAATCCACTTGACTTTGGATATTCCTGTTGACTGTGAAGTCCAGTTCTATCCAAAATATTAGTAGGTGCCACTCTAAAGTAGAAAACTGATTTTTTCCTTCTCCTTGCAGCTATCAATTGCAGGTAGCCTCTTCGTTAGGTTGAAATTTGTGTTCATTTCTTATTTTTCATGCTGGGATTTTGTATGATTAGAACTAGTGCAGGTCTTTTGCATGATATCACCCATCTCTGCAATTTTGTATGTGTACCAGCCCCATTCTTGTGGCTGAATGAGGTTGTTTACTTATAGTCATGCAATACTTTTGACTCATAAGTCATTCCATGTCCTCTTCCTAAGATGTAGCCCTGAGTCTTGAGGGGAGGTATTTAATAAAAACATCTTATTTATGGCTACATGTTCAGGAGTAGGAATAGTTGACCAACAAAAAAATGGCCTAAGTATTTTTATCAGTGTGATTTTGTTTTTGTTTTGGTAATTATTGTCTTATTGGCTTTGTTTGATTTGAATTTTTCTTTGAGGCAGAGTTAGGACAAACTATATTATGTGGGTAGGGATCTTGGTTGGGCTGAGGTAGGAAGAAGAATATGACCAAAAGGTACTATATGAAGATATTGTTTACATAATTTAATAAATGTGTTAATGAATCTGGGGAGTTATTCAACTTTCCTCTGCTACTATGTCTAAAGATTAATTTTTTTTCATTTTTTTAATTTAAATCAGAAGCAAGCTTGTTTTACATGCCAATTCAGTTCCCTCTCCCTCCACTATTCCCTGCCCCCAACTAATCCCCTGCCCCCAACTAATCCCCTATCTCATCCCCTTTCTGCTCCACAGGAGGGGATCTTCAAAGTACATTCCTATGCTAAGGATAAATACTGATATACTACCAGAGGCCCCACAGATTGCCGAGGCCTCCTCACTGACACCCATGTTCACTGTTGTCTGGTGCAGTCATATGTTGGTTTCCCATCTATATCAGTCTGGGGCCCATGAGCTCCTCCTTGTTCAGGTCAGCTGTTTCTGTGCTTTTCTCCAGACTTGTCTTTACCGCTTTGTTCATCACTCCTCCTTCTGCAACTGGATTCCAGTAGTTCATTTCAGTGTTTAGCTGTGGGTGTCTGCTTCTGCTTCCATCAGCTATGGGATGAAGGCTCTAGGATGGCATACAAGGTAGTCATCAATCTCATTATAAGGGAAGGACATTTAAGGTAACCTCTCCACTATTGCTTAGATTCTTAGTTGGTGTCATCCTTGTAGATCTCTGAACATTTGCCTCATGACAGATTTCTCTTTAAACCTATAATGGCTCCCTCTATTATGGTATCTCTTATCTTGCGGTCCTTTATTTTCCACCCCCCTCCCCCGATTGACTCAACCTTCCTGCTCCCTCATGTCCTCCTCTGGATTAGAAATTAAAGTTTTAAAACTTCACACTTAATGTCATGCAGCACCTAATAAAAAGTGCTTCTGCACAGTTGGGCTGTATTGACATGAAGAATGGAAGGACGCCCTAGGCCTAGGGCCAAACCCCTATTGATTTCAGCCTCTTTCCAAGGAGAACTTTGTAACAAGAGTGCTGACCTTTGTTTGGCAGGACCTGCTTTTCACATCTTTTGTGGTGGCAATTTACCAATACTTTCAAAGAAAAACTTACGGGAGGCACAAGATCCCATTTTTTCCCCTATGTTGACAACCAGGTAAACCATTTCCCTTTATATACAATCTTTTATGAGGAAAGCAGCTGAATAGATTTTAGAACAATCTGTTTTAGGTACAAATTGAAAATAACATTCTGATGATCACAGACCCTAATTCTGATATGGCAGAAAGGTTCAATACTGTTTGATTTGATTTTTTTCTGCATGCCACTGACATTGGAAATATGCATGCCTTGACATCACTCACTTGTCAGTTATGTAGCAGGCATTTACACAGCTAAGTTTAGTTTAATTCCTAGAGGAAAGTTTATTATAAACAATTGACTCTTGGAACTAGAGAGATGATTCAGATCTTAAAGGTGCTTGCTGCTCTTTCAGAGGACATGAGTTCCCAGCACCAATGGTAGAGTGTTCACAAGTAAAAATGTCCTCTTCTGACCTTGGCAAGCAATTTTATTCACATGCATGGACACATGCACAAATAAAAAGAAATCTCTTGCTGAGCATTGATGGCACATGCCTTTAATCCCAGCACTTGGGAGGCAGAGGCAGGTGGATGTCTGTTACTTCGAGGCTAGCCTGGTCTCCAGAGTGAGTGCCAGGATAGTCTCCAAAGTTACACAGAGAACCCCTGTCTCAAAACAACAAAAAAGAAATCTCTTTAAAAATGAATGATTTTCTTCCTTTTGCACAATAATTTGCCAAAATCACAAGAGTTGGAGAGAGTAAAATTTATCATGAAAACTATAACTAATTGTTCTGGCTCATTTGGATTAAGGGAGAAGAACTTATCTCCAGCTTGGAGTAACAGGATTTCAACAATGTGATATTCTCTTTCCTGTTTATGATAGTAATGCTTGTAGTATGCAAGCTTTGGAAAACTCTTGCTCAAGCATACATTGCTTCCGTTATTTTACCTTCCCCTTTAGTTTCACCATAGAAGAAAAAGGCTCATATTTTGTCAAAAAAAAAAAAAAAAAAAAACTAGTGCAGGCAGACTGAATCGGTTCCTGAGGACCCTGGGACCCTGACGAGAAGCTGGGCTATTCTGGCCCCCACAGAGTGCAGAGAGTGCAGAGGTAAGCTTCTTCGGCCCCTGCCTTGGGCCCAAATTCTGCCTGCCAACTCTGGGAACTCCTGCCCAAGGGTCTACAGACAGGATGACTTGAGGATCAAGCACCCAGAGTCTGCAGACATCTCTGTGCCAGTGCTGCTCTCACCCACCTGGAGAGCGAGTTCTTCAGACCTGCCTGCACCCAACTTGAGACCCATCAGAGTATCAGAGCCAATTGCTGGCACCTGAAGAGAACACCAGTCCCATACCCATCAGGAAAGGAAGTGACACTACCTGTACCCACTGGAAGAAGACATGGGAAGACGACAATATAAGAAGACATCCAACAACAAGAAAAACAATATGACACCACCAGAGTCTAGGGACTCTACACCAGCAAGACATGAAAACCCCAACACAGAAGAGAGCAACCTTAAAAACAACTTCATGCAGATGATAGAGAACCTAAGAGAGGAAATCAGAAAATCCTTCAGAGAAATGGAAGAAAAGTCGAACCAAAAGATGCAAGAAATCAAGGAAAGCCAAAAAAAGCCAAGAAAATACAATTAAACAGCTGAAGGAAACAGTTCAGGACATGAAATCTGAATTAGAGACAATAAAGAAAACTGAGGGAATGCTGGAAGTGGAAAAGCGGAGTAAACAATCAGGAACCACAGATGCTAGCATAACCAACAGAATACAAGAGAGGGAAGACAGAATCTCAGGCACTGAAGATAAACTAGAGGAAATAAATTCATCAAGCAAAGAAAATCTGAAGTCCAACAAATCCATAACACAAAATATCCAGGAAATATGGGACACCGTGAAAAGACCAAACCTAAGGATAATAGGTATAGAAGTATGTGAAGAAACCCAACTCAAAGCGGTAGAAAACATATTCAACAAAATCATAGAAGAAAACTTTCCCAACCTAAAGGAAGACATGCCAATGAAAGTACAAGAAGCCTACAGAACACCAAATAGAGTGGAACACAAAAGAAAGTACCCTCATCACATAATAATTAAAACATCAAACGTACAGAATAAAGAAAAAAATATTAACAGCAGCAAGAGAAAAAGGCCAAGTAACATATAAAGGCAAACCTATCAGAATTACACCAGACTTATCCATGGAAACTCTGAAAATCAAGGATCTGGATAGATATTTTACCAACTCTGAGAGAACATAGATGCCAGCCAAGACTACTATACCCAGAAAAGCTTTCAATCACCATAAATGGAGAAAACAAGATATTCCCCGACAAAACCAGATTTAAACAATATGTAACCACCAATCCAGCCCTACAGAAAGTACTGGAAGGAAAACTCCAACCTAAGGAAATTAACTACACTCACATAAACAAAGGCAATAGATAATCCCACTCTACAAAACCACAAAATAAAAGGCGGGGTAAATCCACATACAATACCAGTACCAAGAACAATCATAAAAACAAACAAGAATAAACACTGAATGGAACTTAATTTCCCTCAATATTAATGTTCTTAACTTGCCTATAAAAAGACACAGGCTAACAGATTGGATACAAAGACAGAATCCATCCTTCTGCTGCATACAGGAAACACACCTCGAATTCAAAGACAGATATTACCTCCAAATAAAGGGTTGGGATAAGATACTCCAATCAAATGGATCCAAGAAACAAGCTGGGGTAGCTATTCTAATATCTAACAAGCTAGATTTCAAACTAAAATCAATCAAAAGAGATGAAGAAGGCCATTTCATATTCATCACAGAAAATATCGATCAGGAAGAAATCTCAGTTATAAACATCTATGTCCCAATACAAAGGCACCAATATTCGTAAAAGAAACATTATTAAAACTCAAATCACAAATAAAACCTCAAACAGTTATAGTGGGAGACTTCAACACCTCACTCATACCATTGGACAGGAGCACCAAACAGAAACTTAACAAAGAGACAAAGGAACTAACAAGTCATGGCCCAATTGGGATTAACAGACATCAATAGAACTTTCCATCCAAACACAAAAATATACCTTTTTTTAGCATCACATGGAACCTTCTCAAAAATCAACCACATACTTGGCAACATAGTAAACCTCAATAGGTACAAAAAAATTGGAATAATCCCCTGTATCTTATCAGACCACCATGCTTTAAAGTTAGAAATCAAAAACAAAACAAAGTGCGGAAAACCCATCAACTCATGGAAATTGAACAACACGCAATTGCACCATTCCGGGTCAAGGAAGAAATAAAGAAAGAAATTAAAGACTTCCTAGAATTCAATGAAAATGTAGACACAGCATACCCAAACATTTGGGAATATTTGAAAGCAGAACTAAGAGGAAAGTTCATACCTCTAAGTGCTCACTTGAAGAAACTAGAGAATAACGACACCAGAGAGTTGACAACACAGCTAAACGCTCTAGAACAAATGGAAGCAAAATCAACCCAGAGGAGCAGATGCCAGGAAATAATGAAACTGAGGGCTGAAATCAATAAAGAAAACAATTCAAAGAATCAATATAACAAAGAGTTGGTTCTTCGAGAAAATCAACAAGATAGACAAACCATTATCCAAACTAACCAAAAGGCAGAAAGAGAACATACAAATTAACAAAATCAGAAATTAAAAGGGGGATATAACAATGGACACTGAGGAAATTCAGAGAACCTTCAGGTCATACTTTGAAAAGCTGTACTCCACAAAATTTAAAAATTTAAAGGAAATGGACAATTTTCTGTACAGATGTCACTTACCAAAATTGAATCAAGACCAGATAAGCAAATTAAATGGACCTATAACCTCTAAGGAAATAGAAACAGTCATCAAAAGTCTCCAACCAAAAACAGCCTGGGGCCAGAAGGATTCACTGCAGAATTCTACCAGAAATTCAAAGAAGAACTAATACCAATATTCTTCAAATTGTTCCACACAATAGAAACAGAAGGGACATTGCCAAACTCTTTTACGAGGCTACAATAACCTTGATATCTAAGACACACAAAGACACACTAAGAAAGAGAACTACAGACCAATATCTCTCATGAACATTGATGCAAAAATTCTCAATAAAATACTGGCAAATTGAATCCAAGAAAACATCAGCGGAATCATCCACCAAGATCAATTAGGCTTCATCCCAGGGATGCAAGGATGGTTCAACATACATAAATCTATCAATGTAACCCACCATATAAACAGACTGAGGGAAAAAATAAACACATGATCATCTCACTAGATGTAGGAAAAGCCTTTGAAAAAATCCAACACCCCTTCATGATAAAGGTCTTGGAGAAATCAGGGATAACAGGAACATACCTCAACATAATAAAAGCAATATACAGCAAGCCAACAGCCAATATCAAATTAAAAGGTGAGAAACTCAATCCAATTCCTCTAAAATCGGGGACAAGACAAGGCTGTCCACTCTCTCCAAACCTCTTCAATATTGTCCTTGAAGTTCTACCTAGAACAATATGACAACAAAAGGAAATCAAGGGAATACAAATAGGAAAGGAAGAAGTCAAACTTTCCCTATTTGCAGACGATATGATAGTCTACATTATTGACCTGAAAAACTCTACCAGGGAAATCCTACAGGTGATAAACACCTTCAGCAGAGTGGCAGGATACAAGATTAACTCAAAAAAATCTGTAGCCCTACTATACACAGATGATACATTGGTGGAGAAAGAAATCAGAGAAGCATCACCCCTTACAATTGCCACAAACAACATAAAATACCTTCAGGTAACACTAACCAAAAACATGAAAGACCTGCACCATAAGAATTTTGAGTCTCTAAAGAATGAAATTAAAGAAGATACCAGAAAATGGAAAGATCTCCTATGCTCTTGGATAGGTAGGATCAATATAGTAAAAATAGCAATCTTGTCAAAAGCAATCTACAGATTCAGTGCAATCCCCATGCTGAGAAGGATAGGTGAAAAGCAAAAGGGCCCAGACCAGGCTGATGAAACCCACAGAAACAGCTGACCTGAACATCGGGGAACTCTTGTTCCCAGGACTGATAGATGGAATACAGCATGGGACTGATCCAGACCCCAGGAACATGGGTTTCTGTGTGGAAACCTCGGAATTCTATAGGACCTCCTGTAGCAGTTCACTACTTATCCCAAGCATAGGTGTGGACTTTGGGAGCCCATTCCTTATAGAGGAATACTCCCTGACCCAAGACACACAGGGGTGGGCCTAGGCCCTATCCCAAAGGATACAATAGACTCTGATGACACCCTATGAAAGACCTCCTCCATCTAGGGGGACCAAAAAGGATATGTGATAGATAGGGTTTTAGTTGGGGGGATGGTAGGGGAGGAGTGTAGGGAGAGGGTACTGGGATTGACATGTAAAACAATCTTGTTTCTAATTAAAAGAAAAAAAAGAAAAAAAAAAGAAAATGATACATACACTATGTGTACTCATGGAAGAACTTAAAAAAAAAAAACCCTATTATATCTCTAAGATGTCTTGTATTCCATATATTATATGTAACAGTGATGAAGAAGGTAGGGATATTGGAAGCAATGATCTTTCTCCTCCGTCCTTTTAGCATTGTGGCACACAACACATAGCTCCTACCCTGAGCTGAGGAGCTAATGAAAAGTCTATGGCTTCATAGGGAGGGACACTTGGTTTTCTTTGAAGGCATTATGGTCCTGTTAGGTTGACTGTGATCCCTTGGATGGCTCTGTGCCCATGAGAATATGAGTAGCACCAGTTGGCATGCTAAGACAATAATAACATAAATTGAACAATATATGTGTGGGGTTAAAGAAGGAGAGATTTGGGAGGCAAGTTTTATAAATCTTCAAAAAATTAATAAAATATATTAAAATGAGATTCTGGGTATCATATTCAGTGTTACTATTACTGTAACAAACTACCATGACCAAAGCAACTCAGGGAGAAAAGAGTTTATTTGGCTTATATGCCCATATCACTGTTCAGAACTGAAAGTAGTCAAGGTAGGAATTCAAACAATGCAAGCGCTTGGATGCAGAAGTTGATAAAGGCGGCATGGCCAAGGCCACTGGCTTGATCTTGATGTCTTTCTTATAGAACCCAAGAACACCAGCCAAAGGATGGCACCACCCACAATGGGCTGGTCACTACTCCATTGGTCATTAATTTTGAAAATGCCCTACAGCCAGATTTTATGGAGACATTTTGTCAATTGAGTTTCCCAGTTTTCTGGTAACTCTAGTTTCTGTTGAACTGAAATAAGCTAACCAGCACACTGAGGTAATTGAAAAAGTGTCCTATTCTGTGTGTAATGGTATCTGTCAATATAGACCTCACAAACTTTATAATAATTTTGTAATTTGAAGTAGAACATGACTTTTGAAGCAAAATACAGCAAAAACTATGTGTTCATAATCTTTTAATATACCTTTACTTAAGTAGTAGAGCATTGAGATAATGAGCAGAGCCTACTGATCAGCCTGGCTAGCATTCTAGTAACTTGGAAATGTATACATAGGTATATAGATACATACATATATACATATATATATATATATATATATATATATATATATATCATATATCCTATATATGTTAGCAATGTTATACTTTCACATCCCTATAAAGTAAATGACACTATTTTTTGCATTTAAATACTTTAGTTATCAAAAGAACTAAAACCATCAAAAAGTAAATTTTCTATGAGGAGGACAGTATTACTTTCTCATTGCGGGCAACATTTTTAAATAATAAGACAAACAATATTTTATTATCATTTCTTATTGATGTATGCGAATATGATGCTACCTGTGAATTTTCTTATTCAGTATATTCACTACTTCTACAGAGTAGTTATGTTTAAGATCTAATTTAAAACCAGACCTGTAAATTTTAGGTAATACAAGTATCAGAATATATACATAAGTATATTTGAATAATAACAACAAAGAATTATGTGTACAATAAAGTATACAGTATTATATGAAGGCTACAAAATGCAGCAGGTCAGCTACCCAGAAAAGACTTAATTTTAAGAGATAGTGGTAGAACAAATTTAAAAAGAATCACATGTAAGAAAGGAAGATAAGTATAATAGAGATGAATTTGAAATGGTTTCCAAAACTTAGTGCATTTTAACTAACAGAAGTTCATTACCTTGTGTATTTGATATCATCTTCAAAATCTTCTATTTCAATACACTTAAAAGTCTTAAATCAGAAGTAGTCATAAGTGGATGAAATGGGGGTATTATGTTTAATTTTCTAATATTCCCAATATAAAACAATACTTGGGTTGATAGACTGTTTTCACACAGCATAAAGCAAACATTATCACATTTCTTATGTAACTAGAAAGTGATAGAGGGTATCTATATGATAATCAGTTCATTTGAATAGAAAACACAGTCCATATATTTCAAACCAACATCTTTGAGCCAAGTAATGATATAACTATTATTTATAGACCATTAAACAGCTCTCATGAGGAGCATTGAATGCTTAAGGTCAGTAACTTCAAATACTCTTACATTTGTGCCAGAATTTGAGCAGAGAATTTACTTGAAATCTTCTAGAGGGAAGTCAGGAAGTAGGGCATCAAACTATCCTTACGCTATAGTGGCATTTATTATTAGATATTTAACAGAACACTTCGTAATGCCCAATAACTTAATCAATGTTACAGTAACATTACAAATGTGTAAACTGGATTTTATTCTGGGTGTCATGGAATGGATTTATTTTTTGATAAAGAAAAATCATGCAGAAGGTACTTGGCATCTCTAAATTGCCTCCCCAGTACAACTGCTGCTTACTATTCATCAGCTAAGGCACTTAGACAAAGTGATTCTTCCATTCACACTCATAGGCATAAACTGAAGTCACCTTTAGGGAAATCTTCCATGCACTGCTTGCTTTTCTATGCCCATCCATCAAGCAAATGAGCAATCTATTTCTGTCATGCTGCACTGCCACCACAATGAATGCCTAGACATACACTGCAGTCAATTTGAGAATCAGCAGACAAACCCACAAATAGGTCCAATTTGTTCAATTTTGTAAGGTGATTTTCAAGCAGTGGCCAATATACCTGTTCAGTTGGTTGTGGGGAAGGAGCTTAGATCTAACGGGTCATGAGAATATATAGTTTAGCAACTAGTATGAGGCAACCTATTGGATTGAGCCTGCATAACTGCATACTCCAGGGTATTATCATTCAGTGATGAGAAAAGACTAAAGTATAGGCACTGAGTCAGGCATCATAATTAATCTCTAATATATTGCATCTTTGTAGTAGCTAGTGGAAACAGCTCATGGATAAGAGGGATATGACATCTAAAACTTGGGAGAGATAGTGGTGTATATCACTAAAGAAAAGATGTATTAATTGATACAAACAGTTCAAATAGGAACAAAAGATCAAATGACTAAAATATTGTCTTATGTATTTTGACCTTAATAATTTCATTATATATTTAATGAATTTTTCATTGATTGAATAACTTGTATAATGTTTATGGCTAAGTTGGGGATTAGTATTGAGTGAAATATTTTCTAAAATATGGAATTAGAGGATATAGAAAAATATTATAGTTTAATACATCTAAGAAAATATTTTCAACATACCATACTCTATACTATGTAACTATGGTCTAATAATTTTAATTTCATAGACTATTTAGTATTTATAATGTTTTTATTTGTAGATCTCTGCATCAAAATTGAGGTTGTGCATGCTTAGCAAATGTCCTACCATTGAGAAATACTTCTAGACCAATGAATTTAAAAAATATTTGCAGTTATAGCAACATGGAAATAGAGGAATATCAAACTTACATATTTCAATTAAAATTATAAATTATTATATGGTAAAAGATACCTAAGATAGAAAAAGTCATTCTTATACAATGTATTTTAATTTTATTCTGCCCACTGCATCCCCAAAACATTGCATAACATAGGACAAAGGAAATTTTAAATACACTTAAAAATAGAATCTTCTATACCAAAATTCACTTGACTGTCTCAGTTATATAGAGTTTAAGCATGTAGAAAAAAGGAGTAGAAATATAGATGAGTACAGAATATTTGTTTACATTATGTGTCGATTTCCCACCCCAACGGAGGGGAAAAGATAGAGGAAAAGTAAATCTGAAATCAGAGCAATCTGAACAAGGAAGCATCACACCACTGTGATTGTATAAGTCTTAACCATGAGTACTTTGTAGGTAGTGTTTTTATTTCAATTTGGAATTTATCTCTATAAAAGATGAAAACATTTGATGAATATAATAGCGAAATATAGTTCTGTTTATGTGAAAAGCAGCATGTGAGAAACATTGGTTAAGAATTTTAAAGACAAAATATTTTACTAAAACTTAACATAATTAAATTTGCTTCAAAATCAACATTTAAAACATATAACAAAATGATATTCTCAATTCCTTTATAAAAATGAAGACTAGACACTATTGTATAAAAATAATAATTTAAAGAAAATGTTATTTAATTTTACCTTGTAGATTCTTGATAAAAGGAAATACTAAATTTCTTTTTTTAAAAATGAGTAATAAAAACAATAATTTATGAAGAAAGTATGCTTAGTTATAATCATATATTTCATTATATTCTAACTATACAAGAAAAAGAAAAGCAAAAAAATGTGAAATAAAATGATTGGGAGCAAGGGTGATTAGGCAGATTCAATGGCAAAACAATATATACAGTAGAAAACAAAGAGATATTTCTATCTGGATAGTTACCTTTACTATGCTGAGCAAACTGATATGTTGGGTGACTTATTGTAATCCATAACTTTCTAATGGAAGACAGGTTTAATAACAAAACCAGGAAAATAAAACATCTTGTAATAACTGGTCATTTGTAGTGAATTTTTAAAACAACTAAAGGAGACATTATTATTTAAGGAAACATTATTTTATGGATTTTTTAGAGGTGAGAAAATGTTGAACTAGTTTTAGATAGATATGTAGTTATAGTAATAAAATCTTATGTTATAAATACATTAAAATTAGCATGGATAACAAAATCATTTATTTCAAGGAAGTTTATTGGAGTTCTTTTAGCTTGTGATATTCAGTTAATCTTTTTGTTGTTCATAAGTCATATTTTGTGTTGCTTACCTCTGGGTAGATGTAGCCATCCTCATTAATATTAACACCATTGTGAATAGCATGAAATCATTGACTATTTCCGATTTTACACTCTAAGTTTTTATATGCTTTTAAATTTTTTTATTTTTAATATTATAGTATAATTTTAACAATTATCCCATTTGAGCCCTCCTATACACCCCACCTAAGTGCTGTAAAATACATGGCACCCTTTTTCATTAATTATTACTGTATTCTTATGTATATATACATACATTTATATGGGAGCTATTCATATATATCCCAAATGTGTGTGTGTGTGTGTGTGTGTGTGTGTGTGTGTGTGTGTGTGTGTGCCTGTGTGTATATGTCTGTTGGGTGTTCCTAAAAATAACCTGTTCATTCTTCAAAATGTTACTGTGTTTCAAAGCTCCCCATTTGGTATTGGATAACCAAAATCAGTGTGCTCTTCCCTTGGGACTATTATTTCTCCTGCTCTGTACCTATCTTAGTTGCCTGTAGTTTCGTGTGTATGGTTGAGACCTCATGTGCTTCCCCAGTGCACTTTGTCAGCTCTATGTCTGTCATCTGTTTTCAATAATTTCTTGAGAATTTTCTATGTACATGAAATATTTTGATCATATCCATTTGTACATCCTTTCTAACCCCCCATCTGTCCTCCTTGTCCTCCTTTTCATTAATAATGTACTGATTCTTATTTTTTCTGTTCATATAGGCATGGGACCATCCACGTCAATATGGTTGACCTCACATGGTCAAAACTCTTAAAGAAAAGTGAGTCTCCCTCAACCAAACACCACAAATAACCATAACCACAAACAAAACAAAAGCAAAATTAACCAAAGGGAAAAGAACAACATGGAAATCATACTACAATGCCTATGAAACAAAATGCCAAAATAGTTTTCTGTGAATTAAAAGAATTATTAGAACAATAAAGAAATGATCTAAGAAACTGACTGATCATACATGTCTTGAAATGGAAGCCAGGCGATTTTCAGTTAAAAGATCAAATAGCCCAAGTCGTCTGAGAAGTACATCATGGAGACCAAAAGGTGACAATGCAGAGGAAATCAGGTAACAGTATTAAAGGAATTTTGAGAAAAAAAAAAAAACCCATGCTAAGACACTACTTGGCTCATGGAAAAGTACCAAAATTTATATTCATTGTAGACTAAACAAACATGGGTGACAACTGAGGAAGAAAGGCACAAGCATCACTATTGTAATATATAAATATATATATTTGGTTTTTAGAGACAGGGTTTCTCTGTGTACATCTGGCTGTCCTGGATTCACTCTGTAGATAAGGCTCTCCTTGAACTCACAGAGATCTCCCTGCCATTGCCTACTGAATGCTGGGATTAAAGGTATGTGCTATTACTGATTGGTGTAATATTTCTGATATATTACATTGTTATATGAGCATTGTTAGATTACGGTGAGTAGAATGTGAACAAATCCATACACTCTGCCTTTCAATCAGGAAAATAAAGAAGAAAAGATCAGTCAGGTTTCCACCTGCAAGAAGAGAGAATTCAGAGTCTCAGCAAACAAATTAAATCTCTGCTGCATGTTGTAAATTCTAATCCCAGTGCTGGGAGGGTAGGCAGAGATCCATGGGGCTTCCCACACATACTTTATGTTTGTCATTTCATTACTCTCAGCCACCACTATATATCTCTACATCTATCTATCATCTATCTATCTATCTATCTATCTATCTATCATCTGTCTGTCTTTCTGTCTGTCTGTCTGTCTGTCTGTCTGTCTGTCTGTCTGTCTATCTGCATATCTAGCTCTATATCTGTACAATGGAATTTGAACCTGTCATGAAATGCCTAGAATCCTCGTATTGCACTCCTCATATGGACTAGTGTGTTCATGGTGGGGTTCAACAATGCAAACAGATTCCTATTACTCTAGCCCTGACTAATGATAGGCCATTAAACAAAAGTGACCAAATCCAGCACCAATTTCACCCAAGTTACAATGAATGCTATTATTTGGCATCAATATTAATTGTTTCTTATTAGACCGAAGGCATATTAAGGGGTGCTGTATTTAGCTAGAAATGGCTTGGGAGTAATTCAAAATTAGTTCCTTAAACACAAGTGAAAATGTTTTAAAGTATGAGTTTTGTATCCAATTTTAGTATTAGACCTTGTTTTTTTTTATTTTTCTTTTTTTATTTTATATATCAATCCACCCCATTCCCTAGACCGTCTATCCTCCCACACTCCCCACCCCCAATCCAAGCCCCACCCACTCCCCAAGGTTAGTGAGGCTCTCCATGGGGATCATCAAAATCTGTCATATTATTTGGGGGAAGGCCTAGACCCTTTTCCTTGTATCTGTGCTGCAATACTATCCCTCCATCAGAAATGGGCTCCCAAATCCATCTATGCTCTAGGGATAAACACTGGCTCCACTGTTAGAGGTTCCATAGACTTCCCTGGCTTCCTAGCTGGCACCCACATTCTGAGGGCTTGGTTTGGTCTAATGCTGGTTCCCCAGCTTTACGACTAGGGTCTCTAAGCTCTCGCTACTTCAGGTCAACTGTTTCTTCGGATTTCTCCAGCACAATCTTGGCTCCTTTGCTCATCCCTCCTCCCTCTCCGCAACTGGATTCCAGTTGTATGGCTCAGTGTTTAGCTGAGAGTACCTGTTTCTGATTCGATCAGCTACTGGAGGATGTCTCTAAGAATGGCCACCAAGGTATTCATCAATCTCATTTTAGGGGCAAGACATCAAAGGCAGCCTCTTCACCACTGCCTAGATTCTTAGTTGGGGTCATTTCTGTGGATCTCCTAAATTTTCCCCTGTGCCAGACCTCTCTCCAAACTTATACTGGCTCATTCTATCAAGGCCTAACTGTTTTTTAAGTGGGTGGCATTAAAGGACTGTTCTCTCGAGTTTCCATTTCCTCCAAGGCTGTTGGATCCCTACTTCTGTTTTCTAAAGGTAGTAGTGACTCACATTCTGTGTCTTAAAGCAATATTTGAAATTAACACTTTCCTCTTGAAAAAATTACAAGATGGTGCTTTTACTCTTTGCTTAATGTGTGTGTGTGTGTGTGTGTGTGTGTGTGTGTTTTAGGAAAATTATACCAGTCATCTAAAATCCATTTGTGAAACACTTATCAAAAAACATCGCACACATTTTTCTATGCTTCACTGGCACTAAGAACCTGAACATCCTTTATTCTACAAACTTTAATTGATTCTATTTACACCCTTTAAAATGAAATTGCTCATCTTTGAGACTGACTTGCGCAACAGAAAAAGAGAAATTTATTTTCCAGAGGGCACTTCACAAGCAAGTGCTACAAGGACGTGGAGACTAGGACAGAATGCAGTGACTCTTTTAAATTAGCAACTGTGGTAAGTATTAATACCAGGATTATAAATACATTTATCAATATTGAATGCTAACTATCAATACTCATGTATAAAATCTCTGAAAATTATGCCACTGAAATAAATATTATTTGGTAATACAGCAGCTTTAGAACATGTGTCAACTGAATTGTTATGAGGTCATTTTTTCTTCCTGGTCGAATATTATAGTTTTATTCCCAATGCTAAATGGAAAATAAAGTGTAATGTTACTAGCAGTTTATTTGTTATCATTTTATCCTTTTTTCTCTTCCCTTCTTTCCCTTTCTTTCTTTCTTTCTTTTTTTTTTCTTTCTTTCTTTATCTCCCTGTTTCTCTCTGTGTCTCTCAGTGTCTGTCTCTCTTCGTCCTAACTCTAGCTGTAGTAACTAGGAAAAGGAATGCTTTCTAACTAGGAAAAGGAAATATGTTACCATTTGTGGAGCACATGATATAAAGCAAATTTGTAGATGAGTGGGATGTTCCTAGGCTTATAATGGAAGATTTATTTTTGGTCTCTTATATTTGAAACTACTTGTAGTATTATTGCTACTGTGTGAAATACAGTGTCTATATTCTGGACTAGCTGTCAAACTGTACTGAATTTTTAAGCAACTATGAAAGTATTAGAGTAAGTATTCCAGTATAGTAGCAGAGAATTGTGTCATGCTCGGGAGTTTATTCAGAAAATATTCTGTGTCCAATGAATAATATAAATACTTGATACTGTTTCATTTAATGTAGACATTTGGAAATAATGTGCTCTGATGAGAAGCACTTGTATTTAACCCATCAGAGAAAAGGAATATAAAAGTATGCATTGACCACCTGGCACTGACCACATGACAAGCTGTAATAGGAAGGAAGGTCTAAATCATATTTCCATATACCATTTCAAATTATTGTTTGAGTTACTGATATAAAGGCAAGTGTATAAATACACATTTGATTTCTTTAATCAACTCTTTCATGAAGTTAAATTAAAATATTTCCCATATATTAAAGATTATATATTTTTAAAATCTCCTCCCAAAAGACTCACTTGTTGAATATTTTTCATCTGCAGATTATATTATTCTCCAGAGTGTTTTGCTCATGATTGCAGTGCATTAGTCCACCCAATCCTGATTTCATGCAAAATTACATCACTGGGGACATGAATTGAGGAGATGTTTTCTCCCTCCCTCCTTTCATCCTTCCCTCCCTCCATCCATCCCTTCCTCCCTGTCTCCCTTTCTCTCTCCCTCTCTTTCTCCCTCTCTACATCCTCTCCCTCCCCTATCTCTTCTCCCTCCCTCTCTCCACCTGAAAATGGACTTTTTTCTATTTCAATCATTCCATCACCCTTCTGTGAAACACTGCCTTTCCATTAATGTTCTAGAATCTATAGCACCATGTAGTCATGCCCTGAGATGTCTTCATCCATGGGCCAAAATAAATATTTCCTCTAAAATTATTTTCTCAGATATTTGGTCACAGTGACAAAATGCGACGAGACAACATTATAAGAATTTTAGCAGGCTTCCCTGGATTATCTGTCTGCAAATGATTGTAAAGAAGTTTTGAGCTGCTTTATGACAAGTATTATACCATGGAGGTCAGATTCATGAGCTAAATTATCTCAGGTTCTATACTGATATATCAAAATACTCATCCCTGAAAGCGTATGCATACAAGTAACATTATAATGATAAAGCAGTTTGTATTTATGTATTTGGGTTTGTGTGTGTGTGTGTGTGTGTGTGTGTGTGTGTTTTACAACAATTAATGAGAAAGGGTGTGATGAACATGAAAGATAGCAAGGAAGGGTATATGGCAACATTTGCAGAGGGGAAAATGGAAAGGAAAAGTAATGTAATGATAATATCAATAATGAAAAATGATAATTTTTAAAAGATTTTTTCATTTTATGTGTATGCATGATTTTTCTGCATATAAGTCTGTATACCACATATCCACAGTGCTTCATGACTCCACAGAGATCACTTGACACCCTGGAATTGGAGTTGCACACAATTGTTAGCTGTCATGTGGGTGCTGTGAATTAATCCCAGGTCTTCTGGAAGGGTAGCTATTACTCTTAACTACTAAACTGTTTCCTCCCAAATGTTTCTTATAAGCACAAATATGACTTCAATATTTCTGCTTTGAGGTCTGTGTTTCTCAAATTACTTAGCAGTTCATGTTTAGAGGACATGTTCTCTAGAATGTTATTTTTTACCAAAATATTTTTAATATCTTTTCACTTATTCTAGTTGCAATAATGAGAAGTACATAAGTCCAGAAACTCACCAGCTCTGCTCTCAGGGAATTGCAAACATGTCACATGAAGAGTTCCTCTGTCGTATAGCAAGTGGTTGTTGTTTTCACCAGGCACACAGGACACTCAGTGTCCTTTGCATAAATCAGATCTCTCATCTCTACCTTCTTATATTTGGTAATTTGTTCTCAGGGGTAGATGGTCTTAAAATTATTATTAAAAGTGTAAATGAGGTAATTTTAAGAAGCAGAAGTCCTACTAATAGTTTTTAAGAAAATAAGCATAAACTAGGCAGTTTTTAGGGAAGCCAGTAGGCACTGTTGACCTGGTCATTTGGGACCGTATATGCCTCTTGGCAGTAAAACTGCCTGCTGTAAAACAGCATGACATAGCCATGTCTTCGCAGCATATCTTTGCTGCTCAGTGGAGACAGTATTCTTTTGATTTTCCACTCAGTTTGAGGATAGTTTTCAGTTTGTAATATCTGACTGATAATAAACTCTCGATCATACTGCTGCATTTTCTTACTTTTCTTTATGAGTGATATGGGCATAACTTCAAGGATGACATGTTGTCATATTGATGACAGAATTTCTTTCAAAAAGGGCTTGAGGGAAAGCATGGGGAATCCTCCTGTCCCTATTTACATATTTACATTGGCAAGAAATATATTTCTTAGCTTTGACTTTAGGGCTGACCTGTGTTTTCCCACAATGTTATGCTGAGATGCAAATTGACAGTAGAGCAGAATGTTTCTTCTTTCAAAACAGGTTTATTCCAGAATCTATTAAAATGAAGTTACATACAGTGAAATATGTATGTTTAAGATAGAATCTCAAAGTAGTTTTGATTTGCATTTCCATAATGGCTAATGATGTTGAACATTTCTTTAAGTGTTTCTCAGCCATATAAGGTTCCTTTATTGATAATTCTGCTTATATCTGTACCCCATTTGTAAATTGATTATTTGTTTTTTAATATCTAGTTTTTGAGTCCTTTATTTATTTTGGATATTGGAGCTTAATTTGATGTGGATTTGGTAAAAAGAAAATTTCCACACTCTCTAGGCTTCATCTTTGTTGTTTTGATGGTGTCCTTCTTAACAAGAACTTTTCAGTTTCATGAGGTCCCATTTAAAAATTGTGCTTGTGCTATCAGCATTGTGTTCAGAAAGTTATCTACTGTGTTGATGCTTTTACAGCTGTTCTCCACTTACTTTTGTTTCCTGTTCAATGTTTCTGCTTTTACACTGGGATCTTTAATCCACTTGGACATCAGTTTTGTGCTGGGTGATAGATATGGATCTAGTTGCATTCTTCTGCATACAGAAATCCAGTTTAACAGCACCATTTACCTTACACTACCCTGATGGCCAGTTACCTGAGACTAGATAACAAATGGACCTAGGATCTGTGCCTTGTTCAATCACCAGACGACTGGAGGAGGTGCAAAGACCTGTAGCTAGACATCATGCAGAGAGTGTCTAAATTGGACATCTCCATCAGGTTCTACCTCTCTGAGATCAGGGAACATGATTTAAGAGCAGGAAAGAGGGCAGGAGTCAGAGGAGATAGAACACACTAAGAGAACATGGTTCACTGAACCAACTAAGCAAGGCTCACATGGACTCACAGTGACAAAAGAGGCAAGCACAGGTCCTTCAAGGGTCTGCACCAGGTCCAATGAGTATATGTTATGGTTGTTAGCTTAATGTTTTTATAGGGCTCCTAACAGGGGGAGCAGGCTTATCTCTGTTTCTCTGTTCTTGAGATGTTTTACCTCCTATTTGGTTTTCTTGTTCCACTCAATGTGAGAGCTTTTGCTTTGTCTTTTTGTATCTTCTTTGGACCTGTTTGGCTGTTGCCTCTTGGAGGCATGTTCTTTTCTGAAGGGAAAATAGAGGAGGAATAGATATGTGAAGAGGGAAATAAAAAACAGAAAAAAAAGAGAGAGAAATAATCCAGTTTATCTAATAAAAGTGCTATCTCATACAAAGTGAAGAATTGGGGTAAAAATCCATAGAGTATGAGGAGTTGCACAGTTTCCTGGATAGATATCATTTACCAAAATTAAACCAAGAACAGATAAGCAGTTTAAAATGAACTCTATCCCCTAATGAAATAGAAGCAGTCATCAAAAGCCTTCTAACCAAAAAAAAGCCCAAGGCCAGATGGCTTCACTGCAGAATTCTTCCAGGTTATAGGTCTATTTAAACTGCTCATCTGTTCTTGGTTGAATTTTGTTATATGATATCTATCCAGAATATTGTCCCTTTCCTTTAGATTTTTGAATTTTGTGGAGTACAGGTTTTCAAAGTATGACCTGAAGACCACTTTGGTAATCAGTATGATGGTTGCTCAGAAAAATGGGAATCAGTCTACCTCAAGAAACTGCAATTCCTTTCTTGGGCATATACCCAAATAATGCAGGTTCATACAAAAAGGACATATGTTCAATCATGTTCATAGCAGCATTATTTGTAATAGCCAGAACCTGGAAGCAACCTAGATACCCCTCAACTAAAGAATGGATAGAGAAAATGTGGTACATTTATACAATGGAGTACTACTCAGCAGAAAAAACAATGGAATCTTGAAATTCGCAGGCAAATGGATGGAACTAGAGGAAGCCATCCTGAGTGAGGTAACCCAGTCACAGAAAGACAAACATGGTATGTACTCACTCATATATGAATTTTTGACATAGAGCAAAGTATTACCATGCTATAATCCTCTTCACCAAAGAAACTAGGAAACAAGAAGGTATAGGGGAAGCTGTAGCCACGCCTTCTTAGGGGCTAGCTACAGGTGTGCCTGACCAGGCTTGTGAGGGCGTGGTCAGAGTGACGTAGTGTGACTGCGTTTTGCGGTTTTGGTTTCTCTTTGGTACTTGCGGTACAGGCTGCTGACCCACCGGCTGGCTAGGTCGCTCTGTAAGTAAGGCTTTTCCCTATTAAATACCCTTATATTTCTACCTGACTCCCTATTGGTAATTTCCCACTATAAGAAGGACTCTAAGGAAAAAGTGCATGGACCCCAGAGAATGGGAAGGCATGGGAACTCCTGAACTAATTTGGAGCATGAGGGTAGAGGAGAGGGGGCTGAAAGGAGGAGAAGAGGAGGGGAGAGGATGTAATGCAGGAGCAGAAATGTTGAGTTGGCGGGAAGAATATTGCATAGCAGCATGAGAGATACTATATCAGCAGGAGCCATTATAGGTCTGAGGAGAGATCTGGCACCAGAGAGATTTCCAGAGATCTACAAGGATGATATCAACTGACAATCTAGGCAATGGTGGAGAGGACAACCTAAATGCCCTTCCCTTATGAGACTGATGACTATGTTTTATGCCACCCTATAGCCCTCATCCAGTGGTTGGTGTAAGTAGAAGCAGACACCCACAGATATACATTGAACTGAACTCTGGAACCCAGTTGCAGAGAAGGACGAATGAAGATCAAAGGGGTCCACACCAGGCTGGTGAAACCCACAGATACAGCTGGCATGAACAAGGAGGAACACATGGACCCCAGATGCTGTCTGGGAGGCCAGCACAGAACTGATCCACACCCCATGGATGTTGTTTAGGAGGCCTCTGTACTTTAGGGGCCCCTGGTAGTGGATTAGCATTTTTCCCTGGTGTAAGAAGGGACTTTGAGAACCCATCCCACATGAAGGGATGCACTCTCCTCCTGGACATATGGGGGAGGGCCTAGGCCCCAGGCCAGAATGATGTGGTAGACTTTGAGGAGCTCCTGTCAAGGGCGCCACCCTGCCTGGGGTGTGGAGGTTTATGGGGTAAGGGTCAGGTGTTGTCTTGGGGGCTGGAGTGGTAGTGAGGGGAGGGAGAGCGAGAATGGATTCACATGTGAAACAAGCTTGTTCCTAATTTGAACTAAAACAAAACAAAACAAAAAAGAGTATGACCTGATGATCCTCTGGATTTCCTCAGTGTCTGTTGTTATGTCCCCCCTTTCATTTCTGATTTTGTTAATTAGCATGATCTCTCTCTGCCTTTTGGTTAGTTTGGATAGAGATTTGTCTATCTTATTGATCTTCTCAAAGAACTCACTCTTTGTTTCATTGATTTTTGTAATGTTTTCCTAGTTTCTAATTTATTAATTTCAGCCCCCACTTTGATTATTTCCTGGTGTCTACTCTTTCATGGTGAGTTTGCTTCTTTTTGTTCTAAAGCTTTCAATTGTTCTGTCAATTCTCTAGTGTGACAATTCTCCAGTTTCTTCATTTGGGCACTTAGTGCTATTAACTTTTCACTTAACACTGCTTTCAGAGTGTTCCATAAGTTTGGATATCTTGTATCTATATTCTCATTAAATTCTATGAAGTCTTTAATTTCACTTTTTATTTTTTTTCCTCTACCCAGCAATGGTACAATTGGGTGTTATTCAATTTCCATGTGTTTTTATCTTTTCTGCAATTTGTATTGCTGCTGAATTCTAATCTTAAAGCATGGTGGTCTGATAAGATACATGGTGTTATTTCAATTCTTTTGTATCTGTGGAATTTACTATGTTGCCAACTATGTGCTCAATTTTAGAGAAGGTTCCATGTGGCACTGAGAAGAAGGTATATTCTTTTGTGTTTGGATGGAATGTTCTATACATGTCTGTTAATCCCATTTGGGTCATAACTTCTTTTAGATCCTTAATTTCTTTGTTAAGTTTCTGTCTCAGGGTCCTGTCTAGTTGTGAAAGAGGGATGTTGAAGTCTTCTACTATAAGTGTTTGTGGTTTTATGTGTGGTTTGAGCTTTAGTAATGTTTCTTTTACAAATGTGGGTGCCTTAATATTTGTGGCATAGTTGTTTATGATTGAGAATTCATCTTGATGGACTTTTCCTGTGATGAGCATAAAATGCCCTTCTTCATCTCTTTTGATTAATTTTAGTTTAAAGTCTAATTTATTAGATATTAGGATTGCTACACCAGCTTGTTTCCTGGGTCCATTTTATTTGAAAATCTTTCCAAACCCTTTACTCTGAGGTAACACCTGTCTCTGAAGTTGAGGTGTATTTCTTATATACAGCAGAAGGATCTACTCCATCTTCCTATCTATTCTGTTAACCTATATCTTTTTATAGGCAGGTTAAGACCATTGACTTTGAATGATACTAAAGTCCATTGATTGTTGGTTCTTGTTTGTTATGAATTTATTGTTGTTGGTGTCATTGTGTGTGGATTTTTCCCTCCTGTTTCTTTTACTGTTTGGTAAAGTTGAATTATCTATTACCTATGTTTTTGTGAGTGTAGTTATCTTCATTGGGTTGTGTTTTCCCTCTAGGACTTTCTGTATTGCTGGATTTATGGATGTGTATTGTTTAAATCTGGTTTTGTCAAGGAATATCCTGTTTTCTTCATCTATAGTGATTGAAAGTTTTGCTGGTTACAGTAGTCTGGGATGGCATCCATGTTTTCTTATTGTTTGTAGGACATCTATCCAAGACCTTCTGGCTTTCAAAATTTCCATTGAGAAGTCAGATGTTATTCTGATAAGTCTCCCTTTATATGCTACTTGATCTTTTTCTTTTGCTGCTCTTAATATTTTCTCTTTATATTGTAAGTTTGGTGTTTTGATTATTATGTGGGAAGGGGAGTTCTTTTTGTGGTCCAGTCTATTTGGTGTTCTATAAGCTTCTTGTACTTTCATAGGCATATCCTTCTGTAGGTTGGGGAAGTTTTGTTCTATGATTCTGTTAAATATGTTTTCTGTACCTTTGAGCTGTATTTCTTCACCTTCTTCTATACCTATTATTCTTAGATTTGGTCTTGTCAAGGTGTCTCATATTTCCCGGATATTTTGTGTTAGAAATCATTTGGAGTTGAGATTTTCTTTATATATAATTCTAT
Organism: Cricetulus griseus; assembly: GCF_003668045.3. Lineage (NCBI taxonomy): Eukaryota > Metazoa > Chordata > Mammalia > Rodentia > Cricetidae > Cricetulus > Cricetulus griseus. The sequence goes on from NC_048601.1 coordinate 79,937,591, forward strand.
ATCCACTAGCGAGTCTTCAACAACTGAGATTCTCTCTTCCATATCTTGTATTCTATTGGTTATATTCACATCATTAGATCCTAATCATTTATCCAGCCTTTGTATTTCCAGCATCCCCTCATTCTGCGTTTTCTTTATTGTTTCTATTTTAGCTTTCATGCCTTGAGCTGTTTCCAGTGCTCCCTTCACTTGTTTGGTTATTTTTTTGTTTAGATTGTTTAAGAGAATTACTTATTTCTTGAATTTGTTTGTTTGTTTGTTTGTTTTTCTATTTCTTTAAGAGATTTTCTTGATTCCTCTTTAAGAGTCTCGAATATCTTCATGACGTAGCTTCTCAGGACTGTCTCTTCTTCCTCTGTGTTGGGCTTTTCAGATCTTGCTGGTGTGGAGTCCCTAGATTCCAGTGATGTCATATTGATCTGTCTGTTGAGTGTGTTCTTATTCTGCCTTCTTCCCATCTTTTCTTCCAGTGGGTGCAGGTGGGGTCTCTCTATTTCCTCTTGTCACCCAGTGGTGTGTGTGGGCCAAGACATCAAATCTGACGATGGTCATACCTCTTCTGGTAGTCTCCTCACTCAGTAGAGGTCAGGGAAGCAGAGGTGGAAGAAAGAGTGAGGTATTTCCAGACTCAGGGAGGTATTTCTTGTCTGGGTGGGTCTACTCTATGTAGATGGGTACACTCTCTGTAGCTGCAGGCCCAGAGAGATCCTGGGGTGATGGGGAACTTGGGCAGGATTAGGGCTCAGGAGAGGTCAGGATGGCCGAGGTGGAAGGAAGAGTCCCCTAATGGAATTCTTAAAATTAATTATTTTCTAAAAGATGAAAAGGATAAGCCCAGAGAACTGACCTGGACTTGGGGAGAAAAGATCAACTCTTGATTCAAACCAGCAGTGTCATTTTATTGTTGTTGTTGTTGTTGCTGCTGTTTTTCTGAAACAGCAGTCTCGCTGATAGAAAAAAAGATAAATGATCTACATGACTGGATAGTAATTCTCCAGGTCTTGTTTAGTAAATATCTCTGCTTAAATAAATAAAATTTATCCAGCATGAGAGCTCTCAGCAGTACTCTTAGCACTGGTAAAACTAATCCTAGCACTTGGGAAGCCTAGGCAAGCAGATTGCCACTGTGAGTTCCCGGCCAGCTTGGGCTGCAGAATGACACAGTGTGTTCAAACAAAACAAAACAGGCAAAATTAATTATTCTACTTATTATTTCTCCTTATTTGGGACTGTTTCTGTTCTATTCAGACATCAAAAACATAAGTTTTAAGCAAGCTTTAAAAACTGCACAGTAAAAAAACCAACCAACCAACCAAACAACAGCAAAATAAACACTTCCCAGTAGCTGCCCATGCCATGAGAGTTACTAACTCTTTCTCTTCCCACTCTGGGTTCCATAGCCTAATGGGGTAAATTATTCAACTGAGGCTCACTTCATTAAAATTCTAAAATGACCCTAATTTCAAAAATCTGCTAAATTATCCATTTGTCTCAGAAAAAGTCTCAAATATGTTTGGGTAGCAATCAAGAGGGACAAACAGTTGAAACAATAGGCTGTGAACTTCTGTCAAAGCTTGCAACTGGAAGTTTCACATTGTTATGTTAGAAGCTCAAACCTATAGAAATGCATTTTGGAAATAGTAGAAAGGACACATTTGCTTCTTGACCAGGTGTAACCTAGCAACCATAATGCAGCATCTGACATATGTAAACAAACTCAGTTGTGCTTTTTGATATCACTAGGGGAAAGACAAAAGTGACTATGGTCTACTGTGAACCAACAGTACCAACAACAAATGCTTTGGAGAAAACAACCCTAAGCTGATTCCCATGTTGGGGATCTTTAGAATAGTGATATCTAATGCAGCGTAGAGCATCCTCAAACTGTGCTTAGGAACTGCTGCCCAAGGCAGCCAACAGAATGTGCTCAGCCAACTTCCTGCCTGAGAAACAGGCCTTATCCACAGGTTACAGGATAAACACAGATGCAGCAAAATGAGCCACCAGAGGAAAACAAAAATCTAAATTGAAGGTAAATGAAGCTTTGTGCACATGCATGACAAGAAATCCATTGAGCAAAACTAATTTCATATTGGAGCTGGAATGGTTGTTGTATACACTGGAAACATGGAACAGAAGGGAAAGGAAATTGCTACATAATCACAGACCTTGAAGTGAATTAAATTAAAGAATATCTTAAATATCTTCTGCATTTGCAAACACACACACACACACACACACATACACACACACACTACACACATGATAATATAGACACAAATACTGTATATGTGTGTAATTTATGTATATGTATATATATGTATATATACATGTATTTATGTGCATATACATATATGGATAAAGTATATCAAATTTCTATCAAAAATAAAAATACACTGGCAAATAAAAGAAAAAGAATGAAGAAAATACTGTGAGAAAATATTCAAGTCAATATTCAGGAGACAAAAACCCACAGAATTGGTTTATTTTATGTGTATGAAATGGCAATTTATAAATCATTCATTTCCAGCTACTCATTTTCATAAAATGACTAGATAATACTTTACTTAAAACAAAATCATCATGTATACTTTTATTATTTTTTAGGAGTCAATTATTTTTTACAGAAAGGAGCATAATTTATGCACCATTTAGTGGCACCAACTTCTGTGTTTGTTAGAAACAAAAAGTCCACAAGACGTTTTTGAATCTGAGGCCAATGTTGTAGTAACTAGAACATGTTCTCTGAGGCCCAGGCTTCTCTCAATCAGCCTTGTGGAAGGTGGATGTCTATAGACTTTCATTATTTACTGAATTGCCAAGTTCTTTATTGCTTTTTTATAGAAAATAAGTGGATCTGGATGCTTCCTTCTGAGATCATTTAATAACTTTGATATGATGTTGATTCAGCTGCTTTACCTCCTTGCTGAAGGAATATGACTGAAGAATACATAAGTTTTATGTATTCAAAATTCCTTTTCTAGCTGTATCAATAGCAGAAGTGACCTTGGAAAAGGTCTTGGCTCACACAGAACAGTGTCTTGGTAGCAAGCCATTTGGCCTTAATGGGATGAAAGGCCAGCTCATCTTGTCCATTTGGCAACAATGTGCTGCTCTATGGAAGCATTGCTACACATAGCCTCAAGTGCTATCTTCTTGACGACAGAAGGGACACATGAGTCTCTGTCTCTTCTATTACTGATCCCCTAAATGGGACATCTGTCTTTGTTTCATTTGTTCTAAAGGTCACAGGTGAAAGAAGCCACTTGAGCAAGTGAAGTCCTCTGAACAGACTTGGAAAACAGAAGATCTGCAGGGCAAAGGATCCTGGGAACTAGGGAGGGATGGAAAGATGCTGACAAAATGAATTGCCTCTTTAGTACAAATGTTTATACACTATATGGAAACCAGACTATTAAATATTATATGACTGGAAATGTCTGAAGGTGTTTGTTTTTACTTCTTGGTTTTCGTTGTGGGAGGAAACAAAAATATAGGTGCCAAACATAAATTATCTAATTAAAGTGCTCACGATACTTTGACAAGACCCAAAGGAATAAAGGAGCAAGGGGTAATATTGTTGACATCATCTAATACATATGATTCTTCCTTAAATAAATTTTTCTGATAAAACAGCCACAAAACAATCCACTTGAGTCTGGATTCTCTATGTAATGACACATAAAGTAAAGGCCTTTCAACAGTGGCTGCAGTCATAGGAATGTGGAACTTCTTCTCTCCTGATTCCTCAGCTAAAAAGGTAAATGCTGTTATTGCACTCTTTCATCTTATTGCTAAGTCGGGATACCAGTGACTCCAGGGAACTTTGAATCTTGAATTTTGATTTGTGCCCATGAAGAAGGAGGTGCATAAGGACTGTTAAGGCAAAGGTTCATATGGAGGGCTATAATTCCAGAGGGCACTTCTCTCTCTCTCTCTCTCTCTCTCTCTCTCTCTCTCTCTCTCTCTCTCTCTCTGTGTGTGTGTGTGTGTGTGTGTGTGTGTGTGTGTGTCTGAGTCTGTGTATGTCTGTGTGTATAATATGAGCATATGAATGAGTTCTTACATGTATGCACAAGAATTTGGAGGTCAGATGTTGATGACAGCTAACTACTTTGTAATTTTACACCTAACTTTTGAGACAAGGTGTGTCCCTTATCCTTGAGATCTTTTGTTTGACTAGATTGGCAAAAATAAGCTCCAGGTATCTGACTTCTCAGTATAGTAGTCACAGATGCATGATCCCAAATCAGGTCTTCTTAACATTGAGAAGGTGTTATGTAACCATTTCCAATGGGTTTGACATAGCCATTTGTCTCTTGAAAGAAGGCAGTAGCCATATTTTACTTGCAGGAGACCCTCATGAGGTTGTTTCTTTAATAATAATTCATAGAATCAATGGAACATAAGATTTCTAGTTCCCCAAAGAACCTTCACAAGATCCTTATGAAGACCCTCCGCTTAGCAAGGAGGTAAATAACTAACAGGGTTGGGGTGCCCCTGCAGTGGTATAGTTACCAATGAGTTGCTAGTGAAACATTTAGTGATTCAACTTCCTGGACTAACCCATGTTACAGATAGAACACATCAATGTCACAGATATCCATAGTTACTCATAGGATTTCTTGGTGGCATATTTGGGTCACCTATGCTCCTGGTACTTGCCTTCAATCCATAACTCTTTTCTTATAAAAACATGGAGTTGGATGAAATTCTTTTTTTTGGTCTATCAGTTCACTCTGTCTGGGGTGAATTTAGTCTGTCAGACTCTCCTGGAAATGACATCTGGATTGAACAGAACTATACTTCTTATAATTCCCATCCTTGAGTGTTTCTACTCTAGACAGATATGCAACAAGTCTTGGAAAGGCAGGGTCAAAGAATATTTTTGAAAGTACAGGCTGTGAAGATGTCTAACTCTCAATACTGGTGTGAAGGAGGCAGCTCCTCTGGAAACACCATGGTTTCCAAGAAGAAATGTAAATTACAAGCTTTTCCTTGGAGGTTCTTCTGTTGCTATATTCTGAATTTTCTCATCTGATTGCCTAGTAAGACAACTTCAGTCATTGCCTGTGCCTTATCTAGAAGCAATATCAGAACCAGAGCTGTTGGGGTAGCCCCACTAGTTAGAGACAGTTCTGCCACTCTTTACAAATGTTTTCCTCTCTTTCCTTCCCAGCAGTTCTGAATGGATGTTTACTATTTTCCTTTCTTATGGTGCTTCTTTTCTAATTCTGGTAGGTGTTAAAATCACTCCCTTACCTATTCTTTTGGGTGTTAGATTTAGTGCTAAAGTTGCTTTCTGAAGTCAATGTTTGCTTTTAATTGCTACACAAGAAAAAAATTAGTTTATACAATTCTGGAACCAAGTCATGTCTTTGCCACTATTTGTTTGCCTCTATTTTCTTTGTCACATTAAGTTAGTCTCTTGATCATTTCATCTTTCCCAAGAATAAATGAGAACTCAGAAATATTTCATATCCAGTCTTTCTTTGCATTTTATTTTCAATTATTTTTGAGCTCTACTCAGAAAAGTAGACACTTGCTGTCATTAGTGAATTGTTTTTTTAATTATAGGGGTTATTCTAGCAATTGGTGAGTTTTTATGAATGCTATTCATTAAAAAACTCTTTTACAATATAACAAAAGTGCATCAACTCATGTATTTTAGGCTATTAAATCATAATAGATTTTATTTACTCAAGTGTGACCATTCATTTAATTTTTCCCTTCCAATTCAATAGATGCTTTAAACTGGAGTCTCAAGCTAATGACAATATGCTTTTTATTTATACAGTGCTAATTGATTTTTAAAATCATATAATATCTTTCCTGTATTTATATCTTTTTGTTTTCCATTTGATTAAGACCGAATAGAAATTGCTTAAGAGGTATTCATAGCTTTTTGGTGTTCTGATTCCAGTGTTACTTAGTTGCCTATGGAAATTTCCAGGAGTGTTTGAGCAAGCCAAGTAGTTTTTCAAGGTAATACCTAACACTATTTCACAATGGAATCCAGCAGTTTCTCATATTTGAAATAAAATTGCAAATGGAAAATAAATGCTAACAAATAATGAGCTGAGGGGCTGTGTCATTTATGGGCAAGAGTCATAAACACAAATGACTAGTACTAAATTTCTTCTTTCATTCTTCTGTAAGAGAATGTAAACAGCTGGGAATCAGCATTTGTTGTAAATAGAACACTACAGAATAGGGTTTAGACTAAAAAAATAAGACCTATCATTTCATGATTAAATTATTTTTGTTGTATGTTTTTAATTTAGAAAGCTGTAGACATATAAACCCAGCGTTTTTCATGTGCTAGCTATGTTTCAAAGTATAGTAGACATTAAAATTTAATTTTTCTCATTTAAATAATACATATATCTAGCTTTAATATCTGTCCATAGTTCAGATGAATCAGCCTTCAGTATGTGTATGTGTCTTCAACAAGTCCCTACCACCTCCAGCATGGACACACCCCCTAATCTTTCCTAAATAGTCCCACCAACTGGGAACAAAATATTCAAATATATGAATCTATGGGGCCAGTCTTATTCAAATCACCACAGCTTGTATATTCATTTCTGCTTTGAATCAATTGTTAAAATTCTTTGATGGATCCACATCTGAGGAGGGTAACATAATATTATTTCTCCACACTGGTGACTCATTCTGAAGTTGTTAGGATAATAACAAAACAGAACTATTTTACAACATATTTACACAAAATTTTGCCAATCTTAATAATTATGAAATGATTTTCCCTTAAATTGCAAGGTACACAGAATTATCTGTTTATGAAAAAGCCCTTTCTTTTGCATCTCAGCCAACATATCAGTGATTCAACACCTCTCAACCATCATAACAATGCTTGAATCCTTTTCATTGACATTTTGGCCATCGAAGCTGTGAGCATTGTTATTCAAAAGTATATATGAATGATGAATTTTGTGTAATATCTTTTAGAAAGGTTAAGGTCAGATCCTTACCTAATGACAGATTTGACAATGCAGGCTTGTGACCTTCAAGGGATGTATTAACTACTCTACAACTCTTTGATAAATTGAAATATATAAACATGTGTGAGAATTGAGGATGAAAGAACACCTAGCAAAATAAATAACGAAGAAAACATGTAGTTTTAACAGAGCAACCATTTATTCATTTTCTATTTATGTAGGGGGATACCTGCTAGCCACATGGACACAGCAGAAGAGTCCATGCACTGCATGGAAACATCTATGAGCTTGATTTATCTACTATGTACTCACAAAAGTTTCCTCTAACTGTAGAGCCCAAGTAACATCAGAGGCCATTTTATCTGTGTTGAATATTAACCAAACATTTCAAGACTTTAGCACCACTAAAAAGAAAAGAAAAAACTGAAGTCACACTCTCTTGGACAACTTTGAATCATCATACTTTTCAAGCACTGGAGACTGTTCTTGACCATGCAGACCTCATGTGTGACAGCATTGAGTACTGCTACTCAATTCAGACAGAATAATTTGTGTTTTAACTCCAGTGCTTGAAAAGTGTGTGGTCAGACAATATGTGGAGGAAATATAGCAAGACACTTCAAAATTTACATGTTAGAACCTACTTAGTAAAGAACTGTTAAGGAATACTTATGTTCAGTCTCTGGAGGTGCCTTATCAATATGTTATAATTCCTTAAAATACTCTGCCAACAATATTAAAGGATCCACATTTCTATGAGCAAGTTCACTAGATGGGAGAGGCTAAGAAGACAAGGGAAATTATTATCTGTGTAATTTACAAAAGAACAGTTTTCTCTGTACATACTAAAACAATGATTAGAATTTAGAAGGAGGAGATACCACCAATTTAGCTATATTTTTTCATTATAAAACAAATCCATAGAAACAAGTAAAAATCCTACTTAATCCTTCCTGTGCATCAGTAGAAAGCCCTGAAGTATCTGAGGTGGGCGCTGACCTTTGTTCTATACATAGTATGATAACTATTCATTTAGGAAATATTGGTTGGTAATGTGGCTCAGTGGCAGAGTCCTTGTCTAACAGTTATATGGCACTTGCCTAACCAGCTTAATGCCTTGCTTGGATCTTAAAGACTTCCAGATACCTACCTAGGTGGTATTGTGCTATTATTGAGTAAAAATCTTACTTTGCAGTATGTACAATGGTATCATAAGAGAGAGAAAATAAAGAAAAACTTGTCTTGTCAAATTGTGATGCACACTTTGGGACAGGGTGAAAAGATAAGACAACAGAAATGAAAAAAGCAATGGGGGCTAGAAGTTCAAAGAAGAACTAATACTAATACTCCTTAAAATGTTCCACACAATAGTAGTAGAAGAGTCATTGACAAACACTTTTTATGATGCTACAATTACCTTGGTACCCAAACCACACAAAGACCCAAGTAAGAAAGAGAACTACAGACCAATCTCCTTCATAAAATACTGGCAAACTGAATCCAAGAACACATCAGAAAAATCATTCAACATGATAAAGTAGGCTTCATCCCAGAGATGCAGGGATGGTTCAATTTTTGAAAATCCATCAATGTTATCCATCATATAAACAAATTGAAATAGAAAAAAAAAAAACCACATGATAATCTCAATAGATGTTGAAAAATCCTTTGAGCAAATCCAAGACCCTTCATGATAAATGTCTTGGAGATAAGTATGACAGACACATACCTAAATATATTAAAGGCAATATACAGCAAGCCAACAACCAACATCATACTACATGGAGAGAAACTCATTGTGATTCCTTTCAAATCAGGAATAAGACAGGACCAGGCTCCCTGAACATGGGTGTCAGTTGGGTGGCTTGGCCACTCTATGGGTCCTCTGGCAGTGGAACCAGTATTTATCCCTAGTGCACAAATGGGCTTGGGAGCCAATTCCCTATGGAGGGATGCTCTCCCAGATTAGATAAAAAGAGGAGGGCCTAGATCCTCCACAAAAAGATTTTACAGACTTTGATAATTCCCCATGAGGAGTAAATGGGGGGTGGGATGGAGGAGTTGGGGGGCATGGGTGGATGGGAGGTATAGGGATCTGGGATTGGTATGTAAAATCATATTGTTTTAAATTTAAATAAAAATAATTAAAAAATAATAACCTTTTTATATTCCTAACAAACATGAACTTCATGGCTAGAAGAAATAACTCATACATTATGATATGAGACTCTCTATATCTATGTCATGGCCACAGGACCTAATGAGCATTTGTGACAGTGCTTCTTTCTGTGGATGAACAGCCCAGCATAACTTGTCGATGTCCACCGTACTTTGCATCTTCTATTTTGCTCTGTTTATTTGGCCAGTTAACATTTTTAAAAAGAATAGTTCTCTATGATGCATCACCCAAGAGAACAGGTTTAAATTAAGGCTGTACAGAAGTTCACACTCCCAGTGTGCATGTTTACACACATGTAAGTGTAATTTATAGATAGGTGCTCAGGTTTTGTTTTATTGATTGATTGTTTGACTGAGTGATACTTGTTTGTTTTTGGTTTATTTAGATACTATGTAGAACTGACTTGCCTGGCTGAGAAATTGTGGATATGGATCAAAACTGAAGCAAGAGGCAGAGGGGAAAGAAGAGAATTATAAAAGTGAACAAGAAAAGGAAGGAAAAGCCAATCATATTGTATCAAATGCTATATGGGCTACTAACAGGGCAGAAATGTAAGTAATAAAACATGGCCACTGACCCTAATGGGGACATTGCAACATGATACCATTTGTACAAAAGGTTTCACAAGATTCAAGACAGAATTGGGGATATTAGAAAAGGAGTGTTGGAGCAAGTCCTTAGGGGAGGCTGTCAGTAATGCAGAGAACAGAGATCTGGAGGAACTGGAGGGATTACACGATTCTTGTTCCCCAAATAAGAAAAATAACATTATTTTGTTGCAGATTTGAAGTGATTCTGAAGGCATACTGAAAAAAAAAATGTTCTCAAAACCAAACTACAACAACCAAAGAAGCCTTGTTCTTGTACAAAATTCTGTCTAACCCATTATAGAAGCAGAGGCTGTGGTTTGGTTAGAGCTGGGTCCAACTCCTGCACTTGACCTTAAAGTTAAGTGTGCAGTGGTAGCTTAGTCCTGTCATATCAGCATTTGGAAACTGAGGCAGGAAGATACCAAGTTAAAAATCTGCCTGGCTACAGAAAAAGACCCAGTCTTAAAAATCAAGAGAATTGGAAAGTAGAGGGGACTCAACAGTGAAGAGAACTTGTTGCCATTGCAGATGATGCAGGTTCAATTCCAAACACCTGCATGGAGGCTCAAAAATGTCTGTAGTTCCAGTTGTAGGAACTCCAACAGCCTCTTACCTCCACAAGCAACAGGCACACATGTGGAACACTCACACATATAAAGTAAGCAAACCTTATGATTAAGGTTAAATGAAAACCATAAAGTTGAATTTCTTAAGGATGACAGACAGGGCACATGTATCCCAAATGACAGCTACTTACAAGTAAGTTTGTGGAAATGCTAATTCTCAGTCAAATATTGAGATACCTTCAAATTAAAATAGGATCCCCAATCAAACAGCATATTCTTCACTGTCGTGACCTGGCTTGTCTCAGCTTTAACCCACGACAACCATGAGGTTCTACCTGAGTGGGGGTGTGTGGACCTGGAAGCTCCTAGCAACCCAATGGCGATAAAGACCAAACCCAGGCATCTTGTCATCTTCAGAGAGCTCTCAGTTCCATGTTGTAGAACTAGAGTCATTTCTTTATTAGCCATCTTTTCTGGTGTTTCTTAACCATCCTGCCATGACCACAAGGGAACCATCTCTCTTTGTTCCCTCTCTGCTCTGGTCCTCTCCCCCTAACTCCTAACATCCTGTCCTCACAAGTTACTCATACACCTCTGCTCTCCCTGCCCAGGTGAGGGGCTATTCAGATGCTTAGGTCCACAGAGAGGCAAATAAGAGGCATATTACCCTGAGGCCATGGTAAACAATAGAAGCCTTACTGGCATTAACAATACAATAGTGGGCCGGAACTTTCCAGTGCTCCATGTTTACAGGAGCTAGAGAATGGACCCCAGAATATTCCATAACAGAATTATTTGGTCCCTCACACTTCACCCAGATTTAGTAAAAATGGTGAATTTGGCATCTCACCCTAGGCCTACTGAACTCAAACCCGTAATCTTAATAAATCCTCATATGATTTATATGCAGGCTCCAGCATGAAAGCCATGAATCTGGGCATCAAAGGTGAGAGAGTTAAAAACCACAGAAAGTGGCCATTAATTGATACACACTGAGACCAACTGGGGGGAATTGCAGTAAAGATCTTTGTAGAAATAACACATGTTTAACCAGAGTTAAAATTTTTAAGAGAGCCTAATTGATGAGGGCTAATTCAGCAAGACAGATAATTTAGTTCTGGAAACCTAGCTAAGCATGTATAGGACCTTGGATTGATCCTACCATTGATAAAATGAATAAACAAATAAACAACCAACAAGCAAACCAAAACAAAAACAACAATTAATGATATTTTGGTAGTTTATAGCAGTGAGAAGTTATGATACTTCTATGGGAGTAAATATTTTGATAAGTGAGATTTGAGGTAAGCAATGCAGAAAATTAAAGTAGGAGTACTATGAGGCATTGTTATTGGATATCAAAGTCTTGTTCTCCACAGCCCTGGAGGATTGAAATACTATGGACATTATGTTGCTAAGTCAGTGAAGTGGAAAGTGACCCTCTGTTGTTAATAATCATTTAATGGTCAGGACAGCAGTACACAAACCTAGCTATCTTTGTCTTTGGAAATCATTCCTTGTGGTGTCCATCTTGCTCATTTTGCTTACCACATTGTTTGCTGTTCTCCCCTTTGAAGTGGGCTGTATCTCAAGCTGTTTTCACTCATCACTCTTTGTCTTTCTTATTTGTTTCTCCAGTATAGATCTGGCCTCTAATTTCAATTCATAGGGAAGGTTTAGTAACTTATAAATCAGTGGAGCCAAAGAAACAGCTATAAGTAGCCCCTCACCTGGGCAGGGAGAGCAGAGGTGTATGGTTCAGAGGAAACACTGCCCTCCATGCATCATGGGATCTGTTTAGTTTCTCTTCAGGAAGCCATGTGTTGACTGGAGAAAGACAGAGTTATGCTTTGTGACTTCTCAGAATGGAGAAGGTTTGACAAAGGGTTTTAGTTTAGAGCAGCAGATGAAGGAAGAAGGCATTAGCTGTAAGCTTAGCCTGGTTCTAGTCCAGGAATACTATAAAATACCAGCCATAATACATAAGCCATAGAGCTTGAGGAACTGTCAAAATAAGATTACATTGATAAATTATATAGGAAGAAGTTGGGAAGATTATTTTAATTGGCATTGTAGCCATTGCAATTGTGCATACAGACTGAACTACAACGCAAGAGGCAGAAGAGCTTCCTACACTGTGAGAGTCTGCAAGAAAGACCTCTAGGGTACAACTAGGGAAGTGCTGGAAGGTTACCAGACAGTGTACTAGATGGTACTTACTGGTGAAGCTCCTATTTTCTAACAGGGATGGAAAATCAGGATAAAGTCTTGGTAATGACATTCCTGAGGAGAGGCTTCAGGTTCTTGAGGAATGTGTTCCTTGATACTGGCAGGATATTTGGTAAAATTTATACCCCACCTCTCAAAAAAAAAAAAAAAAAAAAAAAAGCTGAGAGAGGATCTAAATTGTCAGGTTTTCTAAGAAAAAGATCAGGAGGCTAAGATGAAAAGGTACCCATTTGCTCAGCAGAGAGAGAAGAATGTTTGATTTGTATATAAACTGTTGTGCAACACTTGCTAGACATGAATAACTCTTCTGATAGATATCAGATTTATTGAACATCTTGAATATTACTGGCCTATAAGTAAGCTCCCTCAGAATTAAGATCATGCCTTAGCAAACAAGATGACCATCACTCTGAGAAGTCAGTGCTGGACACACAGTTCATATGAGCCTCCTTTAGAACAAGAGTCTTGGCACCATTGCATCACAGACTGGCCCAGAGCCCAAATCTCTTTACCTTCATACATGCTACAAAGAACTGACAAACACCACTTCCCACCACAGCCTTTCCTACCTCACAGAGGCTAAGAAGACACAAATAGAACCACCCCCCCACACACACACACACTCTAATTTCTGCTGCCCTTGCAAACCTGACTGCAGACACATAGCATAGATCACATATTGATTAAATTAAGCTTGCTGCCTCATGATATGACCTTTACACTTCATGGTAAGCATTTAAGAGTAGGTCTCCTGTTTTGTCTCATGATATATATAAGCCTCTCTCTTTCCTGGATCTTATAAGTACTCAAACCCATGATGAGTCTCATTCAGTGCCTGTGGCTCCTCCCAGCACTTCTCACCATGCCCCTAGCTTGAACCACCCTCTTCCAGGGGCTAGGCTTCTGCTTCCATTCCCCCAGCCTGATCCCCATATAAATCAGTCATTTGGGGATACTAGTGTCTTGGTCACTTGGCCCAGGCCACCTCTCTTGGGTGGCAGCTTCTCTCTTTTTCTCCATCTCCCAGTTTCCACTCTTATGATCCGGTTTAGTTTCCTGGCTCTGTTCAGCTAGGACTCTTCCCTCTGACTGTTTCTCCCTTATACCTATAATTAAAAATCTTTTCTGTACTTAGGAGTAGTCATGTCTTTCTCTTTTTATTCTATTTTTTTATTCATCTGGAGCTGAAACATGGCAGTGACATAAATGTGCTCCCTTCCATGGGACTTGGCCTCTCCAAAACAGGCTATGTAGGAATAATTTGTTTTTTTCTGGTTTATGCCATCCTGTATACTTGAGGTTAAATTCTAGAGTCCTTGTCTTAGGCTTTTCCTCTTTATCTGCTCTACCCATCCTTCTCTTATTGTCTATACTTTCTGTGATTACTGGAGCCTGCCACCTAGCTTACTCTTTGTTATGAATGTATGGCATTAGTTTGGATTATTTCTAACCAGCTTTTCTTGACTTAAATTCTCCCATCTAACTTTTGCTTTCAGGCTTTTATCTCTCTCTATTCTACATACCTTTCTTTACTTCTTACTCCATGGCTTGTTGCGCAGCTGGGTGTCTATCCCTGGTTTCTCTCTCTTTCTTTTCTTGTTCCCTCTTTCATGTTCTTCTCCTTATATTTATTCTCTCTGCCTGCTAGCCCCATCTATTTCTTTCTCTTGCCTTGCTATTGGCCATTTAGCTCTATATTAGACCAATCAGGTGTGTTAGAAAGGCAAATTAACACAGCTTCACGGTGTTAAACAAATGAAACACCACTTTGAATCATTAAGCAAAATTACCAAAGATTAGCCAAATATAACACATCTTCAACTAATATTCCACAACAGTGCTCAGCCCAAATTCTGAACCCCCAAAATCACAAAGAGGCCCATTTTGATGCAAAAGTGAGGAGTCTTTTATTGAAATTGTTTAACAATCTAACCTCATTAGCTTCGGCCTTTCATCCATCCACTGTGGCAGAGAAAAGACCCTGAGAAACCAAGGGGCAGGGATCTTATAGGGTGGTATAAAGAGAGTGTCTAGGGGTATGCACAGTCTCAGAATTGGTGTGCTTACAGGCTTGGAGCACCTGCCCTGTGTTGATTGGTTAACTGGTTGTTATGGCTCATAGGCCCTCCCAGGACAGTTGCTATGCTTTGCATGTCACTGTTGTGCCCTTATCCATAAAGCACACCCAGAGCCATAAAGCATAGCCCTGTCATCTAATTTTTGATTGGTTCCTTACCACAAGAGGAGGGCATCTAGCTGGGTGTTGGTGGCACATGCCTTTAATCCCAGCACTTGGGAGGCAGAGGCAGGCGGATCTCTGTGGGTTCGAGGCCAGCCTGGACTACAGATCGAGTGCCAGGGTAGGCTCCAAAGCTACACAGAGAAACCCTGTCTTAAAAAAAAAAAAAAAAAAAACCAGAAAAAAAGAGAGGGCATCTGACCTCCTAATGAGTAGGGCAGTCCCAGAAAGGTCAGGCAAGCACATGTTAGCCTTTCATGGTTGCCAAAATGGGTGGCTAGTCCCTTCATTTTATCTCAGTATTTGTAAATTCACTGGGTGTGGTTAAAGAGTCTGTAAAATCTCTAACAGAAAGTTAGCTTAAAGCTTGTAACAAAAAAGTTAATGGTTAAAATCCCTATATATAGTTCATTTTAATTTGCTACAGTTACTATATACGTGATTCAACTTTTGTTTAGAGTACAGTGTATATGTAATTTGGATTCAAATCTTGCTTAGGACATTAGATATTATTTAAAATAGCAGCCATATGACTTGCTTCCATTTTGGATGAGGACCTCATGATTATGAATGCAACCATGTGACTGACAGCCATCTTTACTAAGGTGAAAGAAAATACATGTCATGTAATTTCAACATCATCTTAAGATGATGACATAGAATAAAACTACTGAGGCAACACCTATAAAACTTAATCCTACCGAGTCATCTGCTTCTCTTTTTAGAGTATGGAAACACCAGAAGGTCTCAAAAATATTTTGGATTAGTATTGATTTTTGTATGATGAATTCCTAAGGTTATAAATGTGTACTCAGATTAACCAAGCATGATTCAGAGATTTACATCTAAATTCGTATATCCTTACTAGCTATTAAACAACAGACTTATAGAAAAATTAAAATAATAGGCAACATACATGTGAATAATAATATATACTTACTGATAAGATTTGTAAATTCCTAATGTTATAAAGATAGGATTGTTAACATAAACTGACTTAGAGATGTATAGTTAATCACTTATGTCTTTACTGTGCTCAATACCAGGTTTCTAGAAAATTTAAATAAGTAACAACTAAGTAACAACATATTTGATAAATAAGGTTCAGGAGCTTAATTTACCATTCTGCCTGTGTTTTTGAAAGACCCCGGAGGCTCAGGCCCACCCAGGATCTCATCCCAGGACCGTGGTCACCCCAATCACCAGGCAGAGTCAAAAGTTTGATGGAAACTGCACAAGGCTTTATTGTAGTTGTTTAGTGAGCTAACCCCATGTTAGCTCGGGCCTTCCATCCATCCGCCATGGTGGATGGCTAGAAAAGACGGCTTGAAGCGTCTGCATAGAGATCTTATAGGCAGTGTAAGGGGACTGTCTAGGGGTACACACAGGCTCAGGATTGGTGTGCCTTCAGGCTTGGAGGCTTTGCCCTGTGTTGATTGGTCAACTGGTTGTTATGGCCCATAGGCCCTCCCAGGATGGTTGCTATGGACTGTTCGTCATTGCTATGCGCTTGTCCATAAAGCACACCCAGAGCCATAAAGCATATCACCACCAGGTAACTTCTGATTGGTTCCTTGCCATGAGATAGGCATCTGACCTCCTAGTGACCAGGACAAGGTCAGACAAGCACATGTTACTGTCATGGCTGCCGAAAGGGGCAGGAATCTGACCTCCTTGTGACCAAGACAAGGTCAGGCAAGCATGTGCTAGGCTGTTATCGCTGCTGAAATGGGGAGCTGGTCCCTTCATTTTCAAGGACAAATATGTAAGAAGTAACTAAAACCAAGTTCAGTTGATTTAAATCAGGTGTAACCAATAGGTAATGGTTCTCAAACTCTTTAGAGATCTGCTGAATAAGGCATTTAAAGTATTTAATGAGAAACATTCCAATGATAGACAGAAATACAATCTCCTAGAGGGGACCCAAAGAAGGTCTCCAAAGAAGATAATGGGGCATAGACAGCTCTACCTTGATTGTGGTAACTTTGGCCATTGAGCAATATATTATCACATTCCCTACCTATTGCCAGAGTCCTGCCACAACTGTGGATACTTTGGCATTGATTGTCCCACTCTGCCTATCCAAGTAGGTCAGTTTTCCCAAAATCCTTTCCATAAATTTTTTTCTGAGACCTGGATCTGGCTGCAAAAGTTCAATGCTGTCATGTGTGGAAGCCAAAGGCCAAAAACATTTTCCCCCAACAAAGCCACTGAGAGCACGGGAGCCTAGAGTGACTTCCGAGTTAGCAGAGTCTCTGTCATTTCCATTGATGTAGGTCATTTGGATTATACTTCTCAGAACTATATCGAAGGCTAACTGTAGCTTTATGTTATACACAGCAAGCAAATCAGCTCTTGCCCAGAAGGCAACAGCTGCCTAATCAGATCATTTAATATGTAAAATCTGGCCTTACTTTTCTAGAGCTATTAGGTCTTGTTAGTAGAAAGGCAGATACAGTTTATGATTCTTACAGACTCCATTCACTCTGAAAGAGATAAACTCACAAAACTGGTTTAAAAATGTTTCAGATTTCTTTTCTTCTCTATGCTATTGTTGTACTAACTACAAAAATTCCTATTTTTGAAATTAACCAATGCATTTCTGATAAGCTATTAATCTAGATGTGGTAAAGCCTTGCTACTGTTATCATAGTCACAAGCTCAAAATTGTGAAGTTCCTTTGGATGCCTTCTAAGTATAGAATTAAAAGTATGTCTCAATTATGATAAAAACATCTCTGCTCAAGCTATACGTACAGCCATCTGGAAAGAGTATTCACACTTTTAAGCCAGACTTGCTTTTGTTCCCTAAGCTTTTACTCTGACTCAAAAAGCATGAGTGCACTGCATTTTTACAAAGTGGGTTTCATTACAGACTATAATAAGTGGCAATGATAATATATCCAAACTTTTATACTGTAAGAGTCATCCTCTTTTCATTTCATGTTTTCATCACATCTTCTTGGTGACTGCCATACTGTGTGAAGTGCTAATAATGAAGCTGTCACCTGAAAAATGATGCTTCTCCATTATTTCCCTGGCTCCCTAGAACTGTCTCTCCTCTCCATCTCTGTTATGTAATTTCAGGTCCAAAGTGGTTCCGAAAAATGGTGGGGCATGTGACAGTGTCCTAAACAGGAAGACTTTGGCCAGGTAAGTGGGAGGATTGTCATTGAGAAAACAGTCTTAAAGGTAGTTTAGCATTTACATGAAGCCTCTCTCAAACCACCAGGACATGCCGTTAATCTTCTTCTAAAAGTAAAATACCTCAGAAAAGGGTATCTAGTTCCTGGGTCAATTCAAAAGGCCTGTATGAGCCCAATGACCCCCCATGCTGCTCATAGTCATATAAAACATGCTTGTGTTTCCAATGTTTGCTCTTTTCTCTGCTCTGCCCCACATAAGAGATAGCCTTGGCAGATTGATTCCCAAAAAAACCTTTCTTTCTAATCACAGAATGCTCCAGTTTGGTGGTTTTACTCTGCCCTTCATCTGCTTTACTGTTATAAATTTTACTAGCTCTTACTGGACTCACTCAGTATTTTCATTGTTTTGTACTTACTACAAGTATTATGTTTAGTATTAATGAATATGTTGTATTGGGAAGCTCCACCCAGCTCCACTCCTCCCATTCTAGACCACAGACAGGCCTGAGCATGCCCGAGAAAGCGCACCATCAGCAGCTTCTCTCCTGGAACAGCTCAAGACTGCCTAAAGGTTTTTAAGAACTGGCCTGTAGAGCTGCCATGAGATCTCTCCTGCGTTCTTAACAGTCACCAGGGAATGCTCTGCTTGCTTTGCCCTGTTTATTAAATCTGGATTTATTAGTTCCCTCTTAACTTGGTTTACTACATCGGCTAAGGATCTCAATATCTGAAGATCCGGTACTTACCATGTAGAGTATTCCGAAATTAGCAAATGTATTCATTAAAATGGACGTGGAAAATTAGTCTATCAAAATAATACCTTTTTTGTCAAAGTCGCACAAGGTTTTGTTCTGAAATACTATTTATATGTCTGAAAGCTCTTCACTTTAAAATAAAAATGTAAATTTGGCAATTTCTGTACTATGATTTGATTACACATTTTAAGGTATTAGAAATTCAAGCCCAAATCGAAAATGAGTGTTAGGTCACAATTTATGTGTAACCCTGTAAGCACAGAAACAACATCTACTCACTGTCTTTAGTGACCAAGGAGACCATTCTCTGCTCTGAGTTGGCTTGCCCATTGCTTTTTCATGTACTCTTTTTGCAGTGTGGTCAATGTGCAAGCAATTTCTTGAAGTAGAGAGTACTTTGGCCTGGTAGCCATGGAAACTAATTGAGCCAAACAGCACAGTGGTATCTAGGTCTTCGGAATGGTAATGGCACTGTTAACACTCCCCAGTAAAAGGAGGCATAGGCAGGTCACAGATCCCTCTTCTGGAATTCTAGCCATTACTACCTCCTGCCCTTCTGCCCTCCTGCCAGATGCAAGTGATTTGGTGAGATTATAGTACACAAATGAATTAGTTAATTGAAATTGGGATTTCAGGTGGCATATTTCAAGTGATTGTCATTGTCCATTGGTGTTGTGGGAATTTGCAGTGAAACTATGGCCTCATCCGCAGTCCTATCAGTAATTCCAAAAACTAATTGGTTGACTAAATTGAACTTTATCAGGATCCTTTATTCGGTACATCTTTGGTGCACTATCTGAAGCAAATATACATTTGTTCAAATAACTCCAGGAAAAATTAGAGTGAAAATATTTAAACCGTTCTTCAATGTGTTTTCACCTGCCTGTGCTTTATACTGGGGTGAAAACAGACCTTCCCTGTGTCTATAAGCCCATACAACAGAACCCCTGCTCATATCCAACACCTAATAAATGTTTCTTAGATAAAGGCATGTTGTAGGTCAACCATCTTGTAGTTAAAACAAAATTCATTGTAAAAACAATTCTTGAGACTTCTAAGTTGAGTGTGAATATTAAAGTTCCATGCCTCCCAGTTTTATTTAACAGTTTTCAGGGCTCATTAACTAGATTCTGTGTTCTTTGATTTGGACCTAGTTAAAATGTTATATTATTTTACAGGATGGAATATGGAACTAAAGTCTCTCCTATATTTTTACAATACAAATATTCTTAAAATTTATTCATGTACCTTTCAAATTAGGGAATAATATGTTTTCTTTTCCTTTTACCCAGTTTCTTCCTTGTTTCTTTACCTCCCTTCTCTGTTCCTATAATAGATACACAGATGGCAGAAGTTATGAGCTAAACAATATTCGAGAGTGACAGCTTCCATTTGTCATATGCTTAACTTGATGAGCTTTACAAAGTGCTTTTTAAAATCTCATTAAATTTTAAAGTGCTTATTCAACATAGATACTAGATGGTATAATTTTATGGTACACATGAAGACAATGAGGATCATACAATTCATATAGAAAGGGAAATGCCAAGTTCATGACCAGGTATAAATTGAACCACATTACTCATGAACATTTCCTTATACACAGGTGCAACATAGGCCTTCATTATAGGAAAGCACTCATGACATTTACTGAGCCTTCAATCTTGAATGTAAGGATTCCCTGGAAGATTAATAGTTGCAGCACAAAATGGTATAAATTAGTACATCATCCAATCTCTGCCAATGATAATGTTGTTGGGTCTTTGTGGTAGGCTTTACTCTGTGTGTATTACACATTTGCAATGGTTGTTTTCAGGTGGCAAATTTAATGAAACTTTTTCAAAAAAAAAGTCTTACAATATGATATAAATGAAAGGTATAACTGTTCATTTACCTTAAAGGCCTCTTTTTATAATATATAGCTCTTTCCAATCTTTTATGTAATCTCAGAAATTCCATTTCCAATTTATCATTGTCTTTGCTTTGGACAACTATATCAGCATGGGGAGCCTAGTGTTACAGTATAAAAGTGAAAGAAAAATAAGTGGAATTAAATAATTGAAATAAAAGGAAGGTCTTCATGTACTGATTAACTTCCATGATAATCTTTGCTGTCTAAAATATCACCAAAACATGACAGTGAAGGAAGAAGATTCATTTAATATAATTCAAAAATCATCTCTGTTTTTAATTTTAAAAATAAAAAGGAGTTTTCAGGGAGAGTTAGAGCAAATCCTGCCTGGGAAGGTTTATGTAGCAGCTAGAAATCCTGACCAAGATGAATATTGTTAGCAGGACAAGTTGGGCCAAAGGGGCTTCATAAAGACAGAACAAAATTACCTTTCAATATCAATCAGAAACAACTGTTGTTGAGCCCATGCCAACATTAATACCAATCCAGGCACACACTACACTGTGCAGTCAAAATGATGTCACTTTCAAATGGAAACAGGGAGATAGGCTGGCACAATGCAAAATTACAAAAGTTTTTAAAGCCCAGGAGTCTAGCATTTACTCAAAGTACCATTAATAAATGGAAATAAATCAAATAATGGAAATCCAGCTAGGGATTAAAAAGCATGTAGAGAACTGAGAAAAAAATAAGGTAGTGCCTCCTGGAGGTGCCTCCCAGGAGGGCTCTTCCACCAGAACAAATTATGCAGCTCATTGCTATTCATGTGTGATTATTATTTTATTTTAATCAAGTGAATACTTCTGTGTGTTATTGTGTAGGAACATTGATGACCTGAGGTCAGGCAAACAGAAGCCATAGAGAAAGAAAGGTTTTAAAGTTATACAGATTTCAAAAAAAAATCTCCTGAAACTCATTTGAATAAGTTACATTTTAACATCTTTCAGCCAATATGGGCCACAACTGCATAGACCCTCCAATATTATTGTGAGTTCAAAAATATTATCATATGCAGATTGCTAACATGTAACATATATCAAATTATATATTTTATTAGTTTTTTCCTTGATAATTTCATACATGTATATAAACATTCTGATTATTCTCAGCCTCAACTCTCATCTTCCTATTCTCACCCTTACCTACCTTCCTCTTCTTTACAAAGCTCTTACAACCACTCTACCCATCTGCTTATCAATTACACTATCTACTCCAAAACTTAACAGCACACTAAATCCAACCCCAAACACCAGGCCTGATTTCCAGACACATTCTATATTCCTGTTCTGGTATCAACAAACCCACCTACAATACTGCCCCAGCAATGTGTAGAATCCACTTGAAAATTCAATAGAAACTGCCAGAGTCATTCCTCTTCCATTTCACCTAAATATACACACTAGAACCATAGCCTGCTATGCTCCTTAACACTAGGCCCCAGATAACAATAACTCCTAGTGTGGTCTCATCCCACACAACCTCCACTGTGAGTGGTAGTGGTGTGTCCTATTTCTATGGGAATTGTCCATTGCCACTGTGACCCCAAACTCTATAATCCAAGGACCTCAACCATAATCAGTTATCTCTTCACAGATTGCTGGATATCTGTAGCAAGAATCTAAATTTACAGATTTCCTCCTAGGCCCAGAAGTTGTACCCATACCTACCTTAAATGTAACTATTTCTGAGACATCTTTCATATGTCTACACAGGCCAATAAGATTGAATACCAAGAACCACTCAATTGGTTCACAACCTGACATGTGGTTAGAGCAAGCAAAGACCCAAATACACATTCAAAGAAGGTGAAACCACACCAAGAAACACTGTAAATAACTGGCAATCCTGAATGTCCAGAACCATTCCGTGTAATATAAATAACATAAATAACGAGAATAATATGACTTCTCTGGAAATTACTACTTCCAATGTAATTTTTATGAGAAAAGCATTTCACTTATCACAAAAGAAATGATTTCAAAATCAAAATTATAAATATATTCAAAGAACTCAGAGAAGATATGAAAGCGTGAACAGTTGAATAAAATAATGAAAACAATTAAAGATATAGAAATGCAATTGAATAAAGAAATAAAATATCTGGAAAATGAAAATAAATCTTGAAACAAACAAAAACAATAAACCATAAAAAAACCACAGAGTATAGTCCTGGTTCAAGTGGAAGTATGTATATTGTATCTCTAAGTGGAAAAAAATAATAGCTCAGTCAAAAATTGTAAATCAAACTGACCAGGCTGGAGAAAGCCTCAAAAACAGCTGAGGTGGCTCATGGAACCCAGACTGATAGCTGGGAAACCAGCATAGGACTGTTTCAGACCTCCTAAGCTAGGATGTCAGTTTGGAGGTCTGGGTAATCTAAGGGGACTCTGGTATTGATTCAGTATTTATCACCAATACACGAATGAACTCTGGGAGTTCACTCCACATAGAGGGATACTCTCTCAGCCTAGAAACATATGGGAGGGCTTAGGCCCTGATCCAAATGATATGACAGACCTTGAAGTTCCCTCATGGAAGGCTTCACCCTCCCTGCAGAGCTGAAATGGGTTGGAATAGGTGTTTCATGGGGGACTGGGGAGGAGGGGAGGGAGAGAGAACTGGAATAGACATGTAAAAGAAGCTTGTTTCAAATTTAAATAATAAAAAATTAAAAATAAAATAATTAAATTAATTAAAAAATAGGAAAAAACATGCATGGTATCTGGGAGAGAACAAAAAAGAAATCTGCAAATTATAGGTATAAAATAAAGACAAGAAACCCAGGTCACAGACACAGAAAATATGTCAATAAAAGAGAAAGAAATTCTATGAATTTTAGGAAAAGATGCTTATTAAGATACAAGGGGCATACAGAATATTAAGTAAGAAAGATCAGAAAAGGAACTTCTCATGTGAAGAACAAAAAAAAAAAAGAAAATTGAAAGCAGCAATAGAGAAGGAACAAATCATACATAATACATGCCCAAAGAATAACACTTCATTCTGATTGTGGTGATGCACACCTTTAATTATAACACTTGGAAGTCAGAGATAGGTGGATCTCTGTGAGTTCAAGACTTTAATGTCTACTGAGAGAGTTACAGGACAGCCATGGATGCTCAGAGAAACCCTGTCACAAAGAACAAAACAAGACCACTACAACAAACAAGAATACCACCTGAATGTTCAATACAGATTTCAAAATCAGGAACTCATGTTCTACAAAGTTCTAACAGACCTTAGACACTAGCCAAAACTGCTATACCTAGGTAAACTTAGAGTAGAAAGTAAACCTTTCCAAGATAAAATCATATTTGATGAATTTGTGTCTACTGTGTCAGCTCTACAAAAGACACTAGTAGTAAGACTTCACACTGAAAAAAAAAGATTAAGCAAACTCAAGAGGAGAGAAATGATTTATAACCTCAACAGCCAATCTCAAACTAAATTGAGAGAAACTCAATGCAATTCCTCTAAAATCAGGAACAAGACAAGGCTACCCACTCTCTCCATATCTCTTTAATGTGATACTTGAAGGTCTAGCTAGAGCAATAAGACAAAAAAAGTAGATCAATGTGGGGGGACCAAAATATTTCCACTATGGACTATTTTGAGATCCAGCCTTGGGTTTCACTAAACATGGAGCACCGGAAAGCTCCAGCCCACTATTGTATTGTTAATGCTAGTAGGGCTACTGTTGTTTACCATGGCCTCAGGGTAATATGCCTCCTATTCGCATCTCTGTGTGCCTAAGCATCTGAAAAGGCCTTCACCTGAGCAGAGGGACCATAGGCATGGGAGTAACATGTGAGGATAGAAGGTTGGGAAGGTTAGGGGTGACTGTCCAGAGGAGAGAGGGGAACAAAGAGAGATGGTTCCCTTGTAGTCATGACAGGACTGTTAAGAAACAGCAGAAGAAAAGATGGCTAATAAAGAAATGACTCTAATTCTACAACATGGAACTGAGAGCTCACTAAAGATGACGAGATGCCTGTGTTTGGTCTTTATCGCTGCTGGGTTGCTAGGAGCTTCCAGGTCCACACACCCCCACTCAGGCCAAACCTCATGGATTAAGGCTGAGACACGCTGGATCGCAACAAAATGGCGCCCGAATTCGGGGCCTGAGAATGGGGGAAGAAGCCATGGACACCAAGAAGAAGCAGACAAGGCAGAGGCTTGGACAATATGAAGAGATTGTCACCACAGGCGAACAGGTTGGAGAAGAAGCACGCACAGAAAAGGGAAGAAGAAGTGTCCGAATGTGGTGAGTGACCAGTTAAGTCAGAATAAAACTGTATAAAATTGTAGAAATAGGAAACAGATATAAAATAGGAAGACATCAGCCAGCAGCTGATGAAAAAAAGATAAATCGGGTTATTTAACCCTTAAAGCAGAAATTTGCAATATATATATATATATATATGACGAAAATGTCAGCCAGCAGCTGACAAGAAAGGTAAAGTGGGTTGTTTAACCCTTAAAGTAATGGAAGATGGGCAAATTAGAAAATGTCAGCCAGCAGCTGATGAAAATAGGTAAAGCAGGTTATTTAACCCTTAATGTAAGAGAAAGTTGCACAAAGAAGATGAGAGACTGAAATGTCAGTCAGGTGATAAAGTAGTAAAATTTAATGTGTTAAACTCTGGAATGAAAAATGCAGATAATTGTAAATATGAAACAGGAATATTAGCCAGATGGTAAAGAGAAGTAAGTTAGCCTTGAAAGTAAAAATGTATATAGTTACAGAAATCTGACAGGTAATTCTTAGTCAGATGATTGTATATTTACTTGAATATAGTTTAATAGCCAGGAGAGCTAAAACAAAGTGAAAGCAAGTACAGGAGATTTTAGAGTTTAAAAGTTTTAAAAGGATCCTTCCCACTTGCAAAAGCCAAGCCTTTTGAGTTGTGCAGGGGCTTGGAAAGACATAAATGCGGCCTTGCATACATAAAGGCCCTCGGGAGATATCTAGGAATGTAATGGAGAACAGAAAACTCCATGCCTACTTAGGGTCAGCTGGATGGTAAAGAATATACAGGACCAATGTTTAAGATCAGCAGGGAGAGAGAGTTAATAAGTACCGAGATAGAGGGAGCCTTTACCTCCTTCCTTCATTTTAAGTTGGGACTACAGAAAGGCAAATACCCAATGGTAATATTCAGCAAGACCTAAGAGACTTGGAAATTTTAGCGAAATTGCTTACAGGAGATAAGAAATTTACAGGTTTCCTTGGATCAGAGAGAGAAAGGCAGGATGCATGTACCAATACCATTCAGACAGCTCTAGGAACTAAAAATGGCTTGTGTCCAGTATGGACCAACAGAGGCTGATAGGGAATATTGCTGTAGAAGCCTCACCCCTAGCAAATTGAAAGCTGATAACCAAGGACTGCCGGTCAGGAGGAGAATATTTGTTACAGAGAGCAGGCAGGGACCTAAGGAGTTAGTTCAGAATTGGTTACTAGGGCTGTGTGGACATGATCCAAAAGGGTTAGAGACACAGGTATTTGAACTTTGATTGTGAAACAGCTGGCTTATGAGAATGTTGGTACTGCATGCCAGACCTTGCTAAGGCCTCACAGGAAAAGGAATGAAGTAGGCGAGTTAATTAAGAATTTTTCAGATATGGACCTAGCTTACACTCAGGGATTAGCGATGGTGGCTGCCTTACAGGAACTTCAATTAAAAATAAGTTGTTACTACATAGAAAGCAAGACATAGGGAGGAAGAAATGCACAGAGCCTTCTAGAGGTTGCTTTGGACGTGTTCAGGAAGAGCACCACGTCAGACAGAGTCCCAACAAAAGAGAAAATAGGGGATCAAGCTTGTACCCAAAATACAGCTGCAGATTTTTCAGAGGCCCAGAGGGCATAGTCGAGCTAAGGCCAAGGTCAGCCATGGCAGCAGCCTCAGTCTGCCGCCCTCAGCCAGAGGCTTGGTGCCACCTCGTGCAGGCATCTGCGGCAGGCTACACAAAATGGCTGATGGGGCAGCAGACAGCCTACCTCTACTGGTAACTTACAGCCTTGGGAGGTGCCGCCATGGCTGATAGCTACTCAATGTACATAAATGCTGTTGATATAGCCAGACAGAAACTGTTTTTGAGACTTATGAAGAAGAAAGGGCAACATATTTAAGCTTAGAATTGTTCAAATTTTGGATGCTCATATTTTAATGATTCACTATAGCTACTATGTTAGGAGAAATTTCAATTAGGGATTTTTCTTTTCAGCAAACTGATCATAACCCAGGCAAAAGGAAAAATGTGAGACGTATGCAAGTTATGAATGGACAGTGTGACCACGCCTGGATGCGTGATGTGATTGTGAATTTATGAATGTGGATGAATGGAAATGCCTAAATTGCCTTGAATATGATTAGAGAGATATTTACATTGCCTCAGATATTGTTTAAAAATATATCAAAATCACTTTAATATGGTCAAAAAGAACATCCAGTCAGTCAGTCAATGTCTTAACAGGAAAAATTAATGATTTGAGCTCTAGGAGATAGTCAATTAAAAAGTTAGCAAAAGCCTATAGCGTTAGCTTAGAGACATGCAGAATCTATGGATGATTCTGTAAAATTTGGCAGATGAGAGGATACAGGTCTTACTAAATTTTTATGGTTAAAAAAGGAAAATCTAGAAAATAAAAGTTGATACATGATTTTAAAAAGGGTTTATGTAAAGCCACAGGAGAGAGCCATCCTTTTAGATTCACAGCTTGAATGCGTCTTTGCAAATGCAAATTAAGGCAGGTCAGCTAAGATGCAAATGAGGTCTTATCAGCTTGTCAGCTTCGAAGGTTAGATTAGGAAAGGCTACTCAGAAACTTTAAATAAATCTGGAAAATTGTTAAGGACATATGAATCTGGAAAATTGTTAAGGACATATGTTGTATTCTAAAGAAACTAAGACTTATAGATAGCAATTGGAAAAGATAGTTTAAAATCTTTAAATGAGTTTTTTTTAGAAATTGTTATAAAATATTCATTAGTTAAGTACCTTTTTTGGGACATCTAATGATGATTTAAATCCTTTAAGTAAGATTCTATAAGGAGATAATGATCCAGATGTACCCAGACAGCTAGCTAAGAAAGTAGACAATTTCTATAATTAGAGGATGCAATTCAACATCATCAGATATATTGACTATGCAAAACCATGGGAAGCTTATATGCTCCCACAAAGCATAGTCCAACTTCTGTTTTATGGCAGAAGGAACCATTACTATGGTTGCGCCTACCCATCTCACCAGCCTAAATATTAAACCCTTATTTTAAAGCATTAGCCTACATGGTACAGAAATGCCATATAGATTCTAGAGAGTATTTTAGGAGAGAACCAAGTATGAGACATGTCCCCTATGCTAAGCAACAGTTTAATTGGTTATTTCAGAGCAACTAGTCATGGGCGATTCCCTTGCTCAGTTTTCAGGAAGAATCGATAATCAGTTTCTAGTGCATGGACTGTTAAAATTTACACTAATGCATCCTTTTGTATTTCCAAAATTGTAAAAAACAGTCCTGTAAAAATATGCTATGTTAATTTTTACCAATGGTTCTATTGGGATAGTCACTTACATAGGTTATTAATAGAAAGGAATAGATAGAGCAGACAGCTCTGGCTTCAGCTCAAATAATCAAATTTCGAGCTGTTGCAATGGTCTTTAATATCCTGGTAAATCATTTAATTTGTATACTGACAGTCACTATGTCTTTAAGGCTCACAAAGTAATAGAGACAATCCCATGCACAGGGTCTAGTAATAGTCAAGTCAGAATGTTATTTGAGCAAATTCAAAATGTTATTCACCTAAGAGAATTACCATGTTTATGGGTCACACTGTGAACCTATTAACTAGGCCTTTCCCTGATTACTTGCCAAATGGAATGAATTAACTGATTAACAAAATTGGTTGATATGCCTTAAACAGAGAAAGCTCAACAGTCTTGTAACTTTCTTCATAATATTAGCAAAAGTCTAAGAAAGCTCTTTGGCTTAACCAGAGAAACTGCTGGTCAGATCATCAAACAATGTGGAATATGTCCACAATATGGCTATGGCTAATCTAAGGGTGAATCCTCAAGGCCTGCTCCCCAACCATTTATGGTGAATGGATGTAACACACATCCGGAGTTTGGCAAGTTAAAAATGTGCACGTGGCAATTGACACGTATTTAGGTTTCTTAATGGCCACTCCACAAACAGGAAAAGCCACCAGACATGTCGCTGTTTAGGATGTTTTGCTTACATGGGAGTGCCAAAAGTTATAAAAACCGATAATGGCAATAATGGGTCTGGATATACTAACAAAGCTTCCCAGCAATTTTGTGCTTAATGGAAAATTGATCACAAAGCATGTATTCCTTATATATCCCCAAGAACAAGGAATAACAGAGCAGGCCCAAAGTTCCCTAAAAACACAGCTTCTAAGATAAAAAGGGGGGAGTTCTGCCCCCAGTCCCCACATGATGCGTTAATACACACACTGTTTATCTTAAACTTTTTTAAATATGGATGCCAGTGAGCAATCTGATGCAGACAGATTCTGGCATGAAGGAAGCCAAGCAAATTTTGCTCAGGTCAGACAGAGAGATGAATAGAGGGGACCAGACCCTGTAATTATTTGGGGGTCAAGGGCATGTCTGTGTTTTCTCGAAAGTGGAGAATGAGGCATCTTGGCTGCTGGATACTGGCATAAACCCGAGTGGCAGAAGCTCCTTCACAATGCTTAAATAATACATGGACAAAAGACTTTTTAGTTAACTTTCAAAGACTGACATTACAAACCTGATATTAGAACTTCAGACTTTAAGCAAGAAATAGAAAGGTTCAGGGGGCATTGAGTCCCAGACAGGGAATAGAGAAAAAAAGGTTTAGAATTGTGAAATTGTTCACACCCCACAGATTTTGAGAATATCTTATTGCCTTTTGATTGTATTGTAACTCACCCTAATGTATGTTCATGAGATTGTTAATGTCTGTACCCTTGCTATATGTGTTATGCAAATGTTATTAGAAACTAGAAGTCAGAGTTCATTGTAACAAAAATGTAACGTGTAATTTACAAGCCTTAGGATAGAAGTATGTTTTAAGGAGCAAACTTTAATAAGGTCCGTATCAGAGGCACTAGTGGAATTGCCACACAGATTTTAAAAGGCCATTTTAACCTTCATATGTCTCCATCATGCAGGAGGATGTATGCAACCATGAGGATTTTGGAGCTGGACCATCACCCATCCCCCACTAACCTTATTTGTTTTACAGAGGCTATTTACAGCCAGAGACAGGTATGGTTTTCCTTGCCTTCAGGGACTCCTAAGACAGAACATGCATGATGGAATGTGTGATTCCATGACGGGCACCCCTGGTAGTTTCAAGGGAGCCTCCTAAAACAGGTGCAGTCATCTGTCCTGATGCAGAAGCACGGGTTTCTTTTTATTAATTTAAGAGAGAGGAATTGTGGGGGACCAAAATATTTCTGCTGTGGAATATTTTGAGCCTTGGGTTCACTAAACATGGAGCACCGGAATGCTCCAGCCCACTATTGTATTGTTAATGCCAATAGGGCTACTATTGTTTACCATGGCCTCAGGGTAATATGCCTCCTATTTGCATCTCTGTGTGCCTAAGCATCTGAAAAGGCCCTCACCTGGGCAAGGGACCATAGGCATGGGAATAACATGTTAAGACAGAAAGTTAGGAAGGTTAGGGTTGACCGACCAGAGGAGAGAGGGGAACAAAGAGAGATGGTTCCCTTGTAGTCATGACAGGATGGTTAAGAAACACCAGAAAAGATGGCTAATAAAGAAATGACTCTAGTTCTACAATATGGAACTGAGAGCTCGATAAAGATGACAAGATGCCTGTGTTTGGTCTTTATTGCTGCTGGGTTGCTAGGAGCTTCCAGGTCCACACACCCCCACTCAGGCCGAACCTCATGGATTAAGGCTGAAACACGCTGGGTCACGACAGATCAAGGTGATAAAAATTGGAAAGGAAGAAGTCAAATTTTCACTATTTTCAGATGATATGATAGCTTATATAAGTAACCCAAAAACTCTACCAGCAAACTCCTACAGCTGATAAACACTTTCAGCAAAGTGGCAGGATACAAAATTAAATAAAAAAAAAAATCAGTAGCCCTACTATATACAGACGATAAGTGTGCTGAGAAAGAAATCAGAGAAACATCACTCTTTACAATTGCCTTAAAAAACATAAAATACCTTGGTGCAAAACTAACCAAACAAGTGACCGAGCTGTATAGCAAGAACTTTAAGTCTTTAAAGAAAGAAATTAAAGAAGATACCAGAAAATGGAAAGATCTCACATGCTCTTGGATAGGTAGGATCCAAGGTAGACCTCGTGCTTGCTTCTTCTGTCTGCGAGCTCATATGCACCTTCCTCAGTTGCTTCTGAGATTCTTATTATCCTGTTCTCTAATCCCTCTGGCTCTTACACTCTTGTCTCCTCTTTCTGAGTGTTCCCGAGCTCTGAGGCAAGGGATTTGATGGAAACATCCCATTTAGCCTCTATAGGGTAATGTCTGGCTGTTAGTCTCTGTATCTGTTACCATCTGCCTAGGGATGAAGCTTTTCTGATAATGTCTGAATAAGCACTGATCTATGAGTATAGCAGAATATCATTAGCTGTCATTTTCTTTATCATTCTTTTTAAAGCATAGTGGTGTTGATTTTTACCTTAGTCTCTGGTACTTGTTTACCAAAGCAGTAACAAGTAAGTGTTCCTTCTTATGGAGTTTTTTATAGAGTTGAATAAAACATTGGTGGCTACTCCTATATGTTCTGTATCACCATTGCCTTAGCATATTTTGCAGGCATGACAGGCTGTAGGTAAAATATTATAGGAAAGATTTTGTGACTATATTGATGTTTATGTTTCTCTTTTGGTAGCCTCAAAGTACATTCAGCACACACACACACACACACACACACACACACACACACACACACACACACACAAAGATTAGAGCTTAGAGGTAAAATTCTAAATGAGCACCAGCTCAACTTCTCCATGTTCTATGAGTTGTGTGGGTGTTATCATCAGCAATAGGGCCAAACTGCCCACTGTCAGTTTGTGAAGAGCAACACTTTGTCTTAGCAACAGCTCGGATTGTTTGGGATTTCAATGGGACCCCTTTGGCAACAAATCAATTGAATTAATTCCAGTTCTGTTACTGAAAGAAGCCTCATTCAGTGACAAAAGATGGCCACTTGAGATTTCATATCCTCCATTATTAGGGGATCTCATTAGGGTCACTTTTATATATTTTTAGAAGTCTCAACTGCACTGGTCTCCATACCATCTCTCAAATGCCCTCAATTTCAGCCAATTCTTCTCACATTCTCTTTCTCTACCTTTTATCTTCTGCCCCTCCTAAATGTTTCCTCCCATCTCCATCTGCCCATTAAAGAGTCAGCCCATTAAAGATATTCTATTTTCCCCTTTGGGGGAGATTCTTGTGCCCCAAACCCTTCCTCTTTACCTGACTTCTCTGGGTATATGAATTATAAATGTGTTATCAGCTTAACAGAATATACCTAACTATAAGCAAACACATACCATATTTACCTTTTGGGGGACTGAATTACCTTATTAGGGATGATTTTTTTCCAGTTCCATTCACATGTCTGCAAATTTCATGATGTAATTGTTTTTAATATCTGAATAATATTCCATTCTATCAGCGTACCATATTTTCTTTATCCATTCTTCAGTTGCATTTAGGTTGGAAGACTAAGGTAAATGGCCTGTGTTTATAAGCACACACTAATGATGCTTTTTTTTTTTGTAAAATGTGGAATATGATAGAAAATAATGCTATTCTTTCCTAAGAAAATAGAAGTTATGAAATGACATAAAAGAAAGAACATAATCTGTTATACATGAAAAATGTTCCATCCAGGACACACACACACACACACACACAACCACAACTAGCAACAGCAGTCAATAATGTCAATAATACATTTTCAAAATTTGTTAAAACTGTTTTATATTTTCTTTACTTCATTAAAATTTTCCAAAAACATAAAAACATACAAACAAAATTCATAAATTGTTATCAGTGAACTTCTGCTGTGTGTGATGTGTTCAGACAAGTATCTGACATGTTCCTACAGTTTAATGTTGATCCTCTAGGCTTTTGTAGATTGTGACAAAGACAAATAAGCGAAATATTGCAAATAAGAATTTTTTTCTCTCATATTTCTTGGTCTACATTTAATTTACATAGCAATGATATATATTGTAGTTTTTGCATCAGTTTTATATGTCTTTAAATCATGTTTCTGTCTTATCATTTTGCTAATAATGGTTACTTTTGAAGACTGGACACAAACAGCATGTACTATATTTCATTAAACTTAAATATTATTTATCTCAAAATATAAAATAAATGGTCTTTATTTTCAAACTTGCATTGCAAATACTAGGGTTTTTTCTTTATTTTTGTGAAAGAGGTATACAGGAAATAACCTGAATTTTAGCAGGGAGATAATAAAATCTCTTGCAAATCCTCAAAACCTTGAAAAATATTACCTATGAGGATTAAAAATACTTGACATTTTTGTATTACATTATCTTTCACAAGTACACTATTTTAAATTGTTTAATTAAATTATAAATTATTTTATTAAAATATGTTTTCATTTTCAAAATTATTTTTGTTCATTTTTGAGGCAGATATGGAATGTGGGAAACTTGAGGGAGGTAGATATTTCTTCCATCATGTGCATTCTGTGGATAAAATTAAGTTTGTCAGACATGGTCAAAAATGTCTTCAGCTACTATGTCATCATACTGACAATAGATATAGACTCACTGCACTTCATATTTTTATAATCATTTTCAATGTACATATATATATACATATATATATATATATGCATATGAGGGAAATGACAAATAAGTACACATATATCATACTTACAGAAATTTTAAAAATTCATTAAAGTCATATGTTCAATGCAACCAGAACTCAGAAAACACAAATTGTTACAAATTTAGCAAAATAAGACAATTTGAGAAAAGAAATTTTAAGAGAAATATGAGTACTTTCTTTTTCATGTATCAGTTATTTTTATTTTATGTGTTAGTTGAGTTTTAAAGGAAAGTTTCAGAGTTTAGATGGATCTTATTAGAATGGTGAATCCATAGAGGACAAAGTTAATGACATTTTAAGTTTCATAATTACTTTATAATTATGTTCTCAATGAAGCACAGATTAATCAAGCTGTATGTTAACTGGATGGAAAGACTGACTGTAGCCATTTTTAAATGATCAATGTAACAATTAAGTTGTTTCAAATCTGTATTGTTTGATGCTTTTTCACATATTCCTATTAAAACGCTGTTTAAACAATTAAAGTAGTGGTCTATTTGATTGACAAAGATGGCAATGTACTCTTCCCAGGTATAATATGACCAGATATGAAATTACAGCTACCAGAACCAATTGTTTACTGTGCCACGTTGGTGAGTTGACAGTGTGGATATGAGAACATAGTTTTGAAAGTGAAACTCAGTTCTACCAGCATTTTGAGGACATTTTTAACTAAATGAGAATAATTTTATAAGGGAACTAATGACATAAAATTAATTAAAAACAAATTTATAAACTACTCATCGCCCCATTAGAGAGTTAAAGTTCTCCGTGGTTATCAGGTATAGCTGTATATAGGCTTTCTTGAAGATATATTTCACAGTGAAACAGCTTTTGGTGATATTTTCTTATGTAATTCCTGTTATAATCAGTTGCTACTGTTTAGAAACTTTAAAATAAGAGAAATGTTTATAATAATTTAATCAATATTCAATGATGTTGATGCTTAACGTGATCTTTCATTTCTGTACTCTTCTGCTGTTTGCCAGAATAAGCACTTTTGTATCTTTTAATGGAGCTAAGATATACAAATAAAACTGCATATATTTAAGATGCATAGCACACTGTTTATGAGCTGACATGTGGTGTGTTACCTTTTAGAACACATACCCATCTCCATCAGCATTTCACTGGCTTTTCTTTAATTGTACATGCTCTGTCTCTTAGATGATGTCAGGTAAAAGAAAGGCCTCCAGTCTTCCTCTGCAAATTAGTGTCCTTTATATATTTATCTTGATGTAGTTTTAATAATTTTCTACTTTCTGGACACTGGTTTGCCTTACTGTTCTCCTGTTGTTTTCATACACCTGTAGTAGAACTGTCATAAATCATTGCTAAGAAACTGGTAGATCTCTCTCTAGTAAGAGCTGTTGCTTGGACTTGGTTTCTGTGATTTGTGTATAACTTACATGATCCTTTGTGACCCATGTTACCCTGTACCTGATATGTGTATTTTTGAGGTTATAGTTAAAGGAATCTACCCCATATCAAAATTGGGATTATAAATTAAGCTCAGGTCTTGACAAAACCTACTGTCCATGGAATTCTTGAAAGTGGCTACTACTTGACCTAGATCATGGAAGATTTAAATAAGGGCAGTCTGACTATATCACAAGGTGCAATTTTAATAGCAAAACTGATTACCATGCCCTGAATAGCACCATTGTCCTCTACTCAATGATACCAAGTCATGTGGTTTGGCCATGGAGAGAACCTCTCTCTCCCTTTTGAGTTCAAGTGAGTATATTCTTGCATTTGTCTTCACTGACTTATTCTATGAAAAGGAATCCCCTTTTCCTATCCTGTCATAACAGCTTCAACAAATTCCTTCACCTAAAGTCTATTTGCTTGTTTCCATGGGATTAATTTAGACCTATTTATTTATGAGCACAGCAAACCCAAGGTAATTTTGTGCTAGTGTTTCTGTGTGTTTATATCTTTGACATCCCATCTTTGCAATAAAACTATTTTTTTTGCTGTTTTCACATATTTCCTTTAGCCTTTAAACATAATTAAAGTTATTTTGAAAACAATAAATTGGTCATATTCAGTCTTTGTGTCATACTTAAATTTGGTTCTGATAATTGTTTCTCTTTGTTTCTTCCTTGAGTTTTGGCATGTCATCATAGTTCAGAAAGCAGACTATGCTGAGCAAGCCAGGAAACACTGAAATAATCAGCTTCTTACATTAGGCTAATTAGGCTAATCTACTCAGAATGGGCACTGTGCTTAAAGTATTTTGTTATTTCAGACATTGTAGGTTACAGATCTATATAGTTATCATGTTTTCAATATCTCCAATATTGTTGTGGAGTCCTTGTCTACTCCTATTCCTGAGAGGCCATCTCTGTTTTGCAGACAACCCAGATGTGATGCAGTTGTGTTGCTGAAAACATATTAGAGTTGTGGTTTGTATGAGAAATGAGCAAATATTATGTGCATATCTTAGTTTCTGGAGTACAAAAGTGCTTGTGTCTTGTGATGTGGTGTCCCAAAATTGCTCTGCTTTTCTTTCTCTATAGATGTCTGTTTTCTCCTAAAATCCATGCAATCAATTCCTAAGTCCAAATCCCGGAATATAAATGTGTTTGGAGATTAAAATTTTGAAAATTTGAATGGATTTAAAATATACTTTTTAGCTGGGCATTATCTCTCAGCCACAAGAAGAAATTAAAGTCACAAAGAGATACCATTCGGTTTGCATTCATCAATATCTGGCCAGTATGTACAGGAGAAAGGATTCTTGTAGAATCCTAGGAAAAAGATCTCAGAAGGAGCTCCATATATATACGGAATCTTAAATTAGAGTTGTAGAGTTGTCTATTGATTAAGTTTATAGAAATGCTAAGAACACAACATTAACTGTAGTCTACATTATTTTCTAGACTGTGTAAATGTCTAGTTTTTATAACTTTAGGTCTTATTATCTACCATCCAGTGGACTGTATATTTTATACCCTTCTCACTGTATCTGTTTTGTTTTACTTTATGGAATTTGTTTCCACTGTTTACAATATAAATGTCTCACAAATAATCATCACAGAAAAAAGTTGCTTTATGAATCTTCTATTATAAATTTTCATGTCAATTTTCCATTTTTTCAGAATTTTTTATTTACATTACTATTACATTAGAGTTTGCACACACTTGTATCATCCTTAAAATTTGTATTTGGAGATTAAATATTGAAGTATGGATACTCAGCTGAGGTGATCGGAACAGGGATTGTGTTCAGCAGCTCGGCCAAATGAAAGTCATCTGAGGAAAGTTTCTTAGTTAGATACAGAAGCTCTTCACTTTCCCTAGAAATATGTCCTAGATATTTGACTCTACGATCCACATTTATCTCAAGGTTATCTGTGATGATACACAAGGAAATCTGGAATCAATAACTCAAGCTGGTATGTATTGAACAGAAGACAGAGATATAATTTTTCCAGAGTAAAAGTTGCATTTTTATACACATTATTTTTATATAAAATAAATTTTCCATGTGAAACATTTATACAAATGTTAATACTGAAGAATAATAACAAAGAATTGAAAGGAAAGATACTAAAACAAAAATAAATAATAATTGACCTTGGTCAGGCTTCTATTGTCACAGTACAGAGTAACCTTTATCAACAAAAACCATTTCAACATTTTATCAGATGTTTCTTGAATATAGTAATAAAAATTTTATGTTTTTACTTAGACTGTAAAAGCCATTGAACTCTGATACAAGGAATGGAAACAAAAATCCTAATTCAGTCACCACAAAGTGTTTGTAGCAAGCTTTCTTGTCAGACTATCTTTGACTTGCCAACCCCCCAAATAACAACACAGAGACATATTTGTAGTCGCATCTTGCTTTGGCAGTGAACTTGTGGTAGTGCCCACAGCCCCTCCTCTTCCTTAGTAGGGGTCATGTTTGTACCTGAAGCCATGCCCCTAGGATGTGGCCACCACTGCAAGTTCATTGGCAAAGCAAGATGCCACTACACTTATTAATAATTATGGAAGTTTGGTTTTAGCTTAGGCTTTTTCCCCAAGTACATTTTATAACTCAAACTAACCTTCTATTAATCTACTGTCTTTCATGTGGCATGATTACCTCTCCTCTGCACTGCACTTCTGATTCATTTCATGTCTTCCTGGTGACTCTGCCTTTCTTCTTCCCTGCATTCTCTGTACCACAATAAACCCTGCCTGTTCTCTCCTGCCTATCTACTGGCCATTCATTTCTTCATTAAACCAATCACAGTGAACCATTTGCACACATCGTACAGAAATATTTCACAACATTCCCCATTTTTGTCTAAATGAAAGGAAAGGTTTTAATGCTAACATAGTAAAAATTATCTGAAATAAAACAATTATCAGGTAAGATTATATTTGCAATGTACAGTCCATTTTTATTTGGAATATTTGGAGAAAATATTCCTTTATCTATCCTATCATTGTTAATCCAAAGATTTATATCTAAACCACTTTCTATTATAACTTGTATTACCAAATTAAAATACCTTCTTATCCATAAAAACATTTTTATTGGATAAACAACTTAAGTACTTAACATTTCTTTTGTGAGTTTCTTTGCTGAACATGGTAACAACTAGAATTACACTAAGAAGTGGAAAATGATTTATGTCCTGGAACACAATCTTGAACAATGTCCTAAATATCCTAGATGCTAGTAAAGGATCTGAAATCAGAATGACCTCAAAAATATCTCATCAGGGCCACAAATATCTAGAAAAGAGTGGGTAAGTACTTTCAAAGATCTGAATATATCCAAAATCTGGGTTCTGCATTGAGCTGTGGCAGATACTTTATTACTGACTGGTTCTGAATGCTCTCTTCAATGTATTCCATTTTATAAAAAATGACATTTTATCTGTAATTTTATAAAAGTTGACATAAAGTTAAGCTTTCTTCATTGAGATAGTAGAATGAAATCAAAAGGAGAACCAGGCTTCTTTCAATTCAAACCTGTGACAGGGATTCTGAAGAATGTGCTATGTACAGTGTGTGTTTGTGTGTGTGTGTGTGTGTGTGTGTGTGTGTGTGTGTGTGTGTGTGTGTTGTTCTTGTTCTTTCTTTTGTTCTTGTTGAGAGTACAGGACAAAGGTCTTTGGGCCCACAGATCTCCAGAGAACCAGGAGTGTAAAGCACACAGGATTTTCTTTCTAATGGGAAATATGAAAAACCCATCTTCCATCCAGAAAGTTCACATTTGGGAGTGATAAACAGTGTTACCTGTTGGGTCAGGTCATATCAAACTCTTACAGCTTCAGCTGTTGGAAGTATTTTCTGACCCTCTCAACTTAAAAAGTTGTGACTTGTTTATCAAAAAGTTTGCACATGTTCTAACTATCAGACACTTTTGGCTTCAAGAGGTATCTCATTCCTTGTGTAGCTCTCTTCATTCTCATCTTACAGTTGCTCATCACCTGCAATGCCTATTCTCTGCCAAGTTATGTTCTACTTGCCCAGTGACTGCTAGCAAGGAATTGCCTGAAAAAAACCTACCAATTGCTCCTTTCCCAAGGAAGTATGAGACATTTCCAAATTATTCCCATTTAGTTACATTCTGAAATTCCAAAGGCAGTAAAAGTATCAAGATACCTTCTAATTTCTTTCTTGTTGTAGTTGTAAATTCTATTTTACGTCTGCTGTTTAACATCTATAATTATTTACAAACAGTTTACATTTTGTTGTTGGTCCCGGATTGCTATGCCAATGTCAACTTGTAATCAAGTGTTGGGATAAAGCAAATACATATTCATCCATTCATATATCTAAAATGTTTCAAATATAACATTTTATTCTCATAGAATCTCAAATAGTTAAATAAACAATAAGGCAAAACAAAAGATGTCATTAAGCATAATAATTAAAATACAAGGGCACTATGAGGCAAACCTTAGCAGAATTATAAGGGAAAATCTTAAAGCAAGTCTCTGATAACAATTCTGAGAACAATCTTCCTAAATATCATGCCTGAGAAACAATTTCTGGAGAGACATTCCAATGTGTTGGATTCTATGAACAAATGTACAAAGCATTGTTAAAATTAAGGGAAGCATGGTATAACACCAGACATGAAGATTATTAGGATAAGAGAATGACTAACTTCAGGCAAAGTGAAAGTAAAAAAAAATTGCAATGATAGTGCACTCAGGCTGAGCTATAAAAAAGTCCTTAGATATCATTCATAAAACAGCACTGATTACAGAACTAATAAAATGCATGATTCATCTGAAAATGAGAGACTGTGGCTCTGCCAGAACCAGAGACATGCTGGACAGAGACAGATGCTCTCACACTGTAAATATTGACTAAATATAAAAAGAAGAAATAGCAGCAAAGTGTGCTTTTAGAAATAAGACATCAGGCAGTAAAAGGCAGTTATAGTAGTGGAGCTGGGTAAGGAAAACTGGGAAGCACTATTCTTTATGTACTCTAGCCTCTAAACTATATATGTGGATTGCATGACATAGAGGAAATGCTTCTGTATCTGAAGTACTTTGTATTTTAGACAACTAGGTAAAGAAACTCAGAGGGAGACCATTTACAGACCAATATTTAAATTACTGTCTGTAATTTAAATATTGGTATATCTTTATTGATTTTCTATTGCTCCACACCCTGACCAAGGCAACTTAAAAAAGAAAGCTCTTAATTGAAGAATTAGTTACAATTTCAGAGAATGAGTCCATGGTCATTGTGGTGGGGAGTATGGCAGCAGGCAGACAGACACAGCCCTGGAGCAGTAGCTGAGAGCCTTCATCTAATCCAGAGTTGCAGTCAGCAAGAGAGACTGGATCTAGCCATGAGATTTCTGAACTTTAATATTCTCCCCAAGATATATATATATCTTTTCTCTGATAAATGCATGAAGTACAAAAATCAAGGATTACTATGTCTATAATGACTGTGGTTTCTATATATGTATGATATGCTAACATTCTGTGTACATTAAAACCCTCATTATTCTAGGAAAAATCTTGAAAGGTATTTTTTTTTTTGATCATACAGCATTAGGACATTTCATAGGCTCATGTAAACATATGTAAAAATACTAGATACAGTAAAATTTTCAAGTGGTAATTTTAAACAAGACAGTTAAGCTCTTTCTGTATATATTCAAATATGATTGGCAAACACAAAGAAAATATAAATGAAATACACTGGGAGTCAGAGGCCAGAAGATCAGTAGTTCAATGAAAACTTACCTTTCTGGAGAGTTTGAGGCCTGCTTGAGCTCTATAACTATTTGTCTTAAAAGAACAAAAGCTGATGAAAATATAAGTTAAAAATAGGGGAGAGGGAGCTGGAAGAAAGGGATGGGGAGAAGATGAGAGAGGAGGAAATGGGAGAAGAGGAAGATTGAGTTGGGGAAGAATAGAGGAGAACAGGATGAGAGATACCATAAGAGAGGGAGCCATTATAAGTTTGAGGAGAGATCTGGCACTAGGGAGGTTTCCAGAGATCTACAAGGATGACACCAAATGGCAATGTAAACAATAATGGAGAGGCTACCCTAAATGTCTTTCCCCGATAATGAGATTGATGACTGCTTTATATGCCATTTTAGAGCCTTCATCCAGTGGGTAATGGAAGCAGAGGCAGACACCTACAGGTAAACACTGAACTGAACTCTCAAACCCAGTTGCACATAGGGAGGAGACCAGGCTGGTGAAACCCACAGAAACAGCTGACTTGTACAAAGGGGAGCACATGGACCCCAGATTGATGTCTGGGAGGCCAGCATGGGACTGATACATGAACATGGCTGTCAGTGAGGAGGCCTCAGCATTCTATGTAGCCTCTGGTAGAAAATCAGTATTTATCCTGGAGTAAGAAAGGGGTTTAAGAGCCCATCCCACATAGAGGGATGCTCTCTCAGCCTGGGCACATGGGGCACTGCCTAGGCCCTCCCCAGGATGATACGATAGACATTGAGGATCCCCCATGGAGGGCCTTACCACCCCCACCACCCCCACCCCCGGGGAGTAGAGGGGGGATGGGTTGGGGGATTGGTGGGAGTGGGGGAGGAAGGGAGGGATATGGAACAGGGATTGTCATGTGAAGCAGGCTTGTTTCTAATTTGAACTAATAAAAAATAATTTTAAAAAATAGATAATGTCATAAGAGATTTTCTTTCATAGAAACAAGTCCTTTTATTTTCTTAAAGACAATCACAATTAACACATTATATATAATTATTGCAGGTCCAGAAAGGTGGATCAACAGGTAAAGAAACTTGTAGTTAAACCTGATAACCTGTTTTCCATCTTTGCTTCCTGTCCTACTTTAAAAGACCAGCTTTCTCAGAAGATTCTCTGACCTCCACATGCACACTTATGTGTAGACACACACATACAAACACACACATATAATCCAATATAGCCATGCTCAAACACACTCATAAATATAGATATGCAGACACACACACACACACTCATATGCTCACGAAACTCCTCTATGACCCAAAAGTTCAGATAGGGCTGTTCATAAGGGCACACTCTCCCTCCAATAATAATTATGGCAAATTTTTTTTGCAGGAAACTAAACTCTGCTTGCTTGCCACTAATCAGCTACTCCTTAGAATGAACACAGGTCATGCTAGACATGTGATGTCATCTCTTATGTAGACGAATGTGTAGTCCAAAGCTTGTCCTCCTAAGGTAATGGAATACATTAAAAGAGCACTGGGGAGAGAATGAGTGCATTTGAACTAACAGGCAGATTGGGTGCTACTTATCCATCCTTAGCAACTTAGGTGGAAGTGTATACTCAAGCCCTTGATCTTGCTAGCTTGCCTATTCAAAGTTTCAGTAAACTGACTGTTGTGATTTGGATGAGGATGAACCCCATATTATCATGCTCTTGAATTTTGAGAAAGATTAGGAATTGTTTGCTAAAGGAGGTAAATCACTTGGTTTTGGTCTGTGTCTCATGCTTATGGATCAAATATAAGTCCTTAGCTATTGCTCCAGCTCCATCCCTGCCTGCCTAATGTCATGCCCCCCAACCTGGTAGTGACACTGTATGTCCTGATGACTTCTATAATTGTTTTGGTCATGGTATCTCTTCACAGTAATAGAAAGGTAATGAAGACTCTGACTCTTGCTGTGTTCTTTGGGATCTCAGTTAATTTCACCTAGTGCTTAGCATAATCTTGTTATGGACCAGAGAGTAGCCATCATTATTGTCATATTTATGATTATAATAATTATTCAAATGAGCAAAGTATACTAAGAGGTGCCTAGACTGTGAAGGACAAAGGACAGCAAACAGTTAAGGGCATACTTATATTCAGGCTTTGGTTGTAAGAATTTTATTAAATGGTAAGTTTATCAAAGGAAGAAGCTCACTGATTTATAGATAGTAACAAGTAAGCAACACATGAGCCTTGTTCTGCAATTAAAATACTATTGTTCCTGCTCTATGTGTATGAC
This sequence comes from Cricetulus griseus, assembly GCF_003668045.3. NCBI lineage: Eukaryota > Metazoa > Chordata > Mammalia > Rodentia > Cricetidae > Cricetulus > Cricetulus griseus. Next base: position 79,980,526 of record NC_048601.1, read on the forward strand.
AAGCACTCATTGCTCCACAAAACAATTATTTGAATCCTGAGTAAAGCAAGGAACCATATAAGAAATCTGAGGCTTATTGGTGGTATTTTTACTGGGTGGTTCATCATTGAAAGTCTTAATTGTAAGAGGATTTGTTCTGCTCAAAATCCAGCTTCTATAAAGGCATGTGTAGAATACAGGAAGGAATATTAAAATGAAAGACATAAATAAAATGTAATCTTAGATCAGCTAGCGACTGGAGTTCCAGTGGTCAGGGGAAATTTTGGACACCTGTGTTCTTGGTATTGTCAAGGGGGAAGTTGATGACCTGTGTGTTGCTCTCTGCAGTCTGAGTAACCTTTTACCTTCATGTCAGAAAGTTCTCTGTGTTCCTTTGATAGTTTAGAGAGCAGCTTGTTCAAGGAGGAATTCTGTCTGATAAACAATCTATTGCAGTAATTATTTCTTCAAATCCCAAGGAAATGGGCCAGCCTCCAGACAACCCAGAATTGGCAAACAGGTATAGGAACTCTGAAACTGAGAAGGTAGAATTTTAGGAAAATTTAGCCAATTAGGCAGTTATCAAAGGAAAGCAAAGGAACTAAATCTTGGTTAGCATTGGAATTTGGGAAGGATAATAAAATCTACTTTGCCTGACTGGTAGGTGACAAAATTGATTTTGTATAGATCAGAAAGTTAATTGAAACTCTCTCAAGCAAGACAGGGTTTGTACATGCATGAGGTACTAGAGATATGTATGATGGTGCTCAAACTGTGAGAATATAATTGTCAGCCTGAAACAGTTATGAACTGATAACGCAGAAGTATGGGCAGGCAATGGGTCTTGTAATGGCATCTTGCCTTAACAGTGAACTTATGGTGGTGGCCATACCCTTCGGGCATGGTTTAATGTTGAGATGTGACCCCTTATAAGGTAGAGGAGGGGCTGGCTCATGCTCCCTTGGGTTTCAGTGAGTGCGTTTGGAAGGACTAGCTTTACTAGTAGAGCTGACTGATGGCACCTTGCCTCACACTGTCTGGCTAGCTCAGTGGGTAGAACATGAGACTCTTAATCTCAAGTTTCTGGGTTGGAGACAATTGACCCAAGTCCACTAGATCCAAGATGAATGATAATTAGTTGTTTATTATGGAAGCACTTACATAGATAAGAGTAAATAACCACACAGTCTTCCTGCTCTAGAAGGTGCAGTCTCTGCCTTTCCAAATGTTCTCACTGCAACCAAATGTTCTCAGAGCTTGAGTCAGCCTCTCTTCTAAATCATAAGAGGTCATGTCTCAACCTGAAACCATGCCCAAAGGGTGTGGCCATCACCCCAATTTCACTACCAAGTCAAGATGCCACTACAGGTCTAACATACATTGCTCTTGAAAACCAAATTTCTCTATAGAGTGATCCCCATACATTAAAAGATGAATGAACAGCTATTTTTATTAGAACTTCTATTTTATTTATTAATAGCAGTAGGAACAATAATCTACCATATTGATATTTTTTTTTTTACTGGAAGCTTACATTTAAAATGCCAAGGCAGAAATTTTCAAAATCCAAAAATACTAGATAACAAAACAACACTAGTATCACAAAAAAATATTCATAGGGATGGCTACATCATAATCCATGGAGCCTACAAATATGCAAATTAAATTAGAAGAGAAAGAAGGCTTTCATGTGACTCAATAAACTTATGAAAGAGAATTGCTCTAAATTTTTTCACATGTACTGTATGGTTGATGAAATTCTAGGGGTTTTTAAGTGTGATAAGATAGCAATCTGAATTTGGTGGCTTAGCACATGGAGAATGGTGGTTATAAAACAAAAATGAGAAAATGTGGGTGGATCTGGGAGAAGGAGGTTTCAAACTATATGGAAATTTGCCAGTACCTTGATGATATACCAGTGATACTGATTCTGTTTTTGCAAACTATTATATACTAAAATTATCTTTTAAAGTCCCAGAATTCTTGGAAATTTGTTACAGAAGCAAAGGAATAAAATGAAGCACCACAATTGTATTGCCTGAAATATCTATTAATTTTCATGGCACTTGTTAATATTCCCCAAATATTCTGGTTTCTGTGTTTGGGGAAAATGATACCATCTCCCATATCTGCAGGAATTGGAAACTTAGTTCCCCAAGAGGATTTTAAAATTATTAGTTCCAAAAAGTCAATCTTAATTCCCTGAAATTCTCTGTTATGACTGATCAAATAAGCATTGTCTTACTATCATATGTCAGGAAGGCTTTTGTTGAAATGTTTCTAATTATGCCCTATTGAAGAGGAAGACAGACTGCTACCAAGCAGGGAGATAATTATATTTTCACAAAAATATGAATACTCACTAAGATTTTCTGAATTCTGGAATGGTCAGATAGGGAGGAAATATACATTTACAAGTGTATAATTTATGTTAAACAACAGCATATTTTAGTTTAAAAGAAAGTATGAAGAAAGCCTCATATTTCTATATAACTGTAACAATAAAGTAATCACACAAATTTGAAAAGAGCTCTTCTGGGGATAATGCTGGTGAAAAAGGAAAGATTGTTTGTGGCATATATAAGCAATATAAAAGCACAAATAGACATAAAAATATAAACATAGTTAATCATGTATTCTAAAATAGTGAGTAGGTATAATATTTAAAGAAAAATCCAATTACTTATAACTACCTTACTTAATATACTACAAAAAGTCTTAGAATTTATTAGAAACATGCATGAAATTCCATGAACAGAGGGTAGAAGATTTAAAATTCAAGATTTGGTCTTAAAAAATTCTCTGAATATAGAAAAGGAATCTTTATGCAAATCCACAGGTGAAAAAGCAAAGATCAGGGAGGTGCTTTTTGTAGATCACAGAAATGAAAGTACAATGTTACTGTTTTCATAACAAATGGAATTCTGTTGAAAATTCTAAGCATTGGTAATACTGCATTCCATGCAGGGCAGACACAGGAGTCTGTCTGATGAATAAAAGTATTTCTAGTCTATCAAGACAACAGCATGTCTCTAGAAACTTCCCACATAACACACTCTTTCTTTTCTCCATGTATTAATAACATTTGACTGACACAGTTTTAACTATGGGGTATCTAAGCATTCCTTGCATTTTAACAATTATTCCCAAAAAACTTATCAACTGTAATGTGTTAAATAAACCTAATTATCTCTGCCACCCATTTCCTTACCACATGAAAGAACAAGTCCTTTGTGTTTTGAGGAAATTCATTTGGAAGTCATATAAATGTTGTCGGTTGCAAAAAACTTAGTTCACTTAAGATGAATAAACTCCTTAGTGTCATTTTAGAGTGATAAAAATGAACAGAACTGTGGAGAGCTGCCATGTACTTCCAGCTTATTGTTATTGATATGCTTGTTAAAACTACAAAAACAGGGACCTGCCCAGGTTTCTGTGTTTCATCATGATCCCCATGGTATGGACATCGCCCCCAAACAGCAGGAAGTAATTTGGAATGAATGACACCCAAATTCCCAAATATTGTTTATTAATGTTTGTTTTCATTTGAATGGGGTTGGTTACAAATGGTAATAATCAGAGTCAATCTCTTTTTAAAGGGAAAAAGGGGAATAGGACATAGAAATGAATACATTCATATGGTTTTTCATTTATTAATACAAATTTAAGGTTAATTTTGTTATATGTAAATTTCTCCTTTTGCTTGGTATTGTGTTTATATAGATCTTTTCAAATGTAATGTATATTTAAATACAGATTGTATATACTCAGGTATAATAGTCAAAACTTACAGTTAGGTTAGTTAGCTTTTCTAGATATACAGAGATGTATTTGAAATGGATAGATATTCTTCAAACCTTTCAAAGACCTACAGAATATATGGCATTTTTAAATGGTTTAGGGTTTTTCATGGCAGAGAGACACAACTTCTACTGGCACACCTGCAGCCAGTCTTTAGGAGGCATGGTTACAGTGTCTCCCTACAATAATAATTATTATTAGGTCCAATATTCATGGAATATAAAATATTTGCATTTTTTCTTGGAAATACATTTGTGGATTTGATATTGTTTTCAAAACAATCTTATGGGAAGCTGGAATTGGAGAGATTTTAGAGATCAAGAGTGACAAAAGGCAGTAGACGATCCAAGAACCAGCAAACTCTATCCTAATGGAGGTTGGACTTGCACACATCACTGTGTCATCACTACTAGTAATTTTGATTGAAGCATCCTTAATTAATTTTGTTAAATTATGCTTTCCATAGATGAAGAAGTCTTAAAGGGAGAGCTTATAATATGAGTATAGGAGAATGGAGTATTATGAACTAGTTTGGTAATTGTGAAATGCAAAATGAGTGTGAAGGGACCTATGGAAATAACTAGAAATGGGTGCTGGAAATCCAAACTTAAGATCGTTATGCTCATGTTGCAGGCACTTTACCATCTGTGATATCTGTGATATCTCCTCAGTCACTTAAGTCACTTTATTCTTCTAAAATGAAATGGAATTTAATAATAAATAAAAGTTAATGGATAAGATTTGAAAAAAGTCATAACCAATAACCAAGCAACACAATGTAATTTAGCTTAAGATAAATTTTCAAAAAAGAAGTATTTTGTATAATAAATGTGACTCTACTCTGGAAACTGTAGTGCTCTCATTACAGAATTTGAGACATGAAGAAGAATCTTCGAAATCACAAATATTTAGTTCTTGGCACTTTTATTAAGCTGCCTCTTGATCATAGCAATGAGAAAAGTAACTGCTAATAAAAATTGATTCTGGAAATGGGTTTGATGCTGTGGTAAACCTGACCACATGCATGGTACTTAGGCATTTGGAATTAGTTTGCAGAAGCAATGTGGCAGAATTTGGCGCTTTGGGATAGAAAAGCCCACAATGACATAAACAGAATTTAGTGGACCATTCTGATGGGTATTTGGAAGAAGAAAGTGCTAAAAGACACACACACACAGAGGAGAAGTACTGTTTGGATGGGGACTAGGAGATGAGACCACTTGCAAGAACAAGCATGGGCCTATTTAGGGTTTCAAGAAAGGCATGTGCAGACAAAGCAGCTACAATGTTCAACATTATTGTCACATCGAAAGAGAGACTTACTGCTATACAACTATGAGAGTAAGAAAGGTCCCTTTAGGGATAGAGAACACCTATTCAAGGATCCAACTTGTGAAAATCCAAATATACCTTTGAAAGGAGTGAGTCTAAAATGAACAGTTTCCCAGTGCCCAAAGAGTTCCCAGAGAATTGTTCCCTTTGATTTTGGCTCAAAGTAAATAGGTTGTTGCAACTGTATTCCAAAAGAACCAGGCCATTTCCAGCTTGCAATGGAGCTTGACAGCTTTATGTGCATGCCACTTGGTTTGTAAGCATGAAAGATGCATGGGGACCATGGAAACTGATGGTAAGTTTCCTGAAAGTCACCCAAACAAGCTAATGTGTGGCAGAGTCAAGTTCCCTGAAAAGGAGGCTTAGAGGCCATTTCGTGAAGCTTGGGGTAGTAAAGATAAATATTAGACATTGTGACAATGTGATATCAACTGAAGTGCTAACGGCATGCAGTGGAGAAGAACTGTATGTTATGTAGGCAGAATTATGGTTAGTGGGCCTATTCAATACCACTGGAGCCCAGATGATTCTATCCTGAGACTTAATTGCTAGATTGAGCTGCAGGATTTGGTTTTGACCTCTTGAGGCCCTGTCTTGTCATATTTGATCTTCGCTATTTCTCTGTTCCTCACTTTTGAAATAAGATTACATATTCGATGCTATTGGATACTGGAGTTATATAACTTGTTACCTTAATTTCCAGGGCCTTGCAGCTAAGAAATTTCTTTTCATCTCAGAAATGACTTAGAAATTAAACTACTGAATTATGTTGTGAATATTAAAGAGTATACACAGGGTATTTAAAGTTAAAACACATACATAGTGAATTATGAGAAGACCATTAGTCTACGTACTTGAGAGGCAGAACATTGTGATTTCTATGTGAAATATCCTCATATGCTCATATGTTTAAATATTTGATTCCCAGCTGTTTTCTGTTCTTGATGTTTACTAGCCAAGTTGCCACTTACCGCACTGACTTCTTGATTGCAGATGTGATAACCACTTCATACTTCTACTATTATGCCTTTTTTATCATGATAAGATATGTCCTCCTAAACTGTAGGCCAAACCTCTCCCTTAAATTACTTCATCTCAGGCATGTGATTACACTGTAGTACCAAAATCAACTAATTCAAATAGGAACTCTCAAAATGAATAAAAAACAACAGGACCAGTGAATCAATTTCATTAAAATCAACTTCAGTGTCAGATAACTTCCAGGAAAGGAACTGTAGTTTAGACCTGCTACTATAATGAGTGTAAAGAACCAACTACTAAAGGCCCAACATTAATTACCTGGCTAGACAAAGTAACAATTGTTTAGTTGGTGGAATATTAAATCAATGCGTTCAATCAACCAACATTTCTTAGATGAAAAAGTGCTTTACCATTTATAATATTAAATTATGTTACATAAGTAACATGATCATTTATGAAATATGAATGAAAAAAAAATAAGAGAATTAAAACCTAACAGAGCAGAACCACATTTATGCAAAGGAATGCTAAATATATCCTCTAATTTTTGTATTTAACACTTATAAATTTTCTTTAGTAAAGCAGTGTTTTAAAATTTAGTTTATTCTTTACTAATTTTGTTTGGTTCACCATAGCTATGTGCCCTTAAGAAGTATCTTGTGATGTTTTGATTCATGTATACACAATCAACTTACAGTAATTAGCATTTTAACTGTTAATATTTTATATTTTCTTTACATTCAAAATTCTATTTTCCTTTTGAAACTAAAACACATGATTTGTAGTTATAGTTGCCTCATTGAGCACTAAATAGTCCAAAGTTCTTTTTTGATTTGGCTGTAAAATTTGTTCATGTTGAAAAACCTCTCTCCATTCCTATTTGTGCCTGCCCAGCACTTTGTCAATCAGTACTCTACTTTGAACTTCTATTAGGTTATTACACGAATGGACTTTGGGAGCTCAGTCTTCATAGAGGGATACTTTTACAGCCTAGACACACAGGGGAGGGTCTAGGCCCTTCTTCAAAAAGATATGACAGATGTTGAAGATCCCCCATGGAAGGCCTCACCCTCCCCAGGGAGCAGAAAGGAAATGGGATAGGGGTTCAGTGCCGGGGGGGGGGGTTAGGGGGGCAGGAAGAGGAGAGGGAACAGGAACTGTGATTAACATGTAAAACAAGCTGGTTTATAATTTAAATTAAAAAAGGAAAAAATAAAGAAAATAATACAAAGAATAGATGAATCTCAGAACTGGGTCCTTGAAATGTTAAAGAAGATTCAGAGGCCACTGGCTTAAGTAACCAATAGAAATAAAGAGAAGGCTGAAATTAACAGAATAAGAAATGAACAAGGAAAAATTAAAGCATGCACCATAGGAGTTGACAATAATATAAGGGAATAATATAAAATCTTGCACTCCATTAAACTTGAAAATCTGAAAGAAAGGCATGATTTTTCTGATTCAGCAAAACCCCAAAATGAAACCAAGAAGCTAACAATCTAATGATAGAGATGCTTAAAGAGGAAATGAAAGAAACTTTTAAAGAAAGGGAGAAGCAGGGCGTTGGTGGTGCACACCTTTAATCCCAGCACTTGGGAGGCAGAGGCAGGCGGATCTCTGTGAGTTCGAAGCCAGCCTGGTCTCCAGAGTGAGTGCCTGGATAGGCTCCAAAGCTACACAGAGAAACCCTGTCTCGAAAAACCAAAAAAAAAAAAAAAAAATACTGGCAAACATAATACTGGTATACACCAGAAAGATTATCAACCCTGAAATATAGAGATGGTTCAACATAGACATGCCAATAAATATAAATCACACAGTGGACTTCAAAACAAAATCACATGATCATCTCAATAAATACAGAAAAAGCCTTTCACAAAATCTAATATTGCTTTCATGATAAAACTCCTACTAAGTATAGGTCTAGAAGGAGCATACCTCAGCATAATAAAAGCTATATGGAAAACCCACAGTCAACATCATCTTACGGGAGAAAAATATTTGAAGCAATAACACTAAAGTCAGGGATAAGATGAAGACATCAATATCCCCATGACTTTTCAGTATTGTCTTTGAAGTATTAACTGGAACAATGAGGAAAGAGAAGAAACTAAAATGAATACAAACAGGAGAAAAAAGATCAATACTCTTGGGTGTCCAGATGGTCTGTAGATCCATTCTGAAGATTTGGTGCTCCATGACTGTGGAAAATTGCTGGCATGAGATAAATCCTCGGAGACATGTACTCTGGAGCGAAACTAGGCCAAAAGGTCAGGGAAGTAAAAAATGCCCAACTCAGATAAGGGAGTCAATATCTAACCAGAAGTGGGGGGAAAATAATAATTCTTCATTCTTGAAATGAGCTCAGAGTCTTTTGTGTATGTCCACCATTACTTCCTTTTCAGATCCCTGTGATGTCCATGGTTGTGCTGGACATGAAAAGTGGTGACCAAAGTGGGGACAGAGAGATGCTTATCTAATCAAGAGGCAAAGCAGCTTAGGTTTGGACAAAGGAGTATGTAAGTTTTGGGAACACACTGACCACAGACTGTTAAGTACCCAAGATCACTGGAAATTCTTCATCTCTTATGAAATATTATGTCTCTTTATTGAATCATGTGTTGAACTTAAAAGGTGTTAAATGTAATGAGGATGATTTAGATCAACAGTTAGACATTGTTGGTGAGCATAATTCTTTGTTTCCAGAAGAAAGATTAGATTCTGCGAATTAACAGAAAGCAAAACAAAATGTAACAACAACAACAACAAAAATCCCAAACAGCAGCAGCAACAACAAAAACCAAAAGCAACAACAACAACAAAAAACTTTAAATAGAAACATGAGCAACTCTAATCCCAGCACTCAAGAGACAGAGGCAGTGGATCTCTGTGAGTTCAAGGCCCCAGTCTTGTCTCCAGAGGGAGTGCCAGGATAGGCTCCAAAGCTACACAGAGAAACCCTGTCTCCAAAAACCAAAAAAAAAAAAAAAAAAAAAAAAAAAAAAAAAAAAAAGAAACATGAGCAAAGTAAAGCAATTCCTGTATAATCCTGTGGCATCCAGAGTACTTGCTGTTGCTGTTGCTTTGGAGCTACTGGGACAAAAATATATATCTCCCTCCAGGCTACAACAAACTGTTGGGAAAATTCAAATCCTGTGTTCTCTCTCAGCATGCCCATTTGAGGCCTTAAGTTCAGATGAAAGTGGCCAGGAAGAAAAAGTAATATCGCTTTTAAAGACTATAGAAGTGCTGAAAAGAGGTTATTTTAAGGAAATAGATAAAACAGACTTCATAGATCTGCCTAAAGAGGCTACACTGTCTCATCTCACAGGATCATAACATTCATTTTGAGCATACCATACATGAGCAATTCCTATAGGGCCCTCATCACCACCCTAAGTCTTCACCAGACAATTCAACAGCCCTGTACATTGCTGTTACAGCAGCAAGCACACCCCCAGCTACTTATTGGAAGCTGACTGGTCCATCCTTATATAGGTAAAAATCATGTTTTAACTTAAAAACACATAACATTCTGTCACCCTACAATAATTTTGGAGGCAAATGATGGCCAGGTTGTTTTCTAATAACACAAGTTGGTGAATGGTAAATGCTTCCTTTTATGTGAGTTGACTTGATCATGGTGTCTTTCACAGCAATAGAAACTTAAGACTAGGTAAACAATGCATAAATAGCAGTGGGGATTTTTTTATAATGTTCATCATTGAAGTGAAGCCAGAATCTTGTGTCTCTTTCTACTAGTGCCCTCCTTTCCAAGTCCCTGTGATGCCTATATCTGTGCTGCTTGGGAGACTATGCATTAAACCCCCAAATTTTACCAGAACGTATAGAAATATATAGCTATATGGCATGATACTGAATAAACTTGCATAAATCCTTAGTTTTTCTAAATATCATCAACATGTATACAGAAAATGAAATCTTAGACACACAGTCACAATAGCCTCAGAGAAAATAAAATATCCAAGACTAAATCTAACCAGGGAATTGAAGGAGTTCTACATTGAAAACATTAAACCTGTTAAAAAGACATCGAGACAGATACTTGAAAACAGAAAGACTTCCTATGCTCAATGGTTGGTAGAATTAATATTGTGAATATGAATATTATACCAAATGCTATTTGCAGATTCAAGAAATCTCAGTCAAAATCCTCATTTCATATTCTCACAATCTCACAGCAAATACCCTGGTCCTTAAAATCTCTCTGCCTTCTCTTTTACAGTGATTTGTGAACCTTGAGTTTAGGAAATTTATTTTATAATTTTTTTCCTCCATTTTTAAATTTAAATTAGAAACAAGATTGTTTTACATGTCCTACCCAGTTTTGTCTCCCTCCTCTCCTCCTTTGCCCCCCACTAACACCCTACCTATCCCATACCATTTCTGCTCCCCAGGGCAAGTGAGGTATTCCATGGGGGTCTTCAGAGTCTGTCATATCCTTTGGGATAGGGCCTAAGCCCTCCCCTATGTGTCTTGGCTCAGGGAGTATCCCTCTATGTGAAATGGGCTCCCACAGTCCATTCCTATGCTAGGGATAAGTACTGATCTACTACAAGAGGGCCCATAGTTTTTCCAGGCCTGGGGTCTGGATCAGTTCCATGCTGACCAAGAACTCAAAAGAAGGCTGGGTGTTGTGGGTTTTTTTGTTGTTCTTATTGTTAGGTAGTCTTTTTCTTGGAAGGAGCTCTGCCAGCTCAGATAACAAAATGTTTTAAAATATAAATGTCTATATAGCATACAACTAAGTCTGTATGAATTATATATTTATTACATTATTATATATTTATTACATTGTATATATAAATCATATATTCATATTTGTCACAGGAAATGTCCATCAAGGTGAAGTCTCAATCCTGAACATCTATGCGCCAAATACAAATGCACCCACATTTGTAAAATAAACATTACTAAAGCTCAAATCACACATAAAACCTCACACACTTATAGTAGGACACTTCAACACACCACACTCACGAATAGATAGGATCACCAGACAGAAACTAGACACAGAAACAAAAGAACTACCAGATGTTATGACCCAACTGGGTTTAAGAAATATGTATAGAACATTCCAACAGAATACAAAATAACATACTTTTTTCTCAGTGCCATGTTGATTGTTCTCTAAAATTGACCACATAATTGGCAATGTAGCAAACTAACTTTGATTTTGTTCCATTTGACTATATGTCTGTTTTGGTGCCAGTACCATATAATGTTTATTACTGTGGTTTTGTAGATTTTTAAGGTTTAGAATCTTAATCCCCCAAACACTGTTCTTTTGCTCTAGATTATTTTGGCTATCCAGGATCTCTTGCAGCTCCATATGAATTTTAGAATAGTTTTTATATTTTTGTGAAGAATGAGAATGGGAATTTGTTCGAATTTGGTTGAACTTATAGTTTTTCATAAAGTGGTCATTCTGAAAATATTAATTCTACCAATCAATGAGTGTGGTCTTTAATTCCATTTTTTATTAACTTCAGAACTTTAAGGTTTTCACGTTAGAAGTTCCTTGGTTATATTTTGTGGTGAAATATTGCTTATGATTTAATAAAGCTTTCCTCAGGATCAGAGTGCACAACCAGCCACACTAGTTTGCTATAGAATCTGGGCAATAGTGGCATACACCTTTAATCCCAGGACTCAGGAGACAGAGGTATACGGATCTCCATGAGTTCAAGGCTACCCAGTGCTACATGAGAGTGAATCAATCTAAAAGGGTAAGAGAGGTCATGCCTTTAATCCGAGGAATAGAGGAATATATAAGGAAGAAGCAAAACGTTTCATGTGAGATTTAGTTTCCAGTCACAGGGAAGACAAGATCTCCATTTCAGCCTTGGTAGTGGTAAGGGCTACTGCTTGGATGCTTTGCTTTTCTGATCTTTACCTTGAACCCCATTATCTGTCTCTGGGTTTTATTATTCATATTACAAGATTTATTTATGGGCATTTTTTATTTCTTCAGGCTGTTGTGAATAGCAGTGTGTCCATGGTTTCTGTCCCTGTATGTTTATTAGTGGTATATATAAAATCCAGTAAACTTTAAAAGTTTATTTCATATTTTGTCACACACCTTAATTTTTTATCATTTCTCCAATTTTATTGGTAGAATATTTAGAATCTCTAACAAACAGTATCATGACATCGGTTTACAGGGATAGTTTGACTTCTTCCTTCGTTTTTGTATTCATTTAATTTCATTCTCTTGTTTTATTGGTCAATATAGTACTTTTGTATAAATATGAAATTCTTAAACATAAAGAACTCATAAGTAACTACAACAGAAGTATTGTTAATATGAAAACCTTATCAAATACATTTCCAAATTAGAATTCCCACACAGTATCACTACAGGCAATGGAAATATATATAATAATTTACAGAATTTCAGAGATTTGGTAATTATAAGAAGAAAAGACATGGAAGAAATATTTTTTTCTACTTTAGCACTAGAGCATTGTTTCCCCTTAACAAGCAGTCATCTGAAATCACTAATTTTCCAGAAGCAGTTAGAGAAAAATCTCCTTAAAATGTTGACAAAATTAGTAAATAAGATAACATTGACTCAGAACTCCCAAATTAAAAGCAACTTATAATGTTGGATTTGGTACTATGAATTAAAATTATGAGAAGTCCCAGTCCCAGGGTGACAGACATGTAGCTCATCTAAAGCTTGACTGGATCACTACATAGTCAAAGCAAAAAAAGAAATATGGCTTGGAGTAAATCAGTCTCAGGAAAAAAAAACAATGGGCACACACACACACACACACACACACACACACACACACACACACACACACACACACACACACGTTCAACCTTCAGAACTGAGAAGAGAGGTTTTATGTTTCTGTTGGTAATTAATGGAAAGTGGAAAATGAATCAAGCTACATCATTTCCTCAAATTTATTGTTCCAGTAAAATTGAAAGTTGAACTCTTTGGAATTTATGAGTTGATTAATTCTACAGCTGTGACAAGTTACAATATTATTTACCCTGAATTGTAAACTTATAAATCTGCTGCTTTTGTACAAGGATAGAAGTCTTAACTAATCAACACCCAAGTATTAGGCAATTGTAGCATCTGTGGTATGGGAAGGTAGAAGTCCTTGAAACAATAGAAGGCTGCACACTCTCTCCTGAGCTCCACAGCTAGCATCATGAGATTAAGAGTGAGAAATGAAGATGTTCAGGTGCTTCAATTATTATTACTATTTTTGTTGTTGCTGTTTTTCGAGATATGGTTTCTCTGTGACTTTGGAGGCTGTCCTGGAACTAGCTCTTGTAGACCAGGCTGGTCTCAAACTCACAGAGATTCACCTTCCTCTGCTTCCCAAGCAGCGGGACTAAAGATGTGTGCCACCACCACCTGGCCCAGGTGCTTCATTTAAGTTGTTAATTTGAGGAAATTACACTTGTCAATTTCAAAATAAGACAACTAATGAAAAGCAAGTCCTTTTGAGCATCATTCCCTGCTCTAAAAATGGAATCATGAAGTCAGTGTAAGGACGATGCCATGAGAAGTATGGCTCCTGGGATTCCATAACAGCAATGTCAAAGAATCACTCTTCAACTTTCTTTTACCGGGCAAGTTAATGTTCACCGAAGGATGAGAAAATAAATAGGGAACTCCACTTGAAGATAAAGTGGCATTGTCCTCCCCAAAGTCTCCATCCTGATTTTGCTTCAGTGGGTACACTCTCCTGTCATACCACTTCACTGCCTGGTACTATTTTCTATTATTATGTTTTTTTTTTGGTATTTTGTAAAATAAATTATTACATGAGTAATGAGATTGTGTAACAGGTCTACTAATGTATGCTCATATTTCTGCAATTGTACTTGGGAGAGTTCATGGACAGTGAAAGGAACTATACATTGTAGCATTCCAAATCACACATTTAAATATTTTGCGTGGTGTTTTTTCAGAAAGACACGTTTTGTTGCAGCGAGAACAAATTATAAGAATGGCAATTACAGTAATGCTTTTATATAAAAGGTGTGAAGTGTGGATCGTGAAATCTATACTTTGTCTTGGCTTTGAGAAAAACAGTGCCAACTGAAAAGTATATTTGGTCAGTGACAGAGAGAACAAAAATTAACAAGTCATCCAAGTATTAGTACTAGCATACCTTGAGTATATAATAGGAATAGTACTAGCATACCTTGAGCATATAAAAGTATGTGTATGAGGACATTTTCAAACAATGCTTCAAACAATCTGAAAGCACACATTAATTGTGTCTGCCTTCTATTGGCTTCTGACCTTTGCCAGGAAAACTTAGTGTGTTGTTTATAATTATGAAAAAAATGTGCCCTATACAAACATTTAGATATTAATATACAAAGCAATATTAGCCAAGGATGAAAACCTCTATGGATACTATTCAGTTCGTCTGTTTGTAAGCAAAAGGGTTTGTTTTGCTATAGGAAATATGCTCTGAACCCAAGGTCGATTGACTCTCATGGAATCACTGAAGGATTTATGTCCATGCATCTTTGTTGCTAGCTAGCAATAAAATATGACACTCTGGAGAAAGACAGGAATTGCTCAGAATCCTGCAGCTCATAATCAAACCACTGTTTATTATTTTGTTTGACAAGCTCATTTTTGATTATGTTTTGTTGTATAACTTCATATATTTGTTGCACAGTCCGTTAAATTAAATTTAGCAGTTATTCAATTGTGATCACAAAAGGTAAACCAAAATGCTGTCAATAATACCTGTTATTGTCACCAATAGAAATCACAAATTTTACATTTTAGATTATTGACATTTTCAAACATAATTTCCCTTAGTCACTGCTCTATTGCTCTGAAGAGACACTGCTACCCAAGACAAGTCTTATAAAAGAAAACATTTAATTAGGGAAGTGCCTAGAGATTAGTCAGGTTAGTCCATTATCATCATGGCTGGAAGCACAGCAGCACGCATGCCAGCATGGTGCTGGAGAAGTAATACTCCTGATTTGGAGGCCAACAGAGAGACTCTGAACAATACATTGGAATTATAAACCTCAAAGCCTACCCCATTGACACACTTTATCTAACTAGGCCACCCCTACTCCTCCCTACTCCTATACCTTCTAACCGTTTCAAACAGTTCCATTCTCTTGTGACTACTCACTGAAATACAATAGCCTATGCTGACCATTCTTACTCAATAAAGCGTATAATTTATGTTCATTAACATGTAAAGTGAGTTAAATTTATTGTGATATACTTCTAGAACTTAATATTTTAGTCACCCGTACATTAAAATATTTTGAGAACTTTGTTGTAAAATAATTGAGTTACAGTTCACTTGGTGAACTTATATGTACTCATTTAAAAGTTGAAAAAAATCCCCAAAGGCTTTGAAAGTTTATTAAGGTGACTACTGATATGAGATGTTGTTAGTAACATCTATCTAAATTAAAAAGCCAACATTTTCTTTTCTGAACTGGAGGATATTCAATACTAAATACTTGGGTAAACAAAAGGAAGTTGAGAATGATTTAAGAAGTGTTTGGTAGGTTTTTGTTTTCTGCTTCTTTGCATTTTCGATTAGATGAAAGGATACCATACTAGAATGATGTAAGCAATCTTAGAGCATGCTCAGGTCTAAAGTGTGAATGTTAGGCTTATACTTCCACAGGGCTTTGGTACTATGCTATACTGTTATCAACTTGATGGAAGGTAACCCCAGGTTCTTGGATATATGCAGACAATGGAAGAGGATCAAAGTGCTTCTGGGGACATTCCGGTATGGCTCCTTCACCCATTTCCACTTCCTGTATTTTACCTTTGCTGATTGAATTGAATGCTTGTCCATCTGAAATGCCTCTAGTACCTAATTTGGATAAATATTTTTATTGTGTTTTTTTATCTTAATCATACCATATCAATCAGTGATGCAGTCTGGCAACAACAGCTGGCAGTTGTGAGAGAAAGAAAGTTATGGAAACTCAAGGCATTCATTCTTTTGTACAGCTAAATGCCTGCTGAGAGAAGAAGAATCAGTATTCTCTAAGGAGAAGCTGCACATAGGTTATTCAAACCTTGGCCTTGGACACAGAGTATTGAAGCAATGTACAATATATATTCACTAAAGTACAGGAAGCCATAAATTTGGGGGAGAAGGGGACTAAGGAAGAGATGTAGGGGAGAAGAGAGGAACAGGAGTGAAATAGATTCAGAACTCATGTAGCAAGTCCTCAAAAATTTTAGTGAAAAAAATAAAATATGTTTCACTCAGTAGATTCAATGTCACTTAGGGAAAACTAGTCTATGTTTACTGCAGGACTATACAAACACAGAAATAAATAAATATTTACATTTTAAAATTTTTAAAACAGCAAAAAACAAAGGAAAATAAATACTTTTTCCCTTTTAAAATTTTCTTTATTTTTAAGATAAAAGAAGTTCAGTTTAATTTCAAACAACATATTTTCTCTTGAACTTGTGAATCTGTAACCCCTCATTTGTAGCCATCACATCCTCATAAAAGGTAAATACTTATGATGCCTCTTAAAATAAGTATTCTTTTCATAAAATAATAAAATTCCAAATAAATATTTTATACTAAGCACTATGATGAAAAAAAAGAAAGCAAAGGTTGAATTTTAATGGAACTGTACAATATACAGGAAATCCAAAGGGAAATCTCTCTCATAATAAAGGCCCCTCTAAGGCAAAATACAATAAAAAACATATGGATTGTTTCACATTTTTCAGGATGTACAACAAATTTATATAATATTTTATGACTATACCATGGAGTATAGAAGAACATGTGAATGTTGTTGTGTATACAAAAATATAAAACATTTTATCTGGGGGAATAAAATCAAGGGGGGAACGTCATTTGCTAATTAACAAATTTTGTAAGGACTATTCACAAACACAAAACTTTGCCTAATAGCATCTGCTGCTTCAGCAACTTCTGTTGCTCTTGCTTTTAGTTCCATTATTTTAATTCTAATAAGTATATCATTTAAAATGGCACATGGGCAGCCAGATGTGGTGGTGCAAGCCTTTAGTTCCAGCACTGGTCTACAAAGCAAGATCCAGGACAGCTAGGGCTAGACAGAGGAACCCTTCTTGAAAAGTGGAAAATAAAACAGAAACAAAAAATGGCACATGGGACAAAAATAAAAAAGGATCTCATTTCAAACAATTAATACCTTGACCCTCTGTTAACAGTACCAAGAAACAAGTGTCTAGTTGGCTACGTGTGTGTGTGTGTGTGTGTGTGTGTGTGTGTGTGTGTATTATGGATGGGGAGACAATTCTTATTATTATAACATTCCTGATTAATAATGCTAATTTGGGTATTTTAAAGTTCCAGGACAAGTGAGTTGGGGGACTGGGAACTTTTCAGCAAGCTGTACTTTAGTTTTTAAAAAGACATGCAGTCCTGTTCCCTGGGTCATAACACCCTTGGCTCGATTTAAGGCAACCGTTGGCTGGAAGGTAACATAAACAAGGCAAAAGGAAAGACATGGCACCCTGAGCTGATCATTGTGTACAAAGGTGTGCCTGGCTTCAAGAACATGAATTGTCAGCACAATTGTCCTTATCATCCTTGGAGTAGTAATAGAAGAGACCTTTCCCATGACACACACACGTCACATAGTCATATTCTGGGTTGAGCAAAGGCACTGCTTTTCTAGTCTGTTGGCAGAGGCCTTAGGTAGGTATATTCCTTACATCTGCACTTGCTGCAGTCCTCAATCTGCTAGGCATGTAGATGCAAATCTTTCTTGGTCAGTGGCTTAATCCCACCCACCTTCAGCTCAGGTTGAGGCTGTACACACAATATCCAATCAGCAGCAGGAGTGGGGCAGACAGGATGATCATACCAGTCTTTGTACAGAATTTCTGATGCTGCTACTTGTCCCAATACTGCTTTTATACCTGTTTCTGACAGAGCAAATGGACCTGGACAGAGGCTTGTCTTTTTTTCTAATTTTTTTAAGTTATAAATTGTGTTTCAAAGATCCAAAACAGTTAAAAGGTAAATGCCTTCAGTTGTAGGAAAATTATTCATAATTTCCTTTCTACTTAGTCAAAAACATGCCAGAGAAACCCAATAGAAAGTTCAATGCTAACACATCATTAAGTGCCTCATATCTTTATTAATGTCTCTGTATGTCACATATATGTATGTGTGTGTCTGCCTGTTATTATCCACAAGGAAATGTATATATACAAATGAGAGAACATGTATGTGTGCATCCATGGGTATAAAGGCCAGAGGAGAACTCCTGTTGGAATTAAAAACAAACAAACAAAAAGCCTTCTTTTCTCTTTGATGTCAGTTCTCACATTAGGCTAAAATTCATCAATAAAGTCATAGTGGTTGGCCAGTCAGCCTCAGGATCCTTCTGTTTCCATATCTTAGCCCTAGAACTACAAACACCACACTATATCCCACATTTTTACAAGGATTCTGGAGATCAAATTCAGGTCCTCATGTTGGTAATGGAAAATTTTTACATAATACATATTTCCATAAAACCAGTAAGGTTAAATGAAGTATAATTGGCCAACAAATTTTAGTTATATGCCATTTTAGAAAATGTTTGTTAAAGCAACATATAGTACCAGTATGGATGACCCCCATCCCAAGTATTTACTTAGTATTATTTATTACATACCTGCCACAGAACAACTGGCTTATTCTGTACATGTATATTAAACACTGTAACACAGAATTGACTAAGCAGTGATTGATCTTGTTGGTTTGAATGAAAACGGACCCCAAAGGCTCATATATGTGGTTGTTTATTCACCAGGAAGTATAACTGTTTTGAAGGATTGGGAGGTATTTTGTCATTAGAGGAAGTGTGTCCTTGGGGTACATCTTTTGACTTTAAAACATCCAGTATTTGTCCCTAGTGCACGAATTTTGGGAGCCCATTCCCCAAGGGGGGATACTCTCTTAGCCTAGATACACAGGGGAGTAACTAATCCCTGCCCCAAATGACTTGACAGACTTTGATGATCCCTCACATGGAAGGCCTTACCTTCCCTGTGGAGTGGCTGGGGGATGAGGGGGTCGGTAGGGGCATGGAAGGGTGGGAGGGAGAGGGAATTGGGATTGATAATGTAAAATAAGATTGTTTCTAATTTAAATAAAATTTGTAAAAAAAAAAAAGTCCTCATCGGACCCAGTTTTGCTCTCCCTTTCTGTTGCCCGAGGGCCAGTATATAAAGCTCTCAGCCATCGTTCTAGTACCATGTCCTTCTATGTCTCATGGTGATTATTTCTTACCTTCCCAAATTGTAAGCAAGTGCCCAATTAAATGCTTCCTTTGATAAGTGGCTTTGGTCATTGTGTTTCTTCACAGCAATAGAACAGTACCTAAGACAGTGATTATCAGTGGTGAAACAGAAATATGCTTTAATAATTTTACTTTTAACTTTACTCTCTGTATATAATTTTCTAATAATAAATTCTTTGAATATATTCATATTTTTGCATTTTAATATGTTTGCATTTTAAAAGCTTTTTATTTACATCCACACTTTTCATGGCATCTTTAAGAAGGTCAGAGGACAGTGTTTAGGAGTTAGTTCTCAACTACTATATGGGTTTTGGGAATTGAACTGAGGTTATCAGTCTGTTCATCAAGTGCCTTCATCATCTGAGTCACCTTGCTAGGCCAAGTAAATCTTTTTTCATAATTCTTGATTTTCCTGCTTAACATTTTAATAACTATAAACAAGGATCCCATTGTATCTGTTACATGGCATTTATAGTTACTGCATAAGTCTTCTCTCATCTTCAGATTCCACCATGAACTTTTCACTATGGACAACACTATGATATTTAGTGTGTCCATGACTGTTCAAGATGCTTGTCTGTATTATACTTACTCATTATCTTTAAATGACTTAATCACCATTATTAGATTCTACTTACACAATCTAAAAATCCATACCACAGAGAGTAAACAAACCCAACTCAAAACTCTTTGGAATTATGTCTTCATTGCATAATTGTGACATTATTTCTGAATGAGGTCTGAAAAATGGCATCTTGGTCATTCTTAACTAAATATTCCTGATTTCAGATATTTAGTCACTCATACTTGGGCAGCTTCTGTTGGTACTCAGTTTATAAAGTCAGTACAAGACTGACATACACAGACCTTAGGATTTCCCTGCAGTATAGAATTAAATGTCAGATAATCTATGTATGTATGTATGTATGTATGTATGTATGTATGTATGTATTTATGGATGTGACTTGACAAGTTTACATGGAAGATTGGAGCTTGTTCTTAATTGACAGCCTCTTTTCTCCAGTATAGCTTTCATAATCCCAGAGTGTGCTACACAAGCTTCCATGAGTGGAAGCAATCAATATTCCTATCTAGCTGTGAAGCTTATGAGCCATAACAATGGTTAACAGAGCAAGATAGCTCTAAAGGTACAACAGTGGCACTCATATCTGGGCAGTAACCAGAAGCTGTCTAATTGGACTTGAAGCCCTCTCAATAGTCGGGAATGCTTGTAATGGAAACATAGACAAATTCCTGCTGGCTGGTGTGGTCATAGATCTCAGAAGAGAACCGACTGCTACAGCCACTTTACTAAAGCAGAGCACAATTGCTTACTTAATTCTAAAACTTATTATACCCGCAGATGAGTGTAGCCCTCATCCCTCATCAGAGAAGATTCTCATTGCAGCAAACAAATACAACTGCAGAAAGCACAAGTAGTCATAATGTAGATGATTAGGAACCCAGCCCCAACTATTACATCTACCATGCAATTCCTGAACTAAGCCTCAGAAAATGTTGCACGAGGGGTAGGGGATTGTAAGAGCCAGTGGAACAGGAAGTCTGCAGTGAGAATGTGTCTCCAGAAAATGGCAGAGAAGCTACACCTCTATAATATGGCTGCCGAAACAAGACCTGAACATCAGAAATACCACTAGACATGCTAACATGCTAATGTGCAAAGGGCAAGTGTCATAGTTTCCCACTCTCCCAAAAAGAGCTACAGGCAGCTAATGACCGCTGAAAGAGGGATATTTCATGTCTCCCTCAGAGGAGCCACGAAATGGCCATCCAGTGCAAAGTGAAGCAATATTAAATGGTTTTAGAAGCTGTAGTTCAATAGTTATGCATTTGTATATGTGAACCAACAGTAAATAACAACCAAAATGATATTTTGAAAGGCAGCGGTAAGAGGCATGGGAGCAGTCTCAGTTTTATCTGCAGTTTTTCAATGGTTGGGATACTCTTGCTTAAACCTTATTTTGCCATCAGTGGTAATATTTTAAAAGTAGGTCCTGTGGATTCTGTAGAAGTGTCTCACCTCCGCCCTTAGGTTTCTCATGACATTCCTAACAATAAGAGGAGAAGAAACTGTACCTGAAGACAATGTTTCTAGGGAGCAGGTGCTAGGCAGGTACTCTTAGTTTGCATTCACTCAGTGTGCTTCTAGAAATTCATGAAAAGTCACAGGACTGGAAATGGCAATGGAAAGATCTATATAATCAGTAGAGGGTAAGACTCACCAAGATTAGGAATGTGGTTATTCTTGACTTTATTGACAGACTTTACATGCTAAAGTCATGGCAGGAAAATGCTTTACTCAAAGAGCTAATTATATGTTTTTAGAACACCTGGAAAATAGAGAAATATCAAAGTGATAGCAGGAGATTAAAAAATTATAATTCAGCACCTCTGATTTTATCTATAGTACCTACCAAGTAAACTGGAGGATATCCGGAAGATTAAACCACTTTGCTTTTAGATAACAATCAATGTGGATAGCAATTGTTGGGCTCACACATGATGTCTAATTCTTCATATGTAAAATCTTGTAGAAGTGTCCCTCTTTAGAAGACTATAAACAACATGAAATAATTAATCAGAAAACAAGTGATTCCTAGGGTTCATTTACAGATGCAGAATGCAAACCCAGGCATTATCTCCAGGACTGAGCCAGATCTTCTGTTCTCTGAGATTAAAGTCTGAAGCTTTGGTGCTGTCTCCTTGTCCTTTGGGTCAAGCTTGAGCATCTGTATTAAGTACAGAACATCTTTACTCATGATAGATTTAAAGGACCTCTGCCCTAATACAATCATGTGCTTATAGATTCCAAATGGAAAAATGAAGATGAAATAAAGTCTGCAAGTACTAACTCTGCATCCTCATAAATATATAGTTCAATATTTATTAATAATTTTCAAATCTATCAAAATAATAACTTTGAATGAGCACACTTCCAGAAATGTGTGAGAAAATTAAAGATTTGGCAAATTCCATGATGACAATTTTATAATTGGTTATACTATTTTACTCTAAAATAGTAATTTTTTTCAATGTAAATGAGCATTGAAGAATTCCCTTTTGGGTATTTTAATGAGTTTCAAATTAAAAATGTTAACAAAAATTTTAAAACATCTATTTTTAGTTAAAAAATATTTGATCACAATGTCACCATATATTTTAGCCAGGTTATAAATTTTAGAAAGGACATAATATGTCAGGCCTGGAGTTAGTGTTCATTATTTACAAATTTCTTTCTGTTCAGAAATTTGAGAACCTATAACAATTTTGGTTGATTCAGAAAAAGCAAGCAGCAATCAGTTAAATCCTTCATATTCAGATCAAGCTAGATTTGGCCTGAAAGAACTATGTCTCCAAGGAAACTTAACCTTATTCTCATTCTAAATCTAAAAATAATTTCTGAGAGTTGGCTTTCTTACTCTCAGAGGTTTCTCATGACTTTATAGCCACTGGAGAAAAATTTAACATAACATTTTCCATTCATTTCTCTTTAGTTTCTAATTTCCAAAACAAGATGAAATTTTTGTGGAGGTGTTTGTGTTTTTTGTTTTCATTTTCCTTTTTTCCTAATGCACTGTGGCACTCAATACATCAGCTCATTTTTGCCTACTCTGCCTGCCTCAGCTTTAATCAGAAGCTTCTTCCCGGATCAGCTCCATGTTTCAGGCTCGAGTAGGTCAAAACCACTTTAGCTGACATATGCTTAGTCTTCCCAAATCTACAGTACCTTCAAAGGGAGGGCAAAATTTCTATTTAGGACAGAGCAGAAGTACTGATAACCTGACAAAGCAATGACAGCAAAATTCCATTATAAAAAGCTTCTGCTGTTTCAGAGATTTGATTTAACCATGAGCACAGAGTACACTGTGCAGTTCTCTTAATACACCACGGAATGTCTACAAGGTGGTGCTATCTTATCTCCTGCCATCAGCAGTATTACAGTGAGCCTTTATCTAACTGATTCATGTTTCTAGGTAGGAAAAGAATACTTTCTATGCAATTTGCAATGACTAGTGCATAAACAATGCTGTCAAAAATAAAATAAGGCATCATTTTGTCTTGTAATGTGACTGTATAACATTACATATCATTCCAGTGATAAAGCATAAGCAGCGATCTGTAGTAGTCAAAGATTTTACAAATGACTTTTTATGGAGGATGCTATAAGAAGATATTAGACTTAAGCAAAGACATTTGTTCATGTAACTGGATGCCAAAGTGCCAATGATGTCTCTGTCACATCTCTTCACCCCACAGAATATTTGAGTTTAGATTCTTGTGAACAGAGTTCTTCTTAGTAAATGTGTATATATCTCATGGCTTTAAGCCTTGAGAACTATTTTGCCCCTTAAGCTTCATGCCCACCTTACTGTAGATAATTTTATCATCTTTTAAAATGCTGGATGAATAATATCTGAGGTTAGTGAAAAAGTTTTCACATAAAATAGAAATAATTTCTATAAATAGAAATGCACTTGTACAATGAAAATGGGGAGAGAGGAACACTGGTCTTCTCTCAGTGTCTTCCCAGACACTTGTTTGGCCATTTATCAATGAATTCAGGAAGCTTGCTTCCAGTAATCCATGTGAGAATAGGATGCAGGTGAAAATTTTCATAAACATTGTTACAGGGAGCCCACCAGAAATGACTATTCACAGTTAATAGTCAAGTGAAAGTCTTTATTACAACCAGCTGGGCCTACACTCAGGCACTCAGGAACTAGGCATAGCCTAAGTGTCCAGGACATGGGATTTTTTGAAAGAAAAATACATGTCCTAGCATTTTGCATGGCAGCTTTATGGGTTATTCTCAGAAGCAAAGTTTAACAGAAGCTAAAACAAACAGTTGAAGGGAATTCTCCAAAGGCAGGCAGTTTAAGTTACATGGGACAACTTGACTTTAGGTCCTAGTGTAGTGCTTGGTAATTTTCCTCTGTACTTTCCATCAAGAACAGTTACTAGTTAAGCCTGAAGTGGCCTCATCAAGAATGCAAGATGGAGAAACCTCTGCACCCTTGCTGTCACAACACTTTCATAATCCCCTCAAAGAACTAAATTGTCTGAGAAAAAGCTAAGCTCCTAGCCCATGTAACTACATAAGTACTTATGAAATGTTTTCATCCAGTGATTAATTTTTCTCTGAACATATATGTTGTTTGATAAAAAGCAGATTCAGATCTTTTATAGCTAGGCATTTTTTAAAACTTGTTTTGGCATATCTCAATAGGTTTATATATTTCTCTTTGACTTTTAGACCACAGGGAGATAGTTGCAACATTTCTCCATTCTGATGCTCTTTCTGGCACTCTCTTTTTTTTTCTCAATTTTTTATTTAAATTAGAAACAAGATCGTTTTACATGTCAATCCCAGTTTCCTCTCCCTCCTCACCTCCCCTCTATGCAGTTCTGGCTGGCCTGGAACTCATAGAGACTTATTTCCACTGCCCTCCTATGCCTCCTGAATGCTGGGATTAAAAACACAGGCCATCATACCCATCTAAGCAAACTTTTTGAAGTACAACACATAATGAGACTTAGTTTAAATAGATGTTACTATGAAATATTACTATTTACATTAAAATCTTGTCAGAATAACAATTAGATTCTAAACAAACTTATATTTTTCATCATCTTAAACATTAGTTAATGTTAACACTAGCTTATTTATAACCTTAAATATGTTAGGGAAACACAAAGTGATCTCTTTCTAAAGAAACATATCCAAGTAAAACAAAATGTATGTATGCATTATATGTAACACTGAGAAAAAGAACTAGCTTTTTATGAAAATAACTTTTACATAACAAATTTAATGTAATCTTTTTTTGCAAATTTAATGTAATCTTGTTAAAGATTTTCCTTAAGTTTTTCAAATTGTATTATTTCTGCCCAGTAATTTCTGTAAGAAAGGTAATTTTCAAATTGTTCAAAGTACTAGAGATTGAAAGTTCTTATTTGG
The DNA here is from genome assembly GCF_003668045.3 of Cricetulus griseus. Lineage (NCBI taxonomy): Eukaryota > Metazoa > Chordata > Mammalia > Rodentia > Cricetidae > Cricetulus > Cricetulus griseus. The sequence goes on from NC_048601.1 coordinate 80,005,904, forward strand.
GGGAATTTTAGAAATATTTGACTTACATAAGAGTATCCTTGTTTCTGTAATAAAGGTCTTTTAATTGAGAAATAGTAATTTAACACATTATGACTTGACGAGGAAAGCAATATCTCCTTCCTCTCAGAGCAATGGGTGCAAGTCTTTTTTTTTTTTTTTTTCATTCTAGCAAGACACATTGACATATAAAGAACATATAGCTTTAGTTCTACATTTTCAGCCCCAGGTCAAAAAGAAACATGGAAACAAAAGAGTTTGGTGTGGGGCTGGGGAGATGGCTCAGAGGTTAAGATCACTGGCTGTTCTTCCAAGGGTTCCAAGTTCAATTCCCAGCAACCACGTGGTGGCCCACAACCATCTGTAATGAGATCCGGTGCCCTCTTCTGGTGTGCAGGGATATATGTAGGCAGAATACTGTGTACATAATAAATAAATCTTAAAAAAAAAAAAAACAAGAGTATGCTGAAGTAGAGAAGATGCTGTTCTTCCCATTGGTATGGCAGTTCTATAAAATGACAAAGAGAGTCAGAGAACACTACTAAACTAGATTTGCTGTCACCCCTCACCTAGGGGAGTATCTCTCTATAAGCAAAATATTCAAAAAATTTACTAACTCACCCATTAATGAGGAAACCAATAGGGATATTCAAAATGATTCTATGAAAATATAATTTCTGAATTTAATTTTCTTTGGGATAATATGAGTACTGAAACATTGAAAGTATTCACTTTTTAACTTTAAAAAAATGTGTCCTTTTTCTTTGGCTACTCCATTTCGACTCTTCTCTTGCAACCTAACAGTAACTTTTATATGATACAATTTCATTCCTAGGTTGCTCTTCCTTTAGTTTGAAAAGTTGTTTACTTTGAAGGAACCCCTAAAGTTTGCAACCTTGTTTTGGCTCTAACAAGATAGTATTTTTAAAACCTTATTTATTCTTCTCTCAACAATACATCCCAACACAGCTCACTCTCCCTCCACTCCCTCCAGTCCCTACTTGCCTGATAAACCCTCTGCCCCAGTAAAGAGCAGGCCTCCCATGGACACCAAAAGCACAGTAAGATGAAGTAAGACCAATACAAACCCTTACATTAAGTCTTGGCAAGGAAACCCACTAGGAACACAAAGGTCACAACAGTTTTGTTTGTTGATTGGTTTTTTAATGAAATGAGAATTGTCTAATATGTAAAAACTTTGCCTTATTCTAACCTCATCTCCTTTTTTGACTTCCTTTTTCAAAATGAAAAAATAATTATATAAGTGCCTCAATGTATTTTTAAACTACCTACTTCTACAGAAAAGAATTACAAATAAATTTATTATGTCACTATTTATATGATAGTACCTTTCCCATACAATTTAGAATTACCATAAAGTATTTTTAAAGTATTTTTGTAATATTGAAAATGTGTAGAAGAGATTTGTTCAGCTTTAGAGTCCTGAAATGTGGTAAAGATTCAAACAGAAGGTGAAAGATGTGCATAACTAAGCAGTCTGGCAGGGTGTGGACCCATCCATCCTTGTCTCAGCTCCAAAGCCTCTCTACAAGTTTGTGTGTCAGTTGTAAACATTTTTCCATAGGAGGATTTCCTCCTCTGGTTGAATGTTCTGCCTCTGATTGTCCCCATAGACTTCATCCTTCTCTTCTTCTGCAGGTGATTTATAAGGAAGTTTTTGGGTCTATTTCAAGGAGATGAGCACAGGTGTCTCAGAGATAGATGATAGATAGATAGATAGATAGATAGATAGATAGATAGAAACATAGATACATAGATAGACAGAGACAGAGACACAGAGAGAAAACTGATTGAATAGAACTGCAATGCTGTGGAAAGTGTGAAATGTTGCAAATTCAGATGCTAATTACCTTATTTTGGGCCACTGTGAGTGGTTACTCCCTCCCCCCAGAATTGTAATTTCCTATCCATTTCATGCTCAGAATTAACATCCCATGAATAATAGATTTAAAAAATCTTTCGAAATGTATTAATTTATCTCACTGTGTCTTTTACTATCTCAAATGCTAAGAATACAAGAGACAGCATCTTGAACCTATAGAAATGTTTCTCCCATCTCCTTGTTAAATGCCTTTCTATGTATCACCAACATATTTTGAACTGTCCTAGGTTTATAACTTTCTTTGTTCTGTAAAACTATAAAACTACTTCTATATTGGAACATGGCAATTAGGGTAACCTAATTCTGCATTCCCAGACCACAGTTACTCAAAAAGACTCCAGAATAAACTCTTTTAGTCCCTGTGGTGATTTCAAAGAAAATGGCCCACAAAGTGAGTGGCACTACTAGGAGGTATGACCTTGTTGAACTAGGTGTGGTCTTAGAGGAAATATGCCACTGTGGAGGTGGACTGTGATATCTCCTGTACACTCAAGCCATGCCTAGTGTCTCAGATGCTTTCCTGTAAGTGAAGACTTAGAACACTCAGTTACTTCTCCAGCTCTGTATCTGCCTGATCATCACCATCGTGCACCATGGTGATAATGGCCTAAATGTCACTAAAAATGTGAACTACCTCAATTAAATATGTCCTTTATAAGAATTACTGTGGTCATGCTGTCTCTTCATAGCAATAGAAACCCTAAGACAGTCCCTTTAAGGTAAGAGCTGGTTTGTTGTTTATTTATTTGTTTGTTTATTTCTCATGGTCATAGGCAAGTGCTACTATCCCCAGCATGACTTCATTATAATATAGATGAACAATATTATTTCAAGACAATTCTGAGTAACTGCCAGTTACTTCATTCCATGTTTTTTCTTTCTGCTGGAACCATATTTGTCCTCAGTGGTTAGGTTTGATGCATATCTCTGAAAGGTTAAGCAACAGATGTCAAGAAGTTAGTGCCAATGAACAGTTTTGGCACAAAATTTTAAGCAATTAATGGCAATGAAGAGACAATTATTGGGTCAGATATATCTGAGAGAATTCTGCATGTCCTGTGGGTAATGTCCAATCAAATCAGAAATATTATTTATTTCTTCTCAAAATGTATTTCTGTAATGTCAGCAGACAACAGTTATAGGTTTTGCAAAAACACAATTATCAAGAGAAATTTCTTTTACAGAATTTTAACAGAAAATAATTAGTCAAGAAATTACAAAAGTTAAACAACCAGAAATATAAAAACTAATTTGAAAATTAAGCACTTGCTTCATATCTACAAATGTTCAATATTTAGGGTGTCATATGTGTCTATGTAGGGGTGGTATGTATATGTAAAGATGTGAGTATGTGTGTGATGTATGTACCTATTTTCTTGTGTGTGAATACAGACAATCATTTGCCATTCATACTAATAGAGGACAAAAGAAAAGCAAAGGTGTCAGTTGTCACAGATCATCATGTTTGAAGTAGGATCTCTTATTCTTTGTAGGGTAGTTGGCCTATGTACTTCTGAGGATTCTACTGCTTCCACTCCTGCCTACATATTGCTGTCGGAGTGCTGGAACTACAAATGCACAATATTGCACATAGTTTTACATGGATTTTGGGGATCTGCACTCATATGCTTAGTTTTAAATGATAACCCATTGAGTCATCTCTCTAGTCCAAGCTGTCTTTTTGGGGGAAAAATACATATCATATGTCATATAGGGAAGCTTTGCTATTAAAATATTTTTCAGAATTATTGCTGGAGACTAAATTCTGTGTTGAAGTTTACTTTCTGAAAAACCTTCACTGTAGTGTTGTGCTGTCTCTACTCTCTGATTAAGAACTGGCTGTCAAACTACAGGGGGTTTCTTGTAGGTAGTGGGTTATCTTCTTCCACCACCAGCAAGATTTGAGGCATTATTTTTTATTAGCTTCACTTACTCCAATGAGATGGTACAATAGTCTCTCAGATTTATCTCTCTGGAATTAAGTGATTCCTTTGAATGACTAAAATGATTTGCATATAATTGTAGCAGTCTCTCTGATCATTTTAAAACCTGGACCTTTTCTCTGTTTTCTCGTGACACAATTGATAAAATTTCACAGAAATCAGCCTGTTTCCTTTTCTTCTTCACTCTTTCCATCTATCAGAAAATTTTTACTTAGCCAATCCAATTTCAATGAGTCATTTTGTCTATAAGTGCAAATCTTTTGTTGGTGTTCTCTCATGATTTCATTTCAGTTAATTTACTTTTTAGTATATCTCAAATGTTTGATTGGTTATTCTTTTATTTTTACCTATTCTGTATAAAATTGGTGCTTTCTAAAGTACTCGAGTTCATTTTCTTCCTTTTATCATATATTAAAAGGCAATTTTCTTGGTTAATTCTCCTGTGTATTGCAATTATGCATTCATAATGTTTTTCTATTGCTATTTAAAATTAGTTCCATATTTGATGAATACTCCATTTGCAGAGCATTTTCTTTAATTCCTAGACATAAATTCTTCTTATTTTTTGTATATTTATACAAATTGAGTCACATAGACAACTTTTTGGACTTTCTGATTGGGTTACATTTTATTTTTCTTCTATGGGGTTGGGGACATTGTGGTTCTCTCCCTGTCTCTTATGTGTGTGCATGTGTGAATGTGCTTGTGTGTGTGTGTGTGTGTGTGAGAGAGAGAGAGAGAGAGAGAGAGAGAGAGAGAGAGGTGGGGGAAGCCTATCAAATGCAAAGATATTTAAATAACATAGCATGACAACTTTGGGAATTATATTCTTTTCTTTCAATGTGACTTTATATTTTAATACTTTACTTTTTAATGTGTTGTGTTTCTTTTGTTTTATTTCATCCACGTTTTCTGTTACTTTGCAAATGATAGGAAGCAATTATTTTAAATGTATCCACTCTCCCTGTGTTAACAGAAAGTTTTGTATTGGTGTTGGACTTCACTTTCTGTGCTCTGAAGAGAAGGGCACACATCTCTAGCTTCTTCCTTCTCTGCATCAGAACTGCAAGCTCAGAGTAGAGGGATCCAGTGTCAGTTGACTTTACTTTAATAAATCTGCTAAGACTTCTAAAAGCCTAAATTCATTTTTCCTTTTTGTTTAGGATTAGTCTGTTCTAGGTTATTGTTCATTCAAGCAGGTGAGATATTGATGAAACATTCTGGCCAAGAGCAATATAGTTACAAAAATTTTTATTTGGCTTATTCCTCAAGGTAACTGTCCATCACTAGGGAACTCTGGGTGGGATCTCAATCAACAGAGAACATTTGGAGAGGGTGCTTTTGGTGTGTAATTATTTAATAAGGGCAGAGTGACTTAGTGGCCTTATAAAGAGGACCATAAAGAACAGATCAACATTTTTATTTAAATCCTTTAATTAGTACTCATATTTACATATCCATCCCCCACTTTCCCACACCCTCCCATCCTCCCATGTTCCCACCCAACTCTCCCAACCCATCCCCAAACTCCTCCCCAGGGACAGTGAGGCCCTCCACCAGGGACCTTCAAAGTCTGTCATTTCGTTTGAGGGAGGGCCTAGACTCTCCTTGCTGTATCTCAGCTGCAATAATATCTCTCCATAGAGAATGAGCTCCCAAAGTCCAATCGGCTCTAGGATTAAAGACTGGCTCTACTGTAAGAGGTCCCATAGACTGACTTGGACTCCTAGCTGTCACCCATATTCAGAGGGCTTGATTCACCCCAATGCTGTTTCCCCAGCTTTATTACTAGTGTCTCCATGCTCTCACTAGGTCAGGTGAACTGTTTCTGAGGGTTTCTGCAGCACCTTCTTGGCTTCTTCGTTCATCCCTCCTCCCTCTTCACAAATGGATTCCATGGGTATGGTTCAGTGCTTAGCTGTGGGTGCCTGTATCTGCTTTGAACAGCTACTGGATGATGGCTCTAGGAATGGTAACCAAGTTAGACACCAATCTCATTATAGGAGAATGGCATAGATGGTATTTTCTCCACCACTGCTTAGATACTTAGTTGGGGTCATCCCTGTGGATCCCCAAACATTTCCCCTGTGCCAGACCACTCTCTATGCCAGTATTATCTCCCTCTATCAAGGCATCTCCTTTCTTGCCCTCCTATATTCCTCCCCTCTCTCAGGCCTCAACATAAATTCAGCCACACTGAACCTCCTAGAAGAGTAGGTAGGTGGTACACTAGAACAAATTGTTATAGGAGACTCCTTTTTGAACATAACACCAGTAGAGTAGCACAAACATTGAGATCAACAATTAATAAATGGGACCTCATAAAAACGAGAAGCTTCTGTAACACAAAGGACACAGTCAGCAAGACAAAGCGCCAGGCCATAGAAAGGGGAAATATGTTTACAAACCCCATACCTGACAGAAGGTTGATAACTAAAATATACAATGAACTCAAGAAGCTAGCCACCAAAACACCAAACAATGAAATTAAAAAGTAGAGTGCAGAACTAAATAGAGAATTCTCAACAGAGGAATCTAAAAAGCCTGAAAGACACTTGAGAAAGTGCTCAACATCCTTAGCCAACAGGGAAATGCTGCTCAAAACTACTCTGAGACACCATCTTACTACTATCAGAATGGCTAAAATCAATAACACCAATGACAATCTAGGCTGGAGAAGATGTGGAGAAAGAGGAACATGGAAGCAACCTAGATGCCCCTCAGCTGAAGAATGGATAGAGAAAATGTGGTACATTTACACAATGGAGTATTACTTAGCAGAAAAAAAAAAAAACAATGGAATCTTGAAATTGCCAAGCAAATGGATGGAACAAGAAGAAACCATCCTGAGTGAGGTAACCCAGTCACACAAAGATAAACATGGTGTGTACTCAATCATATATGATTTTTACACAGAGCAAAGGATTACCAGTCTACAATCCACACTGCCAGAGGAGTAGCAAACAAGGAGGACCCCCAAAAGAAGACTGCAAAGTACCTCGAAGAAAGGGAGGGGGATGAGAACCCCTGAACAAAGAGGAATCATGGGATGTGGGTGGGGAGGAAGGAGTTGGGAAGACAAGAAGAGGAAGGGGTAGAAGAACAGATCAATTTTTTAAGATTCTTTATTTCCTAATCTAGCAACATGAGAATACTGGACTAAAATTATCATTTATGATTGAGTCTGGATGGAGGCTCTCACCAGATATAGAATTTCTTGTCTCTACCTTGGACTGGTCATCACATTTATTATTTTCCTTGTCATTCACACCACATGATTATGTGATCATAGAATGAGAGGGTAGATGGCAGACGACAAGGGCTCAAAACTAGCTACTCTGATTATTAAAGATAACATCATATGAAAATGTCTTGTGAAGACACACAGGGGTGGGCCTAGGCCCTGTCCCAAAGGATATGACAGACTCTGATGACTCCCTGTGGAAGGCCTCACTCTCCCTGGGGAGCAGAAAGGATATGTGATAGGTAGGGTTTTAGTTGGGGGAGTGGAAGGGGAGGAGGGGAGGGAGTGGGAACTGGGATTGACATGTAAAACAATCCTATTTCTAATTCAAATAAAAAAAGAAATAAAATGTCTTATGCAATTGATGTGCTGGATTGTAGGTCAAAGTCTCACACATTCACTTTATGAAGTGATGAATTGGATGCAGGTTTAAGATGACCCAAATGCCAATCGGAAAGTGAGTCTACTTTATATTTATTGAAGAGTAAAATGATTACAACTAGGAATTATAGAAGCAGAGGCTAAGCCACGGATTTATAATTTACCTATGTATCATTTATTGAAAATGTTAACACACACACACACACACACACACACACACACACACACACACACAGCTATATAGAAGGGAATGAAGCTAATAAATGTTCTTAAATGAGGTTTGCTTCCACTGGATTTTAGTTATATCACCAGTTAATTCTAGTTGCCACTTTTCTAATTTGTGCCCACAACTGTTGTTCACTGTATCCTATTTCTCTTTAGAAATTTCCACCGAATAGTTAGCACTGCAATGTGCTTAGATGATATTGGTCGTGTGTGTAACTTATACCCTCAACTTCAAAGAATGTCAAGCCTGAATTTTCAGTTCTTTATGAAATTGAATTTTCTATACTGACCCACTGTTATTTAAATCTGTAGATGGGGAAAAAGTCCACAAACATCCCAATGTATATTATAACTCTCTCTCTCTCTCTCTCTCTCTCTCTCTCTCTCTCTCTCTCTCTCTCTCTCTCTCTCTCTCCTCCTCCCTTCCTCTCTCCCTCCCTTTTGTCCCTAAGTGTTTTTTGGAACAGTCATTTATCTTCATAATGATGCAGATAATTATACTTGCTACCCAGGTTACCCTTTTCTGTGCAGATCAAGGGGCCAAAGTCTTTGATTACAGGCAGAAATTAGTAATGCAATAAAGCAGGGATTTCTTAGCTGAGTCCTTTTATCTAAGGACAGAAAACCTCTAGAAAACAAAACCTAAAAATTACAGATTTCCTGATTGAATCACAGTGAATAACTACATGGTGTGTGTGTGTGTGTGTGTGTGTGTGTGTGTGTGTGTGTGTGTGTGTTAGGTTGTCCCTAAATTTATTCCTACAAAGCCTATGTATTTGTTTGTTAATGACTGAGTGGTACTAGAGAATTACAAGCATAACATGTATATTGTTTTTATGTACTGAATTTTAGGGCCACTTACTTGTTGTACATGACCTCTGAGTCAATATATGCATGTTTCTTCTCAACAACTGCTATATCATGGAGGTGACTTAGAGGTAGTGTGCAATGAGGTAAGACCAGTAGATTTCACGGTTATTTTGCCTACTGGTCAATGCTCCTTGGCATACAGCAAGTGCCAAGGTCTGAGGAAAAATCTCTTAGCATTAGATCAGGTTGTAATATTTACCGATGATGGTGGGTATGCAGACACACTGTGCACAGAAGAACAAAGTACATATCATCTTACCCATGCTTTTCCTCTCCGTAGTCAAAAAGGCAAGGAAGTCATTGTGCCATGAGCAAGGTAGCTGTGTATCTAAAGCAATCCTCTACAGAGGATAAATGTTTATGTCAGTTACTCTGGTTTGTATATGCTGCATTAGTTATTTAAATTTGCATACTCTTATTTCTGAAAGAGAGATACCCATTCAGAGTCTGTTCTTCAATGACTGAGCTAACAGGAAGAAGCAAAATATAACTACTGACCAGGGTGACTGTGTGCTGTTTTGTTTTCTTCCAAGAAATGTTTTCCTTTCCTTTTGATTTGGTTTTGGGGAGTTTTGTGTGAAAATGTGAAGATTTGAGGTTGAAGCTAGATTTCATACTGTTATATTTCACATTTATTATTATTATTATTATTATTATTATTATTATTATTATTATTATTATTCAGGAAGGGTAGCCTATCTGTCTAGAAAATTCCAATGATGCTCTCATATTCATATTGCTGAACCCAGCCATGGTATTATAATAGCTTGTTACTATTCTTGGCTCTCTTGTATTGGTGCTTGAAATTGGAACACAGAATCTCATGTTTTCATATAAAATGGTTTGCCCACTGAGGTGTCTCCTCAGGTCTGTAAATGTTTTTTCACAGGCATAATTATGCAATACAAATGTTCTCCCCTTGTGCCAATCAAACAGTATCTGGCACATTTTGCACTGCCTGGTTGTGGATCTTTATTCTCAGCTTTCTTCTCCCCAGGTATGCAAAGCCATATTTTGAGCTCTGTGGACATAGTGAGCTCACTATTTTCTTCTAGGACCTAGACTTTTAGTTTCCAGTGATGCAGAGTTGATGGAATAGTTGTCATTTGCTTTGTAGTCACAAATCCAGTTGTTTCCTTAAGGGTGCTGTGACACAGGCATGAAGTTTAGTGTTTGAAAGGACACGGAAGTTTGCATGAACTGAGTGTCTTGACCACTTACTTCAGCAAGCTATGCTTTCCCTCTGGAATGCTGGAACAGTTGGAAATGTCCTGATTCCAATCTGCGGTGTCGTGCTTAGGACTCTGTGCCTGTATATAGAAGGACAAGCCTGTTCCCATATTGTATGACTCTGCATGCCATACATGTCTGATATCCTAGATTTATCTGGGCTCAACAGTCTTTAAGCAAGTGAAATTTAATAAGAAATATTTTCTACCAAATTTTATATTTACAAGAAAGATAGACAGCACAAGGTTTTCTCACAAGTCTCAGCCTCAATTTCCTGATCATTAAAATATTATGCTAGTATAGTAGATCTGTAACAACTTATGAGCCAGGAAAGATACATTAATTTGTAAAATCCATTATTTATGCAGCCTTCCTAAGTGCCCTTTTCTGTTGCAGGATCTCTTGCAGGGCAACATAACACATATCACTTATTGCCGCATCTCCTCCAATGTGTGCAGAATGCTATGGTGTCAAAGACGATCTACTTTGGTGTCTTGACAAGGTTTCTTAAGTCACAGTCAGATTTCTGTAGAATAGAATGTCTCCAAATTTGCATTCCTTTTCTATTTTTCTCATGAGTAGACTGACCTTGCATACTGTCTCCTAATAATTGACAGAAGTAAAATGTCATTTTTGGTAGCATGTCAAAAGTATATGTGACCAATAAAAATTGATATATTGATGTTAACATTGATCAGAAGGTTGAGATATTTATTATTCATCACACTTATTGGATATTAACTAGCTTGTTTTCAATCCTTCTATCCAAATTACAAAGATTATGTTTGAAAGGACTCACTGTGTGTATTTTCAATATTTTTGTAGACAAATGTAGTCCATGTCCCAGAGATTACTCTATTTACAGAAATTATTTGAATTTTTAACAGAGGAGATTTTTTATATTTAATTTGCTTATATCCATATAAAATTAAGCAAGTTCTTCATATACTTGTGTCGAAATTATTTTGTTGCTTGACTTATTCCAATGTTAACCATTGATGCTTTTAGCTCCACTATGGATATTCTCTTGAGAGTCAGCTTTGTTTTGAGTATTTTGCTGTTTTGGTTACAGAAAGATGTTTGAAACCACATATTTCATTTCTGAAATCAGAAAATTCTCCAAAATTGTCTTATTTTATGTTACCAGAATGTTACTTGAATGTTACTAGAAGCCAAACTGTACATGAGGGTTAACTCTTATAATTGAAGCCATTGCTTCTGTGTCTGTTCCTAAAGTATACAAGACTTTCTGTCACTGTTTTTTATATGTATCTAACTTCATTAAGACAGGGTTAAATTAATACAGATTTCTTGCAGTTTAATAATTGTATTGAGTTATTCTGATTTCTTCTCTTCAAGGACATTTTTAAAAAAGGGATATGAAGTTTCTTCCTTACAATAAATATCTTTCTTTAGAACCACAAGGGCTGTATTGTGATTTGTAACATTTTCTCTGATGCTTTCCAGAGATCATACATTAAATTATGACATCTGTTTCCATGACTGGAAATAACTTTAGTGCTCCATTGTTTTGTATGTCCTGTTTCCCCAAGTCAGTGTTTCTTGGCCACAATTTGGACATACTACAAGATGTCTTCTATTCCAAATCTTATGAATACATCCTGCTTTTTGTGGCAGATGAAAACTTGTGGATTGGGCCCTTCAGAAAAATGGGATGGAGATTTTGCAAATACGTAAAGTGTTAGCCATATGATGTGAAGATTGCTCCAAGTGTCATCAATGGTTGATATTAGAGAGTAAAATATTTTCTTTTAGTTGGGAAGATGTTCAGGGAAGTCCCAGGATTGTAGATCTCCTAAAATGTTCCCTTATTTGATAGGTCATTGAATCTTTGCATAGTGTATTTTCTGTTCTCCAGTATAAGTAAGTTTAAACGGTGATCTGTTCCTTTTTCTGCCATTTGGGTCCAATTAACTTGGCATCAATGATGTGGACTAATATGATATTCCTTCAATGTCCAGATGTCAGTCCAGAAACAGGATTAACACAGTCCCAGATCAAGAGAGGAAATGCACAGTCTTGTCCATTCCTGGTAATTATGACCTGCTGCTCTTTATTTCTTAAGCCTATTGATTAAAATAAATTGGCCAGATCTATTGCTACACATGGCAGTCTTAGTAAATTTGCTTTCGATATGATGCCACATCTGGAAGATGATATACAACATCTGGCACATCAATTAAAAATGTACTAGTTACATAATTACTGGAGAGTGTAAACGTCCACCACTATTCATTTTATTTTACAGTCACTCTGGTAAATTAAAGGGGAAGTGTCCTGGGTAGATTCCATGTTGATGGCAATGGAGTGACACTATTCTCTACCTTTCTTAACAATATGTGGGATTGCTATTTGATGACTATCTTGCCAAATGATGTAAAGATTTTAAGGGATTCTACTTTGTTTTTTATTTTCTCATGACTTTAACACTTTACTTAAGGATTTAGGCTGATATTGGTAAATATGTCCATTATGATTTGACATGTAGAAACAAGGTGCTCTGTAGTATAGTGGGTTTTTTGTTGTTGTTGTTTTATTAACTCTTTGCTCTTTTGACTCTTTGGTCTTTGGGGACCTTTCACTCAGCTCCCAAATAAATCACACAGAGACTTATTCTTTCTTATAAATGCTCAGCCATGGTTTGACTTATTTCTAGCCATCTTTTCTTAGTGTAAATTATCTTGTATAACTTCTACTTCTAGGCTTTTACCTTTCTCTATTTCTGTATGTCTTTTCTTTTCTTTTTATTCCATATCTGTCTTTTCTCACTCCTCAATCCTCTCTCCAAAGAATTCCACCTCTTACTTATTGTCTCTGTCTGCCAGCCCCACCTATCACTTTTCCTGCCTAGCTATTGACCTTTCAGCTCTTTTTTAAACCAACCAGGTGTTTTCAACAAGCAAAGTAACACAGCTTTCTAGAGATAAACAAAAGCAACATAAAAGAATGAAGCACATCTTTCCATCATTAAACAACTACTTTACAACATGAACAAATGTAACACACCATAAAATAACATTCCACAACACTGTGGCTACATAGGTATATTTCATTGACTATGAAGGAGATTACTTTTGTATCTGGCACCACTAATCTCACTAGTGATCATAGTCACATTTTTGTAAGTAGATCAGTTTTCATTGATAGAGGACAGCCTGTGGTCCTGAGCCTTGGAAAGAACAAATTCCATTGCCTAGTTACTTTTTGTAAAATCATAATTCTCCATTGACAGAGTTTCTAATAAGTTATTTTAAACAGACATCGAACAGCAACTGGACAATAGGTAATTATTTGGACACTGCATTGGTAATTATTTTATAAAGGCTAATTTAATTCCTGTACGACAAGAAAAACAAGCCTTAGTTCAATGCAACAAATATCCAGGTGAGGCAGTAAGGTCTTAAATTTCACATAGTGAATAATAAGTTCTTTCAAGAATACACCAAAAATTTACCTACTATAACTTAAACTATGCAATAAGTACTTTTTACAGAATGTTATTAAATGCTTTAAAAAACAGCATAATTATTTCACACACAAAACACTTTTGGTTTTGAAAGTGTTGAATTCAAGCATTTTCTTTTTAATTGTACTTTTCTAATCTTTTAAATAATAAATCAATGTAGACATATTTATTCTCTATAAAGAAATAAATTCATCTTCATCATGTAAGCTGTAGTCACCAAATCTGTTTGCAGATGCAGAACTTGCTTTAGTTCTGACAACACACTTATTTAAAAGCTTGGATTATTAACAAATTAGACTTTCAAATATACAAGCATGTTCTATATAATGTGCTATGAAGAGGCTAAGCCTGTCTCCTCTGTTGAGAGAACATTATACTAAATATGTCTGACTTTTAGCTAGTTCCATATGTGGCACATTAAACCTGTCATAAAAGGATGTTAAAATGGTCATGAAAAATCAAGTAAGTATGTATAGCTTTGCAACTTGTGCTTGCTTATTCTGAAGATGGTAAGAAGTAGTCCTAAAGATGGGCTAGTTCTTAGGATTTGCTTACTTTTCATGATGTATGTCATATACATGATGATAATATGGCCAAAGCAGCTTTTTTCTCCAGTGTGTCTGGTATTTGATTCATATGAAAAGTTGTGAATCAGATTGAATAGTCTAGACAAATTCTCACACTCCTCCAATTTCCTGTGTGTTTGCACTCTGTCTGTTTGAACATTTATATTTAGAATTCTCAAATATGCTTAGGGAGTATGAAATATACAACAGAAACATCTGCTCCTTTTGGCAAAACTATTTCATACTTCTTGTTTTGTTTTGTTTTTTACTTTCACAAGGTCAAGAAAGACACCTAGGGATTGCTTTCATAGCTGAAGGTGTTTTTAACATATCTTTTTGCAGTATAGGAAATACATTATATTTATACCCCAACATATGTATAAGCACACATGCACACAAGAATGCACACTCAGGGCAGAATGAAGTATGCAAATGGTTGCATCCATGATGATTTCCTTTTCTTTTGCAATATACTTCTCTTAAATTTCCCTGGAACTAAATGCTGAATTGTTTTGAGGTTCTCAGTCAACTTGTATAATCCTTTTCTGCCTTGGGCCTACCTTTACAGTTTTTAAGCATGAGGGATTTTCCTTTTTGAATAAAATCAAGTTTTCTTTTACTCTGGCATATATGGTTCTTCCCCAGTTAGCCAAGATGAAAACTGTAAAGCTTATTTATGACTTTTTGCATAGACATGCACTTTAAATGCCAGAGCAAGAGTGGGTGATTCCTGTTAGTTCTACTGGGCAAAGACTAAAGTGTGGAGATCCCACCATGACCAGTTTTCAGGGGTTGTCTCAGGTGCAGAAGTGAGAATTTTAACATCTGTGCTCCAGCTAATTCCCTCTTCCAAATTAAAAAATCCATCTAAGCCTCTGGGGCCAATTAATTGTTTTGAAGTCTGATGATAGCTCCTGTCAAGAAAAAGCCTTGAACACTGTCTATTTCACAAGTAAGATTTCTAACATATTATTGTTTTTTGGCTGCATAGGAATCAAACCACTGTCAACTGTACTGGGAAATCATAAAGGCTTTGCTAATAGGAAGTGGCTTCAAAAGACAAGGGACATTAGCATGAAGTTAATTATGATTAGAACAGGAAACTTAAATGGCTGCATCTGACCCTGCAGTTACAAGAACAATTAACCCAACATTGAACAGTACTTCAGGTTGCTAAGCACATAGGCAAAAGGCAAAATGATTGGATCTGTCATTGCAGGCACTTCCATAAGAGAGACTTTAATATGCACCTTGCTGTTGACAAAACATTGGTAATTTTTCTACATAACTTTATAAATTAATTAAGCTTAAAATTAATTAAGCTTTTATACTACAAAATACTAAAAAATTCTAATTTTAGCTCATTAGTCCTGAGCAGAATAAAACAATTCTCTTGAGGACTTGAATTATTCTATAATGGAGGCAGGCACTTGGAGGTGAGAGACATCCCAACTGACTCTATAATCATATATCATTGGTGGTTGCTACCAAGAAATTAATTTCTTTCTAGTAGCAACATGAGAAACCATCCTGAGTGAGGGAACCCAGTGGTATGTCTATACTCATATATGGATTTTAGATGTAAAGAATTCATAACCTACCAGAATATAATCCACACATTCAGTGAAGATAGGAAACAAGGAAGACCCTAAGACTCTGAGGAGAGAAAAGAGACAAAAGATCCTGAACAAATTGGGAGCAAGGGGTGGAGGAAAGGGAGGTAGGAGAAAGAGGAGAGGAGAAGAGGAGTGTGAGGAGAACATGAAGGATCAGGAAAATTGAGTCAGGGGATGAATAGAAGAGAACAAGAAAAGAGATATCTTTATAGAGGAAGCCATTATAGGTTTAAAGAGAAATCTAGTGCTAGGGAAATGTCCAGAGATCCATAAGGATGACCCCAACTAAGAATCTAAGAAATAGTGGAGAGGCTACATTAAATGTCCTTTTCCTATAATGAGATTGATGACTACCTTATATGCTATCCTAGAACCTTCATCCATCCGGTAGCAGGATGGAAACAGAAGCAGAGGTCCACAACTAAGCACTGATCCATACTCCTGGAATCCGGTTGTAGAGAGGGATGAGTGATGAACAAATGCGTCAAGACCATGCTGGGGAAACCTGGAGAAACAGCAGACCTGACCAAGTGGGAGCTCAAGGACCCCACCCAATCTGACATTTGAGGAAACAACATAGGACTGAACCAGGCTCCCTGAACGTGGATGTCAGCTAGAAGGCCTAGGCAGTATATAGGGCCGCTGGCTGTGGGACCACTTTTTATCCCTAGAGCATGAATGGACTTTGGGATCTCAGCCCAAATGGAGGGATACACTGTTATCCAAGATATAGGGGGTTTGGGCTAAGCCCTTCCCTAAATGACTGGACAGACTTTGATGACACTTCATGGAAGGGCTCACCATACTTGGGGAGTAAATGGTGGTGGGGTGGGGGTTGGTGGGGGCATGTGAAGATGGGAGGGAGAGGGAACTGGGATTGCTATACAAAACAAGAGTGTTTCTAATATAAATAAAATTTATTTTAAAAAGGAACAAAAGGTCTATTGCTTTATGAAGACTGATGAGATAAGAACTTCCTAGGAATATTATAGTTGCATATATATATATATATATATATATATATATATATATATTGACTTACTTGTATTCAAAAGCACTTCCTAACTCTTGAAAGCTACAAAATAGTATACTAGGTTGTCTGCAAAAATGCAGATTTTTTCCAAGAAATATTTATCTAATGTACTTCATATTGTTGTTACACTAGGATATTAAGAAGAGAAATATGATGTTCATTGCTTTACAATCTAAGTTGAAATAAGTGACCAACTCTGTCATTTACTTCTTAATGAAAAATTAAAGGTACATTTGTCTTCAGGACTCACTAGCAGCCAAGTTTTCATTTTATCTCTCTTGAAACATTTGATGTCAATTATTCCTAGTATCAGAAATGGAGACACAATTTTGGAGATCAGCCCTGTCAGATGTGGGGTAGTGAATAGCTTTTCCCAGTCTGTGGGCTGCTGTTTTGTCTTGCTGACTGTGTCATTTGCCTTACGGAAGCTTCTCAGTTTCAGGGGGTCCCATTTATCAATTACTGGTCTCAGTATCTGTGCTAAAGTATCTTGCTTTTGGCAAGATTGTCATTTTTACTATGTTGATCCTAACTATCCAAGAATGTGGGAGATCCTTCCACAGATACATCAGTATCTGTGCTACTGGTGTAAGGTTCAGGAAGGGACTCCTGTTCCAATTATTTCAAGGGTATTTACAACTTTGTCTTCTAATAGGTTCAGTGTGGCTGGATTTAAGTTGAGGTCTTTGATCCATTTTGACTTAAGTTTTGTACATGGCAATAGACTTGGATCTATCTGCAGTTTTCTACATGCCAGCATCCAGTTATGCCAGCACCATTTGTTGAATTTGTTCTCTTTATTCCATCCTATAAATTTAGACTGCTTGTCAGAAATCAGTTGTTCAAAGGTGTGTGGGGTTTTCAACTCTATTCCACTGGTCTACCTGTCTATTTTTGTGCCAATACCAATCTGTTTTCAGAATTATAGCTCTGTAATAGAGCTGGAAGTCAGGGATGGTGATGTCTCCAGAAGTTCCTTTATTGTACAGGGTTGTTTTGGCTATCCTGGGTCTTTTGGTTTTCCATATAAAGTTGAGAATTTTTCTTTCAAGGTCAGTGAAGAATTGTGTTGGGATTTTGATGGGGATTCCATTTAATATGTAGATTGCTTTTGGCAAGATTGTTATTTTTACTATGTTGATCCTAACTGTCCAAGAATATGGGAGATCCTTCCATTTCCTAAAATCTTCTTTAATTTCTTTCTTTAGAGATGCAAAATTCTTACGGTACAGGTCTTTAAGTTTTTGGTTAGCATTACCCCAAAGTATTTTATGTTGTTTGTTGAAATTGTAAATGGTGATGTTTCTCTGATTTCTTTTTCCACAAATGTATCAAGAAGTTAGTGTCCAAAACAGCAAACAATCCAATTAAAAAGTGGGGTAAAGAACTAAATATACAATTCTCAATAGAGGAATATAAAATGCCTGAAAAGCACATAAGAAAGTGTTCAACATTCTTAGCAATCAGGGAAATGCAAATCAGAACAACTCTCAGATACCATCTTACACCTGTCAGAATGGCTAAAATTAAAAACCCCAATGACAGTCTATGTTGGAGAGTATGTGGAGAAAGGGGAACGCTTCTCCACTGCTGGTGGGAGTGCCAACTTGTACAGCCACTTTGGAAATCAGTATGGCAAATCCTCAGGAAAATGGGAATAAGTCTACCACAAAATCCAGCTATTAAATTCTTAGGTATATACCCAAAAGAAGCACATTCATACAACAAGGACATCTGTTCAACTATGTTCATAGCAGCAATAATTGTAATAGCCAGAACCTGGAAGCAATCTAGATGCCCCTCAACTGAAGAATGGATAGAGAAAATGTGGTACATTTATACAATGCAGTACTACTCAGCATAAAAAAAAAAGGAATCTTGAAATTTGCAGGAAAATGGATGGAACTAGGAGAAACAATTCTGAGCTAGGTAACCCAATCACAAAAAGACAAACATGGCATGTACTTACTCATATGCAGAATTTAGACATAGAGTAATGATTACCAGCTTACAATCCACACTGTCAGAGAAGCTAGTAAACAAGGAGGACCCTAAGAGAGACATACATGGTCCCTTGCAGAAGGGGAAAGGGTCAAGATCCCCTGAGCAAATTTGCAGTACAGGAAGTGGAGGGTAGGGAGCTAGGAGAACAAGAAGGGGAGAAGGGGAGGTCATGAGGGAGCAGAAAGGTTGAGTTGGGGGAAGAATAGAAGAAAGCAAGAAAGGAGATACCATAATATTGGGAGACATTTTAGGTTTACAGAGAAATCAGGCACTAGGGAAAGGTCTGGAGTCCTACAAAGATGACACCAACTAACAATCTAAGCAACAGAGGAGAGGATACCTTAAATGTCCTCCCCTGATAATGAGATTGATGACTGTCTTGTATGCCATCCTATAGCCTTCAGCCAGCAGCTGGTGGAAGTAGAAGCAGACACCCACAACTAATCACTGACCTGAACTGGAATCCAGTTGCAGAGAAGGATGAGTGATAAGCAAAGTGGTCCAGACCAGGCTGGTGAAACCCACAGGAACAGCTGACCTGAACAATGGGGAGCTCTTGGTCCCCAGACTGATAGCTGTGATACCAGAATGGGACTGATCCAGACACTATAAATGTGCTTTCAGTGAGGCGATCTCTGAAATCTACAGGACCTCCTGTAGTAGGTCAGTCCTTATCCCTAACATAGGTGTGGACTGTGGAACACAATCCACATAGAAGGATACTCCCTGAGCCACATTGTTGGGCCTATGCCCTATCACAAAGTATATGATGGTCTCTGATGACCCCCCTGGAAGGCCTCACTTTCCCTAGGGAGCAGAAAGAATATGTGATAGGTAATGTTTTAGTTAGGGCGATAGTAGGGGTGGAGAGGAGCATTAGGGAACTGGAATTGATGTGTAAAACAATATTGTTTCTAATTCAAATAAAAAAAACTTCAGAAACAACAAAAAAAATGGGGCTACAAATGGAACAGCAGGAGTAACCATGAATATATGTTCTTATAGGCAATAGATTTGCAAATTATTACATAAATTTTTAGTTTCTAAATAACTCAGAATTTAGGTATTTGAAACAAAGGAACTTTGGCTTTTGAAATCAAAGTAATTAATTTCTTATTTGTGTGTATGTGCATGCATATTTGTTTGTGTCTTGTGTGTGTGTGCATGTATGTGTGTGATGTGTGTATGTGTGCGTGCGTGTGAGCAACATAAATAGAATGCAAAAGCAAAATTTATATATCAATATATGCCTCATTGTATTTCTATCATTTGTAGATACTCTTTATAGGTTTCTGATTACGGGATTGCCAATGAATTAATTCAGTTACAAATAACATTACCAAGATCAAACAAAATTCAATTTTGAAATAATTAATAAAATTAATGTTGTTGTATTGAAATATTTATGAATTATGGAGCAAATTATATGCAACTTTGCTTTAGTCCACATCACATTTTTCTTACTCCTGTTTAAGATGTTTAGAGTAGCATATAAATCTCCATAGAGCATGTCTTCATATGGACTAGAAAAGCTTGTAACATGAAATTTCTTACATTGAATTTCTTAAACTTATGTTAACCAGAGACCTCCTGGGTAGCTTTAGTAGATATATCACTAATATAAAATATGCAACAAATAGTATATGCGATATGGACAGGTATGTTGTTGACAGTAGATACAAATATAAACCTCTTTTTTACAAAATAAAGTATCATGTAAATGCAGTCTGGCTTTCTCTAAATGTCACAAAGTTGTTCTTGTGAAATCAATACAACTAATTACTTCCAATAGCCTTATCAATCCTGAATTCTTTGTTTTTAGTAAGCACCAGAATTCTTTACCTGATGGGATGACACACATCTTAAATCAAGCAGTGTATTGCCACTCAGGATTGGGGTGTTGTATTTTTCCATTATCAGTCATTATCAAGAAATATTCCCATTGATGTTAATCACAGGGTACAGTGAAGAACTTTTACACTTCAATGTTCTTCCTTGCCTCCACTGGAAATCCAGCTAAAATATCCCTTGTTAATGAGGACTCATCAGACATACATAGTACAACAACCCTCTCTAGTGATCTGAATGAGAATATTCCCCATAGTTCAAGTATTGGAAGACTTGGTTCCAAGTTGGTGAAACTGTTTGGGGAAATTGTGGCAACTATGGGAGATAGAGCATTATTAGAGAAAGTACATCAATGGGGTTGGGCTTTGAGCATTTCTAGTATTGCATAACATTCAGTTCACTTCTGGATCTGTGATTGCATTCAAAGATGTAGCATTTTCTTGCTACTACTGTTTATTAACTGCTTTCTGACATTTTAAACTCAAATAGTCATTCTCTTTTTAAGTTTTCTTTGTTTTGGTGCCATATAACAAAAATTAACTCAGAAGGTAGAACCAGAGAGTAGTATGTTGATATGAAGAATCTAATGATATTTATTTTGGGATGAATGCAGATGATTTTGGACTTTGGAAAAGAAAGTTACTGAATTCTATATGCACAGTTTAGTCAGTCATTCTAGAAGAAACCTGTTAAACAGTATTTCTGAGAGCAATGCAGACTGTGGATGCACAGTTCAAGAAGTTTCGGAAGGGAAAATTATTAGCAACTGTGCCAGAGGCCATTCATGTAATATTTTCTGAATAAATCTACCCATGTGCTAAGAACTTGCCTGAGGTTAAATAAAAAAAATAATAACAGACTAACTTCTTTTGTAGAGGAAATTTCATGATTGCAAAATGCTGAGTGTGTGGCCTGGTTATTATTGAGAAAGTTTATGCAAATCTACAATGATAAAGAGCAAGTATGGCAGTAACAAATAAAAAAAAGTACAATATGGAGGAAAGAATTACAGAAGTCTAGGAAACAATGTTACAGTCAAGTTATGTGTGATAGAAGACAATCTATAATTGTAAATGACTTTACCCTTTATTTTATTTTATTAGAAACAATCTTCTTTTCATGTCAATCACAGTTCCTACTCCCTCCCTGCCTCCGCTGAACCCCAGCCCTAATCCCAACCTCTTTCTGCTCCCCAGGGAAGGCAATGCCTTCAATGGGGGTCTTCAAAGTGTGTCATATCATTTGGAGCAGGGCCTACACCCTCCCATGTGTGCCTAGACTGAGAGAGTGTCCCTCCATGTGGAGTGGGCTCCCAAAATTCATTCATATACAAGGGATAAATATTGATCCACTACCAGGAGTCCCATAGGTTGACCAGACCTCCAATCTCACAAACTTGCTCAGAGGCTCTGGAAGAGTCCTATAATGGTTTCCCAGCTCTAAGTCTGGGGCACATGAGCAACCCCTTGTTCAGGCCAGCTGTCCCTATGGGTTTCTCCAGTCTGGTTCTGACTCCTTTTCTCATCACTATTCCTTCTCTACAACTGGATTCCAGAGGTTGGCTCAGTGTTTAGCTGTGGGTATCTGCCTCTGCTTCCATCAGCTACTGGATGAAGGCTATAGGATGGCATATAAGGTAGTCATCAGTCTCATTATTGGGGAAGGACATTTAAGGTACACTCTCAACCACTGCTTAGATTGTTAGTTGGGATCAAACTTGTAGATTTCTGGACATTTCCCTAGTGCCAGATTCTCTTTAAACTATAATGGCTACCTGTTTTATGGTATCTCTTTTCTTGATCTCCTCAGTTCTTTCTCTTCCTCGATATTCTTAGTCTCTCACGTCCTCCTCTCTCCTCCTGTTCTCCCCCTCTCTTACTTCTAGCTCCCTCTCCACTCCCCCATGCTCCCAGTTAGCTCAGGAGATCTTGTCTCTTTTCCCTTTTCCTGGGGATCATGCAGTTCTCTCTTAGGGTCCTCTCTGTTTCCTAGCTTCTCTGGTGGTATGGATTGTAGGCTGGTACTCCTTTGTTCTATGTATAATGACAGATGGTACCTCAGAGTTAAGTGTTGGGAAAAGATTTTCCAATCAAATGGACCCAGGAAACAAGTGGGGGTAGCAATGATAATATTTAACAAATTAAACTAAACTCAATCAAAAGAGATAAAGAAGGTCATTTCATGTTCATCAAAGGAACAATCTATCAGGATGAAGTCTCAATTCTGAAATCTGTGCCCCAATTCTTAAAAGAAACATTAATAAAATTCAAATCACATATAAAACCTCACACACTTATAGTGGGAGACTTCAACACCCAACTCTCACCACTACACAGGACTGCAAGACAGAAACTTAACAAAGAAATAACAGAAGTTATGACCCAACTATATTTAACAGACATCTATAGAACATCCCATTCAAACACAAAAGAATATACCATCTTCTCAGCACCAAATGGAACCTTCTCTGAAATCAACCACATACTTGGCAACATAGCAAACCACAACAGGTACAAAAAATTTAAATAACCCCCTGTATCTTATAAGACCACCATGCTTTAAAGTTAGAATTCAACAAAAACACAAATTACAGGAGACCTACAAACTCATGGAGATTGAATAAAACACAACAGTACCATTCCTGGGTCAAGGAAGAAATAAACAAAGAAATTAAAAACTTCCTAGAATTCAATGAGAATGAAGACACAACATAGCCAAACTTATGGGATACTTTGATAGCAGTGCTAAGAGAAAAGTTCATAGCACTGAGTGCCCACATGAAGAACTTGAGAACAGTCAAACTAGAGAATTAACAGCACAGCTGAAAGCTCTAGAACAAAAAGAAGGAAACTGACTCCGGAGGAATAGACATCAGGAAATAATAAAATTGAGGGCAATAAAAAGAATCCGGGTAAGGAAACTCACAGAAACAGCTAGAGGGAGCTATTGAACCCCAGACTGATCACTTGGAAACCAGCATGGAATTGATCTAGACCCCATAAATGTGGGTGTCAGTGAGGAGGCCTCAGAAATATATGGGGCATCTTGTAGTAGATCAGTAATTATCCCTAGAATAAGAATGTACTTTTGGACCCCAATTCACACAGAGGGATACTCCCTCCACCTAGACACAAGGAGGGGTGGCTAGGCTCTATCCCAAAGGATAGACAGGCTCTGAAGAACCGCCCATGGAAGGCCACACTCTCCCAGGGGAGCAGAAATGATATTTGATAGTTAGAGTGTTACTGGGGGACAGGAGAGGAGGGGAGAGAGAGGGAACTGTGTATGACATGCAAAATAATCATGTTTCTAATTTAAATAAAAAAATTTTAAAACTTAATGCTCTTAAAATAACTGATTTGTAATCATTGGCACATATGGACATGTCCATACTATCTCAAGATGAGTGTGCTGCATGATAGGAACCATGTTTTTCCCCAAACAACTCTAGGATACTATCACTATCTGTTCTCCAAAATTCAAAGCATCTTTACATATATGAAAATTCCT
Organism: Cricetulus griseus; assembly: GCF_003668045.3. Lineage (NCBI taxonomy): Eukaryota > Metazoa > Chordata > Mammalia > Rodentia > Cricetidae > Cricetulus > Cricetulus griseus. The sequence goes on from NC_048601.1 coordinate 80,029,761, forward strand.
GGATTTCATCTTTAACAACATAAGAAGAAACAAACAAGTCTTCAGAGAATGAAGCATATGGTATGTACTATTTGAATAAAAATTAGCAATTTTTCTAGTTAGTGGTTTCTGTAAAACTTTACAAATATATAACCCCATGCATCTCAATAACTATGATTGCAATTATAATTTGGAAATATAGTTTGCCAGTAACACAGAAACCCTAAAAATCAAGTCAACTGGAAAACCATTGGATTTTTCTCAGAATACCTTTTCTCTAATCTCCTATCCTCACTTGGTGCCATCCAAAATGAATATTTTATAAAAATTTGTCAGTCTTTAATACTTCTAATTTTTTTGTTCTTAGAAATAGATTTAAAAAGCACATAAAGGAAGCTATTTTGAAGCAATGAAAGTACAAACCAGAAATGTGAGTTTTTGACGATGTATAAAAGGTGGGGGAAAAGAGTGTAAATAACATTGTAAACAAATTTCCCAGTCAGAAGGAGTCACTTGGTCTAAAATGTATGCATGGAAGCCTATGCGAATTCTCGCATTCTCAGCATGTGCTGATTGTACCATTTGAAATAGACTAGCATGCTTTTTTCTGTAATGATGACTACTGAACATAGGCATGACCATAAGGCAGGATAGTGGATAAATGTACGTTTGCTCCTGGGAGACATTGTATTTATTTTTTATTATTTTTGCATATTTTTATTTGAATTAGAAACAAGATTATTTTACATGACGATCCCAGTTCCCTCTCCCACAAGTCCTCCCCTGCTACCCCCCCCCAACTAAAACCCTACCTATCACATATCTCTTCTGCTCCCCCTGGATGGTGAGGTCTTCCATAGGGTGTCATCAGAGTCTGTCATATCCTTTGGGAAAGGGCCTAGGGCCAACCCCATGTGTCTTGGCTCAGGGAGTATTCCTCTATCTGGAATGGGCTCCGAAATTCCACACCTATGCTAGGGATAAGTACTGAACTACTACAGGAGGTCCTGTAGATTTCCAAGGTTTCCTCAATGAAACCCATGTTCCTGGGGTCTGGATCAGTCCCATGCTGGTATCCCAGCTATCAGTCTGGGGAGCAAGAGTTCCCCGATGTTCAGGTCAGTTGTTTTTATGGGTTTCACCAGCCTGGTATGGACCACTCTGTTCTTCTCTGCATCTGGATCCCAGTTGAGTTCAGTGACTAGTTGTGGGTGTCTGCTTCTACTAGCTGCTGGATGAGGGCTATCAGATGGCATATAAGTCAGTCACCAATCTCATTATCAGGAGAGGGTATTTAAGGTAGCCTCCAGGGTGACATTTTAAAGAGTACTATTTTTAATATAAAAACAGTTTATTTGTTTTAAGTTTGAAATAACTTCTTCAGTGTCCCATTAGGACCCAGAATTTAAAACATCAAAAATAACATATGGATGTCAAAAGGAGACATTTATAAGTAGCAAGAGATGCATAATAGGAGTTACATTAGGTTTTTATGAATACCATGATGTTTTATACTTTCCAAGTTTTTTTTTGAGGGGGTTGGTTTTCAGTTTATTTTATTTTTGGTTTTTGAAAATAGAATCACATCTCAAAAGTACATTCCAAAAAGATTCCCTTACCTCCACTTCTTCTATCTCCCTACCTTCCCTCTCCCCGATATCCACTCCTCATCCCTTTCCTCTTAAGAATATAGCATGCCTCTGAGACATCACAGCCAAATAGAAAGAAACAAGACACAAAGGACACAGAGAAAGTCCTAATATCAAGGCTATACAAGACAAACCAAGAGAAGGAGAAGAGTCTGAAGAGCAGACAAAAGAGTTAAGAGTCAGAGTCACACTCACACCACTCTTAGGACTCCCAGGAAAATACCAACCAACAGCTGTAACATACACAGAGGATTTGGTCCAGACCCATATAGGCCATGTGTTTGATGTTTCACTCTCAGTGAGTCATGTGAACTTAACTTAGTTAATTTTGTGGGCCATATTCTTGTGTCTTCCATGATTCTGACTCCTACAATCTTTCCTCCCCATCTTCCCTAAGGTTCCATGATCTCCAAGGGAGGAATCTGCTAGAGAGGTCCAATTTAGACTGTTTCTCCACATAATTTCTGGACATGAGCTTTGCACATTCTCCCTTCTGCTGCCAGAAGAAGCCTCTCTGGTGACAACTGGACAAGTGTATAGCAGATTACCATTAGGTATCATTTCATTGATTTATTTTATTTTATTGCTAGTTATATTTGTTTGTACCTTAGGTCTCAGGCTATCTAGTCTCCAGGTCATGGCCACCCAGGCAGAGTATGGCAGCACTACCTCTTTTGATGTCCAGCTATCACTTTGTGTAGCTTGGAAAGTACCTGCTTTCACAAAAGAGACTAGAATATTGTGGTGAAAGCTTCAAGCTCACACCATTTTGACCTCTATACATTCAATGAGTTCTGTGGATGCTGTCATCTGCAATGTGGTCACACTGTCAGGTTTCAGAGAACAATATTCTGTCCTAGAATTTGCCTGGGTTGTTTAGAAATCTCCATGGAATCTCCTTGGCCAACACCTCAGTAAAATGTAAACCTGTCCCACCACTGGAAGGCTTTTTTGGATAAAAAAAAAAAGACTGACCAGTTCAGACTCTGTATCCTCCATTCTAGGAGTCCTTACTAGGGTCACTGTCATAGATTTACAGAAGTTTCCACTGAACTAGGATTACACATCGAACCCCAAAATTTCCACCAAGTCAGTCTCTTCATGAAATCTCTTCATCCACCCCCCATCCCTAATTCTTCCAACTCCAGTGCCCACCCAACCCCAGTCAACTTGAAGAATCTAATCTATTTTTCAGGAAGATCCATGTTTCTGCCCTATAAGCCTCCTCTATATCTAGTCATTCTGTGCATGTGGATTGTATTTTGATTATCTTTTACTTAACTCATAAATACTTATAAGTGAATGTATACTATATTTGTGTTTCTAGGTCTGGGTTACCTCACTCAGGATTATTTATTTCCTATTTCCATCCATTCATGTGCAAATTTCATGATGTCAATTTTTGCTAAACAGCTGAGTAATACCTGTTATGTAAATGGACCATGTTTTCTTTATACATTCTTCAATTGACAGACATCTATGCTGTTTTCAGAACTGACTATTATGAATAAAGCCACACAGAACATAGTTGAGCAAGTGTCCTTCTGGTAGGTTGGAGCACTCTTTCGGTATATATCCCAGAGTGGTATAGCTGGGTCTTGAGGTAGATTGATTACCAATTTTCTGGGGAACTACCATATTGATTTCCAAAGAAGCTATACAAATTTACAATCCCAACATTAATATAGGAGTGCTCCCCTGGCTCCATATCCTTGCCATCATGAGCTGTTACTTGTGTTAATGATCTTAGCTATTCTGACAGGTGTAAGATAAAATCTCAAAATAGTTTTGATTTGCATTTCTCTGGTGGCTAAAGATGCTGAACATTTAAGTGTTTTTTCAGCCATTTGAGATTTGTCCATTCAGAATTCTCTTTTTATTTCTATATCTCATTTTAATTGAATTACTTGGTACTTGATACCTAATTTCTTGTGTTCATTATATATTTTGGATATTAGATCTCTATCCGATATGGAACCAGTGAAAAAATTGTGCTATTCTGGAGGCAGATGTTGTAGCCTATTGAGGTGTTCTTTGCTTTACAATAGCTTTTCAATTTAATGAGATCCCATTTATTGTTGATATTATTAGTACCTGTGCTATTGATGCTCTGTTCTGAAAGCTGTCTCCAGTACAAATGCAGTCAACGCTCTTCTTTACTGTCTCTTCTATCAGGTTCAGTATGTGTAGCTTTATATTGAGATTTTTGATACATTTGGACTTGTGATTTGGGCAGGGTGATAAATATGGATATATTGGCACTCTTCTACATACTGACATCCAGTTAGACTAGCACCATTTGTTGAAGATGCTTTCTTTTCACCATGTGCGTTTCTGGATTAGTTATATATAAGAGTCCATAGTGTGTAAATTTATAACTGAATCTTCAAATGATTCCATTGATTGTAGTGTCCGTTCTTATGTTAATACCATGCAGTTTTATTATTATAGCTCTGTAGTACAATTTGAAATGTCACCATGCTTTTAAATTATTTTAATTCTGTATCATTTATTATTTTAAATTATTTTGGATGTTATTCTATTCTACATGTATGACTTTTGTCACCTGTATGTATATTAATCCCATGCATGCCTGATGTTCACTAAGGTCACAAGACAGTATGGGAGTTAAGTGAGAGCCTGAAACTTAACTCAGCAGCAAATGCTCTTAGCCAGTCTGTAATCTCTCAAGTCCCACCATTTATATTTATTTTGTTTTTTGCATACTTTGTTTTGTTTATAAAGAATATCATGATAATTATTCTAACCTGGCTCCAAATTAATGACCTTCAAATCATGTCACAATGTTAAAATTACATATGTGCAGTATTTAAACCTTGCATTTATGTAATTATTAAAAAACGTACTTACTGGTAAAGATTTAAATTGGCAAATAAGACAGTAAAAATTGTGCATGTTGAGGAAGTACTATATGATGTTTTTATAATAACACATGCTATATACATAAATCATATAATTATCTGTCTCCATATATCCATCATTTCTTCATGGTGAAGACATTATCTTTAGTCACCTATTGTACTGTGAGGAGCATGTGTTTAATACTGACTACTTATTTTTTTAAAAAGTGTTTAAAGGAAAATAAAATAAAAAGAGGAAATGAATATATATTGAATATATATTGGATGTCATACACTATGAACACTTATTTATAATGAATCCAGAAATGAACACTGTGAAAAGAAAGCATCTTCAACAAAAGGTGCTAGTCTAAATTGATGTCAGCACGTAGAAGAGTGCCAATATATCCAATATATATTTTCTGCTGTTTGTACAGCAACAGCAGAAAAATTCTACAATGGGAAAATACATATACTGTAATATAACAATTAAATAATAAGTGATAAAGTTTTAATAATTGCTAGTTTCTATATTAATACCAATGACTCTTATTAATAATTATGCATCAAAGGGATTAAGACAAAATATCTGTAGTGTATTTAAAGTGATGCTATGTAATTATGCAACTACTTCTTAAGACCAGAAAAGCTATTTTCACACCACCATTTAAATAGGGGCTTTCCAGATTCATGTTGTGCTTTTTGTAGGGATGATTATGTAGTAGACACCCTATGATGGCATCTCTCTTATGTCTGTGAACAGTTTCCCATAATTTAGTAGCACTGTTTCTGTTAATGATCAGGCATTTCTTTTTGCTTGCCTTTTTGCTTTCTGAGCCCTACCTCACACTGATTTCTTATTTTATTTACCCATATAATATGTTTTAGTACTTGGTTTTACATATTCTTTAACTTTTGTAATTTATATTCTAATCTTCTCATCCCTATACTCATGATCATCAGTATAGATTTACTCACCACCCTCAATGGCAACTCCACAGTGAATTAAAGGATTCATTGGTTCTAGTATAAGAGAAAAATACAAGACAATGAAATGTATTTATGGATAATATTATGGGAACGATAAGTAAAAAGGATAAAGTTTCCTACTTTAACTTCCAATGAATATCTGAAAACACAATTGTAGACCATATTGGTGTTACTGATACATGATTACAACTGCTATAATGATGAGGAGATAGCATACACACTTGTTCCTGAATACTATGGGCTACAATAAAAATGATAACAAATATAGCAACTTGAAACTCAAATTACCTTTATGTATACCTATTTAATATCCTAAAACTGTTTTTAGGGGATGTTAATGTTTTTACCCCAGTTGTATATTGAAGTTGAAACATCATCCAGCAAATACAACATTTTTTTTATCAGTAATACTGTGCAACTTTCTCATTTTTAAAACAGAAACTAGCGCTTGAATTGGGCAATTCACATTTTTAGAATAATTTTTGGAACTTCAGGCTTTGGTCCTTTTTTTATATTTGTTCTATAACTGAAAACTTCTGTATTAAACATACTACATCATGACTTAGTGCAAGGGAATTTTTCTGAGCAAATTCATTTTTAGGTTAAAAAAATATGAAAACAATGTTGTCACCCACCACTCTAGTTCTAAAATGGCTTTTATATTGAGATAATTCAATTTTTCATACGATTATCCTTTGCTTAGTGTTGGTTATGAATCTGATGTATATTGGTGGATGTGTGTATCATGCTGTGATTCTCTCAAGGAAGTTTGTGTATTCACTATGACACCTCACTTCCACTTTGTGTCATGATATTTTGCTACAACGTTGTAATCAGGGTGCATATCTTTATTGAGCTCTTAATATTAATGAATAATATGTAGTTAACAATTTAACTAAAGAGATATCAACTATCTTTTGTAAATATTTTTAGAGGATGTATTAAAATAAGCAGTTTTGTGACTATAATTAAAGCAAAGTACTGACAACACAAGGTGTTAATGCATATTCAGGGCCACTGGAAGCTCCTGTACTCTTAGTGGCAAATAAAATGAGAATAATCGCTCTCTGCATTAGTCAGACATCTGGTAACTAAAACAACACCTGGCACAATCAAATTGTAAAGTGAAAAAGATGGTGTCAGGTTTGCTTTATCTTTTTATTTGTCAACCATAGGATGTTGTGCATTGAGCAAGTTATTCAAACTTTCAGAACAATAAGCATCAAAAAAGTAAGTTATTTTGTTATACAAATTATTGGGTCTAGTTGACAAATTCACATACCTACATGCCATTTTCCTTTGATTTTATTTATTCTCATTCCCATAGTGCTCTCTCTTATCCTTCCTGCTTGTCCCTTACCCCATCTCAAATAAGCCTCTTTCTGTATTCATGTCCTATTACTCTTGCTTTTATTTATTCCTTACTAAAGACCTCTCTCACAACCCTTATGAGTGTTTTTGTGTATTTCCATGATTTAAACATACAAATGAGTCCACATATAAAATAACAATTACAAAATTGTCTACCTGCATCTGGTTTATCATGCTTACCCTAATGTGTCATTTTTTTCTGTAAATACCAAGATTTAATTTGTATTTATGCTGAATGAATTTCCAATGTATAAAAGTGCCACATTTTCCTTATCCATGCATCTGTGGATGGCTATCTAGATACCTTCCTGTGTGTGTGTGTGTGTGTGTGTGTGTGTGTGTGTGTGTGTGTGTGTGTGTGTGTAGATCAAACAATTATATGGACATGCATGAATTGATGTGGTATGTTGACAGAGTCCTTGTGTATATATCTAGCAGTATTATAGCTGACTTCTGGTTTTAGATTTTAGAGGAAAATTCCAAGTCTTCTGCAGAGAAAGAACATATAGTTATTTCTTGCAGCAGAATTCCATGCACACTCATCATTATTTGCTGACTTTTATTTTCTTGATGATATTGTTTACAAGGGTGGTGACATAGAATCATAAAGCATTGTAAATATGCATTTGGTTTTCTTGATAGCTGAGAAAGTTGAACATTTATTAAAATGTTTGTGGATCATATGCTTTTCTCCTTTGGAAATCTGTCAATTAATTCACTGGAACATTTACTGACTGGATAATTTCAGGATTTCTTGTTTCTAATTTATGTATTTTAAATATTAATGTCTTACCTGATGGGTGGCTTTCAAAGAACATTCTCTTTTGTTACTATGGATTTACAGTGTAGTTTGAGATCAGGTATAGTTATGATGTCAGAATGGCCTTTTCTGCTTAAGGTTGGTTTGTTCTTCTGGATCTTTCACTCTTATATATTAATTTTAGCATTATTTTTCTGTATCATAACAATGTAATTGTAATTTTCATGGTGGTTGCATTGAATTTATTTTAATTTTGATAATACAGCAAATTTTACAACATTGATTCTACCATTTCATATTTGGATTGTTGGATTGGCATCATTGAATCCACAATATTGTGGAAGGTTCAGTAGATTGAGATTGTTGGCTTTAATACCACTGAGTAAAACAATAAGCATAATTTGTATCCTTAGATGTATTTCAAGGGAATGTTTCTTATGACTGAACTTTCTGTCTCTTTGGGCCAACTATTCTTGTTTCTACCATTTACCAATAACTCCACTGTCAACATCAACATTTTAATACATGTGTTTCTATAAGAAATTCTTATCTGAACTTACATATTCTTTAAATTATTTTGTGATTTTCCCCTTCCATCATATGGGTCCTGGCAACTGAATGAAAGTATGTTTGGCAAGTGTGATACCAAGGAATTTTACTCAATGAGCTATCTTCCTGGCCTTCTGTGGTACTTTTTAGGTGTGAAGCTACAATACCTTTTGGGAGAGAGAAATACACTAAGTAAATGAGGTAAACACAATGAAGTATATAATTGTTGGGTGTTCTCTCCCTCACAGAGCACCAGGGAATCAGGAATGTTAAACACAAATGGCCTCCCTCAAAGGAAGAAATACTTTTTTTTTTCCCACTCAGAAGTCTGGGAGTCAGTATTATTAACAACATGTTGACCTTTCTGCCATCTCTGGAGGCACACCTCATCAACCTTTTATATAGAGGTAGACCTTACCCAAATCACCTAGAATGTATATTACTGACTTCCTCCCTAGAACTTTATCTTTAGCTTCCAGTTAATAAAACCCATCCTTATGGGGTATGTCACATATACTTTACAGTCTGGTGACCTATGTTGTCATTCAAAGACCATACTGGGTTCTAAGCCTTTTACTGAGTACATGTACTTTTTAAAGGAGTTTTTAAGTAGTCACATTTTAACCTTTATTGTCAACCTGAATTTGAAATGATTGTTGCCTGCAAACCTTAAATGGGAATGGGAATGATTATTGTCTGGAAACTTTCTCCAAAATTCAGGTGGGTTTAAAATATTCTGACAACGAGCCACCTGGCATCAGACTCCCAAAGTTTGATCCCAGTTGGTGAAATCAATCTGAATTATGGTTTCAGTGTCATCTCTTCATGGTTTACTTTCTTGCCTGGATATTTGCAGGGTTCCCCTCATATCATTATCACTAATATCATATAAGAAACCTGAATATATTATCCATAGACATCGAATGTAGTTGCTTACTGATAAAAAAAAAAAAACCTATCTGTGGATACCAGTACAGGGGCAGAGACTCTGTAATAGCTAGGGACATTTTACTCCTTAGTTTGTATGGTGACTTCACAGATGTGTTCAAATTACAAATATTTATTGAACTGTTTACTCTAGACTTGTGCCCTTTCCTTGTACATGCTATGCTTTAATTTTAAAAATGACATGCTACTATAAACCAAGATCAATGAAATAATTAGGAAAAGCTCTTAGGAATTGAATATATTACAGAAAAGAAAATCAATAAAACATTTTGGTTGTAAAGTTCAGAAAAATATCCCTGGAGGAAAAGAGAAATAAATAAATATTATAGGTACCAGATGACTAATACTGAGAAAACCAGAATATCAGCTGGACATCAATATCTAATGATGTTGAGAACAGACAGGGAAAAACAAAGAGAGGGGCAAAATATAAAGTAGTTTAAGAACTTCAGAACATATTTGTACAAACATAAAGATCTCTAGCAAGTTAATGAACAAGGACAGAGAGGTCACAGTGTTTTAATGATTGAGATTCCAATATCACCAAGATATGAAAGGATTTAAGCATATCTGGAAATAATGATTTACATATAAAATGAAGACAGAGCAACTTTAATATCAAACTGAAATATCAAGCACAACCCTTCATAGTCATATCTCAAACTTCAAATATGTGTCTTTGTTTCCTAAAGAGGAACTGCATTTGAGTATGAAAATAGTTGACAGTCACCATGATTCTGAATACTCTGTTCTCACAGAAATATTTTTGAGTGATCTGGTAAAATGATTACATACTGAATGAATAAAATGTGAAATTAAAAAATTAGACTTCAGAAAAGATATGAGTAATAGGTAAAAATAGCATCTACCTGTTGGAACCACTGAAATGTCTAAAGTGAATATCTGCACTTTAAAGTTGAAAGAACTGAACAAACAATCATGATCAAGCATAATGTCATGAACTAAGCAAAATACAAAAGTTTTGAGACAACTGAGACAAGATCAGCAATGAGGAGCACAAAAGATAAGAATTCCCTAAGAAGCTTTGGAAAGTGCATCAACACCTAATCATGATAATCTAAATAAAAGCTGTGTTAATTCCGCCAACCTTGAGGGTGTAGAGAAGAGAACAGGTGCAGAAAGTGTATTAATTCCCCATTCTCAAGAGGCAGAAGAGAACAGATACAGAAAATGTACAGATGTAGAGTGAATCACATAGATATGTTCACCTAAAGTATGGAGGTAAATGCCATCTAAACTAATTGAGAATTGAGGTATTTTTTCCCTGAAAGACACGTCTTTATACTTTGCACTATAACCATGTAGAACAACCAGACTTTTAATATATGTTGCCATAATCTGATTACCACACAGTAAATTGAAGCCAGGTGATCAGTTTTGTTTTCTTTCACAGAATGGCACTGTCTGAATAATTTCAGGAACATATTAAACAGTGCAGCTTTAAAGGTGTAGACATTTTTACTGAGTACACAGGTTCATTATATTTAACATTAAAAAATGTAGAATGAGGCAAGGGAAGTTATGTGAAATTAATAAATATATTTCAAACTTGAAAGTTAACAGCCTTGATTTGCTAATGAAGACAAACAGACTTTCAGATTGCATTAGAAAACAGGGTGCATGTTTTTCATGCCTCTTTCATGCACAATTTATAACCAATTTATAACCAAAAGTGGACAATACCTTAGAGTTAAAGAATGGGGAAAATCATAGTCCAAGCAAATGCAAGTAAGACAAACATAATTATTCTATTATCTGAAGAAAAAGACTTTAAATTCAAACTATAAAAGATAAAAAAGATAACTTCATAATCATTAAAAAATATTAAGAGGACTTTATAATTCTAATCATATATGTATCCATTGCAAGCACAGGCGATTCCATCAAACAACTTATAGGCAGAGGAAAAAAAAACCTTTCTGAATAGGACTCTGATTGCTCAGAAAATAATACTAATAATCAGAAAAATGGGATCACATAAAGATAAAAAATTTCTGTACAACAAAAGAAGCTGATAGAAGACAGTTATATTCCAAATCAATTAAAACCATTTAAGTGGAAGGATAATGGAACACAAAGAAATTTTTAAAAAGGTATTCACTGAGGCTTGAAGTTTTAAGTGGGAATTTGGATATGGGAATGGGAGAAATGAGGGTGTAGTGGATGGGTTAACAAAAACTAATCAATTATGAAAAATGTTTTATTAAAATATGAAAAGTTTAAATTGACCATAAAGATGAATCATGCCAAATATGTTGAAAAACATGTACATAATAATTATGGAGAATACATCTGTTTACATTTTAATAATTTTGTCATCATTAGCAAGACAACCATGACCAGAGAGCACACATATGTCCCTTATATAGCCTGTGCCTTTCTGTTCTCTGATACATATACCAAAGCATTAGTATGTGAACTTCATATACCTCTGTTTTTAGGTACTGTTGGTTTTTTTAAAAAGGCATATTTGATAATGCATCTATATAGAATCATTTAATATCATTCTATCTGCTAAGTCTACCCTCTACTCACATTTTATAAATTAGAAACAGGGATAATTTAATGTGCCACATATTACTTGAAAGAAAAAAGAATAAACCCACAGAAATATAGATAACATCTCAAAAGAAAATGTAACAAAGGGAATAAGAAAGCCACACACTTTTCTTCCATTGACAGTACAGTAAATTGTGAAGTCAGAGTTAATTACCCACTGCTTGGAACAGTGTCACTGGCAACTCTTTTGTTGTAACAATGTATGATAATTGTAGGTATACAGGAGAACCTACTAATATAATGGTTGTCATACAATTTGTACCTCTAAATTACTTATTAAATCTACTACAAAAATTAATCTTTATCTGCCATGGGTTAGGGGAAAATGAGTTTTCTTCATCTTCTATTTGTAGAACGCTCGATTTCATCCAACAGCTGTAAAATTTCTACAATTATGGAGGGGATGATTCTGATTAATTTTGTAAAAAAAATGGTACAGTGAAACAGAACATTCAAAAGTGAAAATAAGATTTGAAATTGAATGTAATTATATTTATGGAAACCTCACAATTTGGATTATACTGGTTTATTTCTTTGAATATTATATATAACCAGAGCAAATAATATTCTGAGTTTTGGAATACATTCTGGCTTTTGGGGCATGATCTGGGCTTTATTGAGAGACAGCATTTCATAGATAATCATTGGAAAGTATTCATTCTCAACATCAAACTCAAGTCATCAATCACTTGCATTCTTATTAACACTCACTCACTAAATTCCACTCACATACATGCTCACAGACATACATACAGACATCACACATGAGGTCTGTATGCCTCATACATGACAAGAATGGGAAAAGAAGTGAACTTACATTTTATACATACATACAAACACGCATACATACATACATACATACATACATACACACACAACATAAATGTAGTATCATAGCATTTACCCTTGTTCAGTGTCTCTAAACATTTTGATTAAAAAATGTGAAAATTTGACTTGGCCATAAATTTGTAGCAGGGGAATAGGTAGTTGCTCTGATAGGACCACCCATGCTTTGCTAGACAGATATTGGACCACTTTGAGACTTTGAACTAAAAAACTTATTGGACATTCTAAGTATGGGTTATTGAGCCTTGCTAGTAAGAGCATGGAAGACCATGGTGCTGAGAATGATTTCAACTGTGAGGGCACAACTCAAGAATTTTCTGAGAAGAAGAATATATTCTATTTGGCCTAGGACTGTTCTTGTGATACTTTGATGAACAATGTGGCTGCTTTTTGCCCTTGTCTGAAATGTCTGTCTAAGGATAAATTGAGTGTTTTGGATTAATTGGCATTAGCCTAAGAAATCTCAAAACAGCTTAGTATTGAATCTGTTGTGTCTTTATTATTGTTTGATGCTGTGCTCTTATGAGATATGTAATGAAAAGGAGCATACTGAATAAGGAAAAATAAATAAAATAAATAAATTTTCAGGAGAAATTCATATATATATATATATATATATATATATATATATATATATGAAAGAAAAAGAGTAGTTACCTTAGATCAAGGCTACACCCAGATAAACCTCTTACTTGTGAAAAAGAATTAAAGAAAAGCTTATGACAAAGTTGTGGTTGTGCACACCATTAATCTCAATATTCAGTGAGATCCAGTACATCCAACTTAAACAATAAAGGAAAACATTGTAAAAATTTAAAAACCTGATAAAGATGTAATTGAATAAGTGACCCATGCTCCAATTATAGCAATCTGTAGAACTTGATAGTTTATGCCACATGGTTCTGGCTTTAGATCAAGGATAAAAGAAAGATGTTATGGAATCTCCATCCACAGGTAAGAAAAGTGCTTGAGACCAGGAATGTGTCAAGAGTGTTCCTGAATGGAGGCTTTAAAAGGCCATGGTTTGAAGCTGTGAAGAAAAAACATGGATTGCTTTGGAGATGCAAAAATGTTGGAGATGCCAGAGCAATTAGATACTGGCCAAGAGAAAGAAAAGTGTTTCAGTTAACACAGCTGACAGGAGTTGGAGATCTGAAGAGTGCTTTAATGTCAGACATGGGAATACAGTGTTTGGATTTTGCCCATCTGGTTTTTGGTCTTGTTTTGGTCAAGTATTTTTTCTACTATATTCCTTTCCTCCCTTTTAATGTTAATGCATATCCTGTGACATCGTGGTTGGAAGTATGTGATCTGCTTTTCATTTTGATTTTATAGGGAATTAGAATTGAGTTTGCTTGAATCTCAGAAGATGCTTTAAACTTTGAACATTTAAACGCTGAGACTGTGAAAGACTTGTGGACTTTTGAAATTGGACAGAATACAGTTTTGCATTATGTATGGATACCAGCCTATAGGGGCCAGGAAGTAGAATGTGGTGATTTGAAATAAAGTGGTGCCATAGACTCACAGGAACTGGAGCTCTTCGGTGGTGTGGTTTTGTTGGAAGAAATGTGTCACTGGGGGCAGGTTTGAGGTTTCAAATTCTCAAGTTAGGGAAAAAGTTTCACAGTCTCTTCTTGATGCCTTTGGATCTCTTCTTCATGTCTTTCACTTACCTCTACAACACCATGTATGCTAGAATGCCACATGATGGCAAAGGACAAAAACTCTGAACTATAAACCATTCCTAATTAAATATTTCCTTTATAAATATTACTGTGGTCACAGTGTCTCTTCTCAGCAATAGAAAACCGAAATAAGACAGCATCATGGGCCTCAGGAAATAATTACAAGACAACAATTTAAAAAGAAGTCAGGATTTTATTAAGTGGCTGGTGAAATTATTGAAGACTCTCAAGGATGACTGGTTTGAAAAGCCCCAGGTCTGATGAAGGATAATAATAACTAGTGGATTTATTGAAAATATTAGAAAAACTGATTCCTCCAATCCTGTTGTTAAATATCTATAATATTGGAAGCAAGAAACTTTATTAATCATTCATAACTTAGATTAATGGTCTATAAAAATTGAGTAAATATTCTTGAACAGGTCAATATGTTTAGATGGTGATTCTTTAATGAAATAATATCCATATTTTTATACTAGTTGTACTTAAAATAATGCTTAAGCAACCTGGCATAGCTATGAGAGGCACTAAAGGGCAAAGCTCCTCACTCTCCAACTGGTAGATGATAATCAGTACTTTGTAAATATTTGTAAAGTATGAATGTGAAATTAAATATTGCCAAACATTTGTAGCAAGATATTCTTATGAATCAAGAAAAACCAGAAAGAAAATTCCATATGTAAAATATGTAATGTTTATTGAGAAAACTACTTTAATAAAATTTTCATTGTCTTTTAAGAGATATGAATGTCATCTAAACACTGAATGTGCAGGGAATTGTGAATGTGAATACTTGAGATAATATGTTCTCAGAGAGCAAACTTTGTCTGAACTATTCATATATGTGTACATGCATATGTGTGTGTTATTATGTATATAAAATATGTAAAACACATCTAATGATACTTACAAATAGAACAAAATTAAGAGAAATTACATGAGATAAAAGAAGTCAATGTAAATGATAAAATGCCAGGTTGATATAAGTTTCATTATAAGGGATAGTAACCATGATGGGAAATACAAATGCCAATACATAAGGGCAAGGAGATGGAGTTATAACAGTATGAATAGTGCCATGTATGGTCATCTTTGATCACAAGAGGTTGATTATCCTGAACATTTTTTATTTCTTCTTGTGATACTAATATTTCTCAAATAAAGGTTCAGGGAGTAGAATTAAAATCGACTATTCCTGCTGATATTGTGTGTGTGTAGAAAATATGACCCGTCCAGCAGGCCAGGTTATTCACGGGTCTCGAGGGGGTTGTCACCTAAAGGGGTCATGAGGGCGAGAGAGGAATGGAGACCATGCGGCGCAAGAAAGGACAAGAGTCCGTCTGTGCAATGTCAAGGTCTCGCTTATTGAAAGGTAAAGCTTGCTTATATGCAGGGGATTTTTACTCAGGGTGGGGTAAGGGAGCAGGAGGAATGGAAAATTTTCAACAGGAAATAGATGCAAGGTAAATCTTAGCCCATGGTCCCATGGTTAGCGAACCGCAGCTATTTCTGAGAAAAGGGAGAACATTTTGCAACATGTATTGTGCAGCTTATCCGGAAAAAACATCTTGTAGTCGCAGCGATTCTGGTCATCTAACAATGATTAACTCTTGACTCATTATGAGGCCCCTTTTGGCCCTCGACAAAAATACAAGTTGCTAAAGTTAGAAAGCCTTCCATATTTATTTGTAAATGATGCCCCAAATTGATACTGGTTTCCTCTTGATCTAGTTATTATCATCTACCTTCTCATCTTACCCTAGTTAGCCCAGGGTAAAGTACTTAAAGTGATATTGTAAAGCATTTGCATATTACCTTAAACTAACTTTATATATAATTCAGCATTAGCCCTTGTTGATATTTCCTTCCTGCAAGAATATCAGAAGTTTGGACCAAACCTCTATTAGACACCATCTTGTATATGGAGTATTCTATTCTTAGTTCCTTTGACTTTAGGTGTGCCCTTTCCAATGCTCATTTTCCTACATGCAGAGTGAACTCAGTACTTAGTAATGCAGTTATAATCCTGTTGAAAGACCAGAAACCCAGAAAAGAAACTGTCTACCCATGGACTCAAGGAAACACAACTTCATCTGTGTATTTGGATTCCGTAGTATTCTTAATCTCAAATGTCCCCTTTCCATTGCTCCCAATCAATCTTTCCATTACTTAAAGAGAGAAAAAGAACAGCTAGTGGGAAGAAAATATTGAAAAGTACTAAATGGCAAAATGTTATAGAACTGGCATATATTTCCCAATTATGTAAATAATTAAATAAGAAACATTCATATACAAAGGTTAAAGCTTTTCAGAGTCATTTAGCATAACAAATCTAAATTACAAAACTATGATATTAATAACAAAAATGCAACAATTTGTTTAAAGACACAAGATTACTTGAAGAGGGGTCAAAAGCAATTGAGAGTAATATATTTCAATAACTGAATCTTTTTAGAGAGACAAGAGGAAGATTAAAAGACTGAAAGAGGAGAAATTTAAAAGAGATATTTCAGAGAATACAGCTTTACAACAGATTGATTTAGTCTTAGCCTATGATGTACATGGACCAAAATTCTAGTAATTTAAACCTTGGCAAAGTTAAAAAAGTGAACTTCTTTTGTGTACTAACTAAAATAGTGACTCCAAAGAAGCACTTTGTGAATATATAAGAATGTTGTCTCATGATTTTAAAAAGTGGTAATTTAGAATTACTTGGTAGGTGATGGAAAAGTGCTCAGCCATCCTACATAGGCTTTAACTTCAGAAGTTCTCTCATTGTAACTCTAGGATTTATGGAAAGGGAAATATAATTATATTACATAAGCAAAATTGTATTGCATAAGTATAATAAAACTTTTCATGGATAAAAATTTAACACAGCTCTATTTGTATCTGTGCCTCCTCATTGTTGTCCTATGGGGGGAAAAACATCCATAAAGCCAACTGCTTTCAAACACTTACTCATATCACCCATGGAACCCAAGCCTTGCTTGTTGAGCCTGTATTTGTTCTATATTAAGATTATCCTCAGGTTCTAGAGTTGGGGCTACATGTTTTAAGGCAGTAAAATTTAGTCCTCCCCTTCCATGATCATATTCCTATTTCCTAAAGAAGGTACAGAAATACAAAAATAAATAAAGAAAGAAAAAAGGAGCTTTCATAAGGTAAAGTTAGGGGCAATGAACATGATGAGCAGTGTGTAGGGGATCCTGTAGCCATGCCTGCTTAGGGGCTGGCTACAGGTCTGCCTGACCACGCCTACAAAGGCGTGGTCAGGGTGACATAGAGTAAGAGTTTGAGGCTGTGTTTCGCTTTCAGTTTTCACCCTTTTCAGCTTGCATACACACTAATTCCACACCTGCTAGCTAGGTCGCTCTGTAAGTAAGACTTTTCCCTATTAAATACCCTTATATTTCTACTTGGCTCCATATTGGTTATTTCCCACTTTATCTGGTGGTCTGAGTGGGATAGATATTGGAAACCTACATCCCAGTTGGGACAGGCTGTGGGTTCCACCAGGCATGCCGCCTAGGCCCGGAAAGTGCCCTCTCTCCATAGGTGCTCCCAACTAGCAGCTGAACCGCTGCAGCTGAGCTGCTCAGAACCATCCACCCAGCTTGGAGACAGTTTCTTGCTGCCTAGAGTGGAGGTAGGCCTCGACTTTCAGCAGAGTCTTCCCCTGGCCACTGCTTCAGTAAAGCTGCATCGGTTTCAGTGATTTGGCCCCAAGGCTGTATACTCTCTAAGATAAGCGCAGCTGCTTTTGTAACCTCTCTCCACCACTGAATGACTCCTGCCAAACTCCGAGTCCAGTAGCTGAATGCCTGTGTCACCTGCTGGTCAAAGATAGTTACTGCATCTGAAGTAGAAATCAGGTAAAATTTTTGTGGAATATTTACCATTTGCAAAAATTGGTAATATTTTTGCTTATTATGTGAATTCAATGTTTGAGGAGATGCCAATCTGCCAATAACTGGCCTATATGCCATAATGGCAGTTAGCCTGCTGGTACAAATAATATTACTACCCAGAGGGCTCAGGAACAGGGACAGAGATAACCTCACCACCTGCTTGCAAGAAATAATAGCATTACACAATGAGGTTTTGGAGAACAGATTAGGTCAGACCACAATTGTGCAGCAAGTGGAAGAGAAATTGGATGTATTTATGATAAGATAAACACAGAGAGAACCTCCATGTCTGAGGCCTTAGAAGCTAGGCGGTCAGAAGACTGTGATGAGCTAAAGAATATCTGTAGCCAGCTAGAAACTCAGATAGGCAATGTTACCCAGCAACTAAATGCAAAGGTGCAAAATACCCAGGATAGGATTGAAGAATTGGACAATGCCATTCAATCAATTATTGAAGCATCCAAGGTAGCAGATCAGAAATTTGAGTCTAGATTTTAATGTTTGGATAATAATTTACATAACAGGGCAATGATCTTGTTTATCATTACATGGATGACATTCTTATATCAGATTCCAATAAAGAAACTTTGGAACGTATGTTTGAAATGGTGAAGGAAGTTCTGCCTCGTTGGGGATTATGGATTGCCCCAGAAAAGATACAAAGAGGAGATTCTATTAACTATTTAGATTACAAGATATACTTAGAAAGAATCAGACATCAAAAGGTACAAATTAGGAGAGATCATTATCAAACTCTTAATTCTCTTCAGAAATTATTAGGGGAAAATTCTCAATTACAGACGATTATTGGTGTAGAAGGACATGACTTAAAGCATTTAAAAATGACCCCTAAAGATGATAAGGACCTAAACAGTCTGAGAATATTATCTGTTGAGGGAGAAAAAGAGTTACAATGGGTAGAAAACAGAATATTGGATGCACACATAGATCGGATAAACCTTAATTTAGACTGTATTCTGGTTATCTTGTCATCCAGAGAATACTCTCCTGGGATTCTGATGCAGAGGGAAGACACTATATTGGAATGGATATTTCTGCCACATAAACAGAATAAAAAGTTAAAGGCATATATAGAAAAAATTTCTGATTTGATTTTAAAGGCCAAATTAAGACTTCACCAACTGACTGGAAAAGATCCAGCAGAAATTATAGTACCTTTAACTAATGAGGAAATTTCCTCCTTATGGAAGGATAATGAATATTGGCAAATAGCTCTTACTAAATTTTTGGGAACAGTTAGCAACAACTATCCCAAAACTGTCAGAATTAAATTCATAAAAAAGACAGTCTGGATTCTTCCACGTATTGTAAGACAAACTCCCATTTCTGGCGTTCTACACTGATGCCAACAATCAGGTAAGGCAGGTTATAAAGCAGGTGAGGTAAGTAAAGTAGTTCAAAGTCCATATACATCTGTACAGAAGGCAGAACTATATGCAATTCTCATGGTACTTATGAATTTTACAGAACCTCTTAATATAGTTACTGATTCCCAATATGCAGAGAGAGACGTGTTACACATTGAGACTGCAGAATTCGTTCTTGATAATACAGAATTAACCGCATTGTTTTTACAATACAGGAAACTATCAGAAACAGAATTAATCCTATATATATTACACATATCAGATCCCATACAGGTCTGCCAGGCCCACTAGCACAAGGCAATGATGAGATTGATCATTTATTAATTGAAAGTGTGCTAGAAGCCTCAGAATTTCATAAGAAATATCATGTAAATAGCAAAGGTTTGAAAAAGGACTTCTCCATCACTTGGCAACAAGCCAAGGAGATAGTGAAAACCTGTCCTACTTGTTCCTTTTATAAGCAAACTCCATTACCAGCAGGTTGTAATCCTAAGGGCATTTGGTGAAATGAGGTTTGGCAGATGGATGTCTTTCATTTTGCAAAGTTTGGAAATTTGAAATATGTGCATCATACTATAGACACATTCACAGGGTTCCAATGGGCTACTGCTCTCAACTCTGAGAAAGTTGATTCTGTTATTACACATCTGCTAGAGGTGATGGCAGTTATGGGTATACCTGCACAAATAAAAACTGACAATGCTCCTGCATATGTCTCTACAAAATTGGAACAATTTTTCAAATATTATAGCATAAAGCATGTTACTGGTATACCACACAATCCTACAGGACAAGCAGTGGTTGAGCGATCTAATAGAATGCTTAAGGAGATGCTCAACAAACAAGCTTGGAAGACTAAACCCCCCAAACATAGGTTGCATAATGCTTTAAACACTAAACTTTCTTAATGCCAATGAAAAAGGACAAACCGATGCAGAAAGACACTGGACTACGGAAAAAACTGCTGAACTCAATCAGCCGGTATACTTCAAAGATGTACTAACCTCTGAATGGAAACCAGGACATGTGTTACATTGGGGTCAGGGTTTTGCATTGGTTTCTACAGGAGAAGAAAAACTTTGGATACCATCAAACTTAATCAAGATTCGAGTGGAAAAGGAAAAACATCTCGATGAGGACAAATGACGGGTATTCTACTAAGGTATATCTCATAAATTAAATAGAAACCTCCCAAAGGAAAGGGAAGTGTTTTGCTTTTATCTTCACAGAAAAACTCATCTCCAGAAGGCAAAGGACACTGCATGTGTAGATACTTAAGAAGAAAAGTAGCTATAACCATCAAACAAAAGTACGTGACATATGGTAAACTTACAGCTGTCTCTCAGAGAACTCTATTTCTCTTTATTTACTAGTTCCTATTCAACTAAACCAATGCTGGATTTAGAAGTGGATTTGGCTTTCCTCTTCAAAAATTCAAGCACATTATTTAACTAAACATTAGAGTTTCTGTATTATATCAAGAAGCCAATTGATGTAATACAGAATAAAAGAAGAATTTGTGGACTGTCTTTGTCTTTTCTTGGATCTTTCTTTCAAGGTTTACACCCTCTCATAATTGTTGTTCTATGATGGTTGCCTTTCCCAGTATGTGTAAATCACAAGCAAACATTTCTCTGCTAACTGTTTATGTTTGAGTCACACACAGCCAATGAAGACCTGCCTGACAGCAATCTCTGGACACTCTAGAAAGAAAATGGGCCACACCTCCTCTACTGCACTGGATCCAACTTGCTCCATTTCAACTGACACTCCCGCCAGAGCTTTGGGTACTGACTTCAATCATGTTGAGGAGTTCAAGTGAGATCTTCAGTCAAGCAAATCCCATCTAACATGGACTGGATACAATTCATTCAAGACTTTTACTATACTTACATTTTCTTCCTACAGGACCCATTTCAGCAGGAAGTAACTTGGAGGATGCTACACCCCCTTCCCCCATTGTTGTCACTTAGGATAGTGTATATACCTAGTTGGGGATAGCTTCCTATTGTTTATGGTTGAGATTGGAAGGAGGTGTTCAGGCTTGGACACCTCTCTCAGATGACTTTAGGGTTTAGTTAAAATAGATATTTAGGATGTGACATAAGCAGATTGTTGTGTCTTCTATATTTAGCTTTATGATTATTAATTTTGGATACTTCTCACTGTTCAGTTTTAATCCTCTTTTAGACTAAAAGGGGGATTGTAGGGGTACCTGTAGCCATGCCTGCTTATGGGATGGCTACAGGGCATAGTCAGGGTGATGTAGAGTAAGAGTTTGAGTTGGCTGAGTTTCACTTTCAGTTTTCACCCTTTTCGGCTTTTGTACAGACTGACGCCATGGCGACTGGCTAGATCCCTCTGTAAGTAAGGTTTTTCCCTATTAAATAGTCTTATATTTCTACTTGGCTCCATATTGGTAATTTCACAGGTGAATCTTACACAACAATCTAACTAGAGACTTTTCTATTAACTCCACTTTACAGGTGAATCTTACACAACAATCTAACTAGAGACTTTTCTTTTAACTCATCAAGGTGCTGTGCAATGGTCTTGCTTTTCTTCAAACACACTATGGTATAGTGTTACCCCTTTCTATGGATCAGAAGAGGGATGGGATGGGGGTTTGGGGGGCATGGGAGGGAGAGGGAACTGGGATTGATACATAAATAAGATTGTTTCTAGTTTAAATTTAAAAAGTTTTAAAAATGGAAAAAAAAACCTTGTGTATTCTCCCCTATTCTTAGATCTACATGACAAAACAGTATGGGGCAAAGAAAAGCTGGAGAAGGTATAGTTTGCCTCAACTTGTAGTTCTACATCAAATTCTCTCACTGAGAAAAGTCAGGAAAAGAACTCAAACAGGACAGGAATCTAGAACTAAAAACTAAAGCAGAAGCCACTGGGGAATTTGGCTTACTCACTTGCTTACTTTTTATTTTTTGTTATAGCTCCTACTACTTGGGGAGGAACTGTCCTCAAATCAATCATGAATCAAGAAAATGTCCCACAGTTTTTCCCGAGTTTGAGTTTATGGAGTGAGTTGCTATCTCCATTGAAGTTCTGTCCTCTCAAATAATTCTAGCTTGTGTCAAGTTTACATGAAACTACCCAGCACAGCATGGAAATAATTATTTTGCCATAGCATTATTTTCATTTTACCTAAGTGTGTTGAAAGACAGGTACAGAAGAAGAAAAAGTGATTTGCAGTTTGGAAGGTTTTATTTTTTTTCCATTAAAAAGTTAAATGGAGTTGGAGACATGCCTCAGTTGTCAAGAGTATTAACTGTTCTTGCAAAGTACTTGAATTCTGTTTCCAGCATTATATGGTGCCTACCTTCTTTCTGTAACTCTAGTTTCCCAGAATGCAATGCCCTCTTCTGGACTTTCTGGGCACCATGAATGCATATGAGGCATGTGTATTCATGTAGCAAAAACACACTTAATTTAGAAGTGGAATGTTTTATACTATCTTGTTGTAAAATGGGATACTTTGCTGAATATATTAGCTATAATTAAATTAAGATGATAAACATATATATATATATATATATATATATATATATATATATATATAATCTTAGTTAGGATTTTTATTGTTGTGAAGAGACACCATGATAACAGTAACTCTTACAAAAGAAAACATTTAATTGGGGTGGTGGCTTACAGTTTCAGAGGTTGAGTTCATCATCATCGTGGCAGAGGACATGGCAGCATGCAGGCAGACATGGTGCTGGCTATATCTTAATCAGAAGGTGATGGAAAGTGGAATGTCTCAGTGGGGTTACCTTGAGCATAGGAGAACTCAATGCCCACTCCCACAGTGCCATAATTCCTCTGAAAAGGTCACACCCACTGCAACAAAGCCACACTAGCTAATGGTGTCATTCCCTTTGGAGATGATTTTCTTTTAAACCACTGCAATATTCTTACCACATATGCACACAGTTTTCTCTTATAATAACATTTATCATTCCTTCAACAAATTTTAATTTTGTAAAATTTTTTATTATACTATTGGTAACTGTAAGCTGTACAGTGTTTTTGTAGAATACACAGCTCTGTGCTAATTAAACTTCAATGCCAATTGTCAGGCATTAGGTTTAATTATGAGAAAAAAATCCTGAAAAATTTAGCTAAGCAGGGAAACCACTTCGAAGACAGGTAATGCCATCTATGTGTTGGGTTCCCCAGCAGAATATAAAGGAGTGAGTGAGTGGTTCAGCAGCATTCATTTTAACTGTAGATTAAATATGAGCAGCCTGTCTCAAACTTGGTGGCAGTGGCAGTGCCTCCATCAGTGTGTTTGCTGGAGGGATTTGCCTTCTCCCCTGCTGAGTTTTAGTCTTGTTTTGGTCCTATTATCTGTCAGTATGTCACTATTCCTCCATTTGTAATGAAAATATCTGTCCTGTGCAGCTGTTTGTTGCTATATGTAACTTGTATTTTAAATTTTATACGTCCTGAGAGGTTGTGTCTCAAAAGAAACTACTTACATTTTTGACAAATGCTGGACTTCTTATTTCTGAGGTCTTTCAGAGACAGGCTAAATACATTGATCAGATGAAATGACCATGAGATGTTAGATATCTGGGTTGATTGTTTTGGTGTAAATATCTGTTTAGGTGTCAAGATGCCCAGGGTTGTGTTTTTAATGGTTAACCTGATGCTTGGTTGAACAAGACATAGAATAACTAGCAGATAAATCTCTGGCCACATCTTTGTGCTCATATCCAAGGAGGTTTAATTTAGTTAGAAAGACCAAACCTGACTTTAGGCAGTACCATTCCAAAATGTGGAGTACCAGGCTTCATAAAAATGAAGGATTCCTCAACCCAGAAAGTTCTTCCCTCCTGCTTTCCCAAAGTCATCTTGCAGGTATTTTGCCACAATAATGAGGAAAAAAATCATACTTTTTTTTTTCCCTAACTGCAGCTTTTTACTTTTATACACTATTGCCATAGTCACGCTACTTCTCAGGTCATCAGCATTCTTTTTTCTACTTCAACAAGGTTTACTTTGTTTAATGTTTTCAGATGTCTAGATGATAAAGTGTTTATATTAAAAAGAAAACACCAACAACAAAAACCTTAGGCCTGCAGGATATCTAATCTTTTCAAACATCAAAATGCCCAGTCCTCAGTTTTCTCCGCAGATGCTAGGCCACCAATAAACTAGGACAATGTGTCTTTTGATTAGATTAAGAAAAGGTCTTCTTATCAGTCTCCTTCAACATGCTCTCTGCTTACACTGCTGTCATTTAAATGGAATCAACCTGAGAGATTAATTTAAATATAACTAAGGTAAGATGATGTCTGTCTTTGCCCAAGACACTTCAGTGGCTGGCTACCCATTTCAGTCACAGTGCAGTTCACAGCTCCTCCTCCTTTAGCTACACTGCGTATTATTACCTGGTCTCAGTTTCATATTTGACTTTATTTATTATTTTATTCTTCTTTGTTTAGTTGGCACTTAACCTGCTGGATGAGCCTTTGTATCTTAGCAATCACTGTTTTGCTGCCTGGTATTTATATACTATTTACCTCCTAGGTTAGATATCAACATGGTATATATGTTATCTTTCTGACAATACTGAAATTTCAAATCATGCCTTTTCTGTAACGCATGGTTACAAACTTGTACAAGCTTCAGTTGGTAGATTACCCATATTTTTGAAAATTTCCAAGTTAATTATTGGTGGCTTCAAATTGCTCATTCACAGATATATTAAGTGACTAATTATTTCAGTGTTCCTTATACATTTTTCTTACTTGTTTTTATAAAATATAGCTAATATTATGCATTTTATGTTCATGATTTTTTAACTCTAGTTACAATGTAGAAACAAAGTAGACACTTTAATTTTGTTGACCAATGCTGATGTCTCACACTTTTGTATTTAGAAAAGTGATCATTTTGGGTGTTAGTGGTACATAGCTTTAATCCGAGGACTTGAGAGGCATTGGCAGGTGCATCTTTCTGAGTTCAAGGCCAGCCTGGTCTACAGACTGAGTTCCATGAAATCCAGGACTGTTACACAGAGAAACCCTGTTTAGAAATCCAAAGGGACAAAAAGAAAAAGAGAAGAGATCAGACATACAAATTCTCAAGTAATACATTTCCCTCTGTATCCTTTGATTACACACAAAAAATATTGAACACAATTTCTGTACTGATTTGTGTACAGCAATTTTCTTGTCATGATTCTTTAAATAACAAAATAAAACTACTATTAACATAGGCTTTTTTATTGTGTTATATACTAAAGTATGTGAGATTACGTACACTAAATAGATTACACAAATCCTGTACTATTTTATCTGCCGTATTTTAGCTTCTGGGAATTTCAGTTTGGACATAGGCCCCAGAGTAAAGCCTGCAGGGCACTATATGCATTATGATACTTCTTTTACAAATGAACTGCTATTAGCAGGAATAAGCCCTTTCTGCTGTAAGAACAGCAAGAAGGCACATTTACAGATACATTTAACATCCAAGTGAAATATGGTAACTGGACTTCGAAAACAGAATGTTAACAAATGTGTTGAAACCTCAGGCCTTTCCTTTGCTGGCAGGAGATAAGCCTACAAACCACCTAGAGTACTAGTCTGCCACTGTATCACACTGACAATATATAGCACAATTCTGATGTCAGTGCAAGAACATGGAATGAGCCCATCTCTTTTCTGCTGTAATAGTTGCAGACTGGGGGTTACAGTTTGAGGGTCATGGAAGTGATAAGTATAAACACAACTAGTCAATGGAGAATGGAGTGTTTTTATGATTTTTACTTAAAATGTGTGTGTGTGTGTGTGTGTGTGAGAGAGAGAGAGAGAGAGAGAGAGAGAGAGAGAGAGAGAGAGAGAGAGAGAGAAAAGGAAGGAAGGGAAGGAAGAAGAAAGAAAGAAAGAAAGAAAGAAAGAAAGAAAGAAAGAAAGAAAGAAAGAAAGAAAGAAAGAACAAAAGAAAGAAAGAAAGAGACCCAATGACTTAAAAACTGAGTGGCTTCAAACAACAGTAGCACTTCAACATTGGTGCTCAGGTAGTACTATTTTCTTCTCTTTGCTGATATTTTCTGTTCATGTTTTTGTTGTTCTTACATAATGCCTACACTTGTATATGTCTCGATATAGAACATTGTCAACTTGGTTTGTTAATTTTCTGAGAATGTTTTAATCCAAACCCTCTTCTTTTTAGGATATAGAAACATCAAATTATGAAAGAAAATTTAGATTCCAACACCAACTCTCTTCAATATGACTACTGTGCTGCTGATTCTTTTTTTATATTTTGAGTTTCATCAGTTGTATATATGCTTACTTCTTTATGTAAAAATTTTATTTTTCATTTTTAAATACCATCACCAGTTCCTCTTTGTCCCCTTCTCCTGCCCCCACCTACACCTTTCCCATCTCCCATGCACACCTCAGAGGAGTAAGGCCTTCCTTGGGGGAGTCAACAAAGTCTGGTATTCCAAGTTGAGTCAGAACCAAGCAGCTCCCTCCTGTATCATGGCAAAGCAAGGTATCCCACCATAGGGAATGGACTTCAAAAAGCCATTTCATGCATTTGGGACAGGTCCCGGTAACCCAACATGTCAGAATGACCCTCTTACTGTGGGTGACAGCTATGTGATGCTAATTCTTGACCCAATAAAAGATGCCATTTCACCTTCTCTCTTATAGTGACTTGTTTCTTCAGGTCACAGTGTGAAAGTCTTTTCATCAAGTGAAGTTGAACTGGACATCTTAGGAGGGTAGTCTCCCCCAACATTATAATATATATATATATATATTAAAATTTTATGACTTTGATTAATGTGTTTTACCATATATAAGCTATTCTAGAGTAAGAAACACTTCTCTGTTACTCACTACCAATCATCATCTAGTAAATATTCAATTAACATCTGCCAAGGAAATAATAGGCAAATAATTTTGTATTTCTATAGCTGATTTTATTTAGTAAAGAGTATCACAGTAAGATGATATCTTCTCCTGTCCTGCTTTAAACGTATATTAGGTAGAGTTAACTGAATCCAAAGTTGTAACTCTATATTGCATAGCTCAGTTGGTGAAATGCCTATTTTGAGTGAACAAAGTACTGGATTTGATTCCAGTACTATATAAACCAGGTTCAGTAGTAAATGCTGTAATCACAAACTTGGGAACTGGAGGCAGTGGGATCAGAACTTCAAGTTCATGCTCAGTAATACAGCAAATTCCAGGCCAGACTTTTATGTCATCAAATTAACTTTTAATATTCTTAATATAATATAGCAGGGTAGCAAGAGACAGTATGCAGTTAAATGAAGGGCAAATCAATTTCTTCACACCAAACATCATTAAAATAATAGCCTTGGCAGTTTTTTTTTATTTTATCAAGTAATTAAATTGCATTTATGTGTCTGCTTATTATTTTTTAACATTAATAGTAGATAAGTAGTCATACTTATTTTACTTTTATTAAAATTCTTAAACTAATTGTATTATAGTTGCATTCATGTATAATTTGTTAACTATACTTTGTGAGAAACCTTGTTTTGACAGTCTCAAAATAGGATGATAGTAGTGGCCTTTTATAAGTCTCCAATTACATGTTTTAATTTTTAGTGACAAAAATAAATTTAAAAATTAGTGAAAGGCTCTGGAGTGTAATAATTCCATTTAAACCAGTGCACTGAAAATAAGTGTGTGTCTAAGTCTCAATCCATGTGGTGACCATTAATGTAAAACTTTCTGAGTTTAGGCAATTTGAACTTCTGATGTTGTTCCCAAATTCTGAACCCCCACATCACCAAGAGGCCCATTTCAAGGCAAAAGCAATGAGTTTCTTATTGCAGTTGTTTAACGAGCTAACCCCATTAGCTTGGGCTTTCCACCCACCCATTACCATGGATGGCTGGGGAAAGACCTCTAGAAACTGAGGGACAGAGATCTTACAGGACAGCATAAGGGGAGTATCTATCTAGGGGTATGCATAGTCTCAGGATTGGTGCACTTCCAGGCTTGGAGGACTTGCCCTGTTTGATTGGTCAACTGGGTTGTTATGGCCTATAGGCCCTCCCAGGGCAGTTGCTATGCACTGTATGCCACTGCTGTGCACTCGTCTGTAAGGCACACCCAGAGCCATAAACACAACCCTTCTAGCTAACTTCTGATTGGTTCCTTGCCACGAGGTTGGGATCTGACCTCCTAGTCACCAAGGCAAGTTCAGGCAAGCACATGTTAGGCTGTTATGGCTGCTAAAACAGGGATTTGGTCCCTTCACTAAGAGTTGTTATCTACCAGCTGGTACCCAGGAATGATTACAGAGTTAAAATAATCTAACATAATTATGATAGTAACTAGGATTATTGTGCAGATTTTCAGTTGTTCTGTCAGCCACAACTATTTCATTAATACTACATTAGTCAAGCAAAATTTTAGATACCAGATACACAAAAAAAGTATTTTATACACTGTATTTCTTGTCTTGTTCCTTGCAGTTCATCTGAAAGACATGTGATAACTGTAATATAGAAGAACTTCACAGAAGCCACATAATAAATGCAGAAATAAATAAGTACACCAAACAAAACTAAATGGGACAGACAGTGAAATTATAACAATGCTTTTGCAAAGATGATTCAAAATGAACAGGTGCATAAAGTTCTGGATGAAGTTCATATTAATATATATTAGGGACTCATTAAAAATTGATAAAGTATAAAGAAGTAAAATGCCTGTAAATTACATGAAGCACTAGTTGTAGGAAGTGATTTAGAGATCATTGATGGGTCAACTTCATCTGGAAACCTGAAATAATAACCAAATGGATGGTGTTTTTTATGAGACAGGAATTCTGTGAATACAAGGAAAGAAGCATAGCATTTTGCTAAAGTAAGACCTGCTTAAACCAAATAGCATTCTTTCCCATTTATTTGATATCACTCTATGCTGGGGTCCAGCCTGTCTAAGTCTTATGCTGCAGGGGCCATCTATTCTGGACTATAATCAGAAACAGGGGACTATAATCAGAAACAGGGGAACAGCCCCAGATCAGATACTAAGTGAGGGCATGTGGATGAGGGAAAGCCTAGCTGCCCAATGATGTTAAGGGCAAGACAGTGACATGTGGTCATCTCAAGAGTGCTCTCAGTCAATAATGGAGACCAAGGTTTATTCCAGCATCATCTTTAATAACTTTCCAAAAGCTGGGGAGGGAAGTGGGGGGTACTGGTAGAAGATACCTATTATCATGTATAGAGATGATATCAAATATGTCCTTTAATCCTACAGACACTCCTAAGAGTGCACATCCTCATCAGTCTGCAGGGTGGGCATAGGTTTATGCAGGCCTAAGTCTTTTGTTATACTAAGTAGGAGCCATTCCCCATGGAGGCCAGGTGCCCTGAGGTAATCAGCCATCTTCAGAAAGACAATAGGAGTTTTCAATTCCTAGAATTCTTGCCTGGGTTTAGGATATTTCTGAGAAATAACCTTTGGGCCCATACAACTGTAGTAGAATCTATCACTTGATTTAAATGAGAAGTGTTTTCCCAAAAGAGAATGAGAATGTTATGCATTTTCTTATGGACTATTTTATATCACCTTAAAATAATAAATAAATTAGAAATATATTGTTTCTAAAACCTTGAAAATATTGGCTGAGGGAGATACATTCTGTTTATTCAATCCTACTGTCTTTTCCCTATGGGTTGAAATTTTTTTGAGAAGTACATTTAAAAAGTGATATATTGCTTTTTTCAGTGCATGAGAACATTGGTCCATAGTTTTAAATTGGGCCCAGTGGGATTAACAACACAATCACTGGGGAATGTGATACCCAAACAGAAAAGTCATTTTTTTGTTATACCTATAATTAAAAACAAACAAACAAACTTGTGTCCAGTATTCTTATAAGTATATGACTAAATATAATTTAGGGAATATTTACTTGTAATTTTATTTTCAAAATATAAGATAGGAAGGTGTATTGGGAATGCATTGTTCACCTACAGAGACAGTATGGAAATACAAAATAGATACATAAAATGTAGAGAAACAAAGGTGTATATAAGATTATCTTCTCAACTAAACACAATGTCAAATAAATACAGTTAATGCTTCAAATTTAGATACACTAATATGTATTTGTCATTGTAGCAGAACACTGTTAATCTTCTGTTTATCTTCTTGGATAGATAGTATCCTGCAGAAGTACTCCTCTGGTTATCTTAGTGTGTGACATAGCCTAAAATTATAATGGTGAGGTTGAAGACATTTTAGAAAAAATTAGGAAAGCCAAAGACATATAAAAGTACTCAAAGGCATAGGTCTATCTATATTAATGTTGAGGTTTGATGCTGATATGTTTTGAATCTCCAACATGTAATCATGCTTTTCTAATAGTAGTTGCCTTTTTTTTCCTCTCTAGAGAAATTAATGATTTTTTAAAGTCAGAATTCAAGAATGTTAAAAATGAAAATTTCAAACCTTAGTGCTGTAACTTTCAGTGACATTGTTGATTTGTGTGTGTGTGTGTGTGTGTGTGTGTGTGTGTGTGTGTGTGTGTGTGGTTAAAGTTAAAGTACTCAAACATTTCAGAAGAGGAATGCCTCCCTTTTGAAATATCACTGGACTTTGTATGCCTAACCTCTCTGCTCCTATTATAAGAAATGTTCCACTTGACTGATTTCAGATTAATGGGAAATACATAGTGAAGGGACCAGCTCCCCATTTCAGGAGCCATAACAGTCGAACACGTATTTGTCTGACCTTGTTTTAGTCTCTATGTTCAGATGCCTGCCTCGTGGCAAGGAATCAATCAGAAGTTAGCTAGTGGTGCTATGCTTTTTGGCTCTGGCTGTGCTTTACGGACAAGTACACAGCAATGATACACAGAGCATAGCAGCCACCCTGGGAGGGCCTATGGGCCATAACAACCAGTTGACCAATCAACACAGGCAAACCCTCCAAGCCTGGAGGCACACCAATCCTGAGCCTGTGCTTACCTTTAGACACTCCCCTTATGCTGCTCTATAAGATCTCTATGCAGCCACTTCAAACTGTCTTTCTAGCCATCTGCCATGGTGGATGGATGGAAGACCCGAGCTAACATGGAGTTAGCTTGTTAAACAACAATAAAGCCTCCTGCAGTTTGCATCAAGCTTTACACTCCATGTTGTGATTAGGGTGGCCACTGTCCTGGGTTAAGATCCTGAAAGCCTGAGCTTTCTGCGGGTCTTACAATAGTATATTGCAGTTTCCATCTGTAGAAGACCCACATTGTAGCACCAGTCTGTAGGAGGATGCCCTTGGGGGGTTTCAGTTGGATTCAGTCAAATTGCCCAGTTAGTACCTGAGAGGGGGAGTGTGGATTGAGAATTGTCAGGTAAAGATACTAAGCAAAAGACAGAGACACAAAATAGAAACAGGATGGCAATCCATTAAATACTGAATGCCCCAAGTTTATTTTGCAACATTCTAATACACCAAAACCAAATAGGGAAAGGGGGTAAGAAAATTCATCAAGAGACTGAAGGGACTATTCCCCCGTTTTAACAGCCACAACAACCTAACATGTCCTCTTCTGTCCGTGTCACACCTGTGCTAGTCACTAGGAGGTTAGATGCCCTCCTCATGGCAAGGAACCAATAAGAAGTGAGCTGGGAGAGCTGTGCTTTACAACTCTGGGTGTGCTTTACTTACAAGTGCACAACAGTGAATTGCAGAGCATATGCCCTGAGCAGGCCTATGGGCCATAACTACCAGTTGACCAATCAACACAGGGCAGGTCATCCAAGCCTGGAAGAGCATGAATCCTGAGACTATTGCACATCCTTAGACACTCCCGTTATGCTGCCCTTTAAGATCCCTATCTCTTGTTTTTTGGGGTTTCATCACAGCAATCTTCTGTGATGAATGGATGAAAGGCCTGAGTTAATGGAGTTAGCTCCATAAACATCAGCAATAAAAGACTCGTTGATTTGCATCAAAATGGGCCTTTTGGTGATTTGGGGGTTCAGAATTTGGGCACAGCAAACAGGGAACAAACAGACATACTTCCTTAATTTTCCATACATTAAGTAGATAAAATCTCTCATTATCTTTACCTTGAGGTTTAAGAGTAAACACATCTTACATCAAGTCTCTTCTTATTTAAATAAAACATCCATACCTTGGACCAAACATTCTAAAGTAGCAATGCCTTAGACTTTAGGTCTTATGACTTTAACCTTGGAAGAGCAAATATATTTTTGAACACTCTGATGTTATGCCAATATGAAGCAAGAGAGAATTTTTTTTTCCTTTTTTAAAAATTTAAATTAGAAACAAACTCACATTACATGTCAGTCCCAGATGCCTCCCTCTCCCCTTCTCCCCTGCCTCCCACCAACCATCTATCCCATTCATTTTCTGCTCCCCAGGGATGGTGAGGACTTACATGAGGTATCTTCAAAGTCTGTCATATCACTTGGAGTAGGGCCTAGGCCCTCCCCCATGTGTCTAGGCTGAAAGAATATCCCTCTATGTGGAATGGGCTCCCAAAGTCCACTCATATACTAGGGATAAATACTAATCTACTATTAGTGACCCCATGTATTTCCCAGGCCTCCAAACTGACACTCACATTTGGGGGTCTGGATCAGTCCTATGCTGGTTTTCCAGCTATCATTCTAGGGACCATGAGCTCCCCCATGTTCAGGTGAGATGTTTCTGTGGGTTTTTCCATTCTGAAGGGACCATCTCCCCATTTCAGGAGCCATAGCAGCTGAACACATGCTTTTCTGACTTTCTCTTAGTCACTAGGGAATCAGATGCCTGCCTTGTGGCAAGGAACCAATCAGAAGTTAGCTGGTGGTGCTATGCTTTACAGCTCTGGGTGTGCTTTATGGACAAGCACACAGCAATGATGCTCAGAGCATAGCAACCACCCTGGGAGGGCCTATGGGCCATAACAACCAGTTGACCAATCAACACAGGGCAAACCCTCCAAGTCTGGGGGCACACTAATCCTGAGCCTGTGCATACCCCTAGACACTCCCCTTACACTGCCCTATAAGATCTCTATGCAGACAGTTCGAGCTGTCTTTCCTAGCCCTCCGCCATGGTGGATGGATGGAAGGCAAAAGCTAACATGGGGTTAGCTCATTAAACAACTATAATAAAGCCTCGTGCAGTTTGCATCAAGCTTTCACCTCCGCCTGGTATTGGGGTGACTTTGGTTCTGGGCTGAGATCCTGGAGGCCTGAGCTTTTGGGGGTCTTACAGTCTTGACCCCTTTGCTCATCACTCCTCTCTCTTTAGAGCTGAATTCCAGGTGTTCAGCTCAGTGTTTAGCTGTGGGTGTCTGCTTCAGCTACTGGATGAAGGCTCTAGGATGGCGTTATCAGGGAAGGGCATTTAAGGTAGCCTCTCCTCTATTGCTTAGATTCTTAGTTGGTGTCATCCTTGTAAATATCTGGATATTTCCCTGGTGCAATATTTCTCTTTAAACCTACAGTAGTTCCCTCTATTATGGGATCTCTTACATTTCTCTCCTCTATTCTTCCCCTGACTTAATCTTCCTGCTCCCTCATTTCCACCTCCCCCATCCTCTTCTCCCCTTCTCTTTGTCCTAGCTTCCTCTCTCCTCCACCATACTCCTAATTATCTCAGAAGATCTTGTCCCTTTCCCCTTTTCCAGGGGAACATGTATGTCTCTTTTAGTGTCCTCCTTGTAAAGGACTTAAAAATTAACAAAGAAATGAAATCAGGAGACTTAGAAAAACCTCCGACTAAAAGCAAGGTGGCCTGACCTAGAAATCTGACCAAGACCACAATGATTGAGTCCCTGGAATTTCCTATCCAGCCTCAATAACTCCCTTACAAGGCCACAAGATAGCCTAACTAAATACCAAGAATTTCCAAAGGGTCACCCTCCCCTGGGGTCATAAAGATAAGAACAGACTATCCTACAGGCTATCCCACAGGCTAATGTAGCAACAGCTGACAAAAAAAGAGAGTACTTGAGAAACCAAAGAGATAGCAGCAATTGCCATTTGCTCAGGCAAGAACGATCAGCACATTCTGTGGGCTGTTGACCCAACTGGTGAGTAAGGAGACCATCTGGTGCCAAAGATAAGAGACCTCCAAAGGATGTGTGACTCTGGTCATGTATCTGATCCCCCTCCCCTCCTTAAAGCTTGTGGTTTCTTCCTATAGAAGAAGCCTGCTTTTGAGGAATGGGGCTTCCTTTGTCCACCGGACTGGGAGGTCCATTTGCATAAACATCCCACAATAAACTTATCTCTTCTTTTCACATCAGCTGGACTGGACATTGAGTTTTTTGGGTGGGCCATCTGATTTGTGGAGGCTCCTTGCTCCGAGGGTCTTTCACTTGTTTCCTAGCTTCTCTGGTGGTGTGGATTGAAGGCTGGTAATCATTTGCTCTATGTCTAAAATCTATATATGAGTGAGTACATATAATGTCTGTCTTTTTGTGACTGGGCTACCTTTAGAGTAATAAAACAACAAAAGGAGATCAAGGGGATACAAATTGGAAAAAGAAAAAGTCAAACTTTCACTATTTGCAGATGCTATAATAGTTTACACAAGTGACCCAAGAAAACTACCGGAGAATTCCTACAGCTGGCAAATACTTTCAGTAAATTTTCAGGATATAAGATTAATACAAAAAAATGAGTGGCGCTACTATATACAAACTATAAATGTGCTGAGAAACAAATAATAACATCATTCTTTACAATAGACACAAACATCATATAATATCTTGGGGTAACACTAGCCAAACGACTGAAAGACATTTGTAACAAGAATTTGAGTCTTTAAAGAAAGAAATTAAAGAAGATACCAGAAAATGGAAAGACCTCCCATGGTCTTGGATAGATAAGATCAACATAGTCAAAATGGCAATCTTGCCAAAAGCAATCAACAGATTCAGTGGAATACCCATCAAAATACTGTCACAATTTTTCCCAGACCTTGAAAGAATAATACTCAGCTTTATATGTAAAAACAAAAGACCCAGGATAGCCAAAACAACACTATGCCATAAAGGCAAATCTGGAGGCATCACCATTCCTGAAGTCAAGCTAGAGGTATAGTCCTGAAAACAGTTTGGTATTGTCACAAAAATAGATGGATAGATCAATGGAATCAAACTGAAAACCCTGATATGGACCCAGGTACCTTCAAACACCTGATTTTTGATGAAGAAGTTAAAATTATGCAAAGAAGAAAGAAAACATCTTGAACAAATGGTGCTGGCATAACTGGATCCTGGCATGTAGAAAACCCTAGATAGATCCATATCTATCACCATGACAAAACTTAAGTCCAGATGGATGAAAGACCTCAACATAAATCCAGTCACACTGAACTTCTTAGAAGAGAAAGTGGGGAGCACCCTTGCAGGAATTGGTACAGGAGACTGTTTCCAGAAATTAACACCAGTAGCACAGACACTGAGAGCAACAATTAATAAATGGGACCTCCTGAAACTGAGAAGCTTCTGTAAGACAAAGGACAGAGTCAACAAGAAAAAATGACAGCCCACAGAATGGGAAAAGATCTTCCCCAACCCAATATGTGACAAAGGGTTCATTTCCAAAGTATACGAAGTAATGTCATATTTATGCACCCCAGCATTATATGAACTATAATGAGAATTAAATTCAACAAACTTCTCATATATTATTTACAAAAGGAAGTAATCATAGAGAAAGGAAGCAATGTCTGATGACCCTTCTCAGCTCTTCTGTCAAAGCACAGTTGTCACGACAATGGAAGAGCCAGGTCTTCTGAGAAATAAATAAGAACAAACATGAACAATTAGAACTCCAGTGTCACAAGGATTTCATGTCTTTATAATAAAGAGTATATATATATATATATATATATATATATATATATATATATATAAAGCCATGGCTGCTAGAGGGTATGCTGATATCCATGGTCTGTGTTACCACCAAAGCCCATGTGGATATCCTTGGTCTGTGTAGTCTGTGCTGCCATCTTTCCTTCCAATTTCATGAAAGCACTTTGTAAAATCCCCTTGCCATCACACCTGCCTTCTTTTTGTTGTTCCAGATATGCTTTTCTGATTGCAGACTCCTTGTAGCAGGGTAGGGCTCCAAGCAGAGCTTGAGCTTCGGTTTTACCGGGAGTGCTCTTCTATGGCAGCTACATGGCTGAAAGCAAGGGCAGAGTGACTACTGAGCTCTTCATGGCAGCTGCAGGTTGGTCATCAGCTGAAAATTGGTACCAGATACCCATGCCAGGCATGTGGAATAGAATCTACCCTGCCTCCAACTCTAGCCCCCAATAGATTGATATATTTTAATGCAATTGAACAATAACTGATGAAATCATTAGAAATATAAAATTTTAAAAATTAAATGTTTGGGGAAAATGATTAAATATATTAATAATGACAAAATATTTACATTTTAGTATCATATTAAAATAAGTAGTATATGACTTCATTCTTTTTTCCCTTTTTTATTTAAATTAGAGTCAAGCTTGTTTTACATGTCAATCCCAGTTCCCTCTCCCTCCCCTCCTCCCCTGCCCTGCAACAACAGCTCCATCCCATGCCCTTTCTACTGCACATGGGTGGTGAGGCCTTCCATGAGGGATCTTCAAAGTCTGTCATATCATTTGATGCAGGGCCTAGGCCCTCCCCCATGTGTCTAGCCTGAGAAAGTATCCCTCCATGTGGAATGTGCTCCCAAAGTCCACTCATATATTAGGGATAAATAGTGATCCACTACCAGATGCCTGATAGATTGCCCAAGCCTCCTGACACTGACATTCAGGGAGTCTGGGTCAGTCCTATACTGGTTTCCCAGGTATCAGTGTGGGGTTCATGAGCTCCCCTTAGTTCAGGTCAGCTGTTTCTGTGAGTTTCTCCAGCCTGGTATGACTTTATTCTTTTTTGATATTTTTTATTTTGAAATAATCTTTTCTTATATTACATACCAATCCCAGTTCCCACTACCTCCCCTCATGCCACTCTCTCTACCTTTTCTCTCCAACCCACGCACTCTTCTGAGAGTGTAAAGCTTCCCATGTGGAGTCAACAATGTCTGGTCCATCTCTTTGAGGCATAATTAAGTCCCTACCCAGTATATCTAGGTTGAGCAAGGTAACCCTCCAAAGAGAATGGGTTCTAAAATGCCAGTTAAAAAACTGGGGATATATCTTGGTCTCATTGCCAGTGGCCTCACAGATTGCCTAAGCCACACAACTGTCACCCACATTCACAGGGCCTAGTTTGGTTCCATGCAGGTTCCAGTAGCTTAGGTTAGCTGTCTCTGTGGGTATCCCCAAAATGGTCTTGACCCCTTTGCTCATATTATTCCTCCCTCCCTCCCTCTCTCCCTCCCTCCCTCCTTCTGGACTCTAGGAGCTTGGTCCAGTGATTAGCTGTGAATTTCTACATCTGCCTCCTTCAGCTGCTGGTTGAGGGTTCTATGATTATGATTCAGCTAGTAATCAATCTGATTTCAGGGGAATGTCAGTTCAGGTACCCTGTCCACTAATGCTTAAGTTCTTAGTTGGGGGTCATCCTTGTAGTTCCTGGAAATTTCCTTAGTGCCATGTTTCTCACTAGCCCCATAATGACTCCCTGAAAGAAGATATCATTTTCCTTGTTCTCCATCTCTGTCCTTCCACCATTCCCACCCTCCAGTTTCCTAATGTTGCCTCCCTTCACCTTCTCCCCTCCTCTTCTGTTCTGCATTCCTTTCATCGCCCCCACCCACTATTCTCTCAGGATATCTTGCCTACTTCCCTTTCCAGGGAGATCCATATATGTCTCTCTTAAGATTCTCCTTGTCTCCTAGCTTCTCTGGGGCCTTGAATTGTAGTCTGCTTCTCCTTTGCTTTAAGTCTAGTATCCACTTATGGATGAATACATACCTGGTTTATCTTTCTGGGTCTGGGTTACCTCACTCAGGATGATGTTGTTGTTTTTTTTTTTTTTATTTTTTTCTAGCTCCATCGGTTTGCCTGCAAATTTCATGATGTCATTGGTTTTAAAGCTGAGTACTACTCCATTTTATAAATGTACCACATTTTCTTTATCCATTCTTCAGTTGAGTGGCATTTAGGTTGTTTCTGGCTATTGCAAACAATGCTGCTATGAAAACAGTTGAGCTAATGTTCTTGTGGTGTGAAAGGGAGTCTTTTGGCTATATGCCCAAGAGTGGTATTGCAACATCTTGAGGTAGTTTGATTCCCAATTTTATGAGAAACCACGATGATGGGAAATGTCCTTCTGTGCATATGTTTATCTTGTTGGTTGTTGAATAAAGCACAGTTGGCCAATAGGAGAAAAACTTAGGCATGACTAGTAGTCAAGGAGGATTCTGGGATATGTAGTAAAAAGAAGTCTTGTGATACAGGCAGGAAGTGACATAGTAGAGACTCATATATAAGCAGGGAAAACCAGAAATTCATCCCTTCTCTCTTGCTCATTCTCTTCCTCCTGCTCTCTGTTCTGGAGTCACCATGTGACTGCCAGGAAGACAGAACACATTCTGCCAGTGTCCATCATGAGATAATTCTTATGATTATGGCTGATAATTAAGACTGAGCTAGCAGATGAGAAGTCCTAGTCATTGGCCAACCAGCATTTGTACCTAATATAACTCTCTGTGTGTTACTTGGGACCTTAACATGGTGGTGGGGTGAGGGAGATTCAGGTTGCCTGGCAGAAAGCACCCACGTGGCAGAAGGGTTCCTGTGGCTTCAGCAGAAAGACTTATTACACTGATTACACTTATTAAAGACTTACTACACTGATTTCCAAGTGGTTACACAAGTTTGTATTCCCTCCAGTGTTGGAAGAGTGCTCCCTGTACTCGGCTTCCCCTTCAGTAAAGCTATCACTGCTCTTTTTGATCTTAGCCATTCTTACTGGCCTAAGATGGTATTTCAGAGTCATTTTGATTTCATTTCTTTGATGGTTAAGGATGTTGAGCAAATCCTTGTTGGTTGCTGTGACACATACAGATAGGATTTTCTGAAGGAGGGAGAGGTAAGAGAATCAAAGTTTGAGGAAAACCTGGGCTATCTTTATTATTTTTAAGGGAAAAATTTGTTTTGAATGTTATCAATAACCCCATGGCTAGCTAGAAACTGCAATAGGCTTTCAATGTATATGTCTCACAGACATTTTCACTTACATATCTTATAGCCAAATAGAGATATGTGGAGAAAATCTGGCTTGG
The DNA here is from genome assembly GCF_003668045.3 of Cricetulus griseus. Taxonomy (NCBI): domain Eukaryota; kingdom Metazoa; phylum Chordata; class Mammalia; order Rodentia; family Cricetidae; genus Cricetulus; species Cricetulus griseus. The sequence continues at coordinate 80,069,505 of NC_048601.1, forward strand.
TAACCTCCTCAACTGAAAGAAAATTTGACTTCTGCAACATTGGGTTATATAGCCAAGACAGTAAAAATTGAAGGTGTCCAATGTCACTTGAATGCACTCTGGTATTTTGGCATTATCATATTACTATGTGTTTCTGGTTAAAGCCACTGATTTTTTTCATATACCCCTTTTGATTAAACATATGCTACATTATTTACTAGTCATTTGTAAATATACTAATTTTGGTGTTAATCTTTGATCAGTCAACAACACTGTATCATATCAAGAGACAGTAACTACAAAGTCAGCAATTATCTCTTACCTAATACAATACAGATGATTCTGCTCTCAGTCAACTGAGAAAATGAATAGAAAATTAAAAACTGAATGCTAAATATTTGTTGATATCAGTGATAAAACAATATTCAAATGAAATTCAAAACTCACCTTGGGGGACTTTGAGATGTCTCACCAGATAATGATGCTTGTCCATGAGTTCCATTGGGGACCTATACAGTAGAAGAAGGGAACTGACTCCTACAAGTTGTCCAGTAACTTCCACAATCACACATTGGCATGTCAACACAAAAATAAAGAAACAACAAAATCTCACAAGTAGAGAAATTACTAATAATTTGACAGATGGAAGAAGTCAGATTATTTTAATAATTTGAATGTCCTTGGGGCCAAAATAATACATCAACTCATAAGGTACACTTTAGTATATATATATATATATATATATATATATATATATATATATATATATAATTTTTGCACTGTAGATGAGTGCATTAGAATTTTTAATTAAACCATAGTGTTTATAATGTATGTGTGTGTGTGGATTACTAAACAGAAAAATAATGACTATATTCATTGCTTATTTAACTCATGAAATGTAAATGATAAAGTAGTAAGGCTTATTTTGATTTTGGATTTTTTAGTTACAAAAATGAAGGCACTGCATTTTATAGAGGGATTTTGCTAAAAATTACATAGGTAGTAAATGTTAGATGTGGGAATTAGCATACTAAGTGTTCACTATGGTATTTACCCAAATTCCTTAAGACAATAGCTTCTCAGACATGACCAGATTTGGGCCTTATAACTGTACACTGTGTACAAGTGTTTACATCAGGATGCATTTTTATATACTTGCCTGAGTACACACTGTATTTCATGAATGCTCTTTTGTTAAACACATGTGGAATTTTCCTTAGGCATTCTCTAAGATGCTATGCATTTTCTGTGAGTTAATATTGATCTCAAGTATGAGACTCCTGAAGGGAAATTAATGTTTCAGAGATCAGAACTTAATTCTTACAGGAGTTGAGTTTCTTTGGATAAAGTCATTACTTAAAGTACATATATAGATAGGCTCTGCTGCAATGCTCATGGACACCTGATGCTGGGGATACATTCACGAGATCTCAACTCGACATTATCCAACACACCCAGAGACTGCCAAGGTCACAGTAACAGTCCCACCTCCACCCACCAGACCAGATAGGCCAGGGTATGTTTCTGGTTCGGGTTCTGCTGCCCTGCTCAGGGACACCTGAGTACAGATGACTGCTTACAGGTTCAAAACTTGGCAAGATCCAACACACCCAGAGACTGCCAAGGCCCAGGTAACAGTACTGCCTCCATCTATGAGAAGAGGACAGACATACGAGTATTGGAACTGTTTGCATCAACTGGAATGGAACTTTGGTCCTGTACCCACAAGGAGAGGAAGAGACTCCTGATACACTCACCAGAAGAAAGGATGAGAAGAGGACAATATAAAAGCACATTCAACAACAGAAAAACCAATATCACACCACCAGACACAAGGGACCTTACACAAGGAAGACCTGAACCTCACAATGCACATGAAGCAGAAGAGAATGACCTTAAAAACATCTTCATGAAAATTATAGAGAGTCTCAAAGAGGATATGAGGAAATCCCTTAAAGAAATGGAAGAAATATTTGTTCAACCATGTTCATAGCAGCATTGTTTGTAATAGCCAGAAACTGGAAGCAACCTAGATGCCCCTCAACTGAAGAATGGGTAGAGAAAATGTGGTACATTTATACAACAGAGTACTACTCAGCAGAAAAAAGCAATGGAATCTTGAAATTCGCAGGCAAATGGATGGAACTAGAAGAAACCATCCTGAGTAAGGTAACAAAAAGACAAACATAATATTCACTCACTCATATATGAAATTTAGACATAGAGCAAAGAATTACCAGCCTACATTCCTCTCCGCCAAAGAAAATAGGAAACATGAAGGACTCTAAGAGAAAAATGACCCCCAGAATGGGAAGGGGCAGGGTCTCCTGAGCTAATTGGGAGCATGAGGGTAGGGGAGAGGGAACTGGCCGAATGAGAGGAGGAGAAGAAGAGGTGAGAGGAGGAATTGGAGGAACAGAAATGTTGAGTTGGGGGAAGAATAGAGGCGAGCAGGATGAGAGATGCCATATCAGAGGGAGCCATTATAGGTCCAAAGAGAGATCTGGCGCTAGGGAGATTTCCAGAGATCTACAAGGATGACATGAACTGACAATCTAGGCAATGGTGGAAAGGTTACCCTAAATGTCCTTCCCCTAAAATGAGACTGATGTCTACTTTATATGCCATCCTAGAGCCTTCATCCAGTGGCTAATGGAAGCAGAAGCAGACACCCACAGATATACACTGAACTAAACTCTGGAACCAAGTAGCAGAGAGGGAGGAATAAAGATCAAAGTGATTGGTACAAGGCTGGCGGAACCCACAGAAAGAGATGGCATGAACAAGGGGGAGCACATGGACCCCAGACTGCTGTCTGGGAGATCAGCACGGGGAGTCCAGACCCCTGAACATGGATGTTAACCATGAGGCCTCTTCACTCTATGGGGCCCCTGGTAGTGGATCAGTATTTTTCCCTGGTGTAAAAAGGGACATTGAGAGCCCATCCCATATGAAGGGATGCTCTCTCAGTGTGGACAATGGGGGAGGGCCTAGGCCCAACCCAGGATGATGTGGTGGACTTTGGGGAGCACTGCTCAAGGGTCCTACCTGGGTAGTCGAGGGTGGATGGGGTGGGGGACAAGCGAGGGGCTGGGGGAGGGGAGAGAGAGGGAGAAGGGATTGACATGCAGAATATAATTTATTAAAAATATTTAATAAAAGAGTGTTGGTCAGGTTAATAAAAGGAAGAAATGGAAGAAAAAACAAACAGAAAAAAACAAGATATCAACAAATCTTTCAAAAAAACAGTTCAAGACTTAAAAACTGAAATAGACACAATAAAGAAACCAAAGAGAATGAGGAAATGCTGGAAATAGAAAAGTTGGGTAAACAATCAGGAACTACAGATGTAAGCATAACCAACACAATACAAGAGATGGAAGAGAAAATCTCATGAGTTGAAGACACACTAGGAGAAATAGACTCATCAGCTAAGGAAAATGTTAAGTCCAACAAATCACTAAAACAAAGTACCCAGGATATATGGGATAAGGTGAAAAGACCATGCCTAAGAATAATAGGTATAGAAGAAGGTAAAGAAATCCACCGCAAAGGCACAGAAAACATATTCAGCAATATCATTGAAGAAAACTTTCCCAACCTAAAGGAAGACATGCCAATAAAATTATAAGAAGCCTACAGAACACCAAATAGAGTGAACCACAAAAGAGGTCTCGTCACCACAAAACAATCAAAACCACAAACATATAGAAAAAAGAGAAAATGTTAAGAGCAGCAAAGGAAAAAGGTCAAGTAACATATAAAGGTCAACCTATCAGAAGTACACCTGACTTTCCCATGGAAACTCTGAAATCCAGAAGGTCCTGGATAAATATACTATCTAAATTAAGAGACCACAGATGCCAGCCCAGACTACTATACCCAGCCAAGCTTTCAATCAATATAGATGGAGAAAACAAGATATTCCATGACAAAACCAGATTCAAACAATACATATCCACCAATCCAGCCCTACAGGATGTTCTGGAAGGAAAACTGCAACACAAGGAAGTTAACTACAACCAGAAAAATATAGGCAAGAGATAATCCCACTATACCAACAGCCAAAAGAAAAAGGGATGGAATCCCACACATAATTTCAGAACCACCACCAAATTCAAAAAACAAGAATGAACAATCAATGCTCATTAATATCCTTCAATAATGGTCTTAACTTGCCTACAAAAAGACACAGGTCAGCAGAATGGATAAGAAAACAGAATCCATCCTTCTACTGCATACAAAAACACACCTCAACTTCAAAGACAGATGGTACCTATGAATTAAAGGTTGTGAAAAGATTTTCCAATCAAATGTACCCAAGAAAAAAGCAGCGGTAGCAATTCTAGTATTCAACAAATTGGATTTTAAACTAAAATCAATCAAAAGAGATGAAGGAGGTCACTTCCTAATCATCACAGGAGAAATCCATCAGGAAGAAGTCTCAAATCTGAACATCTATGCCCAAGATACAAAGGTATCCACGTTCGTAAAAGAAACATTTCTAAAACACAAATCACACATAAAACCGTACATACTTATAGTGGGAGATTTCAACACCCCACTCTCACTACTGAACAGTAACACCAGACAGAAACTTAACAAAGAAACAATGGAACTAATAGAAGTTATGGCCCAATTGTGCTTAACAGACATCTATAGAACATTCCATCTACAAACAAAAAAATATACCTTCTTTTCAGTGCCACATGGAAAGTTCTCTAAAATCAACCACATACTTGTCAACATAGCAAATCTCAACAGGTACAACAAAATTATAATCACCCCGTATATCTTATCAGACCACCATGCTTTAAAGTTAGAATTCAACAACAAAATGAATTGCAGAATACCTAAATTCTCAGGGAATTAAGTAACAATCAATTGCACAATTCCTGGTTTGAGGAAAAAATAAAAAAAAGAAATTAAATATTTCCTAGAATTCAAAGAGAATGCATACACAACATACCCAAACTAATGGGACACTTTAAAAGCAGTGCGAATAGGAAAGTTCATAGCACTAAGCACCCACATGAAGAAACAGGAGATTAATCACACTAGAGAATTAACAGCACAACTGAAAGCTCTAGAACAGGAAGAATCCAATACACCCCAGAGGAGCAGACAACATGAAATAATCAAACTGAGGGCTGAAATCAATAAAGCGGAAACTAGGAGAACAATGCAAAACAATCAATATAATAAAGAGTTGGTATTTCAAGAAAATCAACAAGATAGACAACCTTTTATCCAAACTTACCACATGTCAGAGAGTGAGCATGCAAATTAATAAAATCAGGAATGAGAAGGGAACATAGCAACAGACAGAGAGGAAATCCAGAGACTCATCAGGTCATACTTCTACAATCTGTATTCCTCAAAATTCAAAATCTAAAGGAAATGGACAATTTTTTGGATAGATTTCACTTACCAAAATTAAATCAAGAACAGATAAGCAACTTAAATAGACCTATAACCCCTAATAAAACAGAAGCAGTCATCAAATATCTCCCAACCAAACAAAGCCAGGGGCAAGATTGCATCAGTGCATAATTCTTCCAGAAATTCAAGGAACAGCTATGAACAATTCTCCTCAAAGTATTCCACACAATGGAAGCAGAAAGTCTTTGCCCAACTCTTTACATGAGGCTTCAATAACCTTCATACCCAAGCCACACAAAGACAAAACTAAGAAAGAGCTACAGACCAATAGCCCTCATTAGACCTGAACATTACACCAGTAGCACAGACACTGAGATCAATGATTAATAACCTCCTAAAACTGAGAAGCTTCTGTAAGGCAAAGGACACAGTCAGCATGACAAAACAGCAGCCCACAGACTGTGAAAAGATATTCACCAACCCCACATCTGACAGAGGGCTGACTTCCAAAGTATACAAAAAACTAAAGAAGCTTGTCTTCAAAACACCAAATAATCCAATTAAAAAGTGGGGTACAGAATTAAGTAGACAATTTTCAATAGAGGAATATAAAATGTCTGACAGACACATAAGAAAGTGCTCAACATCATTAGCCATCAGGGAAATGCAAATCTAAACAACTCTGAGATACCATCTTACTCTTGTCAGAATGGCTAAAATCAAAAACACCAATGACAGTTTATGCTGGAGAGGATGTAGAGAAAGGGGAACACTCCTCCACTGCTGGTGGGAGTGCCAACTTGTAGAGCCACTTTGGAAATCATTATGGTGACTTCTCAGGAAAATGGGAATAAATCTACCACAAGATCCAGCAATTCCACTCCTAGGCATATACCCAAAAGAAGCACATTCATAATCAAGGACATCTATCTAAGGATGTTCATAGCAGCATTTTTTGTAATAGACAGAACTTGGAAGCAACCTAGATGCCACTCAACTGAAGAACGGATAGAGAAAATGTGGTACATTTACACAATGGATTACTACTCAGCAGTAAAAAGAATGGAATCTTGAAATTTTCTGGAAAATGGATGGAACTAGATCAAACCAATCTGAGTGAGGGAATGCAATCATAAAAAGACAAACATGGCATGTATTCATTCATATATGGATTTTAGACATAGAGTAAAGAATTAGCAGCCTACAATCCACAGTGCCAGAGATGCTAGTAAACAAGGAGAACCTTAAAAGAGACATACATGGTCCCCTGAAGAAGGGGAAAGATCTCCTGAGCAAATTGGGAGCATGGGAGTAGCGGGGAGGGAGCTAGGAGGATGAGAAGGGGAAAAGAAGTGGGGTGAGGAGGACATGAGGGAGGTTGAGTCTGGGGAAGAATATAAGAAATCAAGAAAGGAGATACCATAATATTGGGAGATATTTTAGGTTTACAGAGAAATCAGGCACTAGGGAAATGTCTGGATATCTACAAAGATAACACCAACTAACAATCTTAGCAACTGAGGAGAGGCTACCTTAAATGCCCTCCCCTGATAATGAGACTGATGACTGACTTATATGCCTTCTTATAGCCTTTTTCCAGCAGCTGGTGGAAGTAGAAGCAGACAGCCTCAACTAATCACTGAACTGAATGGAATCCAGTTGCAGAGAAGGATGACTGATGAGCACAGAGGTCCAGACCAGGCTGGTGAAACCCACAGAAACAGCTGATCTGAACATTGGGGAGCTCTTGTCCCCCAGACTGATAGCTGGAATAACAGAATGGGACAGATCCAGATGCCAGGAATGTGGATGTTAATGAGGAGACTTCAGAAATCTATGGGGCCTCTTGTAGTAGATCTGTATTTGTCCCTAGCATAGGAATAGACTCTTTAATTCCTTTCTTTAAGGACCCAAGTTCTTGCTCTACAGGTCTTCCACTTGTTTGGTTAGCATTACCCCATGAAATTGTATGTTGATTGTGCCTATTGTAAAGGATAATATTTTCTGATTTATTTCTTAGCCATTTATTATCTATATTTAGTAGAACTACTGATATTTTGAGTTAATCTTGTATCCTGCCACTTTGCTGAAGGTGTTCATCAGCTGTTGTATTTCCCTGGTAGAGTTTTACAGGTCACTTATGTTAACTATCACATCATCTGCAAATAGTGAAAGTTTGACTTCTTCCTTTCCAATTTTTATCATCTTGATCTCATTTTGTTGTCTTGTTGTTCTGGCTATAACTTCAAGTATAATGTTGAAGACATATTGAGAGAGTGGACAGCCTTCTCTTGTTTCTGATTTTAGAGGAATTGTGTTGAATTTCTCTCCATTTAATTTGATGTTGGATGTAGGCATGCTGTATATTGCTTTTATTATGTTTATCTGTGTTCCTGTTATCCCTGATCTGTCCAAGACTTTTATAATGTAGGAGTGTTGGATTTTGTCAAAGACTTTTTTTCAAGCATCTAGTGATATGATCATGTGATTTTCTTTTTCATTTTGTTTATATGGTGGATTACATTAATGTATTTTCTTATAGTGATCCATCCCTGTGTCCCTGGGATAAAGCCTACTTGATCATGGTGGATGATTTTTCTGATGAGGTTTTGGATTCCATTTGCCAGTATTTTATTGAGTATTGTTGTATCAATATTCATGAGAGATTTTGGTCTATAGTTCTCTTTCCTAGTTGGGTCTTTATGTGGTTGGGCACCAAGGTAATTGTAGCCTCCTAAAAAAAATTTGGCAATGACCTTTCTGCTTCTAATTAGTGGAACAGTTTTAGAAGTACTGGTATTAGCTCTTCTTTGAATTTCTGGTGGAAGTCTGCACTGAAACCATCTGGCTCTGGGCTTTTTTTGGTTGGGAGACTTTTGATGACTGCTTGTATTTCATTAGTGGTTGTAGGTCTGTTTAAGTTGTTTTTTTGTTCTTGATTCAATTTTGGTAAGTGTTATGTGTCTAGAAAATTGTCCATTTTCTTTAAATTTTGTGGAGTACAGATTTTCAAAGTATGACATGATGATACTCTGCATTTCCTTAGTTTCTATTTTGGATTTTGTATTTTGTTAATTTGCATGTTCTCTCTCTGCCTTTTGTTAGTTTGGATAAAGGTTTGTCTATCTCTTTGATTTTTCTCAAAGAAACAATTCTGTGTTTCATTGATTCTTTTTATTGTTTTCTTTTTTCTACTTTATTGATTCTAGTGCTCAATTTGAATATTTCTTGGTGTCTACTCCTCCAGGGTATGTTTGCTGCTTTTTTGTTCTAGAGCTTTCAGTTGTGCTGTCAATTCTCTAGTGTGACTATTTTCCAGTTTCTTCATGTGGGCACTTAATGCTATGAACTCTCCTGTTAGCACTACTTTCAAAGTGTCCCATAAGTTCAGGTATGTTGTGTCTAAATTCTCATTGAAATCTAGGAAGTCTTTAATTTCTTTCTTTGTTTCTTCCTTGACCCAGAAATTGTGCAATTGCACATTGTTCAATTTTCATGAGTTGGTAGTGTTTCTGCAATTTTTGTTGTTGAGTTCTAATTTTAAACCATGGTGATCCCATAGGATACAGTTTGTCATTCCAAATATGTTGTATCTGTTGAGGTTTGCTATGTTGCTGAGTATGTGGTTGATTTTAGAGAAGGTTCCATGTGGTCCTGAGAAGAAGGTATATTCTCTTGTGTTTGGATGGGATGTTCTATAGATGTCTGTTAAACCCAATTGGGTCATAACTTCTGTTAGTTCCCTTGATTCTTTATTAAGTTTCTATCTTTTGGTCCTGTCTATTGGTGAGAGTGGGATGTTGAGGTCTCCCACAGTAAGTGTGTGAGGTTTTATGTTTGATTTGAAGTTTAGTTATGTGGGTGCTTTAGTATTTTGGGGCATAGATGTTCAGAAATGAGACTTCATTATGATGGTCTTTTCCTCTGATGAATATGTAATTACCTAAAGGAATATCTTAAAGTTGTAAGATTTTTGTGAATCTAGGATAAGACCAGAAGCTCATGTGAGGCCAGATGAATAATCTGTTTAAGAGGATTTTGGGCTCTTTTTTTCTTACCTGGCAGTGTAGACTGATGTGACTATATAGCGATCATAAATGAAGATTCATTTGTTTTCATATATCTGCACGTCTTATTTAAGTTTCAAAATGCCAAGATAACTCTTGCTAAGTGAGAGATCCCAAAGTTCATTGATGTGTGCCAGTTTTTGCTGTGTATGTAACCTACCTCAATTTAAGTTCATACTGGGAGATAGAAGAGAATAAAGCGGGGCATTTCTCCCTTGTGTTCTCCTGCCTGCCTGATTATTCTAGGTGATATCTCATTTTGGATTAGGATTTACTGTATTATCTTCATGGTTTTCGGTCCCTGAGTTTCATTCCGAATTACTGTACTAGCTTTTTTGTGATCTCTAGCTTGCAGAAAAAGTATTTTCTTCAGATTCCAGTGTTTCCGCCAAGTTCTCCCTCCCTACCCATCTGTTTCCTTTCTCCCAATTGCCTTCATTGTCCACCACACATGCTCTTACTTCATGAGTAGTAAATTATTTGTCAAGGCTTGTTTTTCAAAACAAGCCAAACTTTGTGAAAAATAAGAGCCATTTTGTACACACTGCATCCTGCAAATGTTTATGGTAGAGTTACAGATAAAGCTACTTTGACATCAGAATATTGTAACTATGTGCTCCTAAACTTCTATAGACTAACTAGGAAATACATAATTTAATACCCAATCAGTATTCTATATGTGACAAAGACTCTGTGTCTGCTCAGTGATTTTCTTCAACAAACTAGAAAGTATTTTTATTTAATAAGGAAATTATTCTTTTTAGGCGTATTACCAACTATACAGATTTCACAAGACCTGCTACCGCTATAGAATTTGATCACTGATCTTCTCTTCGATGAAAATGAAACCTTTTTCCCCTTGTTTGGAGACTGAATAGTATACTAGACATTCAGTGAAGCCTGGAAGGGTTGTAATAACAGGAATGGAGGTAAAAACTGCTTCAATCAGTTTCATGCTTCCCGAAAACACATCCATTGAAAGAATATTCATTTTTGGTTTTCCATATCCAATGTCACATTATTGATTTTTCCAAAACCCTGAACAGTGAGTATAAGTAATAAAGTCACTTGTATGAGACAATACATTCTCAATGACTTGGAAGAATAGATGCAGATGTTTTACTTTCATTGCTATCCTTGGGAGACAGCTCTGATTAGAGAAGCATGGGACCACCATCCAGTTAAAGCAAGTGGCAAAAAGCCACAAGGAGCTATATTGGAAAGCCAAGCTGAAATTATCTTCTCTCTGGGCCTGGTTTGAGGAAGCCTTGCAAAAGATGGCACTTGTGTATCTAAGTAAACACGGTATTACAGCAGAATGTACATGTACATGCAGTGAGAATGGTGACATGAAGACAGTCGCATCTATTTGTATTATATCCATTAAGATGATTCAGGCCTTTTGGGAAAGCTTTACTATATAAAACATATGAGAAACATTTAATACAAATGAGCCAGCCCAGGTCATGCTCCTTGGATGTTCTATTCCACAATGGCAACATGTATACAGCAAGCCAAGAGTGGTTTCCAAATTTCAAGCTTCCTGATATATCTTTCTCTACTGCATCAGTTGTTCTAAAGGTAAAGCAAGCAAACAAACAAAACTTTTATCTTTTAAGTATTTAAAAAATTCTTTATGGTAAAAATAATTTAAATTTTCATTCACTGTTTTTTTGTGTTGCTTTATCTATATTTATGCAAATAGGAGGTCTCATTATGAGTAAGAGTGAAATAGACAGGAATCTTTCTTGCTACTGGTTTCAGTGTAAGCAATAGAATCGAAATACCTTCACTCCATAACAGCCATAATAAATACACAGCAGAGAAGACTTCAAGAAAATGACCAAACCTAAAATGAAATGGCACCAAGGACAAAGTGAGGGAAGGAAGGCAGCAGGGTAGCGTTCTCTATGGCTAAGAGTGACAGATTAGCCCCTCACGTTATATGTCTGATGAACATTCAGGGGATTTCAGCTTGCATAGTCAGCATGGTTGTCACTCTAGATCTCTAGATTCTAGACCTCTCTGAATCCAGTTTGTGAAAAAAGCCTCAATGTTTCTGTGACAGCAGATGAATATAAATAACAAGGAGACAACACCAGAGAACCACTAGACATACCCTAAGAAATGAGAGAGTTTTTCAGACTTTTGTTGGGAAGAAAATATGAATATGTAAATTCAAAATAGTTAATATCTGTGTAGCCAGCTTTTCTCCTTGCTAACCTTTGATGAAAAGTTGGAAGAGAGCTTAAAAGGGAAACACACTGATGAGCTTGTTACAGCTTACAAATAATAGTAGTGAATCCTGGGAGGCTGTGACACTCATTGAGTAGTCAACAAAAGTTTGAGTAATTATTCTATGTGTGTTTATTCTGTTTTTTTCCAGTTTTTACATGCATTATCCCTCTTGTATTTTTGTACTATATATTACATGCATGATAAAAACATTAACTAGTGTTAAGTAATATGTATATAAATGATTACATGCAAAGTTGAAATAATATGTGGCATCTTCATTTTCACTATATTTTTGCCAGTGGCCATTGAATCCAGATAAGGAATGATGTCCTTTTTATGATTTTTGTTCTTTATCTCATGTTTCACTTTTGGGCTTCCCACGTCATTATTGCATGTTCAATGTATAGAATTTTACTTCATATCCAGTGTTCCTCCTACTTCATTTGCCTATATGAATTACACCTAAATTTTGCTTTGGCTCTGTGAACATGGGTACTACTCACTTCCATGATACAATTTGGCCTTTTGTAAAACAATCTGTTACAAATATTATCCAAATTTTGTTTGTGGTTTCCCCTCTGTTATACACCATCCTTTTTCAAAATGTACTCATCCATAGTTTATATATATTCTTAACATTTTTATTCAAACCCATGTCTTATAATTCAAAGAGGTTGTGCCTGAAAACCTTGATCAGTTATTTTTCTTTGAGGAAGTACATTACACTAGCAAATGGTTTAGAAATATTGTTCTTTTAAAACACCATCAGGGTAAGATGTTTGGCCCTCATCTCTTTTCCAGAGTATTTTTGAGTGGGAAAAGAGATGAAAATTTCATGGTTGAGCCTTATTCATTTTTATTCATCAGTTTGACCTTTAAACCCACTTATTCACTGAGTCATGCATCCCAGCGATAGTGTTATAAAGTTTTCTTTATTGCTGGCCAATACATTTTGCAAATCATCTTTTTTGGATCTTTTCAAATAACTGTTTATGAATCACTTCCCACATTTAGAAATTTAGACTTCATTCAGCACTTGTGTTTTCTCCTCTTGAGATCACAAGAGAATGGTGACATTGAAACATACTTAGGAATCAAAGGACATAGAAAAACTACAGTTTAGAGTGAGCACATGTAGAGCTACACCTCTGTTAAGTGCACATTGTGAAGGGAGATTGATGATTTCTTTGTTGCTTAAGATGTTCAGCAAAATCTGTTTACAACTTGCTTACCAGATCTCAGACTATAGAGTAGTAAAACTACGTAAAGCTTTGCAGAGAGAAAATTGTAGGTTTGGTTAGAAGCATCTCTTGTGAAGCTTCCACATGGAGGTCTGGTGTGGTGAAATATCTTGATGCCCTTGGAGATTCACTGATACTCCTAGAATCTAACACTGTCTCAGTAACCAGAAAGCCTCTGTTCATTTGTAGAGTGCTCCAGGCAGAAAATTAAGCTGCAGGATGAAGCTCTTGCTTCAGTGATCCATACTCTTGACATATTCAGCCTTTCAACCTGGAGTATTTCAAACCTCTGTATTTGAATCTCTCCAGGGAAGCCAGTCAAAGAATAAAATGGCCCATGAAATAGCAGACTGTCTTTTGAATCAAACAAACAGCATTCTACAGTGATTTTTTTGTTACCCTTTTCTCATTGCCAGGACACTTCCAAATATAGGAAAGGCTTTTCTTCTCATTTTCAAAGCTTCAGGGAAGATGAACCTGAGTTCCTTCAAATAGCATCAAACTTCATACCATTTTATGAGATTCTGGTATAGCATTGAGCCAAGTGGCACAAAATTCCTAGAATCCCAGGAATCAGACTTTCTATTAAAAGGTCATGGATGAACAAAAAGACATTTTTTTTCACATGCTAAAGCAAGAACAACAAAATAATAGTGAGTTTAGACTGGTTGTCAAAGAAAAGTTATGTTTTTTAGAAATAATTTCAATGTTGGATATTCTTAAAAATTGATTCTATGTATTTATTATTTATTAATTATTTGTGTGTATTTTGTGTGTGTGTGTGTGTGTGTGTGTGTGTGTGTGTGTGTGTGTGTGTGCATGCAAATGCAACTATGTGTATTTGTAGGTCAGAGGATATCTTGCTTGAATCAATTCTTTCCTTTCTCTCTGTCTGTTCCAAAGATTGCACTCAGATATTAGGATTGGTGGTCAGTAATTTTACTGAGATATCTTTCCAGCTCCAAATTTTGTCATTTGTATAATTGTGAAGCTTGCTATATTTTTAAATATACTTAAGTTCTATATGATGAAATAGTATAATAAATATATTGCAGCATTATGGGCTTGCAATATATTTACTTCATGCAATATACTCAGAAGCAGTTTGTATTTTATACACCAAAGCTAAAGGTTAAATCATATAATATGAGTGAATTTACAGATATTTGCTGCTTACAGAACTGGCAAAAAAATTAAGGAATTTATTTTATCTCAATTTTTAAGTAGTCAGTATTAAGATGTTGTTTAATCCAACCTATTCTCCATATTAAAACTTCATAGGCAAAATGAGCTTTAACTAATAAAACTGCTTAGCTGACGTCAGTATGGTGATTCATGCAAATTATGCATCTTACTTAGCAACAAACTTTTTTAATATTTTCAAGTACACAATGTAGAATGAATTCTAGTTGTATTTGGTTTTCCTTCTGGCTTCTTAATCCATCAAAAACAGCATACAAAAATGTTCTTTTCTCCTCTATTACTGATGGTTTTCAGATTTCAGTGGGCATAGACTTTCAAAACAGCTTACACAGAAACACTGATCATAAAAGAAAGTATGTCATCTCTCTGATTCATTAGTTCAACATAGAGAAGAATATATTTTGTTTCACATTTTCCAGGCAGACATGCACCATAAATCAATAAATACAAGATTATTTATATTGAGTTATTAGGGTATAGTAGCCCTCTACTGCTTAAAGGATTGCTTTGAATAAGGGGCTTCCATTTCACTCTAGGAAATGATACCAGCACATTTACAAAATGTTGTGGTTCAGATCTGCTCAAACAGCAAAGGAAGAAATGGTATAGGGTTAAAATTAATCAAACAATGGTATAGAGAAAATCACTCTAAATGTAATATATTGTAAAACATTTTAAATATTGACATAACTCATGGTTTTGAAGTATGTATCTAAGGACAAGAACTGTATATACATATATGAGTATATATATGAATATTGTAATTAACAAACAGTACAAGATTACATGTTTTTATGCTTAATACATTGTTACTTTTTTGATTTTAAATGATCTCAGTTTGCTGTCAATCCTCCTTCCTTACATGCTTCACTGATAGGATTACAAGGTTTGGGCACCATTTGAATATATATATATATATATATATATATATATATATATATATATATATATATTCTATCAAAATGTGCTAAATGCTGTATTGCAGACTTTGAGAACAAATGAATACATATGAAAATGACACACATGAGTTAAAAACATTAAAAACTATTGCACTGTTATGTGATTCCAACCTGTGTCCCGTCGCCACTTCACCCCCCAAATAACACACAGAGACTCTATTAGTTACTATGCTGTTGGCTAATATCTAGGGCTTCTTATTGGCTAGCTCTGTCTTAAGTATTAACCCATAACTACTCATATATGTATTTCTACAAGGTCTTATCTTACTGAGAACACAAGACTCATTTGTACTCTCCTCCCAGGACCACATTGTGACTTTCTACTACATTTCCCAGAGTCCTCTTTATCTCTTAGTCCTGCCTATCTTGCTTCTCTATTGGCCAGTAGTGTTTTACTCATCAACTAATAAGAAAGATATATTTATAGAATGACATCTCCCATCATGTTCTTTTTTCTGTCTAAATAGAAAGAAAGTTTTTAACTTTAACACAGGCAAATTATATATAACATAATATAAATAACACTTATCAAGTATGAACTATAGTTAAAATATTTAGTCCCTTAACAATTAGCAAGATTTAAAGGAAATGTCTCATCATCTATCCTATATTTGTGAGTCTAAAGTAATTTATCTTTTATCATGACTAAGGAAAACTATAACAATGACTATCTGTCTTCAACTTCCATCAAAGACCAGAGAAGAATAATATATAAACTCTAGAACTGACAGAGATATCACACTGCCTAGGAAGTCACCCAAAGTTCCTCTGTAACCTTGAGGCATCCATCTTCAGCCTATAGGCCACAGTGTGTCTGGCAGACTTCTGAGTGAAGCAAGAAATTTTAAACTGCCACCTCTATTGTCAGTTTGTCAGTCATTTTACTCAGTGTCCTGCATAATGTCTGTCTGACTCTTCCATGAAGCAGGGACCATTCAGGACTATCAATCTTGTTTTGAAAGCTCAGCATTTACATTCCTGTGTGTCCTGTATGTCCATTTTATATAGCATATAAAGAGTCCAAGCAAGAACAGTTTCTTGAGGCCAGGCATTGTTGGCACACACCTTTAATCCCAGCACTTGGGAGGCAGAGGCAGGTGGATCTCTGTGACATCCAGGCCAGCCTGGTCTCCAAAGTGAGTGCCAGTATAGGCTCCAAAGCTACATAGAGAAACCCTGTCTCAAAAAACCAAAAAAAAAAAAAAAAGAAGTTTCTTGCACGTATGGCTATTTATGCCATGTCAAAGACAATCTCCATAACAAGATTCTTTGATGCCCACCTTCCTTCCTGACCCAGTTGGTGTTATCAGGAGCAGTTGCGGTTCACTATCATGAAAAACCCTAAGCCATTTTAAATGCTATATTCTGTAGGTCTTTGAAAGGCTTGTAGAGTATCTATCCATCTCAAATATATCCATGTATATCTAGAAAACCTAACTATAAGTTTTTGAATATTATAGGTACCTATCTGTAATTTGTAATTAATTATACATTACATTTTAAAAGAAATTGTATAAACACAATACCTAAACAAGAGGAGAAATATACATATAACAAAACTTATATTAAACTTATATCAATAAATAAAAATCCATTATAAGACAAAGTATTCATTTCTACAATAATCCCACTTTATCTTTAGAAAGAGATTGGTTGTGATCATTAAGCATTAATAACCAATCCCATTTAAATGAAAACAAAAATTTATAAACAATATTTGGGTGTTGTTCATTCCAAACTGCTTCCTGATGGTTGGGGGTACTGTCCATACCATGGAGGTCATGACAAAACACAGAAACCTGGCTAAGTCCTTGTTTTTGTAGTCTGCATTGCTACATCATCTCAGCTACTTTAAATGGTGGATAAACTGGGACACTGTTTGAGGGGTCTTGCTTCATCAAACCATATTAGTCTGGAAGGAATCCATAGATTTACATTTTCTATGGAAACAGAAGCAAAAAACTTTTCACAATTAACGTGTGCTTATATTTAAATCTACAAGTCAAAGCATTTTCAAACTACATAAGTTGGATTACTTTAGCAACACTTATATTTAAATGAATATTATCAGTTGTAGTTCTTTCCTCAGGAATCAAACAATTTAAAGAAAACACTATAGCATATAGTATCCATCCTCTCTGTGTATTTTCCATCATTATGTGGCTTTTTTTTTTTTTAGCATTTTTTTATTAGTTCAAATTAGGAACAAGCTTGTTTAACATGTCAATCCCTTTTCCCTCCCCCTACCCTCACCCTCACCTCTCCTACTCTGCCCTGACCTACCCCTCACCCCATCTACCCTCCACTCCCCAGGCAGGGTAGGTCCTCAACTGGGGGCTCCACAAAGTCCACTACATCATCCTGGGCTGGGCCTAGGCCCATCCCCCTGTGTCCAGGGCAAGAGTGCATCCCTTCACATGGGATGTGCTCTCAAAGTCCCTTCTTACACCAGGGAAAAATACTAATCCACTACCAGGGGCCTCCTAGAGTGCAGACATCCATGTTCAGGGGTTTGGATCAGTAATGTACTGGCCTCCCAGACAACATCTGGGGTCAATGTGCTCCCCCTTGGTCAGGCCAGCTGTTTCTGTGGGTTTCTCCAACCTGGTACTGACCCCTTAGATCTTCATTCCTCCCTTTCTGCAACTAAGTTCCAGAGTTCTGTTCAGTGTGTATCTGTGGATGTCGGCCTCTGCTTCCATCAGCCACTGAATGTGGGCTCTAGGATGGCATAAAAAGCAGACATCAACCTCATTTTAGGGGAATGGTGTTAAGGTTATCCTCTCCACCATTGCCTGGATTGTCAGTTCCTGTCATCCTTGTAGATCTCTGGAAGTCTCCATAGTGCCATATCTCACCTGTAATGGCTCCCTCTAAAATGGTATCTTTCATCCTGCTCTCCTCCATTCTTCCCCCAACTCAAACTTTGTGCTCCTCCATTTCCTCCCCTCCTCTCCTCATCTCCTGCTCTCATTCTGGCAGCTCCCTCTCCCTTACCCGAATGCTCCCAATTAGCTCAGTAGTTCCCACCCCTTCCCATTTCTGGGGTCAATGCATTTATCCCCTAGAGTACTTCTTGTTTCCGAATTTCTTTGGTGAAGAGGATTGTAGGCTGGTAATCCTTTGCTCTATCTCTAAAATTCATATATGAGTGAGTACATCCCATGTTTGTCTTTTTGTGACTGTGTTACCTCACTCAAGATGGTTTCTTCTAGTTCCATCCATTTGACTGTGAATTTCAAGATTCCATTGCTTTTTTTTTTCTGCTGAGTAGTACTCCATTGTATAAATATACCACATTTTCTCTATCCATTCTTCAGTTGAGGGGCATCTAGGTTGCTTCTAGGTTCTGGCTATAACAAACAATGCTGCTATGAACATGGTTGAACATATGTCCTTGTTGTATGAACGTGCATTATTTGGATATATACCCAAGAGAGGAAATGCTGGATCTTGAGGTAGACTGATTCCCATTTTTCTGAGCAACCACCATACTGATTTACAGAGTGGTCTTACAAGTTCGCACTCCCACCAGCAATGGAGGTGTGTTCCTTTTTCTCCACATCCTCTCCAGCATAGATTGTCATTGGTATTTCTGATTTTAGCCATTCTGACAGGTGTGAGGTTGTTTTGAGTTGCATTTCTCTGATGACCAAGGATTTTGAGCACTTTCTTAAGTGTCTTTCAGCCATTTCAGATTTCTCTGTTGAGAATTCTCTATTTAGTTCTTCAGTCCACTTTTAAATTTCATTGTTTGGTGTTTTGGTGGCTAGCTTCTTGAGTACATTGTATATATTGGAAATCAGCGATCTGTCAGATGTGAAGATCTTTTCCCATTCTGTGTTTTTTCTTACAGACTGTGTCCTTTGCATTACAGAAGCTTCTCAATTTCTGAAGGTCCCATTTATTAACTGAAGACCTGAATGTCTGTGCTATTGGTGTAATGTTCAGGAAGCTGTTTCCTGTTCCTATGCGTTCAAGGGTATCTCCCACTTCCTCTTCTAGAAGATTCAGTATGGCTGGATTTATGTTGAGATCTTTGATCCATTTGACTTAAGTTTTGTGCATGGTGACAGATATGGATCTATCTGCAATCTTCTGCATGTCTGAATCCAGTTGTGCCAGCACCATTTGTTGAAGATGCTATCTTTCTTCCATTGTATAGATTTAGCAATTTGTCAAAAATAAGGTGTTCATAGGGGTGGGCGTCAATATCAGGGTTTTCAGTCTATCTGTCAATTTTTGTGCCAATACCAAACTGTTTTCAAAACTATGGCTCTATAATAGAGCTTGAAGTCAGGCATGGTGCTGCCATCAGAAGATCCTTTATTGCAGAGTTTTTTCTTTTTTTTTTTTTGCTATCCTGGGTCTTTTGTTTTTTCCATATAAAGTTGAGTATTGTTCTTTCAATGTCTGTGAAGAACTGTGTTGGGATTTTGATGGGGATTGCATTGATTACTTTTGGCAAGACTGCCATTTTTACTATGTTGATCCTACCTATCAAATTGCTTGGGATATCTTTCCATTTTCTGGTATCTTCTTTAATTTCTTTCTTTAAAGACTCAAAGTTCTTACTGTACAGGTCTTTCACTTTTTTGGTTAGCATTTTCCCAAGATATTTTATGTTGCTTGTGGATATTGTGAAGGGTGTTGTTTCTGTGATTTCTTTCTCATTGCACTTATCATTTGTATAATGTAGGGCTACTGATTTTTTTGAGTTAATTTTGTATCCTGCTAGTTGCTGAAGGTGTTTATCAGCTGTAGGAGTTCCCTGGTATAGTTTTTCGGGTCACTTATGTAGACTATCATATCATCTACAAACAGTGCAAATTTGACTTCTTTCTTTCCTATTTGTATTCCCTTGATCTCCTTTTGTTGTCTTATTGCTATAGCTAGAACTTCAAGTAAAATATTGAAGAGATATGGAGAGCGTGCATGGGAGTGTTCCTGATTTTAGAGGAATCGTATTGAGTTTCCCTCCATTTATTTTGATGTTGGCTGTTGGCTTGGTGTATATTGCTTTTTATCATGTTTAAATATGTTCCTGTTATTCCTATTCTCTCCAAGGTCCTTATCATGAAGGGGTGTTGGATTTTGTTAAAGGCTTTTTCAGCATCGTGTGAGATGATCATGTGTTTTTTCTTTTTCAGTTTGCTTATATGGTGGATTACATTGATTCTCTGGATTTCCTCAGTGTTCATTGTCATATCCCCCTTTTCATTTCTGATTTTGTTAATTAGCATGCTCTTTCTCTGCCTTATTGTTAGTTTGGATAGAGGTTTGTCTATCTTGTTGATCTTCTCAAAGAACCAACTCTTTGTTTCATTGATTCTTTAAAATGTTTTCCTCATTTCTACTTTATGGATTTCAGCCCTCTTTTTGATTATTTCCTTGTGTCTACTCCTCCATGGTGAGTTTGCTTCTTTTTGTCTAAAGCTTTCAATTGTTCTGTCAATTCTCTCATGTGACTCTTCTCCAGTTTCTTCATATGAGCTATGAACTTTCCTCTTAGCACTGCTTTCAAAGTGTCCCATAAGTTTATGTATGATGTGTCTACATTCTCATTAAATTCTAGAAAGTCTTTATTTTTTTTTATTTCTTCTTCAACCCAGGAATGGTGTAATTGGCTGTTATTCAATTTCCATGACTTTGTAGGGTTTCTGCAATTTGTATTTCTTTTGAATTCTAGATTTAAAGCATGGTTATCTGATAAGATATAATGGGTTATTTCAATTTTTTGTTATCTGTGGAGGTTTGCTTTGCTGCTAACTATGTGGTTAATTTTTGAGAAGGTGCCATGTGCCGCTGGGAAGAAGGCATATTCTTTTGTGTTTGGATGGAATGTTCTGTAGATATCTGTTAAACCAAGTTGGGTCATAACTTTTATTAGATCCTTTGTTTCTTTGTTAAGTTTCTGTCTGCTGTTTCTGTGTAGTGGTGAAAGCTTTGTGTTGAAGTCTCCTACTATAAGTGTGTGTGGTTTTATGTGTGGTTTGAGCTTTAGTAATGTTTCTTTTACAAATGTGGGTGCTTCATATTTGGGGCATAGATGTTCAGGATTGAGACTTCATCTTGAAGGACTTTTCCTGTGATGAGTATGAAATGCCATTCTTCATCTCTTTTGATTTATTTTAGTTTGAAGTCTAATTTGTTAGATATTAGGATTGCTACACCAGCTTGTTTCTTGGGCCCATTTGATTGGAAAATCTTTTCCCAACCCTTTACTTTGAGGTAAAGCCTGTGTTTGAAGTTGAGGTGTGTTTATTGTATACAGCAGAAGGATGGATTCTGTCTTCGTATACATTCTATTAGCCTGTATCTTTTTATGGGCAGGTGTAGTCCATTGACATTGAGGGATATTAATGTCCATTGATTGTTTGTTCTTCTTTGTTTTGGATTTATTGTTGGTGGTGTCATTGTGTGTTAATTTTGCCCTCCTGTTTCTTTTCGTGTTTGGTAGAGTTGGTTTATCTCTTGACTATATTTTTGTGAGTGTAGTTATCTTTTTTGAGTTGGGGTTTTCCTTCTAGAACTTTCTGTAGTGCTGGTTTTGTGGATATATATTGTTAAAGTCTGGTTTTGTCATGGAATATCTTGCTTTCTCCATCTATAGTGATTGAAAGTTTTGCTGGGTACAGTAGTTGGGTTGGCATCCATGCTCCCTTTGTGTTTGTAGGATATCTATCCAGGACCTTCTAGCTTTCAAAGTTTCCACTGAGAAGTCAGGTGTGTGATTCTGATAGGTCTGCCTTTATATGTTACTTGGCCTTTTTCCTTTGCTGCTCTTAATATTTCCCCTTAATTCTGAAGGTTTGGTGTTTTGATTATTATGTGTCCAGGTGACTTCTTTTTATGGTCCAGTCTATTTGGTGTTCTGTAAGTTTCTTGTACTTTCATAGGCATATCCTTCTGTAGTTTGGGGAAGTTTTTTCTATGATTTTGTTGAATATGTTTTCTGTACTTTTGAGCTGTATTTCTTCACCTTCTTCTATACCTATTCTTCTTAGGTTCAGCCTTTTCATGGTATCCCATATTTCCTGTATATTTTGTGTTAAGGATTTGTTGGACTTGAGATTTTCTTTGGTCGATGAATGTACATCCTCTAGAGAGTCTTCAACAACTGAGATTCTCTCTTCCATCTCTTGTCTTCTGTTGTTTATACTGACATCTTTAGTTCCTGATAATTTATCCAGCTTCTCTATTTCGAGCTTCACTTCATTCTGTGTTTTCTGTATTGTTTCTGTTTCAGCTTTCATGCCTTGAACTGTTTCGAGTGCTTCCTTCACTTGTTTGGTTGTTTTTTCTTGGCTTTCTATAGATTCTTTGAGAGATTTGTATACTTCTTGAATTCTTTGGTTTCTCTTTTCCTCCATCTCATGTAACTTTGTGATAGTGTTTTCTTCTATTTCTTTAAGGGATTTCCTTGTTTCCTCTTTAAAGGACTCTATCATCTTCCAAAGATAATTTTTGAGGTTCATCTCTTCCTCATGCTCTGTGTTGGGCTTTTCAGATCTTGCTGGTGTGGAGTCTATAGATTTTGGTGGTGTCATATTGGTTTTTCTGTTGTTAAGTGTGTTCTTTCTCTGTCTTCTTCCCATCCCTTCTTCCAGTGAGTTCAGGTGGCTCAGCTTCTGGTGGCAGATGGTAGTGGGTAGAAAAGGGTGGGGTATGTCCAGACTCAGAGTAGACCTTTCTGAGCTCATGAACCCACTGAAGTTAGGGCACCACCACAGGACAGAGGGCAGGGTGTAGATGGTGTGAGGTATATCTGGACTCATGGTGGGCCTTCCGGTCTGGGCTTGTCCACGCTTGTCTGGGTGGAGCCAGGCAGAAGCAAGCAGGAGGAGGCTGGTGGGTGTGCAGAGCAGTGCCAAGACTCACCTGAGTTTGTGTGGCTTTTATATTACTATATTTTTTCTTTTTTTTTTTCATTTTTGAGACAAGGTTTTTCTGTGAACTTTTGTCTGTCCTGGAATTTACTTTGTATACCAGGCTTGCCTTGAAAATGATAGATATTTGAATGCCTCTGTCTCCTGAGTGCTGGGATTAAAGGAGTGTGCCACCATATCCAGCTACTCCTTATATTTTTCTTTTTCTTTTCTTTCTCATATATACATATATATATATGTATATATATACATATATATGTGTGTGTGTGTAAATTACTCCATATAATATAATAAAATAAAATACTCCATATGTATATATATATGTGTGTATATTTTTATTATTTTAGCCATATGAGTCTTATCTGCTGGCTAACAGTTGCAGTTCTCTTTACTTATGCAAATCATGACTGCTTTTAAAAGGAGTGGTGGCTTTTTTCTCAACATCTGGAAAACAGAGGTCATCCAAGAAAATGTTGCTATCAAGAAGCTGTGCTTGCTTCTGTTACTTTGCTTCTCAAATCTCTTTTTAAATTTTTGTGAGGTTGTAACTGGAAATTCTTATGTCCACATTGCAGGCTCCATAATGACATGGGATTCCCACCTAGGTGCTGTTGCAGCATCAGCCCCCAAATAACACACAGAGACTCTGTTATTTGCAATGCTGTTGGCCAATGTCTAGGGCTTCTTACTGGCTAGCTCTGTCTTAATTATTAACCCACGACTGCTAATATATGTATATTTTTATCTTTTCACTCTGTTGGCTATATTCTTTTTTATTTTAAATTAGAAACAAGCTTCTTTTACATGTGAATGCCTCTACCTCCCCTCCTCCCCTAGCCCCATGGACCCCCTTATCCTATCATCTTAATGCTCCCCATGGAGGGTGAGACCTTCAATGGGTCGAGTATGCATATCTAAGTCCCAAATCCAAAGGCATCCCACATTCATTAAAGAAAATTAACTAAAACTCAAATCACACAAAAAAACCCTCACACACTTATAGTAGGAGACATCAACACCGCTCTATTGCCACTAGACAGGACCATAAGACAGTAACTTAACAAAGAAAAATGAATTAACAGAAGTTTTGACTCAATTGGGTTTAATAGACATCTATAGAAGATTGCATCCAAACACACAAAAAAATATACCTTTTTTTCTCCACACCACAAGGAACCTTCTCTAAAATCAACCACATAATTGAGCATATGAAAAAAAAACCTCAGTAGCTACAAAAATATTATAATGTCCTCCTATCTTATCAGCCTACTATGTTTAAAGTTAGAATTCAGCAACAACATAAATTGCAGAAGCCCTACAAATGCATGGAAATTGAACAATGCAAAAGTGCACCATTGCAGGGTCTAGGAAAATATAAAAAAAGAAATTAAAGCCTTCCTAGAATTAAGTGAAAATGAAGACACAATGTACCCAAATTTATGGGACACTTTGAAAGCAGTGCTAATTGGAAAATTTATAGCACTAACTGCCCACATGAAAAAACCCTGAGAATGGTCACATTTGAGAATTAACGGCACAACTGAAAGCTGTAGAACAAAAAGAAGCCAACTCACCATGGTGGAGCAGACACCAGGAAATAACCAAATTGAAGGCTGAAATCAATAAAGTAGAAACTAGGAAATCTATACAAAGAATCAATGTAATGAATAGTTGGTTCTTCAAGAAAATTAACAAGATAGAAAACCTTTATTTTAACTATCCAAAATGCAAAGAGAAAACATGCAAATTAACAAAATCAGAAATGAAAAGAGGACAAACAAAAGACACTGAGGAAATCCAGAGAATCATCAGGTCAATCTTTGAAAATCTGGACTCCACAAAATTTGAAAATTTAAAGGAAATGGACAATACTCTGCACAAATCTCACTTACCAAAATTAAACCAAGAACAGATAATCAATCTAAATAGACCTATAACCCCAAATGAAATACAAGCAGTCCTCAAAACTCTCCCAACCAAAAAAAAAAAAAAAAAGAAAAAAAAAAAAAAAAAAAAAAAAGCAAAGCACAGGGCCAGATGGCCTCATTGCAGAATTCTACCAGAGATTCAAAGACCAGCTAATACCAATTATTTTCAAAGTATTCCGCACGATAGTAGCAGAAGGGTATTGCCAAACTCTTTTTATTGGGCTACAATTAATTTGGTACTAGTGCCACACAATGACACACTTAGAACGAGAAGTACAGACCAATATCCCTCATGAACATTGATGCAACTATACTCAATAAAATACTATCGAATATAATCCAAGAACACCGCAGAAAAATCATCCATCATGATCAAGTCCAGAAATGCAGGTATGGTTCAACATACAAAAACATCTATCAATGTAATCTACCATATAAACAAACTAAAAAGGAAAAATCACATGATCATTTCATTAGATGCTGAAAAAACCTTTGACAAAATCCAACACCACTGCATTATAAAGGTCTTAGAGAGATGAGGGATAACAGGGACATACTTAAACAAAATAAAAGAAATATACAAAAAACCAACAGCCAATATCAAACTAAATGCAGAGAAACTCAATGTGATTACTCTAATCAGCAAGAAGACAAAGCAGTCCACTCTCTCCATGTCTCTTCAATATTCTAATTGAAATTCTAGCTAGAGAAGAAAGACTGAAACTGGAAATAAAGGGGATACAAATTTGAAAAGAGGAAGCAAAGTTTCACTCTTTGAAGATGATATGATAGTTTACATAAGTGGTCTGAAAAATTACCAGGGAACTCTACAGCTGATAAACACCTTCAGCTAAGTGTCGGGATGCACGATTAACAACAACAACAACAAAAACTCAGTAGCACTACTATATACAGACCATAACTGGTTGAGAAAAAAATCAGAGAAACATGACCCTTTACAAATGCCAAAAACAACAAACATGCCTTGGGTAACAATAACCAAACAAGTAAAAACCCTCTATAACAAGAACTTTGAGTCTATAAAGGACAAAATTACCAGAAAAAAGAAAGATCTCCCATGCTCTTGGATAGGTAAGATCAACATACTCAAAATGGCAATCTTGCCAAAATTAGATGGATAGATCAATGGAATGGAAATGAAAATGCTATATGGACCCAAGCACGTAGGAAAGAATGATTTTTGACAAAGAAACTAAAATTATACAATGGAAAAAAGAAAGCATCTTCAACAAATGGTGCTGTCATAACTGGATTGTGACTGCAGATTCATCCATGTCTATCCCAATGCATAAAACTTAAGTCCAAATGCATCAAAGACATCAATATAAATCCAACCACACTGAACCACTTGCAAGAGAAAATGGGAGATACCCTGGAAAGAATTGGTTGGTACAGTAGACCACTTTAAGAACATAATACCATTATTACAGACAGTGAGAAAGACAATTAATAAATGTCACCTCCTGAAACTGAAAAGCTTCTGTAATGCAAAGGACACAGTCAACAAGATAAAATGGCATCCTACAGAATGTGAAAAGATATTCACTAACACTACATCTGACAGAGGGTTTCTTTACAAAATATATGAAGAACTCAAGAAGCTATCCTCCAAAGCACCAAACAACCCATTTAAAAGTGGTGTACAGTACTGAATATTAAATTCTCAATAGAGGATGGCTGAAAGACACTTAAGAAAGTACTCTATATCCTTATCCATCAGAGAAATTCAAATCGAAACCACTCTGAAATACCATCTTGCTCCTGTCAGAATGGCTTAAATAAAAAACACCTATGAGATTATTTTGGAGACAATTGTGGAGAAAGGGAAACAGTCCTCCACTGCTGGTGGGCATGCAAACTCATACAGCCACTTTGGAAATATAGATGGTGGTTCCTCAGAAAAATGGGAATCAGTCTTCCACAGGGTCCAGCAATTTCACTCTTAGGCATATACCAAAAAGATGCACATTCATGCAACAAGGATATCTACTCAACTATGTTTATAGCAGCATTATTTGTAACAGCCAGAACTTGGAAGCAACCTATATGCCCCTTAACTGAAGAATGGATGGAAAAAATGTGGTACATTTACACAATGGAGTACTACTCAGTGGGAAAAATAAACAATGGAATCTTGAAATTCACAGGCAAATGGATGGAACTAGAAGAAACCATCCTGAGTGAGGTAACCTAATCACAAAAAGACAAAAATGGTATTTACCCACTCATGTCTGGATTTTGGCATAGAGCAAATGATTACCAGCCTACAATCTATACCACCACAGATTCTAAGAAACAAGGATGATCCTAAGGGAGGCAAACATTGTCTCCCAGAGAATGGGGAAAGGACCAAGTTTTCCGGAGCTAATTGGAATCATGAGGGGAGGTGGAAGGGAGGTAGAAGACAGAGGATGGGGGAGGAGAACATGACTGATTAGGAAGATTGAGTGGGGGGGGAAGCATAGAGGAGAACAAGAAAAGAGCTATCTTAATACAGGGAGCAATTATAGGTTTAAAGAGACATCTGGCACTAGGGAAATATCCAGAGATTCACAAGGATGACACTAACTAAGAATCTAAGCAATAGGTAATGAGATTGATGACTACTTTATATGCCATCAGCCAGTAACTGTTGGAAGCAGAATGAGACAACCATAGCTAAACACTGAGCTGAACTCCTGGAATCCAGTTGCAGTGTGGGAAGAGTGATGAGCAAATGGGTCAAGACCAGGCTGGAGAAACCCACAGAATCAGCTGACCTGAACAAGGGTGAGGTCATGGACCCCAGAATGATAGCTGGGAAACCAGTGTAGGACTGATTGAGGACCCCTGAGCAAGAAATTCAATTATGATTCTGGGACATTCTATGGGGCCTCTGGTAGTGGATCAGTATTTATGCCTAGTATATGAATGGACTTTGGGAGCCCATTCCGTATAGAGGAATACTCTCTCACCCTACACACACAGGGATGTCCTAGGCCCTCCTAAAGATGATGATATACTTTTAAGATCCCACATGGAAGTCCTCACCCTACCTGGGGAGTAGAAAGGGGATGGAATAGGGGATTAGTGGGGAATAGGGGAGGAGGGAAGGGAGAGGGAACTGGGATTGACATGTAAAACAAGCTTTTTTCTAATTTACAGAAAAAAATAACAGAAGTGACTGAGGATAGGAATAAAGACAAGCATGAGAAATACCATGTATTCCCCAACATCGGATTCTTTGAGCCCCAAAACTTTAGGTATCAGTAAATATCTTGGAGTAAATTCAGACATAGGAAAGCAAAAGACAATTGCCACTCTAGGGAGTAGGTGATAGATCCTGGATAGCCAGGCATAAGCAATCTGATGGGAAAATGGGGAAATGAAAGTAAGAACTCTAATTTGGTAAGTGGAAGGAGATGAATAAGAAGGGAGGAGAATAAATTTACAGTACATATGTCTGAGTATTAGTCACATGGACTAACTCTCTTAACTATCTTCCTAAAAAAACTATACTACATATGAATTTTTCACACCTAGGCAGACAATGATCACTCCAAGAATAAATGCCATCTAATAAACATCCCAGCAAAAGAAATGAGGAGCTATCTCTTCTGAGTTGCTGGCTAGCCTGTTCAAAAGACTCCCCAAATATTATAGATGATTTCTGTTGCCCCTGTTTGGACCTCATATGTGGAAGGTAAGTACCTACTGCAGAAGATAACAAATATCTCAGACATAGGACACTAAGGTACCTGGTCTGGACCTGAGTTGAAAGGCTTGTCCCAGATGGCTAGTTTTCATTACCTCAGAGATGGCTATGAAATTCACCAAGGGAAGAAGCAACCACCAGTCCTATCAAGCTCTAAATATTAGGAACTACAGCAATGACCAGAATGGTACTATTGCCCTAAGATTGTAGTTGTATTAAGCATAACTTGGCAGTAATCAGTAGCTCTCTAATTGGATTTAGATCCCTGCAACAGGAGGGACATCATGTCTGATAATGGAAACCAAGCTACCTACCTTGGGTAGTGTGCTATGGAATATTCCTTGACACTGTGTGAATATATGTTACCAAGACTGGTTTAATATACAATCTGACTGGCTAATAACCGAATACCACAAAGGTAGGGCAAAAGCAATATGCAAAATGATGGGATAAGGAAGGCTGGAGTTATGTATCACCAGGCAGATTCAGAGGGAGCAGGAGATCAATATGCCATGCTAGTAAAGGGACCACCATGTGGCAGAGCATAAATAAGGATATGGATTAACTTAAAATGAAAGGGCTAGTTTGTAATAAGCCTGAGCTATTAGCCCAGCATTCGTAATTGATGAAAACCTCAGAGTGGTTTTGGGAATCAGGCAGCTGGGATAGGAAACCTGCAATAGTGAAGTCATGGATCTTTTAAAAACCTTTACAACCACCAATTTATTAACTAACTTAGTGACTAACTACATTACAAATATTTGTCCATATATCCACAGATAACTGTATTTCTCACCAGTAATGAAGGAAACTGCTCTCTGCAGTGACCATTAGAGAAAACAACATCCAATCCAAATGCAGAATTGTGGAGCCCAGTTCCAATGGAAACATCTACAAAGCAAGTGCCTCTAAAGTGGCCAAGAGATAATTTCAGGAGCTAGGTTGGGAAGACTACAGGATCCAGAAGATCAGGGAGTTTGCTGTAGGACTCCTAGGAATTTCAGAAGGTACAACCATAAACATTACTGTCTATATGTGCTGAACAGTAGCATCAAAAGACATACTAAAGTTTATGACTAAAATCTCAGGAGGTTTCAACCTTATGCAAAGAAATAATGAATGCTTAGAGTGGGAGAATTAGTCTTCCCAAAGGGAGAAGAAGCACAACAATTGGTTATCCAGTACCAACTAGCCAGCCCTAATTACGTACATACATATAACTTATAAAGCCTGAGCATGTTGTGTTTATATATAGTTAATAAAAGATTTGTACATAATATATGTATATGATCATAACAAAATCAAGGGAAAAGGAGGTCATTAGTTTGAAAGAAAGATTGGTAGGTTGTATAGGAGGGTTTGGAAGGAGGAACACTAAGAGGATCCTGGTTTATAACTCAAAAACTAAAATACATTTTAAAAGATATAAAACAGTATCTTCTGAATGAATATGCTTTAAAGGCAGAGCAGGAAGACTGAATAAATATCTAATCTTATTAGAGTCAGATAATTGGCTGAAGAATTAGAATA
The DNA here is from genome assembly GCF_003668045.3 of Cricetulus griseus. Lineage (NCBI taxonomy): Eukaryota > Metazoa > Chordata > Mammalia > Rodentia > Cricetidae > Cricetulus > Cricetulus griseus. Next base: position 80,099,636 of record NC_048601.1, read on the forward strand.
AAATAATATGACATTCCATGCTACTAGTCCCTGAAGGAGCATGATTGTTTAACTGAACAAAGGATTTTATGTTACTGAAGTTAAAGAATGCCATGTATGTTCCTCAGAGACTTGCCATGGCAGATGCGATGTTTTGTTAATGTTAGCAGGCCAATTTAATTATAATGGTAGTAGCATGAGATTGTCCTGTAAACAAAAATTATTGCTAAGGGCAATGGACTTTAGATAACAAGTGTTTGCTTTTAAGAATAAATTTATAGTCATTAAAAAATGGAAATTGGGAAGATCTTTGGTTGTAGCTATATTATAAAAGGGAAAGCAATGAAGACTTCATTTCTAGATTTTTTTGCTATCACCAATGCCAAAAATGGCATCCATTTGATCAGTAAAGCCAAGATAAATATTCTAGGAAACAGCACCTCATGGAAATATATATGGAAAAGAGGTTACAGATAAACTAGGAGAGGCATCCCCAGAACTTCTCATGAAGATATTGAGCCAATAAATACTCTGAGACACAGGAAAATCTACAGCATTCTACAAAGAGAGAAAGATTTAATGGAGGAATGAACAGTGAGTACAGAAAGTAAAACAGCAGAGAGGTTGGTACAAGAAGCAAGTGGCGGTAGGTAATCTAGAACACTAATTTTGAATTAGATGTTACCCTGGGTCAGATCTTCAAGTCTGGATGCTAGAGTTCACTAATGGCACAAGGAAGATACCTGGTAGTGTCACGGGGAATTGAACTTTCAGGATCTCAGAACTTCTGCTCGACCCTGGAGTATTAACAATAGAAGTCACATTTGAAGAAATCTATCTTCTAAAAGCAGAAGAACAGATGGAAAAGAGTACAAGACAAGGGCTTCATCCAAGGGACTTCCATATTTACAAAAACAAAACCAAAACAAATAAATAAACAAAAACAAACCAGAAGCACAAAATATAAAATAAAATAAATAATCGAACCTGTTGCTTGGCAATAAAGGACAAACATATTTTAGCTAACATTTATCACAGAAATCTGCATGTCAGAAGAAATATTTAATGACTCCAATTTCCCTCAAAGAGAGATTGAAGGTTGAAAGAAATCCATCACTCCTGCTATTTTTAAACATTCAATTTATTTAGTCAAAAAGAAGTATTCATTTTATATTAGACTATTCCATGAACTCTGAGCATATAGTGAAGCTCAGAAAGTACATAAAATGCATAAGACTCATTTATTTTTAAGACATCAATAGTAATAAATAGTTTTATTTCTGAAGCCCCCAGCTTAGCTATTTTGTATTTGTGCATTGTGTGTGTGGTCCATGTGCATAGGGTTTGCTGCCTTTGTGCTTCCTTCTCTGTATCTTCTCTCTCTCTCTCTCTCTCTCTCTCTCTCTCTCTCTCTCTCTCTCTCTCTGTGTGTGTGTGTGTGTGTGTGTGTGTGTGAGTGCGGTGAGTGTGGTATATGTATGTGTATATATCTCATGAGAGTGTACAGAGAGTGTACATATATGATACTAGACCACATGTATGTATGTACATGTGCTGGAAAACAATAGGTGTCTTCCTCAATCTGTGACCACATAGATGTTTGATGCAGGTCTTTCAGTGAACCTGGATCTCACCAATTTGATGAAATTGGCTGGCTAGTAAGCTCTAGAGATCCATCTTCAAATCCCCAGCACTAAGATTATAGGGATGGATCACCAGACACAGTTTCTTATCTGGGGGCTGGGAATTCAAACTCGTGTCCTTGTGCTCGACTAGCTTGCGCTTTACTTCATCTCCATCTCTCCTGTCATTGATTTTTAAATTTATTTATTTTATTTTATAATTTTACATATCAATCCCAGTTCTCCCTCCTTTTACTCATCTGGCTCCCCCCACCTTCTCCTTATCCCAATCCACCTCATCAGCTCCTCAAAGATGGTATGGCCTCCCTTGGGGAGTCAAAGAAATCTGTTCCATCACCATGAGTCCTGACCAAGGCCGTCCCCAGTGTGTCTAGGCTGAAAGAAGTGTTTTTCCATAGGAAATGGGCTCCAAAAAAACAGTTCATGTACTAGAGACAGATTCTTGACCTACTGCCAGTTGCCTCATAATTTACCAATCCACCCACTGTCACCTGCAACGGGGGGGTGGGGAGGGTTTCTAGTTCTGTTCAATGCAGGTTCCACAGCTCTCAATCCAGAGTTGGTCAGTTGTTTCTGTGGGTTTCCCCATTATGGTCTTGACCCATTTGCTGATATTGTCATTCCTCACTCTTGTTGAGTGGACTCTGGGAGATGGATTAATGATTCATAAGTAGGTTAACCTATAATATACACAGCTATGGAGTATTAAACATGAAGAAATAGGAGTGAGAGTTTGCTGCAGACTGGATCTAAAATTTACCGACAGGCTCTTGTATTGAAACCTTAGTCTCCTGCAAGCAGTACTCCAGGGACAGGAGTGCATCTTCAGGAGGTAGCTGCTGACTGGGAGGGGGCTGTTGAGAACTCTCTCTGCTTTATCTGCCATGGGCTCCTTGCAATGCTTTATTTGCTGTGTTCTGGGTAAAAGTGACAATCAGATGAAAGTACAGAAGCCTTGAGTTAAAATAAATCCTCTCAAATTTTGAGTAGTTAATTTCAAGTATTTTGTCAGATCGATAAAATCTTAAATGCACACAATACCTCACCAACTAAGTAAATTCTAGAAGAAAATATAATTTTAATGTTGTTTTAGATTTTTATGCAATCCTATTTATTGTGGACACTTTAGCTTTGCTGCCATTGATATAAAATAAGTTGAGCATCTGAAAACACTTTCTTGGTGTTTTATGTTTTTGTGCCCATTGACCCCATGCCACAGCTAGAATAGGAAGTGTGTCCTCTACTCCAGAAACGTGACTAAAGATGGATATAGGTGTATATAAGATAGCTAAATCACTTACTAATAATAAAATAATAAGGAAATTTATTTTAAAACACTTCTACATATATTTTTTTCATTTATTGAAGCAAAATCAAATTTGCATATTGAGATGAAAGTGCTTATTGATTTCAACATATAGTACTGATCCTTGTATGACAATTTTACACTACAAGGTGTAAAGAATCATCAATGTTTTTTAGAGTTGATTTACATTACATTTTTATTCTACTCAATGGCAAGAATATTGCCTTACATGAATATACAGTAAAAAATAGCAGAAGTATATGTAAAAGAATTTCATAAGTTGTTAGCAATTTCACCCTAATTCTAAGTGAAAATTAACTTAGTGATTTTATATGAAATTCAAATTAGTAACACAGATGTGAATTTATACAGTCTGACATTCTAACAGACTATAATGACTAAAAAGTTATTTGTACTCACATGCTAAGGAATGATTGTAGGAAAATATTCTGAAGTCTTTGTTTTCTATAACTATACCACTGTTTATTAATGAGCAGAAAACCTTTTAAGTAAAGCCTAATGTAGTATGATTCACAACATACAATATCTTACATCTGAGCCCAACAAACAGCATTTATTGATATTGTGTGCCCTGAGAACAATTGCAATGCAAACTGCACATGGTATGTACTTAGAACCAAATACTGTAATAAAATCCCATCATATAATATCTGTCTCTCCTAACCCCCAAACCTCAGACTCAATAAACATTTGCTACTAAACATTTTCTTATTACTTTATGGTTAGAAATCTTTTCTTGTTTCCAAATATCGGTTGACTCCCAAATTCAGTTACTCATATGGGGTGGTGATTCACTGCTTAAGAAGCTGGGTCTCAAGAAATTTCTCCTATCCAAGTACTAACCAGGCCCAAGAATACTTAGCTTCCAAGATCAGAGGAGATTGAGCACATTCAGGGTGGTATGGTACGTCTGCCAGTGGAATCAGTATTTATCCCCAATGCACTGACTAGGGGTACTCATTTCCTGTGGAGGGATACCCTTTTAGCCTAGATACGCAGGGGAATGCCCTGCCCCAAATAATATGATAGACCTTGATGATCCCCTATGGAATGCCTCACCTTCCCTGAGGAGTTGATGGGGGGTGAAATTGGGGATTGGTGGGGGTCATGGGAGAACAGGAGAGAGAGGGAACTGGGACCAGTATGTAAAATAAGATTGTTTTTAATTTAAATAAACCCCCAAACAAACAAACAAACAAAGAATTTGCTCATATTTTTTGGCTAAATTTTTTCAAATATCAACTTCTATAGCCCTGAATTTCATGAGTGTATTAGTATACAGTCTCTAGAATTTTTTTGTACAATGTATTATTTTAAGGTAATGGCATTGGTCAGACTAAATTTAGAAAATATTGGATCATCTGCAAATTAATACTATATCCAACTCTGTGTAAATCTCTAATTAAATTCTCAGCAACTATTTAATTCATTGACTTCTTTACACATATAGATATTAAATTATGATTAATCTTTCTCCATACCCTCTCTGAGATCCCTCTCATTTCTGTCATCCACTTTCCCCTTTATTAGTCCTTTCACAAATTCATGCCTTTTATTTTGTGAGACAATGATTTTAACCAGGGTCATGCAGCCAATGTTAAATGAGGTTTGTGAATTGCATTGTGTTAGAATGCTTAAGCTTATAAAATTATATTTGAATTACTAACTTGAGAGTCATGAAAAATTACTAAATTTGGAACCATATATCACAGCCTAGGGGGTGCCACTTATGAGTACATAACAGAAGACAATGGCTTTCCCTCTCCCAGAATCTACCAGAAGTTTACAACCATGAGCTCCTTTCCCATCCATGTCTGACTGTTGACATGCCCCTTCTTGTGCAAATCCAGTGCAGGCAACCCCCATGGCTTGTGGGAGTTTAGGGTATTTCGATACCTTTCTTCTATATCTTCTTTCATCTGCATTCCTTCCCGTCTTCATTTTTGGAGCATTACCTTCAAAGGAGGTAGTATAGGTGCTGGAAAAATGTCCCAGCAATTAAAAGCACATACACTCATATCTGATGTCTTGCAAAGTCTTAGAATTCCAATTTTTGGGGGTTGATACTCTCATTAGCCCTCTGTGGACACCTACTTATAGGTGTACATATACATACATAAACAAAACAAATAAATAAAATTAAGTCTTTCTTCTAAGTAGGTATCAAAACTATCTTTTATAAGGGCCGAATATTCAACTGTCACTTATTCTAAGTCACTTTATCATGCAGGAATCTTTGTATTCACTACTGTTTACTGCTAAGACAGACTTCTGCGATTAAGACTGAGAGAAGTGTTTGTGTATAGGCATAAGCAAATATTTACAAGTCACTTATATTTTGTGTCTATTTAGCTAAACAAAAGGAGTCAGTTACCTGATGAGGCTTATCAGAACTTCAATCACAATTTTTTTTCAAAGTTACAGTACCAAAATGGATTCTCTCCTCAAATCCAACCAAAGATTAACTGGTTTCCCCCACTTAAGAATTGCACCATTATTTTACAAATGGTCACATCTTGCCTAGCAAGTTGGTGTTGTAGTTTGTAGAGCTGACAGCCATACAAGACCATTTTGTCCTTTCTTTACCAGTATTTTCTAGCATTATAAAAGCTAGCTAGGAGGGAGGAAGTCTCTCTATAGAAGAAAGTGTGTGGTGTCATACAATATAGAGTCTTAGCATATGGTTCTGATCAGCAATCAAGAGTCAGGTAGAAAGTTTGTATTATTTGGAGGCCTCTGAGATCAACTCATAAAAAGGCTATACATATATGACCCCGGGTCTCTTTAAAAATAACCAACAGTTTTTAATTGCAGCATTCTAAAGACATGACATTGGCTTTCAAACTATATTTTAAATTGGTTTAGGCAATAGTTTGCTTTTTTTCATGCAACTTTCAATTTGGTTAACCTAGAACCCATGCCTCTTCATCTTCTCCATCTCTTCTATGCTCCCTGTTTAAACTTTCCCACCCAAATGTCCTCTCGTCTTCCTTTTATCTTATCTAAATTCTATAAGCTCATTATTGATTAGGTTACTTCAAGGTTTGTAGTTCTTGCAATTGTCAGTGGCATTTCTTTCCCTGGTTCTCTCTGAGAATACTTCTCTTAGGTATATAAAAGGGCTACTGATTTGCTTGGTTGGTTGGATTTGGGTTATTTTTGTATCTTCTCACTTTGCTAAAGTGTTAATAAGTTCATGGAGATTTCTGGTGGAGTACTTAGGACTTTTCAGGTATCAAAACTTACCATCTGAAAATGGAATACTTTAGCTTACCTTTGTCTTTCTAAACATTTTTCTCATTAGTTCCTTTAGAATTTCATGCAATATGCGATGATTATATTTACTCTAGTTCTCTGAACTCTTCTCAGATCTGTTTCCTTTGTTTACTTTTCATCTCATTGCCTTGTTGTTTAACTCAGATTTTGAAAAGGGTATAAAATAGGAGTGTACATAGTAGATATGCCTGTCTTGCCACTGATTGTAATACAGTGTTGTACTTGCCTCCTTTGGGTTTCAATTGCTTTGAAAAGGCACCATGACCTCAGTAACTCTGATAAAGAAAAACACTTAATTGGGGCTGGCTTGTAGTTTCAGAGGTCTAGTCCATTTTCATCATGGCAAACATGATGGGATGAAGGAGACATGATGCTGCAGAAGGAGTTGATAGTTCTACATCTTGATCCACAGGCAGCAGAATGAAAGACTGTCTACTGGACACAGCTTCAGCATATATGAGAAATCAAACAAAGCCTATCCCCAAGGTGACACCCTTTCTCCAACATGTCCATGCCTGTGAATATGGCCACTCCTTATGGGTCAACCATTCATATACAGGTATCTATGGACACCATACATTTTGATTGACCACATTCCACTCCTGACTTCATAGGCTTGTAGCCATGACATAATGCCAAATGAATTAGTCCCCATAGTCTTTCACAGTCTCAACAATGTTTAAATGTCCAAAGTTCAAAGTCTCTTCTGAGATTCAAAAAGCAGATCCCAACAAGTAGTGGCACAGAATAAACATTACTGTTCCAAGCTGGAGAAAAGGAGCATAGTAAGGAATGTTGGAGCAAAGCAATACTGAAAGCCAGTTGGACAAACTTCAAATTCTGCATCTTCATGTCTGATGTCAAAACTCTTCAGACCTCCAAATTTTTATCATTGTTGACTGCAAAACACTTCTGTCTTTTGGCTATTTCCAATCTCTTTTAGCACTTCACCTTAGTAGGTATCTCAAGACTCTGTCATCTACAACATCTTGAGGTCTCTAAAGCAATCTAATTTACACATTCACAGGTTCATGCAATGACATCTTTAGTACTCCATTCAGGGACATGCTGACACATGCCAGACCTCACTGGTTTTTCTAAGTCTCAGATGGATATTTCCTAATACTTCAATTCTATCTCTGATTCTAAAGACAGAACCAAGTGATTGAAGCTGCTATGTTCTTTTAGAGGCTGGAATATGGCCCCTTCATTCAAATACATCTTCACCCTCATTTAAATACATCTTCAACAACTTTCTGTTTTTTGAAGGTTTCCTTTATTGTCTGAGATTGGTTGCCTGGAAACTTGTTCTGTAGACTAGGCTGAACTCAAACTCAGAGATTTGACAGATTCCACCTTCTGAGTATGCACTACTAAGCTTAGACTTAAGCTGTTCTTTAATTCCTTTTCATTAATTGGAAGGTAGCTAAGTAGGTATTGCCCTGAGGTCACCATTCCCTTTGTTCCATTTCTTAATCTGTTTATCTCCTGGAACACAGGATTTAGCTTTATTCTACTTCCTGGTGCCCATTTGCAACTCAATGTGTACATTTTGTATTTTTACTTACTCCACTTGATTCTTTTCATTATAATTCTTCATTAGTGTTAACATTAGAAACCACATGACAGAGTCTATGCTAGGTTGTTTAGAGATTTCTTCTGCCAATGGTATTAATCCAAATCTCATTAATTAAGCCCTAGGTAGATTCTTTGGAACAACCACATTCTTCACCAAAATATGACAAGAATGATTTCCACGCAACATATTAAAATAGTTCTTCTCTGAAACATCTTGAATTAGGATGCCACAGTTCAAATCACATTCAGTATACCATCTTGGATGCTCTGAATAGTATGGCCCATTAAACAGCACTTAAAACACTCTGCTGTTTTCCTAACTCAAAGTTTCAAAGTCCAAATTACTCTAAACAGAAACATGGTCAGGTCTACCATGGCATTTCCTAGTTTGTGTGTCTATTGCTGTGAAAACTGACCACAGCAACTATTATGAAGGAAAATCTTTAATTGGGGCTAGCTTACAGTTTCAGAGGTTTATCCCATCATCATCAGGGCAGGACATGACAGCAGAGGAATACATGGTGCTGAAGAAGTAACTGAAAGGTCTACATCTTGATTTTCAGGCAGCAGAAGAACCTGTGTGCTAGGCATAGCTTGAGCATATATACTACCACAAAGCCTATCCCTACAGTGCAATGCATTCTCCTACAATATTTCAGCTACTCCAACAAGGCCACACCTGCTAATATTGCCACTTCTTATGGGCAAAGAATTCATACACATGAATCTATGGGAAATATACCCTGTTGAAACCACTGTAACACTGTTAAGTTTCTTTTATTTTTCAACTTGAAACAAACTAGACTCACTTATGATGGAACTTTGATTAATGTTACCTCCAGCAGAATGACCTATTGACTTGTCTATGGGGAATTTTGTCAACTAATGACTAATGTGGGAAGGACAAGTCCAAGGTATACAATGCTATACTCAGGCAGTTAGTTCTGGTGGCATAAGAAATTTGGGTAAGCAAATTGTGGAGAGCAACACAGTAAGCAGCATTACTCCATTTTGTCTGCTTCGGTTCCTTCCTCCAGGTCCTGTTTTGAATTCCTACTTGAGCTTCCCTTAATGGTGAACTGTAACTTGTAAGCTTAAATAAACCATTCAGTCCAAAAGTTGGTTCTAGTCAGTATTCTGTCATAACAATGCACTTGAACTAGGATGGATTGCTTTGAATTTTACTTTACATTTAACATGTCTTTTGTGTTATTGTTGTTCTTTTCTGACAAAGTATTAGTACACATATTAAATCATTTATTTGAATTACTCCTCATTTATCCCCCACAGAGTGCAGAGGTGAGATGATTTGGCCCCTACCTTGGGCCCAACTTCTGCCTGCCCAGCCTGGCAAATCCCTCCCGGGATGGTCCCTGAGGACTAGGGGATCCTGACTCTGCTGAGATCGCTGGGCTATTCCAGCCCCCACAGAGTGCAGAGAGTGCAGAGGTGAGCTGCTACAGGCCCTGCCTTGGGCCCAACTTCCATTTAACAACCCTGGCAAAACCTGCCCCGGGATCTTCGACAGGACGACTCGACCCCTGATGACCAAACAACCCAGTCTGCTGACATCTCTGCACCAGTGCTGCTCTCAGCCACCTGGAGAGTGAGTGCCTCAGACCTGTCTGCACAACTTGAAAACCATCAGAGTACCAAAGTCAATTGCATACACCTGAAGAGAACACCGGACCCATACACACCAGGAAAGGAAGTGACACCAATTGTACACACTGGAAGAAGAGGTGGGAAGACAACAACATAAGAACACATCCAACAACAGGAAAACCAATATGACACCACCAGAGTCTACTCCAGCAAGACATGAACATCCCAACACAGAAGAAGCAGAAGAGAGCAACCTTAAAAACAACTTCATGCAGATGATAGAGAACCTAAGAGAGGAAATCAGATAATCCTTCAGAGAAATGGAAGAGAAGACAAACCAAAAGATGCAAGAAATCAAGGAAAGCCAAAAAAGCCAAATAAATACAATTAAACAGCTGAAGGAAACAGTTCAGGACCTGAAAACTGAATTAGAGACAATAAAGAAAACAAAAACTGAGGGAATGCTGGAAGTGGAAAAGCTGAAACAATCAGGAACCACAGATGCAAGCATAACCAATAGAATACAAGAGATGGAACACAGAATCTGAGACACTGAAGACAAACTAGAGGAAATAAACTCGTCAGGCAAGGAAAATCTGAAGTCTAACAAATCCATAACACACAACATCCAGGAAATATGGGACACCATGAAAAGACCAAACCTAAGGATAATATGTATAGAAGAAGGTGAAGAAACCCAACTCAAAGGTGCAGAAAACATATTCAACAAAATGATAGAAGAAAACTTTCCTAACCTAAAGGAAGACATGCCAATGAAAGTACAGGAAGCCTACACAATGCCAAATAGAATGGACCACAAAAGCAAGTCCTCTCGTTACATAATAATTAAAACACCAAACATGCAGAAAAAGAAAAAATATTAAGAGCAGCAAGGAAAAAATGCCAAGTAACATACGAAGGCAAACCTATCAGAATTATACCAGACTTCTCTCTAGAAACTCTGAAAGCCAGAAGGACATGTATAGATTCTACTAACTCCGAGAGAATATGGATGCCAGCCAAGACTTCTATACCCAGCAAAGCTTTCAATCACTGTAAATGGAAAAAACAAGATATTCCATGACAAAACCAGATTTAAACAATATGTAACCAGTAATGTAGCCTTGCAGAAAGTACTGGAAGGTAACTCCAACCTAAGGAAATTAACTACACTTGCATAGACTAGGCAATAGATAATCCCACTCTACAAAACCACAAAATAAAAGGCAGGGTAAATACACATACAATACCAGTACCAACAACAAACAAAAAACAAACAAGAATAAACACTCAATGGACCTTAATTTCCCTCGATATTAATGATCTTAAGTCACCTATAAAAAGACACAGGCTAACAGATTGGATACGAAGACAGAATCTATCCTTGTGCTGCATACAAGAAACACACCTCGAATTCAAAGACAGACATTACCTCAGAGTAAAGGGTTGGGATAAGATACTCCAATCAAATGGACCTGAGAAAAAAGCTGGGGTAGCTATCCTAGTATCTAACAAGTTAGACTTCAAACTAAAATCAATCAAAAGAGATGAAGAAGGTCATTTCATATTCATCACAGGAAAATCCATCAGGAAGAAGTCTCAATTCTAAACATCTATGCCCCAAATACAAAGGCACCAACATTCATGAAAGAAACATTATTAAAACTCAAATCACAAATAAGGCCTCAAACAGTTATAGTGGGAGACTTCAACACCCCACTCTCACCACTGGACAGGACCACTAGACAGAAACTTAACAAAGAGTCAAAGGAACTAACAGAAGTTATGACCCAATTGGAATTAACGGACATTTATAGAACTTTCTATCCAAACACAAAAGAATATACCTTATTTTCAGCATCACATGGAACCTTCTCAAAAATCAACCACATTCTCGGCAACATAGCAAATCTCAACAGGTACAAAAAAAATGGAATAATCCTGTGTCTTATCAGACCACCATGCTTTAAAGTTAGAAACCAAAAACAAATCAAAGAGCAGAAAACCTAACAAATCATGGAAATTGAACAACATGCAGTTGCAGCATTCCTGTGTCCAGAAAGGAATAAAGAAAGAAATTAAAGACTTCCTAGAATTCAATGAAAATGTTGACACAACATACCAAAACTTATGGGACACTTTGAAAGCAGTACTAAGCGAAAGGTTCATAGCTCTAAGTGCTCACATTTAGAAACTAGAGAATAGCCACATTAGAGATTTGACACCAGAGCTGAAAGATCTAGAAAAAATCATAGCAAATTCACCCCAGAGAAGCAGACGTCAGGAAATAATCAAAGTGAAGGCAGAAATCAATAAAGTCAAAACAAAGAAAATTCAAAGAATCAATATAACAAAGAGTTGGTTCTTAGAGAAAATCAACAATATATACAAACCATTATCCAAACTAACCTAAAGGCAGAGAGAAAACATGCAAATTAACAAAATCAGAAATGAAAAGTGGGACATAACAATGGACACTGAGGAAATCGAGGGAATCTTCAAGTCATCCTTTAAAACATGTACTCTACAAAATTTGAAAATTTAAAGGAAGTGGACAATTTTCTGGACAATTATCAATTAACAAAATTGAATCTAGACCAGATATGCAACTTAAACAGATCTATACTATCTAAGGAAGTAGAAGCAATCATCAAAAGTCTCCAAACCAAAAAAAAGCGCCGGGCCATATGGATTCACTGCAGAATTCTACTAGAAATTCAAAGAAGTGCTAATACCAATACTCCTCAAATTGTTCCACAAAATAGAAGCAGATTGGACATTGCCAAACTCTTTTTATGATGCTGCAATAACCTTGATAACCAAGCCACACAAAGACACAACTAAGAACGAGAACTACAGGCCAATGTCCCTCATGAGCATTGATGCAAAAATTCTGAATAAAATCCTGTCAAATCGAATACAATATCACATCCGACAAATCATCCACCATTATTAAGTAGGCTTCATCCCAGTGATGCAAGGATGGTTCAAAATACGAAAATCCATCAATGTAATCCACCATATAAACAGACTGAAGAAAAAAAAAAAAAACATGATCATCTCACTAGATGCCAAAAAAAACCTTTGACAAAATCCAACACCTCTTCATGATAAAGGACTTGGAGAAATCACGGATAACAGGAACATACCTCAACATAATAAAAGCAATATACAGCAAGGCAATAGTCAACATCAAATGAAATGGAGAGAAACTCAATCCAATTCCACTAAAATTGGGGACAAGACAAGGCTGTCCAATCTCTCCATACCTCTTCAATATTGTCCTTGAACTTCTAGCTACAGCAATAAGACAACAAAAGGAGATCAAGGGAAAACAAGTCGGAAAGGAAGAACTCAAACACTCAATATTTGTAGACAGTATGATAGTCTACATTAATGACCCAAAAAACTCTGCCAAGGTACTCCTACAGCTGAAAGAACCTTCCCCAGTGTGACAGGATACAAGATTAACTCAAAAAAATCCACAGCCCTACTATATACCATTGACACATTGGTGGAGAAAGTAATCAGAGAAACATCACCCTTTGCAATTGCCACAAACAACATAAAATACCTTGGGGTGACACTAACCAAAAATGTGAAAGACCAGTACCACAAGAATTTTGAGTCTCTAAATAAAGAAATTAAAGAAGACAACAGAAAATAGAAAGATCACCCATGCTCTAGGATAGGTAGGATCAACATAGTAAAAATGGCAATCTTGCCAAAAGCAATCTACAGATTCAATGCAATCCCCATCAAAATCCCAACACAATTCTTCACTGACTTTTAAAGAATAATCCTCAACTTTGTATGGAGAAACAAAAGATCCAGCGTAGTCAAAACAACCCTGTACAATAGAGGAACATCTGGAGCCATCACCATGCCTGACTTCAACCTCTATTACAGAGCTATAGTCCTGAAAACCTCTTGGTATTGGCACAAAAATAGACAGGTAGACCAATGGAATAGAGTTGAAAACCCTGATATTAACTCACAGACCTATGAACACCTGATTTTTGACAACAATCCAAATATATACATTGGAACAAAGTGAACATCTTCAACAAATGTTGCTGGCATAACTGGATGCAAAAATGTACAAGACTACAGATAGACACAAGGCTTTCACCCTGAATTGAATCTGTAGATTGCTTTTGTCAATGAACAGTGAAAAACAATCCAAATTAATACGATGGAAGGAAGAGAACATCTTCAACAAATGGTGCTGGCATAACTGGTTGCAGACATGTAGAAGACTGCAGTTAGACCCAATCCTATCACCTCACACAAAACTTAAGTCAAAATGGATCAAAGACCTCAAAATAATTCCAGCTGCACTGAACCAATTAGAAGACAATGTGGGAAATATCCTTGAATTAATTGGTACAGGAGACTGTTTCCTGAACATTACACCAGTACCACAGACACTGATGTCAACAATTTATAAATGGGACCTCCTGAAACTGAGAGGCTTCTGTAAATCAAAGGAGACAGTCAGCAAGACAAAATGGCACTGACCAACTGGGAAAAGATATTCACCAACCCCACATCTGACAGAGGGCTGATCACCAAAATATAAAAAGAAATCAAGAAGCTAGTCTCCAAAACAACAAACAACCCAATTAAAAAGTGGGGTACAGAACTAAATAGACAATTCTCAATAGAGAACATTTCTCCATTGCTGGTGGGTGTGCCAACTTGTACAGCCTCTTTGGAAATCAGTATGGTGACTCCTGAAAAAAATGGGAATCAGTCTACCAAAAGATCCAGCAATTCCACTCTTAGGCATATACCCAAAAGCAGCACATTCATACAACAAGGACATGTGTTCAACAATGTTCATAGCAGCAATATTTGTAATAGCCAGAAAGTGGAAGCAGCCGAGGTGCCCCTCAACTGAAGAATGGGTAGACAATTCAAAGAATCTATATACCAAAGAGTTGGTTGTTTAGAAAATCTACAAGACAGACAAACCTTTATCCAAACTAACCAAAACGCAGAGAGAGGACATGCAAATTAACAAAATCACAAATGAAAAGGGGGACATAACAACAGACACTGAGGAAATTCAGAGAATCTTCAGGTCATACTTTGAAAACCTGTACTGCACAAAATTTGAAAAGTTAAAGGAAATGGACAGTTTTCTGGACAGTTATCACTTACTGAAATAAAATCAAGAACAGATGAGCAACTTGAAGAGATGTAAAACTCTAAGGAACTAGAAGCAATCATCAAAAGTCTCCCAACCAAAAAAAAAAAAAAAAAAAAAAAAAAAAAAAGCCCGAGGCCAGATGGATTCACTGCTGAATTCTACCAGAAATTCAAGGAAGAGTTAATAACAATACTCCTCAAATTGTTCCACATAATAGAAGCAGAAGGGACATTGCCAAACTCTTTTTCAAGGGTACAATAACCTTGATACCCAAGCCACACAACTACACAAATAAGAAAGAGAAATACAGACCAATATCCCTCATGAACATTGTTGCAAAAATTCTCAATAAAATACTGACAAATCGAGGCCGGGCATTGGTGGTGCAATCCTTTAATCCCAGGACTTGGGAGGCAGAGGCAGGTGTATCTCTGTGAGTTCCAGGCCAGCCTGGTCTCCAGAGCAAGTGCCAGGATAGGCGCCAAAGCTACACAGAGAAACCCTGTCTTGAATAACCAAAATAAATAAATAAATAAATAAATAAATAAATAAATAAATAAATAAATAAAATACTGGCAAATTGAATACAAGAACACATCAGAGAAATCATCCACCATGATCAAGTAGGCTTCATCCCAGGGATACAAAAATCTATCAATGTAATCCATCATATAAACAGACTGAGGAAACAACCCCACATGATCATCTCACTAGATGCCAAAGAAACCTTTGACAAAATCCAACACCTCTTCATATAAAGGTCCTGGAGAAATCAGGGATAAAAGGAACATACCTCAACATAATAAAAGCAATATACAGCAAGCCAACTGCCAACATCAATTTAAATGGAGAGAAACTAGATCTAATTCCTCTAAAATCGGGGACAAGACAAGGCTGTCCACTCTCTCCATACTTCTTCAATATTGTCCTTGAACTTCTAGCTAGAGCAGTAAGACAACCAAAGGAGATCAAAGGAATACAAATTGGAAAGGAAGAATTCAAATTCTCAATATTTGCAGACGATATGATAGTCTACATCAGCGAACAAAAAAACTCTACCAGGGAACTCCTACAGCTGATAAACACCTTCAGTAGAGTGGCAGGATACAAGATTAACTCAAAAATATCTGTAGCCCTATGATATACCGATGACACATTGGTGGAGAAAGAAATCAGAGAAACGTCAACCTTTACAATTGCCACAAACTACATAAAATAGCTTGGGGTAACACTGACCAAAAACGTGAAATTACTGTATCATAAGAAGGAGTCTCTAAAGAAAGAAATTAAAGAAGATAACAGAAAATGGAAAGATTTCCCATGCTCTTGGATAGGTAGGATCAACATAGTAAAAATGGCAATCTTGCCAAAAGCAATCTTCAGATTCAATGCAATCCCCATCAAAATCCCAACACAACTCTTCACCGATCTCGAAAGAACAATTCTTAACTTTATATGAATAAACATAAGACCCAGGATAGCCAAAACATCCCTGTACAATAAAGGAACTTCAGGAGGCATCACCATCCCTGACTTAAGCTCGATTATAGAGCTATAGTCCTGAAAACAGCTTGGTATTGGCACAAAAATAGATGGGTAGACCAATGGAATAGAATTGAAAACCCTGATATTAACTCACACACCTGTGAATACCTGATTTTTGATAAACGATCCAAATTTATACAATAGAACAAAGAGAACATCTTCAACCCATGGTGCTGGCATAACTGGTTGCAGACATGTAGAAGACTGCAGTTAGTCCCAATCCTGTCACCTCACACAAAACTTAAGTCAAAATGGATCAAAGACCTCAAAATAATTCCAGCTGCACTGAACCAATTAGAAGACAATGTGGGAAATATCCTTGAATTAATCGGTACAGGAGACTGCTTCCTGAACATTACACCAGTACCACAGATGCTGAGGTCAACAATTGATAAATGGGACCTCCTGAAACTGAGAAGCTTCTGTAAAGCAAAGGACACAGTCAGCAAGACAAAAAGGCAGCCCACAGCCTGGGAAAAGATATTCACCAACCCCACATCTGACATTAAAGGGGTGTGATCCCAAGTGCTAAGATTACCTTTGTGTGAGATGTTTCTCTCTAGGACTGGATCCATTTTGTGTAGCTCAATGTGGTCTTGAACTAACAGAGATCCATCTGTATATCTATCTACCTAGCTATATGACTAACTAGTATGGCTGCTGTGATTAAATGTGTATCACCACTGCCTGACATCTATGTTCCTCACTCACCATAATGGTTCCCCACTGGGTCAGTGTTGTGACTGTCCTTTGAGTGGCCACCCAGGCCTAGAAACATGGAGCTGCTCCTCTTTGATGTCTGTCTGACCCAGGTCTCTAGGCTGAGATCAACATTGTCCATGTTTTCCATGTGTCTGCCTAGGCTTATATGCACTAAGCACTGTTTTGTGTTTTATAATAGTACAAACCCTACAATTCTGGCATACAATTTGTAGACCCAGAAAGAATTTCTATTTAATTTCTACTTAACAGTTCAGTTTTTTCATAAATAATGAATATTTCACAGCTTTATTCTCAAGCTGCATGTATTTTAATTTTTAAAATGTCAACTGAAATAAATTCTCCCTTACATTGTCGTATTTAAAGTTGGTTTTTGTCTGTATATTTTGTTTACAACATCTAAATATGAAACTAACACAAGCAGTATATGATCATTTTCGTAATAAGCCACAGGTTGTGACATTTTTATTACCATTTCCCAAAAAGGGATCATATATCTCCTCTTGATTTCTTTTTAACCCTTATTACATTTTTAGATATTTTCTTTTCTGTGATTTATGGTTTGTTCTAAAACTCATCAGAAGATATAATTTATCTGATTTTAATGTTATAAGTTTATTGAGTGTTGCTTGATGATTTGGATATAGTGGATCTTAGTACTATAAATATATTTTTGTTAGGTGTAGTTTTAAACAAATGCTTTGTTGATAGTGTGGCTCAGATTATCTCCTGATAATCTGTCTATTAAATATTGGTGAAGTATTGTTTGTCTGGTTAGAGCTGGTTAGAGCTGTGAATCTTTCTAGTTTTTTGTTTATGGCAGATTTCTGTTAATATGCACTGTAGCTGTGTTTTAGATATACAAAATAGTTAGGGTAATTATGTGATGCTCATGATTTATCAAACAAAACAGGTATATCATGACAATTTTTATTGGTTGCTTTAAAAATATGTAATCCTGTTTTTACTGACATATTCCTGACACTATCATTATCTCATAAGTATGCTTTTTCATTTTTATATAACAAAATACCAGAGAAAGCAACAAATGGAAGAAAACATATATTTTGTATTAAGATTTCAGATGTTTCAGTAAATGGCTGTCTGCTTCAGGTGCTCAATCTTTGTGAAAAGGCAAAGCAGGACAGGGAATATGTGGTCGGCAAACAGAAAGCAGAGAGCCAGACAGCTAGTGGCCTGCCACCAGCTAGATCACACAGGATACATCTGCCAGTCCTACTTCATACAAAGTGACTTTTCTATTGCATACCAGTCACAATACCAGGTCACGATTATCTAACTGTATTAATTCACTGAGAAAGCTAGACTCCCATGATCCAGTTACCTCTCAATGACTTGTTTCACCAGGGACAGACTAAACCTTAACACATGAATCTTTAGAGGAGACATTTCATATCCAAACTAGAAAAGTTACTTTTTCACATGGTAGTTCTTATTGTAGGAAATGATTACCAGTATTGGGATATTCTACTTATATTTTGATAAGTTTGCTCTGAATTTGGTATTCTTTCTTTTCTTAATCCGTTTCTTTCATCTATACAATTCTGCTTCCATTTTCCCGAGTACCAGGATTAGAGGTATGCTTCACCACACTGGGCTCTGTATCACATTTAAAAGATCACTGTTTTGTTCTGAATTCCCTTACAAGAATTGAAAATTTTGCTTGTAATTTACTTTCTTGTTTGTCTTTACTTTCTAGTATTTTAATGGTTGTTCAAATTTTATACTCATAGCTTCTTTCCCTTGTTTGTGCTATTATTGTCATATCCTTTCTTAGGGAGTAGACTTCAAACTCTATTAGCTAACATTTTGACTGAAGATATAATAATCATTGAAAAGAATTACGTAAGATAAAGCACCTATTTTACATGTGAAGTTATTGTTTCTAATGTACTTTAAAATTTGTTTGCTATAATTTCTGTGTGACTTCTGGGTTATTTTACGTAGACTATCTCTCCTTATATACAGTGATTTCCTAAACAGGTGAATGTTTCCAGTTGGAAGCCAGACAGGCTGTATTTTACTGTAATGGACAAATTTCCATTCCAGTAAGTATTTTGGAGCTGTAATTTAGGATTTAGTTAAGCTTTTTAGAATTCATGTCTGGTACAATTTTAGGGTGTTTTTCACTTGTTAGGAGCAGTGTTTAACACAGAGATAGCCAGATTTCATGTATTCTGTACAGTTATGAGGTTTTCAACCCTATACAAGAACTTGCATATTTTAGTGAATGCTTCTATCATTCCTGATTTGGAAGATTTTGTTAGTTCACTCAAATTCAGGAACAACATTCAGCAAATTATTCAGTGAGGCTGCAGAGTTCATAGGTCTCCCATCTATAGCTCAATGTCTTCTGAAATGTGTTTATACTATTTTACTTGAATCTACATCCCATTCCTCAATTGATGAACTTAGAAACTCTCTCTAGTCAGAAAGCTGAATCCATCCCTCTACCCATTCATTCACTCATTTCATAGAATTAGAAAATTTGTGTTGCTTGCAAACATGTTGCCCAATGATATTTTAGTGGTAAAAGATACCATGATACATATTATATCTACTGTATAACTAATGAGTAATCAACATGTTCAGAAACAAAAGAGATGAAAATAGAGAAGACATTATTTTATTTGGTATAGTCAGAATATTAGTTACAATTGGGGAACACTTAAAATATGAAAGCCAGAGGATTGCACAGCTAGTAGGAAGACTGTGCAGGGACATATTTGTCAATGTCATGCTTAAAGCTGTGGATTACTAGTGGCAATTTAAGGGGGAAAATGGTATTATGAAATTTGCATTTCATAAAAGCACTGAGGTGGGGATGAACAAGGAAGCTTATACAGCTATGCAATGAGTGATGTGGCTCAAGCATTCAGCAGAATCATTGGGGTTATTAAGAAAATGGATTTGAGATGTAGTAAGAATTCAAATGGGCAGGATTTGGTAACTTAATGTATTTGGTCAGCAGATAGAGGAGGATGTTCTCAGGAGACTGGAAAGAGTTAGATGTCATACAGGGTACAGAATTCTCAAGAAGAAAGTTGGGCTGTAATGGAGACAGAGAAGATAATAATGTGATTCAGGTTGGTGGGTTTTGAGATACTCTTCTAGAATTTCTAAGACATTGTCATTTGATAGGGAAGTGTTAGTGAAATATAAGTTTTCATGTGGTTCTAGAGGTTTGTCTGGTCATTTCACTCCCACTAAGTGGTGGGAGATACTATGGTTTCATAGGACTTCAAAGCTGAATGAAGACAAATATGAGGAGGAGCGACAATCAGCTTCCCATGTAACTAAGTCAATGCATTCCTCTTCAGGTCAGCATGATCCCTTACCTTCAATGGAAAGACAGTCTAGGATTATGGAACATAACAAGAAAGTGCTTGTGTTGTTGAGCATATGATCAAATTTATTTACTAATGTTGCTATTGCTCTGGCTAAACTCTTTTTTCTGTGAAGTAACTGTTATTTGTGTTGTTTTTGTTGATATTTTGAGAGAGGTTCTCCCTGGCTTCCCTGGAGCTCACAGATATCCACAAGCCTCTGCCTCTTGTGCTCTGGAAATAAAGGTGTGCACCACTATGTCCAGCTATATCTTACTTTTTAAAAATCACTTTGTAATGTGATGTTTTGTTTCATAATGCAAAAACACCCAGCTACTGTCTTAGCTGGTGTTCTATTGCTGTAGAGAGACAGCAGGACCAAAGCAACTCTTAAAAAGAAAACCATTTATTTGGGGGCTTGCTTATAGTTTCAGAGGATTATTCCATTATCATCATGGCAGGGAGCATGGCTGCATGCAGACAGACATGGGGCTGAGAAGTAGCTGAGAGATTCACATCCTTCTCTTCAGGCAGCAGTCAGAGAGAGAGAGACCAAGACAGACAGAAACTGAGACTGGGCCAGGAGTGAGCTTTGAGGTTTCAAAAGTGGATATACCTTCTCTAACAAAGCTACACCTCCAAGTCCTTTCCAAGCTATTTACCTATGGGGAACTAAGAATGAAAAACCAGAAGCCTATGTTGGGCCAATTTCATCTAAACCGCTACAGATATTAAAGCATTATGACAAACAGATACCTTATTCATGTAGAATATGTTGCTTCTTCTGTACTCCATATCCAGGGTACCCTCTTCTATTTCAGTTTTCTGTAAGATACAAGCTTTGGAGCTGAGAACAGCTTTTTGTCCAAACTCTTTTGGGTCAATTTCTAAATATGCTTTAGATTCGGTTGATCAGGTACTCATGTACAAATAAAATAGAAGGTCTAAATGATGGAAAGGCTGTGTGGCTGTATGGTAGATTATTCCTGCTGTTTCACGTGGCAAATGTGGACACTGAAGTTTTTGATGTTTCACTTAGTGATGGAGATTTCTTTCCTATCATTCAATAACCAGCTCCATGGGTGTTGAGAGACAATGGTGTAAGTATAATGCTACTGTCTATGTTGTGGTAGGAAAAGTGAAGCTCTAGAAATAAGAGAAGATACTCCATATTTTTCAGGATGTTTTGCTGATTTTGTATGAATGTGTGAATGTGTAAAGTTAGTGGTGTTTGACATGGGCAACATTCTCAGAAATAACAATGTGAGCCAGTTCTAGAGTGCCCATGCTTTCTGTCTGTTTAGGAAAACGTTTGGTGAATATGGTCCTTTATGTGATTTGTTTGCTACTGAAAATCAAGTTGATATCATTACCTTCAGCCTCTCACTGATTTTCTCAGCTACTTATTGTACTGTCATATCCTAGTGCATCTTTTAATTTAAAAAAACTTTATGTATTTTAACATTTTGGCAAATTCTTACTTGCCATCATTCATACTGTCAATCATATAACTGTCTCCTTTTACCAGCTTTTCAAATTGACCCCTTCTTCACAGATAGTCAATTCCCCATCCAATTTACCCCCAACTTTTGTACTTGTCCAGGTGTCCACAGCCATGTTAAGTTAATGATTATTATATGTATACCCAGGAGAAAGCATTTCAGAACACTCATCCTCATGCTCTGACTCTCACAATATTACCACCCTCTCCTCTGTAGTATTCCTTGAGAATAAGAGTGGGTAATATACATGCTCCATTTTAGCTGTAAACACAGTTCTTTATTGTCTGCATTTTTGAGGGGTTATAAGTTTCTAAATTTGGCCATAAAACTATCAAAAGACACTTCTCTAAGAGTGAGAACTACAACACTTTGTGAGTAAAAGATAATTATTTAAAGACAGTTTAATTTTATGTTCATTTGGCAAAGGTAGAGAAGTAGAGTATCAATTATGACTGGTGACCTTCCATGACATCAGATTTTCCCAGGTTTACAGTACTAGACATAGATTCCCTTCTGCATAGGGGATATCCGATCAAATCAGGAAGAGGTTGGTTATTCCCAAGAATTCATGCCATTATTGTCCTGGTGACAAATTGTTGTTAGTATTTTGGTACACAGGACTTACAGAGAGGGTAGATCATTAATTTATTTTTCTCCCAATGTCTAGAATGCCTCTTTCCAACTCTGTGAGAGCTAGCAGAGGGAACAATCTCCTAGCTTTGTTCAGCTTGGTTTCACTAAAATACTTTCAAGTTCCAACCATTTTCCTGCAAATATCACTTTTTAATGATGAGTGATATGCCATTGTATACATTTATCACATTTAAATTAAGGCACATTCCACTCCCTAGCTATTGTAAAGAGAAGAGAAATGGCCAATATTACACAGAGCTCTCTGCAGTCTGATTTAGTCTTTTGGGAATACACCCAGGAGTGTTATAGCTGTGGTTTAATTCCAGCTTTTGAGAACCAGCTTTAAATAGTGGCAATACCACTTTATATTCCTGGGAATCATGTATAAGTGTTTCCATTCCTCACCCCCTGAAAGACCTCCTGCAATATTTTTTTAATTTTTTATAAAATTCTAAATCTAGATCCACATGATGTAAAATGTTTAACTATGGAGGTATATTCAGCTGCCAGTATTTTAAGACAAGATCTTGATGTGTATCTGTCCTTGAACTCATTTTGTTGTCTAGGTTGGCCTTAAGTATGTTGATCTCCTATCTGTGTTTTTAGATAGTTTGGCTTTCAAGGGTGTGACCATGATCATGTCCTATTTTGTCTTAACAATCATCTATGGTTGTTATTTAGAATGAGTGATTTTATTAAGTACACAATAACACCAAGTAAAATAATGAACAGCAAGTAGGGGCTAGAGAATTTGATGGCAAAATATCACAATATCAGCCATGGAGGACATACAGCGGAAATCAGCTATAAAAGCCCCATTAATTTAAACAATGGGAATTCCAATGAGTTCCATGAAGAGCAGTCTCCCTTGGTCACAGCTTCAAACCTAAAAACAAATAGTAACAGAGGTGACATCATCAAATTAGGTGCTCACAAATATTCAGTAGAGTCTGTAGGTACTTCTTTTTCATGGAATAAGCAATGATAACCTCTATTGGAAGCTTTTGCCTTCTCTCTTGCTGTTTGTAAAGATACAATTTTACTCTTTTGTGACTTTGTTCTTCCTTTTTTTCACAGAGTCAGCTTGGTAGTGAAGATGAGTGAGAAGCAGGGAGGAGTCATTCTTAGACAAGGGCCTTGGGTTAGTTTTGAAATAAATATGCTTAAGGACAGAATGATGGTGGAGGAGTGGTCCTGTTCCCACAGCTGGCATCTCAGTGAGCTCAAAGAGCACAAAGCAGTCTACAAAGTTATATATATCAGAGATCTATGTGATTATCGTTAGTATCCTTAATTCCTTCCTTCTTAAGCTGGCTATAATTGAATTATACTTCAATTCAACTGACAAATACCAAAAACAGCTCAGTTATCATAGTTCATAGTAACTGTTATCTGTGACTTTGTTGTTTTCATTTGTGAAAAGCTCTTAGATCCATGACAACAATTAATATTTCATAGATATCTAAATAGAAATAAATCTATATACAACCTAACATCATATTTCTTTTTTGCAATTTCAAAATTGTCATTTCTTCTTGGGCATAATAACATCAACAGCAACAGCAGCAGCAAAATGACAACGAATATAGAGAATTATGCCTTTACTGTGAAACTGAGGGAGCATCCAAAGTGAATTCGTGGCACCTCTGGAACTAGATGATATAAACATTCTTTTGAAAATATAAACTCTGTGCCACTTACAGTGCTTTGTAAGTGGTCTATATAATATCATGATAACTTTTTGGTAGTGAATAAACTGGTGAATATAATAACATGTATTTTAGTTGATCTTACTCTGTAATTCTCTACTGTATGTAAAATATAAGTTTCCTACCTAAATGAACGCAGTTCTTAGACCCAGGCTTTTTCTTATTGACTGTCCTTTAGTTTAACACCTACTCTTCAAGATTTACACAAATATTACGGCATAACTTATAAAATAAAAAGTTAAGAATGCTATCTCCAAGTAGTTACCATATGAATATTATTGCACTTCTGCTTAGAGGACATTAGTCATTCATCCATCCGAATACAGAGCTGCTTAAGCTGCATAGGTAACGTTCAAGCTTGATTTAAACAATTGGACTTGTTGATACTCTTTCATGTGCCTCATGTGTTTGAGAACAAGACACTTAGATAAGTCTCTAAAGAGCATCAAAAGAAGACAAATGTCTAAATTCTATTTAGTAAGTTAGAACACATTTATTAACTAGCAGGAAGCCAAGAGGATACAATGAACACTTGTACTGGCAAGAATATGTTAAAAATGTGGACCTACAAGCAAGGCATGTTTTGGAAAATTGAGAGATACAGCAGGCTACTTTGAGAGAATTATAACTGTCTACCCTTTTAAACAAAGGAATAAAATCACCAAGGCATTTCTGAGTGTCTAAGCAAGGATACAGAATGTGCACTAAGGCAGCATAACTTCAGTTTTCCACAACACTCCTGCAATAAGAGCTACAGAAACATCAAACACATTAATTTCTTATGACATGAATTATTAATACATGTCTCCAAGAAACTGTTTTGACAATTCTTTTAAAATGTTTAACAAGACACTACATTCTAAAATGCTTAATATATTTACCAATTAAGACATATAAGCAAAAATTCAAAAGAGAAGAGGAATAAAAGAAAATTTATCCAGTTTATGGAATTTTTTTCTAAACAAAACAAATGTCTCGGTTCTACACAGAAAAGTGAATTTAGAAAAATTATTTCCGTTTCTAACACGACTGTTGCTGTCAGCCACTGTGTGGATTCTGCCATGAACAGAGCCCTGGCACTGCTGTAAATGTGTCACATACTGATAATACAGCTGGTAACTAATGTCACCACTTGAACAGAATGTGCTAGAGATACAGTTTAATTACTTTGCACCTCCATTAACACTTCAATCAAATCATTCCAATAGTGATCTCAATATTACATTAATTTCTTTCTTGAAATAAGATATATTTAATGAATCATTCTTGTAGGGACTCCTGATTTTAATGGCTTTGAATACAGGAGCTGTGCTATGAATATAACAACTACAATAAATAAATACTTACAGATATGTATATTGTGTAAGTTGATTTACCACACACTTTTGTAATAGCTGATAGAAAAGTGTGATATCTCACTCCTCAGTAAAATACAATGGTCTAGAATTAAGAAGAAAATCTTTAAAAGTGTATATTCAATACGTGTTGCTTGACCAAATGTCTTGTTTTAGGTAAGACATGTTTTAAAATGTAGGGCCTTGGGAAAAATGTAGCTACTATAAAACAGAGTTATTTTTATTTCCATTCTGCTTATCTTATCAAAGCAATATGTAGGTTTTTGTTTGTTTGTTTGTTTTGGTTTTCTAGATAGGGTTTCTGTGTGTAGATTTGGAGCCTATCCTGGGACTCAATCTGGAGACCATGTTGTCCTCGAACTCACGGAGAGCTGCCTGCCTCTGCTTCCCATGTGCTGGGATTAAAAGCATGCTCCACCAATAACTGGCTTGTAATAAGTAGTTTTAAATTAGAAAGGTAGCATAGTTAGTAACAAAAATAACAAACTTAGTATTTGTTTTAATCATATTATTAGAATTTCATTTTAAAGGGGATCAAGGAAAGACTATTATTTCCTTATTTAAAAAGAAACTGGATTAGATTCAGTGATTCTCAGATAAAGCACCTATATCATATTACAATTTAAAAACTCTCCTGCTTAGGTTTTGCTTTGAGTAATAATATCACAACCTTGTGTTTTAAGGTTACACATAATTTTGTAATGTAAATGTTGCATAAAGCTGAAGATGCATGCAACTCCTTCTTTACTTCTACTTTTCTTACTGCAGTTGGGAAAGTCTGTAGAATTACTAAAATTCTGTTTCAACATAAGTAACCAAAATCCCTCCTAACAAAATGATTTTTTTCAAGACAGTAAGTCAAAAACATTTTAAAGCCATCAGCTGTGTTCACTTTGATTATTGTTCAAGGACAATGACTTAGCCAAACATTTGTTAATGATATTTGTTGCCCATTGTAGCCAGAAAGATCAAATCAGGACTATGAAAATCATGTTAAATAGATGCTAAACCCCTTCAACATAATGATTAATTTCGTAACATTAAGATGTAGAAAGCATGGCAGATAACAAGATTTAAAATATATATAAAATACTTTCTTAGTTCTCATATTCAAGTAATCAAGAAAACTTCAAAGCTATAATTGTTATTCAAATAATTCACAAATAAATCAAACAAGTGTTTCTTGTTAAAAAACAGTTTTCTTGAGGTTATGGCATATGAATGAATAAATAATAAAATTTAGACGGTGTAATGTGGGTGCCAGCTAGGAATCCAAGACAATCTACCGTGTCCTCTAACAGTGGAGCCAGTCTTTATCCCTAGAGCACAAATGGACTTTGGGAGCCCACTCCCTATGGAGGGATACTATTGCAGCCCAGAGACAGCAAGGAGGGCCTAGGCCCTCCCCCAAACAATATGACCGATATTGAAGGTCCTTGGTGTGGGCCTCACTATCCTTGGGGAGGAGTAAGGGTTAGGTTGGGTATGGAACATGGGAGGATGGAAGGGTGAGGGAATGGGGGATACATATGTAAATATGAGTAATTAAAAATAAAAAATCAGGACTCAGATATCACACAGACACACACACACAGACACACACACACACAAGACATTGTAATATGATCCTCCAGTAAAAACATTGAAATGAATTTCAACAACATGCTTCGCACTTCTCATTTCAAAGCATCTATAATGATTCCTATCATGTAAAAGAAATTGATATGGTAGAGTAAATTTCTGATTTAATTGAGATAGCACCTCAGTCTAGATTTTAATCCTTTGTAAAGAAATGAACAATTTGTACCAAGATACTTGCCTTGCATTTGTACCCCAGTAGTCATTCCATCTAAATTTGAACTTATATGATCAAGGAATAATGTTTTAAATATTTTTGTGAGTTTATAATATCTTTAACCTTTTCCAATTGGTATCTTTATTAAGAACATTTCTCTTTCTTCCCTTGCACAGTGGTTGGCATTTAGTAATCATAGTAGGAGTATGCATTACATTTCATCTTAAAGTGTGAAACTTGAAAATTCATACAATCTATCAAAACACAAAACTCAACTGAATAGCTCTTCATGAAAATGTTTGCTGAACATAGCTTCCTAGTTTCTTGCCTTAATCAGTGAACGTACATAAGTGAGGAATTAAATTGAAAAGTTGTTTGTGATATCCTCAACTCACCATAGGTATATTATAATGAAATTAAAACAATAAGACATTATGTTTACAAAATTCCTGGAAATGTGAGACACCTAGAACTAAAAAAAAGTAAAATTTTTGCTTCCAGAAATACAAGGCCAACTATTTTCTCTATTTTTTTCCTTAGTCACAGCTAAAGACCATTAACATTGATTACACAACAGATGTAAGAAATCTCTGATGGTAGAAAGAGGACAGCATGTTTAGGAAGATCAGTTCCCAAAGGTGATGGATGTATGAATTCCTGTATTTCCCTATTTTTTTATTTTGTTTTTTTTTTGTTGTTGTTTGTTATTTTTACCCAGACGAAGACAGAAAGAATGGCGCATCAAAACACCAACATACACTGTTGTATTTTATTTTTATTTCCCCCATTAAAAAGGGCATAATTTTTTTAAAACTTAAGGAAAATACATACTACCAATAAAAAATTCTTCTGTCTACCTCAAAAAACTACAAAATAGACATTCTGAAAAATAGATTCCCTTTCAGACAAAACCATCCCTTAGCTCATGCAGAGAAAACGGAAAGAACTATTTCAGTTTCCATGTCTTGAGTCCCTGCAAATGGGGCCCAATATTATGCATAGGTGGCTTCTGAGAAGAGTTAATATGGATCCAACAAACTCATCTGCTCTAAATAGTGCTGAGGTGGTGGTTACTATTAAGGTAGCATGAAAGTCAAAAATTTCTGCCTCCTCTAGTCAGCTGCACAAGTCCTTCACCTTTTCCTTCCTAAGGAATATTGTTGTGCACCAGCAATCAGAACCTTCATTGTTTTCCTGCAAAATAAAATCATCACCCTTTCTCTTCTTAATATTTTGACCAGGTCACTGGAGAGGCAGCAATAAGGAGAAACAAAGCACTATGTTTCTGGCCATACATTGACTTATTTGCCAATGGAGTTTTACAGGGCAGTTGGAACTCTACCTCCAACATCAAATTAAAAAGAAACCTCCCGTCTAAGGTGTCAGTGGAGATTTGTTTCTGTAAATTAATGTCACCTCTCCCACAAAAATGATAGGAGTCACCCATAAAAGAAACTGCAATAAGATACCACATTCTCTAATGTTCATGATCCAGTGTATAAAATCAAAACCAGAAGTAGAAATATATTGAAGTTAATGAGAAATTACCTGGATTATTTTAGGTGAGAGTATATGGCAAAATGTAGAAGACAGAAGTTGTTAGGAGTAAGAAGTTATGATAAAATTGGTTCAAGAAATAGCAATAACAATATTTATATGAAATGAGAAATAGTCTTGAATAAATACAGTCATAATATAAACAAATAGAATACACTCCAAAGGCAAATTGTGGAAATGAAAAAGATCAGTAGATTGACTCAGCAAAAGCATGGAGTGGGAAGTGAAAAGAATCAATGGACAGGGCACAGAACTATTGAATTTGTCTGATCTTAAAACTGGGGAAACAAAGAACTGAATTTAAAATAACTCCCGAGACTACAACAAATGATTTACTCATTTATGTCACCATTTCCCCAAAGGAGAACTGAAAGTATATGGGGCATAAAATCTACTTGCAGAATCAGAAATAGTGGACGGAAACACAACTTTGTCAGAAGAAATAATATAAAATTTTTTGAAGTCAACTCCAGAGTGGATAAACTCAAACAAATCTATAGCAAAATGTATCATTGCTAAGAATCAAAAAAGTAAAGACCACAAGATATCCTGTAGCATGGAGAGAAAAATGATCCAATTTTAAATGTAGTGAATTTCTCAACAGAACTTTAGAGACCAACAAAGCATCACAAATTATTATGTAGCTCCAAATGGAAGTAAACAATTAATAGTCATATTAGCTGTCATAAGTATGAACCACAACAATGACTAAAATGGCAAGATAGTTACAAATATGCAATAGTAGCACTCACATGTTGTCAGCAACCAACAGCTACCTACTGGACTTAAGGCTCAATTAACAAGAGAGTAATTATGCCTTGTACTACAAATCTAGCTAACTTCCTAGAGTTAGTGAGCTCATAAAACTTAGAAGAGGATCTACTATTATCACTTTGCTAAAACAGCATTGTTTCTTAATTACATTCTACAAATTATGCCTATATCCACAGATAGTGTAATTATCACCCCTAATCAAAGAAGTTTCTCTCTACAGCACAAAAAGATAAATCAAGAAAAACCAAAGATCAATGATTTGCAGGGGACCAGCCCCAAGGCAAACATCTGCACTATATCTCTTGCATCTATGACTTTGGAAATATTGTGTAAGCCGGGGCAAGGGGATTATAATAGTCACTCTACCAGGAAGTCTTATGTATGACTGTCTCTCCAAGAAATAGTTAAACAGACAAAACCTGAGCAATGATGTCAGTAGTCATGCTAACACAGAATTCTTTCATCACTTGCTAGTTCTAGTAAATATTTGTAGATCCCATGGGTTTTTTATTGTTTACTTTTGGTTTTGGGGACATTTCTGACAATGTGTTCATTGGGAGGGATTCTTTATTTCCTTTTTTCTAGTTTAAATGCTCTTTTTCTTTTTCTTGGCTGATTTTATTGGCTAACATCTCAATCACACTGTTGAACAGAAATCTCTCCATTCTCTTCTCCATCATTTTTTCATTAGTTTATTTTTATTTATTTGTTTTTTCAATTAATTCCCAAATATATTATATCCAGACCACAATTTCCTGTTGGGGAATATTTGTTCAACATGTGTTACATTCATTTTTTGCTGTGGAATATTTGTATAATGAAGTAAAATTGTGCTATTTTTTAATACTACATTTGTTTAACTATGCAAAGCTGTTTTACTCTGCCTGTCTAAAACACCTGATTGGTCTAATAAAGGTCTGAATGGTCAATAGATAGTCAGAAGAAGCAAAGTCAGGACAGACAATCAGAAAGAATAGATAGAAGAGAAGAAGTAACAAGAAACGCAGAAGGAGAAAAGGATGTCAGAAGCCAGCTACCCAGCCTTACAGTAAGAAGGGAAGGAATATATCTTTCATATCTACATATGAAAGAGATAAAATGCCCAGAGACAAAATATAGTTAAAAGGAAATGAGATAATTTACGTTAGACAAATTGGCTAGAAGCAAGCTAAGACTAGACATTTG
Organism: Cricetulus griseus; assembly: GCF_003668045.3. Classification (NCBI taxonomy): domain Eukaryota; kingdom Metazoa; phylum Chordata; class Mammalia; order Rodentia; family Cricetidae; genus Cricetulus; species Cricetulus griseus. Next base: position 80,130,321 of record NC_048601.1, read on the forward strand.
TGAGCAAGAACAAGTTTCTGTGTATTTATTTGGGAGCTGGCTAGCAAGCCCCCTAAGAGTTAACATAAAATAAACAACTACAGTTTCCTCTCTTTCCTCTCTTCCCAGTCCCTCCCCACGACCTTCCCATACACTCCTCCTATATTTCCCTTCAGAAAAAGGCAAGCCTCCAAGGATATGAAAGAAACATGCCATATCAATTTGCAATAAGATAGGAATCTCCCCTCATATTAACTCTCTCAACCCAATAGGAGGAAAAGGGTTCAAAAAGGCAACAAAAGAGTTGGAGACAACCCACACTCCCTCTGTTAGGAGTCCCATAAAAACACCAAGCTACCCAACTATAACATATATGTAAAGATCAGACCCATACAGTTAAATCTTTGTGAGACATATGAGTCTTAGATTTTTTAAAATTCTATTGATATTATTGTGGTGTTCTTGTCCCTTCTGGCTCTTACAATACTTCCTCCCCTTATTCTGCAGGATATGCTGAGTTCCACCGAATGTTTGGCTGTGGCTTCTGTATCTGTTTTTGTCAATTGCTAGATGGAGCCTCTCTAACAGAGATTATGTCATCCTCCTCTGTACAATTACAGTAGAATGTCATTGGAATCTTTTCATTAACATTTTTAGCCTGGCATGTGTAGGGAGAAATCCCATTAGAGGTACCACTGACCAAGCCCGCTTAGGTGTGGTCAATGTTTTGTAACAAGGGTTTAAGAAGGAGGGAGGCACTCACACTTAGAAAGTTCAATGCAAGATATAAAAGCCAGCCAGGAAAATTTGATCTCTGAAATGCAAGACATGAAATGTTTATGTAAAGAAGTTGAGGATACTAAATCTGGCCATGCTATATTTCTAACATGGGTAGAACAAACTCATGGCCAAATAGAAACCAAAATTTGTTCCATGTATGATGCCTTAAATAGAAAGATAGCTAAGAACCAGGACAGGATTAGTGAACTGGCACAGATAATTCACTCTATGTCTGATGAATCTACTGCCACAGGCCAAATCTGGACTCTAGGATTAGATATTTAGAAAGCAATTTACATGCCATTCAGATACTATCTAAGTAAGAAAATATTAAAGGTTTATAAGCATATATAAAGGAAGAAACAAGAAAAATTAATGATTCTATAAAATTCTCAGAATCTTATATGATTCACAAGAGAGAGTCAATCTCTCCATGAGACAGTGGTTGTTAGGCTCCAAGCCTTGGGTGACACTAAATTGGATTCCTCCCAATCTGATGCACCTATTCCAATCAAACGTCAGGAAAACCTTCCAAAGTTTGTTATGAGCACACCACTGGTCTTCCCAGTGACTATGACAGAAACACCACCATCAAAAAATATACCCAAATGGCTATGTCACATATCAATGGGAACCAACACAAGTAAAAGATTTAAAAGGAATTAAGGAGTCTGTTGGCTCATATGTTCTCCATAGCTCTTATGTAAAAGAATTATTAAATTCTACAAATTGGATTCACAGATAGGTTGATAATAGTTTATTGGAGAAAAGTATCCATGCAAGTGAGACAGTGACAAGTTTTATACCTGAGCATGACAGACCCAGAAATGCTTCCTAGTCAGCTCAGCTAGGCGAAAGAGCCATGGACATACTTCTCTCCTTCTTAAACCCTTGTTACATAATCCTGACTACACCCAAGTGGGTGTGGTCATCAGTGCCTGTAACAGGCCCAAGGAGGCCCAGTCAGGATTTCTCCCTACAGGCATATTTGGTTTTATCCTATGTCTATAAAACTTTGACCTAGAATTCATTCTTTAAGAAAATATACTGGGGGAAATGTAGCACAGTAATTGTGGGATTGGTCAGTTAAAGACTGGTCCAGGTAGAGACCCTGACACTGTATGGAGGGCAGGACCCAAACAGAACTTTTCTATAAGTTTCAAACAATAGCTGCAGCAACAACAACAACAAAACAAGCAAAAAAATGAAATGAAATGAAATGCTTTATGCCTATGATCTTATTTCCAATGCTAACTACAATCTGAAATGAAAAAAATTTACTAAAGTAACATTGAATTTGTGACCCATAGAGTCAATCTAAATGAAAGACAGTAGATTCTACTAACAGAAGGAAATATTAAGAAATTAAATTATATAACAAAGACTAATGTGAAATAGGAAAGAATACAATATACAAAAGTCTAAGGAAGTATACTACATACCTATGAAAATAGACCAAATATAAAATGCTGACAAGAACAGATTTTCCTAAGCTGAGAGCAGAGTTGTCACTGTGAAATATCTTAGTATTCATTGTGAAGAATAACAAAGAAGTCTCCATTTTGCAGGACACTCTAACAAACTCTTACAAAGTTAAGTACAGTATTGCTCCATGACCAAGAAATGACTAAGCACTATGAAACTTTTTATTTAATATTTATGAAATGGCAAAACTATATAGATGTGGAAGAGACAAATGGCTTCTGAAGAAATAGAGGAATATACATAAACAAAGGCTTGAAGTAAATCTGAGATTTTCAGTAAGTTTACATTTACAAATACAAAAAAGAATAAATAAGAATCTAGGTAACAATAAAGTAATTCTTGAAGAGAGAGGAAATAAGTCAAGCATATTTAAAATCACAGACAAGTTCAAATAAGTATCAAATACACCAATTGCAATGAAAACTTCAATGATGTTGGGCTTCAAGTGTCACTATATATAAAAACCAAAAAGCATTGTGAATAAATGAAGCACTGAGCTACACTGGAGAACAGGGTGTGTTGAATAACTGGAGGTTTTGCTACATTAAAAATATATGTTATAGGGGAAGGAAAACTTCAAAGCCCAGCATGAGAATACCTAGCAGTGCATAGTAAGCCATCATAGACACTAATGGTAACTTGAAGCATACAAGTCTTCTGGACTTGGGATATTTTGATGTACTGCTAGTAGGCTAAAACTAATTGACTGGCATAAAATATTCAGCAGTGAACAGAGGGCAAAATAAATGAGGTAAAGACAGAATTTCTAAAATTTTGATTATCAGTGTTCAACAACAAAATTAGACTCATCTCATACTCTGTTCAAAAATAGACATCATTTCTCTTCAGGACTAAAATGCAAAAGATATTATAAAAAGTTAAATGAAATGCAAAAATATTATGATGGAAAAGCAGTAATTGTTAAGCAGGTTATAAAAGCAAGTACTTCAAAACAACATAAACAAGATTCTATTAAAATCAAGACCATCCATATCAAACATTACCATGAGTTGAAATGATCATAACATAGAGAATAATGAAATATTTGTGACACATGATTCATCATCAAACATGTATTTAAGAAATCCACTGAAAATCCGGCCAAAGTCTTGAAGAACTGCTTCAAAGAACAAAATATCCAAGACATTAATCTTAAAATACACTCAAGCTCATTAGCTTCTGTAAGAACTATATATCAAAAGAGAAATTAGGAGCTCACAGCAGGTGTGACAATGCACACAATACTTGTGCAAGCTCAAGTTTAAAAAAAAAACAGCTTTTAGAAGGGAAATGGGCATAAAAGCCCACTCTTATTTGAGAAACACATTGGCAATTGACAATTACTGAAAGAAAAGAAGGGTCAGATTTCTTTATGGGTGTGACACCTGGCTGGTCAGCTAGCACCAGTGGAAGGTAATACAGCCAAAGCATAGCAAGATGCCACAAATTGTATCTGAGCAGTTTAAATATAAAAATGAAAGGGGGCATAAATTTAGCTGCATATGGTTGAGGGTAAATCTGGAAGGAGGATAAGAACTAAATAAAATGTATTGAAAAACATTGGGATTCTATCAACTCATACACTTTGGAGTTTTATTTTCTACAGTTATTTTCTTAGTCAGTATGTGAGTATGTGGCACACATGTGTACGTGTCTGTGTGTTTGTGTCTGTGTGTGTGGACATGTATGTGAACCAGGCTTTCTTTGGTGTCACCAAACTTGGTAAAAGTTTATCCAGACTTTCAGAAAAGTGCTGTTACTTAGTGACACACCTCACTGGCCCCAATATACATGCTTAAGACAGATAAAACCACATCACCCACTTTACCTAACATGAACACAGAATGTATGAACTTTTGCCTAACATGATTTGATAACATTTCTGTATCTAATGAAAGGGATTCATGTTTCCTCAAGCTGAGTGTGGAACATGCATACTGCATCAGTCTTTTTAAAATTAATTAATTTATTCATTACTTAAAAAATAATCTCAGCTGATGGAGCAGGGCATTGCGACCTCTCCAAGTTTTCTATGAAAGAATGTCCTTGACTCCCTGTCTCACTACTGAATAGAAATTCTTGTTTTTATGAACTTTTCAGTAAGCTATCAGTCTTTGTAGTCTTATGGTGTCATGTTATTTACCATATAATGTCATATATTAAGAATAACATGGAAGCCTGCTCATGGCAGTTCTTTATTCAGAATCTTTGACAATACAACAGAAAACACTGTAGTCTAAAATAAAATATTTATAATTCAAAGGCATGTTTAAAAGTAATCCAAATGGTAACTTCCACATTAAATACAACAAACAAACAAGTGACAAGGACATTACCATCTTATATCAAATGCTCCCTCAAATAATTAAAACATTACAGGTCAGTGCATATATTGGAGATAAGAAGAATGAAAAGAACAGCAACTATGTGTATGAAATTTTAACTGTACTTATGTGACAAGATCTATTTTATTTGTTAGATCAAAAGTTTAGTAACATTATACAGCCATGTGTAATGTGTGTCAGTAAATGCCAGGCATCATATGCTATGTACACTTCCATCTTCACAGAGTGTTTTATTTCTTTTGGAGGTGTAAGAGCACTGAGCTGTGTAAATCCATTCTGTGATATTTACATTCACAGACCCCCTGATGATTTGTTTTTCCAAAGATAGCCCTGTTGTTTAAAGACTGCATTATGACTGATTTACACAAAACACCAGAAGACAGGTATTTGCTTATGTTGTCTGTCTAGAATAGCTTAAAATGATGCAATATTTCAAAAATTATGATGCCACATACTAAAAATTACAAAAGGTTAAAATTCCATATATACATATATGTGTGAAATAAGAATAAAGTATACATCAAAATATTAATGGCATAATTCTTTATAGTTTAAAAATGTTGGAAAACAGCTAAGAGTCCATTGGAAAATTTTAACTAGAATATCATTCAGTAAATTGGAGTATCCATACTACATTACTGCAGCCCCCAATTAAAGGTTGAAGTAGCTCATATCTATATAAATTCATCGAAAATGCATAAGTTATATAATTGTGTTGATAAACATCCTAAATTGTATTGAGGAAAATAAATGAGAGAGAGTGAGACAGAGACAGAGGGACAGAGAAACTTTATCTGGGTGTCAAAATAAAAACTTACACTGTTTCTATGTGCATTCATAAGAAATAGAAGCATTTATGTCTGTGGGAGAGAACACAGATGAAGAAGATTCACAGATACACTGGAAGCCCTATGGAGAGTCTGGACTAGGTCTTCCCAACATCTCAGTGTCAGAGACAGTTTTTAATGTAATGGGGTATGTATGTCCTGACTGCTTCTTCAGGTTCTTGCTTAAACTCTCGTTACCTGAAGAATGGAACCACACTGGGGCACACATGCTTACCTACAAAGTTCCAAGCAGAAAGCATAACCAAGAGAATATAAGAGATGGAAGAGAGAATCTCAGGTGTATAAGATTCATCAACCAAAGAAAATGTTGCCTCCAAAATCCTTAACACAAAATGTCTAGGAAAATGGGACACCATGAAAAGACTAAATCTAAGAATAATAAGTATAGAAGAAGGTGAAGAAATACAGCTCAAAGGCACTGAAAACTTATTCAACAAAATCATAGAAGAAAACTTTCCCAACCTAAAGAAGGACATGCCTATGAAAGGTCAAGAAGCTTAGACAATACAAAATACAGGCAACCAAAAAGGTCCCATTGCACATAATAATCAAAATACCAAACATAGAGAATAAAGAAAGAATATTAAAAGATGCAAAGGAAAAAGGCCAAGTAGCATATAAAGGCAGACCTATCAGAATTACACCTGATTTCTCAAAGGAAATCTGACAGCTAGAAGGTCTTGAATAGATATATGTTCTACAGACATTAGGAGACCACAGATGCCAGCCCAGAGTACTATACACAGCAAAGGTCTCAATAGATACAAATTGAGATATTAAGATATTCCATGACAAAACCAGATTAAACAATACATATCCAAAAAGTCAGCCCTATAGAAAGCACTGGAAGTAAAACTCCAAACCAAGGAAGTTAGTTAGACTCACAAAAACATAGACAATAGATAACCATACATTACCAAGGAAAATACACACATACACACACACACACACACACACACACACACACACACACACACACACACACACGCAATATCACCACCACCACCAAATGCAAAAAATAATAATAGGAATCAATAATAAATTGTCATTAATATCTGTTAATATCAATGGGGAAAATTTGCCTATAAAAATACACAGGCTAACAGAAAGTATATGAAGATAGAATCCATCCTTCTACTGCATGCATGAAACACAGCTGAACTTCATAGCCAGACATTATCTCAGAGTGAAGGGTTGGGAAAAGATTTTCCAATCAAATGGACCTAAGAAAGAAACTGGTAGAGCTATCCTAATTCTACAAAATTAGAAATCAAACTAAAATTAATCAAAAGAGATGAAGAAAGTGATTTCATATTCATCACAGGAAACATCCATCAAGATGAAGTCTCAATTCTGAACATCTGTGCCCCAAATACAATGTCACCCACATTAGTAAAAGAAACGTTCCTAAAAGTTAAATCACACATAAACCCCCACACACTTGTAGTGGGAGATTTCAACACTCCACTCTCACCACTGGATAGGAAAGGAATAGCAGATGGAATTTTAACAGAGAAAGGAACAAGCAGGGGTTATTACTCAACTGTGTTTAATAAACATCTATTGAACATTCTATTCAAATACAAAAGAATATACCTTCTTCTCAGCTCCTCATGGAAACTTCTCTAAAATCAACCTGCTAGGGCAGGAGGCTTCTGGGCCCAGGCAGGCTGCAATTCTGGCTGGTCTGTGCACCCACAGCTAGAAACTGTGGCAGTAAAACTGTGGGGAAGTCTGTAGAACTCTCCCAGCTCGGAGGACTGTTCTCTGACCAGCTCAGCGGCAGTGGAAATGCACTTGTGTTGCACAGCGGCCAGGCGCAGCTAGCAGATTGGCTGCAGAGCTGGTAGCACCTGTGGAGAGTGGGGACTTTCCCAGCAGACTATTCTGCTGTACCAGTGGAACCTGCAGGCACTCCCAAACAGGGCCTAGATTTGCAAGATCCCACTTCTGACACGAGATAATGTGGGAATTAAAAATAAGGAATCAGGTAAAAATATAAGGGTATTTATTAGGGAGAAGCCTTACTTACAGTGTGACTTATCCAGCCAACAGAGCAGCAGTAAGTACAGCAAGCCAAAGATGAAACAGAAGGGATCTTCCACGTGGGCACACCTCACTCTTAAGACTTCCCTACATCACCCTGACCATGCCCTCACAGACACAACTGTAGCCAGCCCCTAGCAGGCATGGTTACAGTATCCCCTCCAAGTCTCCTAAACAAAAAATAGTCTAGGGCCAGATGATTTCAGTGTAGAATTCTACCAGAAATTCAAAGGAGAGCTAATTGTTCTACATAATAGAAGCAGAAGAGTCATTATCAAACACTTTTTACTAGGCTACATTTACCCTGGGACTCAAAGCACACAAAGACAGAACTAAGAAAAAGAACTACAGACAAATCTCCTCCATGAACATTGATGCTAAAATACTGCAAATCAAATCCAAGAATACATCAGAAAAATCATACACCACGATCAAGTAGGCTCCATCTCAGAGATGTGGGTATGGTTCAACTTACCAAAATCCATCAATGTAATCCACCATATAAACAAACTGAAGAAGAAAAACCACATGATCAACTTACTAGATGCTGAAAAAGAGTTTGACATTCATGATAAAGGTCCTGGTGAGACTAGGGATAAAAGGAACATACCTAGACATAATAAAGGCAATATAGAGCAAGCCAACAGCCAACATCAAACTAAATGGAGAGAAACTCAATGTGATTCCTCTAAAGTCAGGAACAAGACAAGGCTGTCCACTCTATCCATATATCTTCAATATTGTATTTGAAATTCTAGCTAGTGCACTAAGACAACAAAATGAGATCAAGGGGAGGAGGAGAAGGAGAAGGTACTGGGATTTGTATGTAAAATAAGATTGTTTTTAATTTCAATAAAAATTAATAAAAAACACAAAAATAATTATACTAATGGGGGTGTCCCTCTAGGTGTCAAAGAGGGAAAAGAACCACATAAAAATAAGAATGAAACCCCAATACATATTGATTTCATCAACATCAATCAGACTCTGGGGAATCTAATAAGAGACACTTTAGTCCTGATATATTAAAGCCCAGTGAAAATTTGACAAAAGTTTTCTGGTGTAACCTAATCCTTGTGCATAAGCTAGCATAATTTACATTGGAAATCAACTCAGAGTTTGTGTCTTTTCTTCCAAGAAGTTGAGTTCTATAAATAGGCTACCTGTGAGAGCTGAAGGGTCTAAGGATCTGACTGGACTGGGTCATAGAGATAGCATAAAGGTCAATTTGGCTAGTAGCATCTCTGGACAACACAAAATGGATCTTGGTCAGGGGTAGGAGGTCATGGGGCAGGACGGGAAGTGAGTGTGACTGGGGTTTATGATGTGAGATTTCCAAATAATCAACAAGAAAGGAATTTTAAAGAGTCATTACATTACATAGCAGTTTCTCCAAACTACATGAAGTGAATTTGAATTCTCAACTATATGTCTGAATGTCTGTGTTGTGGAGGGGGGGGGATGTGGTGGAGAAGTAGTATTTAAAATGCAATTACCTTAATGTTTGGATGGGTCTCCTTTCTGAACTTCTCTGCTGACTTTCAAGATTTTACTGTTGCAGTTTTCATAATGAGTAAAGAAATATTTTAAAATGAGATCTCAGCCACGTTGAGTTATGTTTCCAATGTCATTGAATCTATTATTTCCATTGCAGGAATGTCTGTTAAACTATGGAACTGAGCTACAAAAGAACCATTCATTTTGTGAGCCTTGGAGTAAAACTGTTCAGGACCTGATAGGACAAGGTCAAGCTTCAGTCTCCCTTGGAAAGTAAACAATGAATCTTGTTGAAGCATTTTGGCAGGAAAACAATTGTTTCCATATGGCAGAACATGAGTATAGGATGTGTACATCATTGTGCATGTGTCAAATCTCAGAAACAGTGATGACTTGTGACCCTAGCTTATGTAGTTCAGCACTGGCCATGCCGGACCTTCTGCTTGTGCAGGGTTACAGTCCACTGCTCTGCACCTTTCTTCTTGTGACAGGTCTGAAACCATAGTCTTAGACCCATTTTAAGAGCACACAATCTCCCTGAGGTCCATGGAGACAAAACACACCATTTTGCCTCTCTAACTTCACGTTTTTCAATGCCAAAGGTTTTCCCCATTTGACAAAACAGTTCTAAAACCAGAAATCTGTTACAGATTTTGAACATGATGACAGGTGTCACCTTGTATAATTCTTGCATAAATATTCATTAAATTGAATTTGTTGGGTTCTTCCATTTAACAATAAGCTAGATTGTGCTGCTTATAAATTTTTAAAACCACATCAAATTTATGAGATCAATTAAATAAAAAGAAGAACTAAAGATTGAAGGAATTTTGCCTTTAATTTTGTTTTTGTATCAGGAGGTGTGGTCTTTTTCATTCTAGTGTATGACACTAGAGTAACTAATACAGCAATGTTGTGAACATTCTACCTTTGATAGGATGACCAAGGAAAAATTAAATAAAATCAATGCATAGGACCTAGGAATAAATTATAAATTGAGACTAGCAATTAAATACAGAATAAGAAACTGACTTTTTTGCACATTTCATTACTAATTTGAAAATGTCATATACTGTACATTTATTATCTTCACTCCCTAATCCAGTTTTTCCAAGATCCATTGTTCCAGTCCTACCTACCCAAATGTGTGTCCTCATTGGGTCAAAGCCCATTAAACACAAATTTTGCTGAGCATATACTTTTGGTATGTGCACATTCACAGAAGAAAAGTTGAGCTATAGGAGATAGCACACTTAAAAAACTCTCCTTCTCCCAGGAAATATCAGTTTGCAACAAGTCCACACTTAAGGGTAGAACAACATACTCACTCCAGCTCTTCAAGCTGGGATTTTGCCCAGCTTGGGCTTGTACAGTCCTGGTGCATGCTGTCTCACCTGCTGTGACTTCATATGTGCAACTACTGTTATGTCCTCATCACTCTTTCCTGGTAATCATCCACCACCTATGTATCTTACACTTTTTCTTCCTCTTCTTCACAGTGATCCCCTAACCCTGAGGGCAGGTGTGATATTGATGTTCTATTTAGGATTGAGCATTCTACTCTTGATCAGTTCTGGTTCTTTGTGTTAAACACCATCTATAATAAAAAGAAGCTTCATTGAGATTTGAGGGAGATAGTATGTATAGATATAAGGTCAAGGCACTAAGACCCTGCTTAATACTATGTCTATTTAACAAAATAGTAGTATGTTCTCCCCTTGTGCCTAAGGTGTATGTGGCCACAGGTTCATTTTTCTCCAGCAATGTGCCATGGGTTGGGGGCAACCTGAATGGAGGCAGAAACTGAAAGGATCATAGGTAATCCCATTTCTCTCTGGATCAAAGCTTAACTGTTCCTCATGGGAAGCTATCTAGGATTAATTTAATCTCCCCAAAATGACTTTTTCTTAGCCCAGATATTTACCCTATACCTCTTACAGTGTGTTATAATAGCTATTCCTTCATGATATATCTCAATGTATCGAATTAGTAGAATGATCCTGCAGGATGAACAAGATCTAAGTAAAAGACACTTCTCTCTGATAATTTGCACATGCTTGGTACATAGCCAAACAATAGTCAATCGATGTTTCTGGTAAATGGCACATATATAAAAATATTTCACAATGTGTTGAAAGTAAAAGATAAAGTACTATACCTTCATATAATCAAAATATTGTAAGAATTGGCCATGGATTTAATATTATAATAATTATATGAGCCTATTCATTTTCATTCTATATTAATTTCTTGGTTTTATTACACAAGTGGCTAAAAATGATAGATAAAAAACCTACAAATAAAGATATTATGAAATTTATCCACACACTTGAAAATTTGTTTCCTCTTTGCTATAGTTCTTAGGCTTCATGCGTGGGCTAGAAACCCATTTATTTTCCTATTTACCACTACTTTGTCTGACTTCTTAAATTCTAGCAGGTCATTGTTATTTTATAAAAGTTACAGAAATTAGTAAATAATATTTTGCTCTCAAATAATATATTTACACTCAAATTTATATTTTTATGTTTGAATATACTACCATTACCTATAAATGTTAAATCAAGTCTTCAAAATTGCATGTTCAACACTTACTTTTTTTCTACTAGAATAACTGATAAATGTATCATATAAAGTAAATTCAAAACACCTGCTATGGACTTTTTGGTAAGTGAGGTCCCATACTCCCACAAGCATTACAGGTCATTGCCAATACTCTTGGTTTACTTCCTAGAACTTGACAATATGATTCTGTTGCTGATGATACCATGGACTTCAGACATAGAGCACAATGGTAGGTGAAAGATTTTACCTGAAGATACAATGTATTTACTCCTCAAAACTGCTAGAAACTAAAAAAGTTCAATAAAATATATAAATGCACATGGCCACAGAATTTTAAAGACATAATAAGCATGTACTTTGAATGTCATTTCAATAAGTAAATCAGTTTGGAAACATCAATCTGTGTTTTTCCTATTTTTAATTGCTATATTTGTGACCCATTTCCAAACCCAATTTCTTAAAGCTACTCCACACAAGTTTTTATTTCTTTCTCTATTGACTAGACAGTTGAGGTGCTGTCTGTAATCTGCAGTACTCTACTGTGTTCCCAAGGCCATTTCACCTGGCTTCACCTGGCCATTTCACCTGGAGCTGTTGTTCTAAGATGGTCTGGCGCTAATATGTCCCAGTTGAGACTACTTATTTGTTGGGGTGATGGGTGTGATGAGGGTGATGGAATCCTTGTTTTTCATCAGGGAACACATGATGTTGGGGATGTTCTAATGCATACAAATCCCAGAACAGAAGTACCTTCCAGGCATCTAGTTCATAACTTGCTGTTCACCAAGTCAGACTTCATGGCCACACTGGTGATCACTGTCTGTGGCATATACAGATGCCTTTGGAAGTGAATAAGGCACAGAAATTTCACTCTAATAGATTCAATTTCTCCTATACTGTGAATTATATCAAACTTTTTTTGTATAGACTTCTTATAGAAGTTTGAGGACTTAGTTCTGCGTACCGGGAATGTAAAACTACCAGTAAAAACTGAAGCTAATGCTCCTGTGTATTGTCCAGAGCTGTGTGCAAATTGATGTTTTCCTTCAAAACTTGTTTGCATCTCCATTTTGGTCCCAGTGTAAACATTCATAAGCTATGAAGTGCCTGGGTGATTTGAAAGTCAAACTGGTCCAGAAGGCTAGGAAATCAGTGCCAACAGGCTAAGAATTATTAGCCTGCTTCCCAGTCATGTAGAGAGCTAAACTATTCCTTCTGAAAATCTGCAAGGCATTTGGATGTTGGCATAGAGTAAAAGAGAGCATCTGTACAGATGGTATTTAGACAGTTAATAACAACACAAATAATTACTTTTTAATCTGGGGAATAGCATCACTACTAAAAATGTAATGTTTAGTGTGGTAGGCCAAGGACCAAATATACAATCACTAATTAATGCTTAATGGACAAGCCTTTAAAATATTTAATTATGCATGTTCTTTATGTATCATTGGTATAATGGAGATATTTTAATACCAATTTACTAGGATAATTACAAGAAGTGCATGATGAATATTTTATGACATTTTAAAACTGAAAAAAAGTACCACATAACTTCTGTTCCATTGCAATTAGACTGGCTCATTCTAAAGAAATCAAGCATTATCAAAACAATATTATGAGTGTTTCCATGGATGTCAGAAATCATAAGGCTGAAGGCCTCAAGACATTTGCACAATTCCTTTACTTAAAAATATACAAACCGTTCTACATAAATTGTGTATGATTCTTTAAAACTACAGTAAAATTTCCAGAAGATTCTAGTTCCAAATTGAGTAACAGCTTAAGTATTTTGTGCAATAAATATTTAGCTAATAGAGTAAGCTAATTTTACATGATGAAAACTGTCCATTTAACTATTCAAAATAGAAAGAAACTATTTGACTTGTTTACTTTTATTGTGTGCCACTGCTGAAAATTTCTAATGTTGGGGTTTAGGGGAGGTTTAGTTTAAGTTTGGAAATAGTTACTCCCAAATTCAAACCAAAAGCATTATTCTACACTTTGTGCTTTAAACTGATGACACTTTGTTCATGAATCGTGGGAGCTGTTTGAAACAGTGGGGGGCGGGCAAGACAGAGACATACACACAGAGATACAGAGAAAGTTTATGGGAAATAGTAATAGGCTAGACTTGAAATAAAAGTTTACTCTAAAAATGTTGTAATCTTATTTTGGATATTTTGGAATCATTTTTATGCCTAGTATATGTTAATAGTCTTCTCAAGCACTATAAAATCAATTCAATACATCTTTGTGGTACATGTATGAAGCAGAATATTAGCACTGTACTCATTTTACAGTAAGAAAATAGATATCAATTACATAGTTTGCCTAAATTAATTGTCTTTTTAGGTTAAAATAACAGGTTGATCTTTGTACTATTTGTAAAACTATCAGTTCTCTTGAAAATTGACTCATTCATTTGTAAGGTTATATTCTAACCTTTTGTTCATTGTTGCTTTTTGTTTGAAAAATTGAAATGCTTCAGTTAGAAACATGCAGAACATTGAACACAGGTTTTCTATTCTTTTTTGTGTTAGTCATTAAAAATGCTTGATTTTCAAATACTATTTATATTTTCCAATCAAGGTTTTTTTTTAATATATGCAGTTCTCCTGTCTCCTACAATGGTTTTCTTGTTGTCTTTCTTCATTCTTTTCAGCAGAATTCTTCTGTTTTACTTGTGCAACCAATGTATTTAATAATTTACTAAAAAGCATTTCTCAATTACTACTAATCTTCCAGTGCAAGCAGAGTTTCAATATGATGAAAATAATTAGGTTACTACATTATCTCATGTCACCCTCATGGCAGGAAGGCCAGGGTTTGACTTGCAAAGTTTGATTTGCAGACACTCTTACATAGCAAGGAGAATGATAACAGCATGAGGCTTGGACAGTCAGCAACATCATAGCTGGTTAAAACTGTGAAAGGAAATAAGAAACAAATACAAGGAATCTTGAACTCTAGTGAAGCTCTAGAATCAACTCTCTTAGACCAAGAGGTGGTCACAGCACAGGAATGAGTCACTATAGAGGAAAGATGGATGTTCAGCATAAGGACACTGTCATGGCTCAGTCACCATTAATAGTGTTTGCCCTAGCAGCTCAGGCATGCTCAGAAAGCTGAGCTGGCTCAAGCTGTTGCCCCAAGAATCTTCCTAAGGGAGATCTTAGCAGTACCCTCTACACCTTAAGCAAGTAATTTACCAGGATTTCTTATTTTTGCTCCTATTATTTCAGTTGTTTCTTGTAAGATACAGTTGGTAGTCCATGTTTTCTAAGTAATATAAATAAAAATTATACAGCATTGGTTCATTTATTCTGAAACATATGAGATGCTATGTGACATTAATCATATCTTTCTTTAAACTAGCAACTTGCAATAATATATTGTTAGATTTAAAAATAGAAAATAAATTCATGACAAGAACTTTACAGCATTTCTGCTTGGAACAAGAATTCTGAACGACATCTTCAACTTAAGTCCACAGGTAGATCTTAGCATTGCTTTATGTACATGATATATTAAAAATCATCATGCAATTTTCATTGACTAGGCCTTCATAACTTTAAACCATTCTAAAATATTCAGTTTCTAAGAGGAAAAGATAAATAAGAAAGTATCAATAACAACCATAATTTCTGTTATAATAAACATTATCAACCATCCACAAAAGTAATAAAGCACAAGAATTCTTTGATGAGTTCTAAACTATTCCAGATAGGGTCAAAGTATAAAACCTCCATAGCTTCAACTGGAGAGGTATCTCAGCAGGCAAAAGCACCTATTGTGAAATCCTATGAACCCAAGTTTTGTGTTCAGAACCTATTTAAATAGCCCAAAGTGGTGTTGCACACCAGTAATCCTAGAATTCCTACTCTTAGATGGGAGGAAGAGACGGAAGAACTATCTGGAAGCTCTTGGTTCATGTGGAGTAATCAGTGCAATAACAGAATAAAGATAGACCCAACTTCAACAATATGGAAGGTGAGAACCAGCTTGTATTCTTACTTTTACACTTGGTCTGTGTGAGGTATGCTATGGGGCATATGCATTCCCACACCCAGCATGTAGATGCACAGGCACACAAGTATACACACACACACACACTAAAAGAACATAAAGGGAGTGCCTTGCTTTTTACTGTAAAATATTTTCTTGACATATTGGCTGCATCAAACTTGTCCAATGTAATGATTTGACTCACAAGTATAATGATTCTTATGATCTGCATAATGAATACATCTGTCACCACGCCTCTCTCAGCCAGGATCTAACAGTAGTCTTCTGTAAACAGTGGCTCAGGAGGAGATATGCCTTCCTGAGTGCCTAAGCATGCTTGATAACATGGTTCCACAAAGTCTGTCCATTATAAAGACAGACATGATTTTTCAGTCTGGAGAAAAACTACAATTTTATCTTTTAAGCTATTTACCTGTCTTGAAACTTGAGAAATTATGTTTAGTATTAAAAATTACAGGTATTTTTATCATTTGTACATTATCATTTTTTCTTTTATTTTTTAAATTTAAAATAGAAACAATCTTATTTTACATATCAATCCCAGTTCCCTATCCCTCCCACTTTCCCATGCCCCCCTCCCACTCCATCCCTCTTCTGCTCCCCAGGGAGGGTGAGGCCTTCCATGGGGGATCTTTAATGTCTGTTACATCATTTGGGGCAGGGACTGGGCCCTCCCCAGTGTGTCTAGGCTGACAGAGTATCACTCTGTGGAATCGGCTCACAAAGTCTATTCGTATACTAGGGATAAATACTGTTTTACTAACAGAGGCCCGATAGACTGTCCAAGCCTACTAACTGTCACCCAAGTTCAAGGGGCCTAGTTCAGTCCTATGCTGGTCTTCCAGCTGTCAGTCTAGTGTCCATGAGCTCCCCCTTGTTCAGGTGAGCTGTTTCTGTGGGATTCCCCAACCAAACTTTTGTATCAGTAAAAGTAATTTCTCTCTGTCCTACAAGCTTCTGACACCATATTCCTTATTTAATACGTATTTGTGCTTATGTCAAGATTCTGTAATTAATTTGAGAACATTTTCTCTTAGGATACATTTGGTATTTTATATAGTATATGGGGTATAATTAGGCAACAAAGAAAAGCAATCAAAATAATAAAAATGTGACTAATGCATAATATTACATAATCCTAAAATATTTTATATTATGTTATATAAATGATTTTATTTCATAGCAAAACAATAAGTAATTAAAACTAACCAGCCCACAATACTGTATTTAGTTATTATACTAAATTAAGTCCCCGGTATCACACACAGGTCACATATAAAGAACATACTTAAGTGATTAGTCCCAAAGCTTAAGGATGTAAATACACAGCAATAAGAAAAATTCCTCATTGCAGTTTGAGAAAACAGATTGCCACTTTT
Organism: Cricetulus griseus; assembly: GCF_003668045.3. Lineage (NCBI taxonomy): Eukaryota > Metazoa > Chordata > Mammalia > Rodentia > Cricetidae > Cricetulus > Cricetulus griseus. The sequence goes on from NC_048601.1 coordinate 80,147,274, forward strand.
TCTCTCGGCTTCTTTCATCCATATTTTTCATAACAATTTCCTAGGAACATAGTTGAATAAGTGAATGTTTTGACATAACACTAAACTTGAAAAATATCAATAATTAATGATTAATACTGGGCTGATGCTAGCTTTCAAGGCACTTGTAGTTACTGCCTCCCTTATATCTACTGAAACACAATATCCATTTTCACTAGGATTGCCTTACATGCTCATGTGTGCTACAATCATCTCATCATCCAGTGAAGGACAGCCAGAGGACATTTCAAAGCTCTGTCCTAGTACCTTAAGTAATGGGCCATCAGTGCTCTCATGGTAGCACTATGTGACAGTCTGGATACTCCCGGCAGTGAACAGTCAAAACTGATGCTGTGGTTGAAACTGACTGCAAATGGTTGGCACTTAGCAATGTTTCACCAACTCTGAATGTTGATAGATACTTTGAAACCTGTATTGAATCAATCTCTCATCTGACATACACTAGAATTACATGTTCAAAACAGCTATTGTTTGCCCCACATTTTACCAAGTGTTCCTATGGAACATTCCACAGTGCAGAAATTTATTTTAGGTCTGGACATTTACAGATCACCAAACTAATGACAAAAATACCCCAAATAATAAAGACATTACTGTTTCTCAAAGAAGAAAGGTCAGGTTTTCAGAGAACTAAATTGTAATCATTCTGAATTACTTTATGGAGAAATATAATTTAGATAAGAATTATAGTTCTGTTGGACTTAAGTAGAACAGTTTTATAAACCATTATTTTTTTACTCTTTTCCTTTATCCAGATTTATAAAGTCAAAGTAAAGATACTCCTGTGAGATGAGTTAACCAAACAAATTGGATATTAAATCATATTTTTCTTGCTCACACAGTTCATTATTAGAGTTAAAAGCAACTTTAAGATTCAGGTTCAGCCAGCAGTCTTTGACAGAGTGATAGAAATTACCTTTTTATCACTGCAACTTTTAGGATTTAACACATAGCCCTGGAGAGAAGGTTGCAGTTGACATGAGAAGGTGGTAAGTGCTTACATAAGATATATATCTCCAGGAAACAATTTTTGAGGGAGAAGTTTATAAGTTTGTCTATATAACTGGTACTAAAATTCATGATTCAAACTACAATATTCTGGAAGGACTAAAATACTATGATCTAGAGTCTGATCAATAGCTCACATGAGGCAGAATAAAATGAGAGTACAGTGGTATTATTTTCATTTAAAATTATTTTTCATTTTACATACAAATGCAAGTACCCCCATCTCCTTCTCCTGTTGTCCACCTCCCCCCCCCAGTGATATTTTACTCCATTATTTTGGCAGAAGAAACTACTTTATGTTTATGGTCATTACAGAAGGAGGTAATACACAGTTTGCAAAATTGTTCACAAAATGCATTTTGTCACACTAAGATATTTCTAATCCATTGTTTGCTCGACTCCCCATATTTTATTGTACCATCTTAACCACAAATTTGTTGTTTGGGTGCGACGTATATAGCATCATCAAATCAAAACATTATCTTATCATCCTCAAATCTTTCTTCCACTATCGCTTATACTGACCTAAATTGAAAATAAACAGTTATAATTGGTGGGAAATTTATGTTCCATAGAATCATTTACTAAGCAAACATCGTTAAGTAAAACTTTTATTTATTTATTTATTTATTTATTTATTTAACAATTTCATCATGAACATACATTAGGGTGAGTTACAATATAATCAAATGACAGTAAAATGTTCTCACGATCTGTGGGGTGTGAACAATTACACAATTCTAAACCTTTTTCCCTCCCCCCTCCTCTGAAGCTCAATACCCTTTGAAACTTTCTATGTCTTGCTTAAAGCCCAAAGTTCTGCTGTCTGTAAAGTTCTGAAATCAGGTTTGTATTATCATAGTCTTTGAATATTTACTGAAAAGTATTTTCTCCATGTGCAGTTTAAGCATTGTGAAGGAGCTTCTGCCACTCACTCTGTGAGTGTGGTTCATCCCTGTGTCCAATTGTGCTAAATGGGTCCTTTTTCCCCAATGAGAAAAACGGGCAAAAAAAGTTCTATGTCTCTAGTTGTGGCAAGAAAGCAAGCTGTTTGTTGTCTGGTTCGTAGTTAATTCTGAGATGAGCACTCATAGATTCAGAGAGGTGGATATAGTCTGTCTGTAGGGAAGCTGGGGCTCTAGAAAGCATCACAAAACTGGAACTGGGTGTCTGTCTCCTTTCCTCCTCCAGCTGTAGATTGGATGTCCTCAAGGATCAGGAACACGGGTTCATTTTTTCATTCCAGCTGGTTCAGACGGTCTCCCAAAGCCTCAGGTCCCATTCCTCTCTGCTCCATGCATCTCACTAACTGCTCCAGCAACCAACCTGGCTCATTCTCCACCTGTGAGAAAACACAGACATGCCCTTGATCCCAGATAATTATGGGGTCTGGTCCCTGCCATTATCTGGTACATGGATCTATCCATTTGACTTGAGCAAAATTCATTCCAGTTGGGTCATGCCAGAATCTGTCTGCAGCAGATTGCTCACTGGCATCAATATATAAAAGTTTAAATGCATCATGTGGTGACTGGGGGCACAGCTCCCCCCTTTTTAATACTTTTTAAAAAAATTTTTTTATGTGAATTACAAAGAGGATTGTTTTACATGACAATCCAGTTCCCTTCTCCCTCCTGTCATCCCCTACTCCCCCCCAACTAAAACCATACCTATCATATACTCTTTTTGCTCCCACTGGATGGTGAGGTCTTCCATAGATTGTCATCAGTGTCTATTGTATCCTTTGGGATAGGACCTGGGTTTACCCCCATGTGTCTTGGCTCAGGGAGTATTCCTCTATGTGGAATGGGCTCCCAAAGTCCACACCTATGCTAGGGATAAGTACTGAACTACTACAGGAGGTCCCATAGAATTCCGAGGTTTCCTCACAGAAACCCATGTTCCTGTGGTATGGATCAGTCCCATGCTGGTATTCCATCTATCAGTCTGGGGAGTAAGAGTTCCCCAATGTTCAGGTCAGCTGTTTCTGTGGGTTTCATCAGCCTGGTCTGGGCCCCTTTGCTTTTCACTTGTCCTTCTCTGCAAATGAATTCCAATTCAGTTCAATGATTAGTTGTGGGTGTCTGCTTCTACTTTCACCAGCTGTTGGTTGAAGGCTATAGGATGGCATATAAGACAGTCATAAATCTCATTATCAGGGTAGGGCTTTAAGGTAGCATCTCCTTTGTTGCTTAGACTGTTAGTTGGTGTCAACTTTCTAGATCTCCAGACCTTTCCCTAGTGCCTGATTTCTCTGTAAACCTAAAATGTTTCCTCCTATTATGATAATTCCTTTCTTGTTTTCTTCTATTCTTCCCCGACTCAAACTTTCTGCTCCCTCATGTCCTCTGTATCCCTCTTCTTCTACCCTTCTCATTCTCCTAGCTCCTTCTCCCCTTCTCGTGCTCCCAATTTGTTCACGAGATCTTGACCCTTTCCCCTTCTCCAGGGGACCATGTATGTCTCTTTTAGTGTTCTCCATGTTTATTAGCTTCTTTGGCAGTGTGGATTGTAGGGTGGTAATCCTTACTCTATGTCTAAAATCCACATGTGAGTGAGTACATACCATGTTTGTATTTTTGAGATTGGGTTACCTCGCTCAGAATGGTTTCTTCTAGTTCCATCCATTTTCTGCAAATTTCAAGATTCCATTGTTGTTTTTTTTTCCACTTATTAGTACTCCATTCTGTGAATGTACCACAATTTCTCTATCCATTTTTCATTTGAGGGGCATCTAGGCTGCTGCAGTTTATGGCTATTACAAATAGTGCTGCCATGAACATTGTTGAACAGATGTCCTTGTTGTATGAATGTTCTTCTTTTCAGTATATGCGTAAGAGTGGAATTGCTGAATCTTGTGGTAGAATCATTTGTTCCCAGTTTCTTAAGGAGTCGCCATACTGATTTCCTAAAGTGGCTGTACAAGTTGGCATGCCCACCAGCACTGGAGTAGTTTTCCCCTTTCTCAACATCCTCTCCAGCATAAACTGTCATTTGTGTTTTTGATTTTGGCCATTCTTACATGAGTAAGATGGTATCTCAGAGTTGTTTTGATTTGCATTTCCCTGATGGCTAAGGATGTTGAATATTTTCTCATGTGTTTTTCAGCCATTTTAGATTCCTCTATTGAGAATTGTCTATTTAGTTCTGTACCCCACTTTTTAATTGGATTATTTGGTGTTCTGGAGACTAGCTTCTTGAGTTCTTTGTATATTTTGCAGATCAACCCTGTAAGATGTGGGGTTGATGAAGAACTTTTCCCAGTCTGTGGGCTGCTGTTTTGTCTTGCTGACTGTGTCCTTTGCCTGACAGAAGCGTCTCAGTTTCAGGAGGTCCCATTTATCAACTGTTGACCTCTGTGTCTATGCTACTGGTGTAATGTTCAGGAAGCAGTCTCCTGTACCAATTAATTCAAGGGTATTTCTGACTTTGTCTTCTAATAGGTTCAGTGTAGCTGGATTTTTGTTGAGGTCTTTTATCCATTTTGACTTAAGTATTGTGCAAGGTGATAGGCTTGGGTCTAACTGCAGTCTTCTACATGTCTGCAACCAGTTATGCCAGCACCATTTGTTGAAGATGTTCTCTTTGTTCCATCATATAAATTTGGATTGTCTATCAAAAATCAGGTGTTCATATGTGTGTGGGTTAATATCAGGGTTTTCAACTCTTTTCCATTGCTCTATCTGTCTATTTTTGTACCAATACCAAGCTGTTTTCAGGATTATAGCTCTGGAATAGAGCTTGAAGTCAGGGATGGTGATGCCTCCAGAAGTTCCTTTATTGTACAGGGTTGTTTTGGCTATCCTGGGTCTTTTGGTTTTTCAAATAAAGTTGAGAATTGTTCTTTCAAGTTCTGTGAAGAATTGTGTTGGGATTTTGATGGGGATTGCATTGAATCTGTAGATTGCTTTTTGGCAAGATTGCCATTTTTACTATGTTGATCCTACCTATCCAAGAGCATGGGAGATCATTCCATTTTCTCGTATCTTCTTTAATTTCTTTCTTTAGAGACTCAATATTCTTATGGTACAGGTATTTCACGTTTTTGGTTAGTGTGTCCCCAAGGTATTTTTTGTTGTTCCTGGCAATTGTAAAAGGTGATGTTTCTCTGATTTCTTTTTCCACTAATGTGTCATCGGTGTATAGTAGGGCTACAGATATTTTTGAGTTAAACTTTTATACTGCCACTTTGCTGAAGGTGTTTATTAGCTGTAGGAGTTCCCTGGTAGAGTTTTTCGGGTCACTAATGTAGACTATCATATGGTCTGCAAATAGTGAAAGTTTGACTTCTTCCTTTCCCATTTCTATTCCCTTGATCTCCTTTTGTTGTCTTATTGCTCTAGCTAGAACTTCAAGGACAATATTGAAGAGGTATGCAGAGAGTGAACAGCCTTGTTTTGTCCCTGATTTAAGAGGAATTGGATTGAGGTTCTCAGCATTTAATTTGATGTTGGCTATTGACTTACTGTATATTGCTTTTATTATGTTGAGGTATGTTCCTGTTATCCCTTATTTCTCCAAGACCTTTGTCATGAAGAGGTGTTGGATTTTGTCAAAGGCTTTTTATGCATCTAGTGAAATGATCATGTGGGTTTTTTTCCTCAGTCTGTCTATATGGTGGATTACATTGATGGATTTTCATATGTTGAACCATCCTTGCATTCCTGGGATGATGCCTACTTGTTCATGTTGCATGATTTCTTTGATGTGTTCTTGGATTCGATTTGCCAGTATTTTGTTGACAATTTTTGCATCAATGTTCATGACAGATATTGGTCTGTAGTTCTCTTTCTTAGTTGTGTCTTTGTGTGGCTTAGGTTATTGTAGCCTTATAAAAAAGAGTTTGGCAATGTCCCTTCTGTTTCTATTGTGTGGAACAATTTGAGGAATATTGGTATGAGCTCTTCTTTGAATTTCTGGTAGAATTCTGCAGTGAATCCATCTGGCCCCTGGCTTATTTGGTTGGGAGACTTTTGATGATTGCTTCTATTTCCTTAGAGGTTATTGGTCTGTTTAAGTTGTTTATCTGTTCATGATTCAATTTTGGTACATATTATCTGTCCAGAAAATTGTCCATTTCCTTTAAATTCTCAAATTTTGTGGAGTACAGGTTTTCAAAGTATGACCTGAAGATTCTCTCGATTCCCTCAGTGTCCATTGTTATGGCCCCCTTTTCATTTCTGATTTTGTTAATTTGCATGTTCTCTCTCTGCCTTTTGGTTAGTTTGGATAACGGTTTGGCTATCTTGTTGATTTTTGTGAGGAATCAACTCTTTGTTATATTGATTCTTTGAATTGTTTTCTTTCTTTTGACTTTATTGATACATGACCTCAGTTTGATTATTTCCTGGCATCTGCTCCTCTGGGGTGAATTTGCTTCCATTTGTTGTAGAGTGTTCAGCTGTGTTGTCAACTCTCTGGTGTGGTTATTCTCTACTTCCTTCAAGTGAGCACTTTGAGCTATGAACTTTCCTGTTAGTACTGCTTTCAAAGTGTCCCATAAGTTTGGGTATGGGTACATTTTCATTGAATTCTAGGAAGTCTTTAGTTTCTTTCTTTATTTCTTCCTTGACGCAGGAATGGCCAAATTGCATGTTGTTCAATTTCCATGAGTTGTTGGGTATTCTGCACTTTGTTTTGGTTTTTATATCTAACTTTAAAGCATGGTGGTCTGATAAGACACAGGGGATTTGCTACGCCCACGGCGGTCACGCCTGTGTAGCAGAAGATGCCACTAAGGCGGGTTAAGGCCGCTGGGTTGGGGTCTGTGCTCCCCGGAGATGAGCCCCAGGCGGTTCCCTGGTGATCATGATGCCCGATGAGTCAACTCGAAGCAGCTGTCATTGGTGCCACTGCAGCCTCTTCTTCCTTGTCTTTTGTTCTGTGTATTTCTTGTGTCTTGCCAGCAAACTACACTGATGTTAAAGGAACATCTGAGGACATGCTAAACTCTGTCCCACCGTTTATTAAAGCCTTTGCTGAAGTGGCCAGTAGGGAATAAGATGGGTGAATCATGAGGGAAAAAGACAGCTTTAGAAAGACTTGCCTTTCTTAAAAAGAATAGCTAGATCTAGAAAGCCCTGGTGTAGATGGGATAAAGAAGAGAGAAAAGAAGTATTAGAAAGCATGAAGCCAACATTAAAATACTGAGTGACTTTATAGAAAGGGTTTGATAGACTTCATGATGTAGAAGAACTTTATGAGGCTTATTTTACAGAAGACTTAGACTCTGAGGTCTAAAGATATCTAGGGCCAGAAAATCAGGAAATGGGTAAGAGACGTGGTTGGTGGTATGAGACAGATTTTGGAGAACTCTTAGATCATGTCTTTGGGCAATGACCACAATCTGAAGCTGAGAATAGATCATCTATAAACAATTTTGCTGTTCTTTTTCTTTCTGTTGTATGATCTGGTGATGTAGCCCCCTTGCCAAGTTCCCTGATCCCCCTTGCCAAGTTCCCTGATTGTAACAGTATATAAGCATTGCTTGAGATGAAGTAAAATTGCAGCAGCATATTCAACTACATTGAGTGTGTCTGTCTGTCATTTCCTCGCCGATTCCTGATTTCTCCTTGAGCCTTCTCCCTTGTTCCCCTCGGTCGGTGGTCTCCACGAGAGGCGGTCCGTGGCAGGGATTGTTCCAATTTTTTTGTACCTATTGAGGTTTACAATGTTGCCAAGTATGTGGTCGATTTTTGACAAGGTTCCATGTGATGCTGAAAAGAAATTATATTCTTTTGTGTTTGGATTGAAAGTTCTATAGATGTATGTTAATCCCAATTGGGCCCTGACTTCTGTTAGTTCCTTTGTCTTTTGTTAAGTTTCTGTTTGATGGTCCTGTCCAGTGATAAGAGTGGGGTGTTAAGAAAACCCAAACTGAGGGAATGTTGGAAGTGGAAAAACTGAGTAAACAATCAGGAACCACATGCAAGCATAACCAACAGAATACATGAGATGGAAGACAGAATCTCAGGCACTGAAGATAAACTAGAGGAAATAAATTCATCAAGCAAAGAAAATCTGATGTCCAACAAATCCATAACACGAAATATCCAGGAAATATGGGACACCATGAAAAGACCAAACCTAAGGATAATAGGTATAGAAGAAGGTGCAGAAACCCAACTCAAAAGGGCAGAAAACATATTCAACAAAATCATAGAAGAAAACTTTCCCAACCTAATGAAAGTCATGCCAATGAAACTAAAAGAAGCCTACAGAACATCAAATAGAGTGGACCACAAATGAAAGACCCTTGTCACATAATAATTAAAACACCAAACATACAGAATAAAGAAAAATATTAAGAGCAGCAAGAGAAAAGGGCCAAGTATAGTTATAAAGGCAAACCTATTAGAATTACACCAGACTTCTCCATGGAAACTCTGAAAGCCAGAAGGACTTGGATAGATATTCTACCAACTCTGAGAGAACACTGATGTCAGCCCAGACTACTATATCCAGCCAAGCTTTCAATCACTATAAATGGAGAAAACAAGATATTCCATGACAAAACCAGATTATACAATATGTAACCACCAATCCAGCCCTACAAAAAGTACTGGAAGGAAAACTCCAACCTAAGGAAATTAACTACACTCACATAAACATAGGCAATAGATAATCCCACTCTACAAAACCACAAAATAAAAGGCAGGGTAAATCCACATAAAATACCAGTACCAACAACAAATCAAAAACAAATAAGAATAATCACTCAATGTACCTTAATTTCTCTCAATAGTAATGGTCTTAACATGCCTATAAAAAGACAGAGACTAACAGATTGGAAAGAAAGACAGAATCCATCCTTCTGCTGAATACAAGAAACACACCTCGAATTCAAAGACAGACATTATCTCAGAGTAAACGGTTGGGATAAGATATTCCAATCAAATGGACCCAAGAAACGAGATGGGGTAGCTATTCTAATATCTAAGTTAAACTTTTAATATTAGGTTTTTTGACTGCCAGAGCCAGAAGAATGCATTTCAGAAAGGTCATATCAAAATTTTCATTTAAAAAATAAATAATTTGCTTAAGGCAGACAAATCAGAGAAAAGCTTTCTAAAGCCACTACATGGAAAGCTACTAAGAAACACCACAACAGCTCATACATGTATTGATGAAAGTCTAAGACTATGTACTACACACTGTAAGAGAAATGACAGTGATTAACACTTTCTGGGAAAATGATATGTAGAAAAACATGTATGACAAATACTGTTTCCTTATTGAACCATCAATTAGTCAGATGCAAGTTCTATTAGCAGGGTGTCAATTCATGACAGAAGAGAATTAAACAGAGAGACATGAAATAATTGATTCTAGGTCACAGCTATGTTAAAGCAAAAATTCTTTCTACAAATAACATGAAAAGCTGTGCATTTGTAAATCTACATCAACACATATTTACACAATGTGTGGTCTTAAAAACCTGGAACAATATCCATACCCATGTGTACAGTACACAGACAACAGCAACAGTACCCACCCATCCTCAGAGGCAAGTACCTGAGGAATTGAAGGGCAGAATCTTTCTTTAGTAATCACAAACAGGACTCAACAACATTTTCTAGATAATCAAATTAACTGTTCACATTTTGGTGGAAATTACTGTTTTCATGGCTGTGCCCTAGTTTGTCATCATTCAAAATGTAATAAGATGATAAAACACAATGATACCAAGAATACGGAGATGTGGTCAACTAACCCAGCTCCCTGGTACCCCCCTCCTTTACAATATAGAATGCCCCATTTATACTCCATCTCTCTTTTTTGATTGTATAGAAATGCCTACAGATAGAAAAGAGATGACAGAAAACATTGGAGATTTAATGTACATTAGGTAATAAAATACTAAGATGATACATTCCATAATTATTTTATGTGATATATAAAAGTTATTAATGATGCAACAAAGAGAATATTTGTGAATTTTAAGGTATTTCATAATTTATAAAAGCACTTAATACTAAATGATAAACTTAATTATAAATATTCAAAGTCTTAGAAAAACTATATTTGTATATTCATATCCTTAATTATAATTTAGAACTGACATTTCATATATTTGTGTGCATTTAAGTCAAGTAGAAACTTATCATTAGCTTTGAATTTTCATTTCTTATTTTTCTTAAGCTGTCCACCTTGTTTTGTTTAGGTCTCCAAGTAATTTTAAAAACCACACAATAATTTAGACACAAATGATTGTACACTGTGAGCACTCTTTATTAAATATTCTTGGAAATTTTGTTTCCTCATCAATACCTATTTCCCACTTTATGTATCATAAAATTTTTATTATTTTGTATATGAATTCATGTATTTTTGCAATTAATTTATAGGTTTTATGTGTGCATATGTGCACACGCATGAATGTGAACATTTGTGTTCTACAGCGCTTGTGTGGAAGTTATAGGAAAGCCTAAAACAGCTGATTCTTTCCTCCCATCATGCCAGATCTGGGGAGGGAGCTAAGGTTGTCCCTCTTAGCAACAAGTGACTTTAGCAGATGAGATAGCTCTCTAGCCAGAACTCACACATATTTTATTTACTATTATTTTTCTGGGGGGAATCATTATATTTTCTTCATTTTTATTTAAATTAGAAACAAGACAGTTTTATATGTCAATCACAGTTCCCTCTCCCTCCCCTTCTCCCCTGCCCCACACTAACATGTAACCTATCCTGTACACTTTCTGCTCCATAGGGAGGGGGAGCCCTTCAGTAGGGGATCTTCAGAGTCTGCCATATTGTTTGGGATAAGGCCTAGGCCCTCCACCATGTGTCTAGGCTAAGGGAGTATCACTCTCTTTGGAATAGGCTCCCAAATTCCATTCCTATGCTAGGGATAACTACTGATCTACTACAAGAGGCCCCATAGATTGCTGAGGCCTCCTCACTGACATCACAATTCATGGGGTCTAGATCAGTCCTATTCTGGTTTCCCAGCTATCAGGCTGGGCTCCATGAGCTTCCACTTGTTTGGTCAGCTGTTTCTACGGGTTTCACCAGTCTGGTCTTGACCCCTTTGCTCATCACTCCTCCCTCTCTGCAACAGGATTCCAGTTCAGTTGAGTGTTTATTTGTGGGTGTCTGACTTTACTTACATCAGCTGCTGGATGAAGGTTCAAGGATGGCATGTAAGTTATTCATCAGTCTCATTATCAGAGGATGGCATTTAAGGTAGCCTCTCCTCTGTTGCTTAGATTCTTAATTTGGGTCATCCTTGTAGATCCCTAGATACTTCCCTGTTGCCAGATTTTTCTTTAAACCTATAATGGCTCCCTCTATTATGGTATCTCTTATTTTGCTCTCCTCTATTCTTCTCCCAACTCAAACTTCCTGCTCCCTCATGTCCTCCTCTCCCCTCCTCTTCTCCTCTTATCATTTTACTAGCTCCCTCGCCCCTCCCTCCCCAATTTGCTCAGGAGATCTTGTCCTTTCTCTTTCTCCAGGGGAACATGTATGTCTCCTTTAGGGTCATCCTTGTTTCCTAGCTTCTCTTTTGGTCTGGATTATAGTCTGGCAATCCTTTGATCTATGATGAAAATCCATATATGAGTGAATACTTAATATGTTTGTCCTTTTGTGACTAGGCTACCTCACTCAGAATAGTTTCTTCTAACCCCATCCATTTGCCTGTGATTTTCAAGTTTCCATTGTTTATTCTACTGTGTAATCCATTGTATAAATGTACCACATTTTCTCTATGTATTCTTCAGTTGAGGAGTAATTAGGTTGCTTGAAGCTTCTGGATATTACAAGTAATGTTGCTATGAACATACATGAACAGATGTCCTTGTAGTATGAATGTGTTTCTTTTTGGTATATATCAAAGAGTGGAATTTCTGGATCTTGTGGTGGACTGATTCCCATTTTCCTGAGGAATCTCCATACTGATTTCCAAATTGGCTGTAGGAGTTGGCACTCTAACTAGCAGTGGAGGAGTGTTCCCCTTTCTACACATCCTCTCCAGCATAAACTGTCATTGGTGTTTTTTATTTTAACCATTTTGACAGGCATCAGAAGGTATCTCAGAGTTGTTTTGATTTGCATTTCCCTGATGGCTAAGGATGTTGAACACTTTCTTATGTGCCTTTCAGCCATTTTATAATCCTCTACTGAGATTTGTCTATTTAGTTCTGTACCCCATTCTTAATTGGATTGTTTGGTGTTTTGCAAACTAGCTTCTTGAGTTCTTTGTATATTTTGGAGATCAACCCTCTTTCAGATATGGGGTTGGTGAATATCTTTTCACAGTCTGTTGGCTGGCATTTTGTCTTGCTGAATGTGTCCTTTGCCTTACAGAATCTTCTAAGTTTCAGGAGGTCCCATTCAGTAATCATCAATCTCAATGTCTGTGCTACTGGTATTAAAGCCTTGACAAAATCCAACACCCCTCCATGATAGAGGTCCTGGAGAGATCAGGGATAACAGGAACATACCTGAAGATAATAAAAACAATATACACTAACCAACAGCCAATGTCAATCTAAATGTAGAGAAACTCAAGGTGATTCCTCTAAAATCAAGAACATGACAAGGCTGTCCACTCTCTCTCTATCTCTTCAATATTGTACTTGAAGTTCTAACTAGAGGAATAAGACAACAAAAGAGATCAAAGGAATATAAATTGCAAAGTAAAAAGTCTCACTTTCATTGTTTGCAGATTATATGATAGTTTACCTAAGTGACCTGAAAAACTCTACTAGGGATCAGCTGATAAATACATTCAGCAATATGGCAGGATATAAGATTAACTCAAAAAAAATCAATAGCCCAAGTATATACAGATAATAAATGGGGTGAGAAAGAAATTTGAGAAACATCACCCTTCACAATAGCCACAAACAGCATAAAATATGTTAGGGCAATGCTAAATAAACAAGCGAATGAACTTTATCACAAGAACTTTGAGTCTTTAAAGAAAGAAATTAAAGAAAATGTCAGAAAATGGAAACATCTCCCATGCTCCTGGATAGGTAGGATCAACATCATAAAAATTGCAATCTTGCAAAAAGCAATCTACACATTCAATGCAATCCCCATCAAAATACCAGCACAATTTTTCACAGACTTTGAAATAAGAACACTAAGCTTTATATGGAGGAACAAAAGACCCAGGACAGCCAAAACACCATGTACAATAAAGGAAGTTCTAGAGGCATCACCATCCCTGACTTCAAGCTCCATTATAGAACTATAGTCATGAAAACAGCTTGGTATTGGCACAAAATAGCCATACACCAATGGAATTGAATTGAAAAACCTTATATTAACCCACCCACCTACAAACACCTTATTTTTGACAAACAAGCTAAATTTATAAAATGGAAAAAAAGAAAGCATCTTCAACAAATGGTGCTGGCATAACTGGATGCTGGCATGTAGAAGACTGAAGATAGATCCATGTCTATCACAATTAATCTAA